>NC_035449.2:109538556-110738556 GCF_002127325.2 Helianthus annuus
TGAAATCCTCGATGGTATGCACACCATTTGGACTTTCTTTAGTCCCGATGGTTATCATTCTTCCTGGGCCACCTAGCCTTTTCACTAATATTCTGCATTGCCAAGGATTAGTTCATGATTATCACCGGAAAAACAATATTGAGATTGGAGGATATTCTTCATCATCCTTCTTCTTGGTCAACAGACATGCAACTTCTTGTTCTCGTTTCTATTTGGTAGGATTTGAATTGTTTGCTTTTGAAGGAGGATCCCTTGCTTATCTTGTTTTTTTTGAGGATCCTATTGTTCTTTCCTGGATTCCTCTTGTCATCCTCTAGCCGGATAAACCTGAGTGCTCGAGTTTCTTACTTCATCTAAATTCCTGCATGGTGTCATAACAAGATCATCATAAATTAATGAATCTTAGCAGTCCCATTTTTGAAGGCTTCAACAGCCGTAGCCATATCCAAGTTGGGAATGTCCAAGGATTCTTTACTAAATTTAGTTATATAATCCCTTAATGATTCATTATTATTTTGAGTTATCCTGTACAAATCACTAGTTAATTTTTCAAATTTTCTACTACAAGAGAATTGGTTATTGAATAAAATTAACTAAATTGGCAAATGAAGTAATAGAGTAAGGGGGAAGACTTAGCAGCCACTTAAGAGCTGATCCGGTAAGAGTAGATCCAAATCCTTTACATAGGCATGCTTCCTTCAATTTTTCTGGGATAGGATTGATCTCCATCCTCTCCCTGTATTGTGCTATATGCTCCTCTGGATCCGTTGTGCCATCATACAACTTCATGGTAGGGATATGGAACCTTTTGGGTACCTCTGCATCACAAATTGGTGGTGCAAAACGGGATACCTTGTGGCTTCCATCCGCAATCTCTGGGATAGGCTTGACTACCCCTGGAACACTTGAGATCATGTCCTTCAGTTTCTGTAATTCCCTGGCCATAGCATGATTGGTACCTGTATCCTGCATGATTCCAAGGTTAGTAGTAGGATAATTATTTAAAGTGTTACCTCCCATTGGGTTCAAGTTAGGGAATCCATATTGCTGGGATTCTGGAACAACGGAGGGACCAGTGGAAGCGATGGTCTGCATTGGAATGAAGTCCCCTTGATGGACATCTAGACTTCCTGTTTGCAAACTTTTTAGGGATCCTGGCATCTGTAAGGATCCTGGTATCTGGGATGATCCTGGAACGAAGGAGGATCCTTGAACCTGGGATGATCCTGGAACAAAGGAGGATCCTTGGCCCTGGAATGATCCCGGAATAAAGTAGGATCCTTGAAACTGCTGTGTCTCCGGATAGGCTCCCGAATTCCTGAAGGATCCCATGTACTGAGGATAGGATCCTACGGGCTGAAAATGTGAGCCTGATGTCTGAGTCATCGCTGCCGAGTTGAGATGTGATCCTCTTGACTCCCCTGTAATTTGCACGTCCGGGATCCCTGATGGCTGGGAAGTGATCATTGGAGTATCAAAGCTCAAGGATTTGGGCATCGGTGGAGAATGATCCTCTGCCGCTTTCTTTTGTCTTTTGAGATCTCCAATTTCCCTGAGGATCCTTTCGTTAGTTTCATCTTGCCGCTGCATACGATCCTTCATCTGCAAAATTAAAGCAAATACATCACTAGTACTGGGAATAGAAGAATTCATAGCAGAAGAAGATAGAGGTTTAGAGAAAGTAGGAGTTGATCTCTTCTCAGTATTTTTCTGAGATCCTGCCGGTGGAGGAGGCAAGGTGATCTGTGATGAAGTGACCGCAGACATTGCCGTGGACGTGTTCTTCAATGATGAAGCCATGTAACTCTCTGAAATGATTTCGAACAAAAGATTTTCTTATGAATGAAGCACCAATTGCCCCACGGTGGGCGCCAAACTGTTTTGGTCAAAAATCACGCAAGGATAATGTAACCAAACTTTATGAAAACGGGGTATGATGCTTGGTTAATTATGAAAGTAAAGGATCACTTCTGTGATAGAGGATGCAAAGACACAATGATTTATACGAGGAAAAAGCCCTTGATCAATGAATGATCTCCGGCATAAAAAACCTCGGGTGATGGCAACTACCGATCACCAACTTCAATATAACAAAAAATATGATTACAACTTTGGATGATAATGAGCTGAGTACAAGGATCACTATTGCTTTTTGTGTCTAAGTGTGTGAGAGTTGCGTCGTATGTCGTGTGTGTTCTTCCGAATGGAGAAGAGTGGTATTTATACATGTGTAGGTGACCTATTTTAGGTAAAATGACTAATTATCAGCTCATTACCCCTTTGGAAATAAAGACAATCTAGCCTAAATTGCTGCCCATAAATCAAGCCATGTTTCCATATCCTGTGCAACGTCTATCTCTGATTTAGCTCTTGCCGTATTTGTGAAGACGCGTCCCTGGATCATGGTCTTTAGAGCATATCCTGCTAGATGTTCCTGCAAAACAATATTGTATTAAGCGGAAGTGGCCGTTAGTATGAGGATCACCATAATGTCCCATGATCCTGATCCTGAAGTTCTGCTGAGGATCACTGTCTGCCAAAGAAACAAGGATCACTGGTTAGGATCATGTGTAAGGATCACCTACAATAAAATCCAGCCCTAACAGAGTATATCTTGAATTTAAATGCAAATTGATCCTAACTCTATCTCCTATTTATAATCATGATCTGCAGGGTTGTCACTTCAATGACGTAAGGGTTGCAACGGCTAGTCCGATTATAACGGCTAGTTATCCGAGTCGCCCGTTGCAGATAGAATCAAAGCAAAATATAACTCATTTATTTACAATATCACCCCTTATATTTTGGGGGCAATTGTTAGGGCTAGATTTTTATAATACATGATCCTTACATGTGATCCTAACCAGTGATCCTTGTTTCTTTGGCAGATAGTGATCCTCAGTAGAGTTCCAGGATCAGGATCACGGACCATCATAGGATCCTCATGCTAACAGTTGCTTTCATTAACTTTAATGTTGTTTTGCAGGAATGACTAGCAGGATCCGCTCTTAGCATCACAATCAAGGGACGCGTCTTTACAAATTTTGGCACACGCTCAATCAGAGATGAACGTTGCAAAGGATATGGAAACTTGGCATGATTTAAGGGCGACAATTTAGGCTAGATTTACTTTTATTTCTAAAGGGGTAATGAGCTGATTATTAGTCTTTTTACCTAAAATAGGCCACCTACACTTGTATATATAAATACTCTTCCCCATTCGGAAGACACACAACACAATTCTCACACGCTTAGACACACATTACGATAGTGATCCTTGTACTCAGCTCATTATCATCCGAAGTTGTAACCATATTTTGATATATTGAAGTTGGTGATCGGTAGTTGCCATCACCCGAGGTTTTTTATGCCGGAGATCATACATTGATCAAGGGCTTTTTCCTCGTATAAATCATTGTGTCTTTGCATATTTCATACTGAAGTGATCCTTTACTTTTTCAATAAACCAAGCATCATTCCCCACTTACTTAGAGTTTGGTTGCGTTATCCTTGTGTGATTTTTGACCAAAACAGTGCGCTACCGGCGAAAACTGGGGACAAGCCCAAGGATAACTGGGGTTGAACCCAAGGATCTGAGATGCTTTTGAAGACTACCAATAATATGCTAAGGGTACCTGGACTATCAGAACTCAAATTCTCGTGAGAGGAGGATGAAGGATACATGATCCTTATCCTTAGGTAAAAATAAGAAAATGGAATAGTTTAGGATTAGGATTTTACCAGAGTAAGGATCATTTACATCACTGGGATCCTTCGAGGATGCTTTCAATGTAAGGATCATATGTGCCAGGAGGATCCTGTTCACATGAAATATTTCTTTAAGTGAACAGCGTTCCAGGCTCTTGGTAACAAATTTCCTTCCATGGTTAGCAATCTATATGCCCCCTTTCCTGCTTCGGCTTCAATCAAGTAAGGGCCTTCCCATTTTGGTGCTAATTTCCCATCAGCAGGATTGATGGTGTTTTGGAATGCTTTCCTCAACACCATATCCCCAACTTGAAATTTCCTTATCCTGATATTTTTGTTGTAAGTACCAGCCATTCTTTGTTGGTAGCTTGCCATCCTTATCCTAGCCAGATCCCTGATTTCCTCAATAGTATCCAAGTCCTGAGCCAAGTTTGCAGCATTCTCTTCAGGATCACGAGTACTTGTTCTAGCAGTTGGAACCACCATTTCTGTTGGGATCACTGCTTCTGCCCCAAACACCAAAGAGAAGGGTGTTTGACCAGTAGCATTCTTAGGAGTTGTCCTATCAGCCCAAAGCACATAAGGCAATTCCTCTACCCATTTCCTTTTCTTGGATCCAAGTTTGTTCTTCAGATTGTTGATGATGATCTTGTTGGATGATTCTGCTTGGCCATTGGCTTGTGGGTGGACTGGTGTTGATGTTATCATCTTAATCCCCCAACTGTCACAAAAGTTAGTAGTCCTGCTCCCAATAAATTGGGAACCATTATCACATACAATTTCAGAAGGAATGCCAAATCTAGTTATAATGTTTCTTTTAATAAAGGATATCACTTCCTTTTCTCTGACTTGGGCAAAGGCTTCGGCCTCTATCCACTTGGAGAAGTAGTCAGTCATGGCAAGCATGAATACTTTTCCACCAGGTGCCTTAGGGAGCTTGCCAACTATATCCATCCCCCATCTCATGAATGGCCAAGAGGATGGTATAGGATGTAGAAATTCAGCCGGCTGATGAAGGATATTGTTGTGTCTTTGACAAGGATCACACTTCTTAGCATACTCCACAACATCCCTTTTCATAGTTGGCCAGTAGTATCCTGTCCTAAGGATCCTTGAGAACAATGCCCTGCCCCCAATGTGGTTTCCACAATCTCCTTCATGGAAGTCTTTTAACACTTCTTGAATTTCAGGATCCTCGATACATCTTAAATATGGTCCTGCAAGAGATCGCTTATATAGCACATTATTCAAGATTGTGAATTAAGATACCTTAATCCTGAAAGCCCTAGGATTTTCTCCCATAGGAATCTCCATGTGTTGTAAGTATCTCATGATTGGTGAGATCCATGATCCTGAATAAGATTGAGTATCCTCACTAGGGATCATTGCAGTATCCTCTTCTATTTCCATGGCCACCTGTTTTTCAATAGCAGGAGCCAGGATATGGATGATGGGGATACTTATATCCTCTAGGATCTTCAAAGATGATCCTAGATTGGCCAATGCATCAGCTTCTGTATTTTCCTCCCTTGGTACCTGTGACAAACTGAAAGAAACAAAGGAGATTGCCAATTCTTTGACTATCTCTAAATATTTGGTTAGTTTTTCACCTTTCACAGCATAGGATCCATTAAAGTGATTAGTGATTAACAATGAATCCACGTATACCTCAAGATACCTGATCCCTATATGCTCAGCAATCTGTAAGCCAGCGATTAAGGCTTCATATTCAGCCTCATTATTAGTGGCTTGGAATTCACAAGCTATGGAATGGGGTATTATGTCCCCCTGTGGCGATTTTAGTAATATACCAAGCCCCGTGCCTTTGACATTTGAGGATTCGTCAGTATGTAGTATCCAAGGATCCTTGGTCTCATCCAGTTGCTGGACCTCCAATTATGCTTCCTTTTGTAGATCACTACTGAAATCAGCCACAAAGTCTGCTAGTGCTTGAGATTTAATGGGTGTTCTAGGCTCATATCTTATATCATGGGCACTAAGCTTTACTGCCCACTTAGCCATTCTTCCGGACATCTCTGGTTTCCTGAGGACATTCTTAATTGGGAAATTAGTTCTAACAACAATAACATGGGTTTCAAAATAATGTCTTAGTTTAGTGGATGCTATAATCAGTGCAAGGATAAGTTTTTCAAGGTGTGAATACCTGGATTCAGCATCAAGTAAACTCTTACTTACATAATAGACAGGATATTGTGTACCTTCATGATCCTTAACAAGGACTGCACTTACTGCTTTTGAGGATACCGCAAGGTATAAGGATAACACATCTCCTTTTTCTGGCTTCATCAATGCTGGGGCTGAGGACATGTATTCTTTTAGGGCTTGTAAAGCATTCTCATTCTTTTCAGTTCATTCGAATTTCTTGTTCTTTCTTAGGATATCATAGAATTCTTTACACTTTTCTGAGGATTTGGATATGAATCTGTTTAGAGCTGCTATCCTCCCTGTTAGCCTTTGCACATCCTTAGCGTTGGCAGGGGATTTGATATTCACCAATGCTTTGATTTGTTCAGGGCTTGCTTCAATGCCCCTCTGGGTTACCATATATCCTAAGAATTTACGTGCTTTAACACCAAAGTGACATTTTGAAGGGTTAAGCTTCATGTTATAATTATCAAGGATATCAAATGCTTCCTCCAAGTCCCTTAGGTGATCCTCAGCTTTCTTTGACTTTACTACCATATCGTCTATGTATACTTCCATAGTTTGTCCAATTTGATCTTTGAACATCATATTCACCAGCCTTTGATATGTTGCACCTGCATTTCTTAATCCAAAAGGCATAGCAATATAACAATATAAACCGGTTGGGGTCATAAAAGCTGTATCCTCTTGGTCAGATGGCTCCATCTGAATTTGTTGGAATCCAGATGATGCATCCATAAAGGTTAACAGTTCATGCCCCACCGTTGCATCCACCATGGAGTCAATGTGGGGTAATGGGAAAGGATCCTTGGGACATGCCTTATTTAAATCAGTGAAATCGACACATACCCTCCACTTTCCGTTTTTCTTTTGAACTACGACCACATTGGCTAGCCATTTTGGATACTTTACCTCTCTAATCATACCTGCTCGAAGTAATCTTTCTACTTCTTCCTGGATAATGGCATTTCTTTCCGGTGCAAACTTCCTCCTTTTTTGATGGATTGGTTTGATTGACCTGTCAATGCCAAGTTTATGAGTGATAATATCCTTAGATATACCTGTCATATCCTCTTGTTTCCATGCAAAGGTAGACTTTCTTCTTTTGAGGAAGGATACTATGTCTTCTTTCATCTTGCCAAGGATCCCTGATCCGATATAGATTTTTGATTCAGGATCATTAGGATCCAAAAGGATTTCGTCCACATCCTGTTCTCTCGCCTCCAAGACATTCCTTGGAGGATACTGTAATTGCTATTGCTCCCTTGGCTTCGAGGCTGGTTTCATTGACGAGGTGTAACAATCCTTAGCCTCCTGCTGATCACTGTCGATCTTGATTATTCCCCATGGGCTAGGGAGCTTCACACATTGATGGTAGGTGGATGGGACTGCCTTCATATCATGTATCCAGGGTCTGCCAAGGATAACATTACAACAAGACAAACAGTCAATAACACAAAATTTTTGATAATTATGTAATCCTTCCACATAAATTGGGAGTTTGATGTCCCCCAGGGTTTTCTTAGTTTCGCCACTGAATCCCACAAGTACGGAGGATCTTGGTGTGATATCTGATTCAGGGATACCCATCTTCTTCAGAACATCAACCTGGATAATGTTTACTGAGCTTCCTCCGTCGATAAGGATCCTGCGGACAAAATGGTTAGAGATAAAGATAGTGATGACTAGATTATCATGATGAGGATCCTGGATGTTAATTCTATCATCCTCATCGAAGGTTATAACTTTTCCTTCCGAGACACTTGATGTTCGAATAGGTCTTTCTCCGTTATCCATTTTAGCTTCCTTTGCATGCCTTTTAGCTGCCGAGAAGGATGTACCACATATGTCTGATCCTCCAGAAATAAAGTTGATTACTTGTGCATCTGCCGGAGGAGCTGGAGCTTTCTCAGGGATCCTTTCAGGATCCTGAGTCCTTTGCTTTTTTCTTCCCAACAACTCTTTTAGATGCCCCTTGCTTAGCAGATATCGAATTTCCTTTCTTAATGCGATGCATTCTTCAGTTAAATGCCCGAAATCCTCGTGGTATGCACACCACTTTGACTTGTCTTTAGTTCCAGTTGGTTTGTCGTTTTTTCTGGGCCATCTGGCTTTTTCTCCTAGATTCTGCATTGCAAGGATTAGTTCATGATTATCAACGGAAAAACAATATTCTGAAATCGGAGGATAATCCTCATCATCCACTTCTTGGTCAACGGCATGCACGTTCTGGTTGTCATTCCTATTGTAGGATTTGAATCTGTTGCTTTTGAAAGAGGATCCTTGCTTTTCTTGTCTTGAGGATCCTACTTGTCTTTCCTGGATCCTTTTGTCATCCTCTAGTCGGATGAACCTGAGTGCACGAGTCCTTACTTCATCTAGGTTCATGCATGGTGTCATAACAAGATCGTCATAGAACAATGAATCCCTCAGCAATCCCATTTTGAAGGCCTCAACAGCTGTGGCCATATCCAAGTTGGGAATGTCCAAGGATTCTTTACTAAATTTGGTTATATAATCCCTTAATGATTCATTATGACCCTGAGTTATCCTATATAGATCACTAGTCAATCGTTCAAATTTTCTGCTACAAGAAAATTGGTTATTGAATAAGTTAACTAAATTAGCAAACGAAGTGATAGAGTAAGGGGGAAGACTTAGCAGCCATTTAAGAGCTGATCCAGTAAGAGTGGATCCAAATCCTTTGCATAGGCATGCTTCCTTTAGCTTTTCTGGAATTGGATTGATCTCCATCCTTTCCCTGTATTGTACTATGTGTTCCTCAGGATCCGTTGTACCATCATACAGCTTCATAGTAGGGATATGGAATCTTTTGGGTATCTCAGCATCACAGATTGGTGGTGCAAAACGAGATACCTTATGGCTTCCATCTGCAATCTCCGGGATAGGTTTGACTACCCCTGGAACACTTGATATCATATCCTTCAGTTTTTGTAGCTCTCTTGCCATAGCATGATTGATACCTGTATCCTGCATGAATCCATGGTTAGTGGTATAAGAATTATTAAAAGTGTTACCTCCCATCGGGTTCAAATTAGGAACATTGGATGTGAATCCTTGTTGCGGGGATTCTGGGATGATGGAGGGACCAATGGAAGCAATGGTTTGCATTGGAATAAAATCTCCTTGATGGACATCTGGACTTCCTGTTTGCAAATTCTTCAAGGATCCTGGTATCTGAGGGGATCCTTGAACCTGGGATGATCCTGGAACAAAGGAGGATCCTTGAACCTGGGATGATCCTGGAACAAAGGAGGATCCTAAGCTCATGAAGGATCCCATATGCTGAGTGTAGGATCCTGCCGGTTGGAAATATGATCCTGATGCCTGAGTCATTGCTGCTGGGCCGAAATGCACTCCTCTTAATCCTCCCATATGTTGAATGTCTAGGGCCTCTGATGGCCGAGAAGTAATCATCGGAGTATCAAAATTCAAAGATTTGGGCATTAGTGGGGAATGATCCTCTGCCGTTTTCTTTTGCCTTTTGAGATCTCCGATTTCCTTGAGGATCCTGTCATTAGTTTCATCCTGCTGCTGCATACGATCCCTCATCTGCAAAATCAAAGTAAATATATCACTAGTACTGGGAACAGAAGAAGTTAGAGCAGAAGATGATGGTTTAGAGGAGATAGAAGTTGGTCTCTTCTCAGCATTTTTCTGAGATCCAGCGGGTGGTGGAGGCAAAGGTGGAATGCCATTAGATGAATTGACTGTGGAAGTATTCTTCAACGATGAAGCCATGCAACACTTCCGGAATGATCACCAACAGAAAAATTTCCTTATGAATGAAGCACCAATTGCCCCACGGTGGGCGCCAAACTGTTTTGGTCAAAAATCACACAAGGATAATGCAACCAAACTTTATGTAAATGGGGAATGATGCTTGGTATGATGAACAAAGTGAAGGATCACTTAAATGTAAAATACGCAAGTGACACAAGGATTTATACGAGGAAAAAGCCCTTGATCAATGAATGATCTCCGGCATAAAAAACCTCGGGTGACGGCAACTACCGATCACCAAGCTTCAATATATCAAACAATATTTTTACAACTTCGGATGGTAACGAGCTAAGTACAAGGATCACTATAGTATCGTGTGTCAAAGCGTGCGAGAAATGTGTTGTGTCTTTCGCATGTGGAAGAGTGCTACTTATACAAGTGTGTGTGGTCGTATTTTAGGTAAATAACCTAACTATTAGCTCGTTACCCCTTTAGGAATAGAAGTAAATCTAGCCTAAATTATCGCCCTTAAATTATGCTGAGTTTCCATATCGTCCACAACGTCCATCTTTGATTATGCATATGCCAAAGTTGTCGTGACGAGTTCCTTGTTTATGTTGCAAAGAGCGGATCCTACTCGAAATTCCTGCAAGATAACATTAAATCGAAAGAGAACAACCGTTAGTATGAGGATCCCTAGGATGGTCCGTGATCCTGATCCTGGAACTCTTCTGAGGATCACTATCTGCCAAAGAAACAAGGATCACGGGTTAGGATCACGTGTAAGGATCATAAGTCATAAAAATCCAGCCCTAACAATGGGGATCAGGTATCTTGAGGTATACGTGGATTCATTGTTAATCACTAATAACTTTAATGGATCCTATGCTGTGAAAGGTGAAAAATTAACCAAATATTTAGAGATAGTCAAAGAATTGGCACTCTCCTTTGTTTCTTTCAGTTTGTCACAGGTACCAAGGGAGGAAAATACAGAAGCTGATGCATTGGCCAATCTAGGATCATCTTTGAAGATCCTAGAGGATATAAGTATCCCCATCATCCATATCCTGGCTCCTGCTATTGAAAAAACAGGTGGCCATGGAAATAGAAGAGGATACTGCAATGATCCCTAGTGAGGATACTCAATCTTATTCAGGATCATGGATCTCACCAATCATGAGATACTTACAACACGGGGAGATTCCTATGGGAGAAAATCCTAGGGCTTTCAGGATTAAGGTATCTCAATTCACAATCTTGAATAATGTGCTATATAAGCGATCTCTTGCAGGACCATATTTAAGATGTATCGAGGATCCTGAAATTCAAGAAGTGTTAAAAGACTTCCATGAAGGAGATTGTGGAAACCACACTGGGGGCAGGGCATTGTTCTCAAGGATCTTAAGGACAGGATACTACTGGCCAACTATGAAAAGGAATGCTGTGGAGTATGCTAAGAAGTGTGATCCTTGTCAAAGACACAGCAATATCCTTCATCAGCCGACTGAATTTCTACATCCTATACCATCCTCTTGGCCATTTATGAGATGGGGGATGGATATAGTTGGCAAGCTCCCTAAAGCACCTGGTGGAAAAGTATTCATGCTTGCTATGACTGACTACTTCTCCAAATGGATAGAGGCTGAAGCTTTTGCCCAAGTCAGAGAAAAGGAAGTTATATCCTTTACTAATAGAAACATCATAACTAGATTTGGCATTCCTTCTGAAATTGTATGTGATAATGGTTCCCAATTTATTGGGAGCAGGACTACTAACTTTTGTGACAGTTGGGGGATTAAGATGATAACATCAACACCAGTCCACCCACAAGCCAATGTGTCACACCCCGACCACGTAAAACAACAAAACGTGGCGGAATCATCGGGGAGTGTTGTAACAGAATCATTGTTTCATAACACATGGAAAATTGAAATATTGTTTTATTGATTAAAAGAGTTACAATGTCTTAACAAAGAAATAAGTATAACATAATTAACTAGTCTTGCATCTTTTATTGTCACTAAGGCCCAAGTCCGCCTATGTGTATCTTGATCAACCCTATGCATCATCTCCTGAAACACATGTGAAAATAGGTACGTCAGCATAAAAATGCTGGCGAGTACATAGGTTTTATTGATTTAGGATTCATGACTTATAGGTTTAGAAAAAGTTGTTTAAACAAAAGTTAGTCATGATCCTTGTAAAATGTTTTGTTTTATAAATCATTTGAAAAGCGATGATAGATATGTATATTTAAAAGAATAATGTAAGGTTAAACGAATAACCAAGTAAAATGAATTTGTATAAAACAAATTGTTTTGTAAAACAATGTCTTGTGAAAAATATGTTATTTGTATAAAATGTATAGGTCCAAATTGAATGATTTAAATAACGCTACGACATGTAATATAATACAAGCACTTATATATAGGAAGTACCAGCGGCGTATCCACCATGCTTGTATCACATTACACACGTCTCGTTACTCAAATCACTTACCCAAACAAACCACCAATGTAAATTGCCCATGTCTAAACCAATTGTCAAATGTCATTGTGAAAGCCATGTCAAAATGTTTATGAAATGTATATGTCAAATGTAAATCATGTAATGTGTAAACAAAATGTCATGTATGGAAAGTGATATATGTATCAACTAAACCATAGGTAAAAATGCACAAAACAATGTACTGAAGTAAAACTTGGTTTAAATCAATATTATGTTTTGTGGAAAATGCATGCTATAATGAATACAGACATTTATGCGGTATTGTGAAAATGCATACATCCAAGCCTTGCAACTGTGGTGATAAACCTTTAAACAAATTAAAGGTCTATCTGTCTAAATGTTTTAATCGAATTCGGTCATTCCTTCCAATCCAAACATACCCAGGATTTCAGGAACGGGAGTTGTCAATTCCTATGGTACCATTACCTACTAACGAGCGGCGTGATCAATGTTAATGAATGTATATTGTCCCACTTAAACAAACCAAATGTCATACCCAAAATGTAAGCATGAAAATGTCATGTAAAACAAATGCACTAAGTATGATGAACATACATAGCGTGAAAATGTCATGTAAAACAATGTACTAAGTATGCGCTAAACGAACATACGTAACGTAAAATGTCATGTAAATCGATGTATTAATGAACATAGCAAGTATATGATATAAAAGCATGAAATCATGAAAGTAACAAGTAGGCACATGTGTTTCACCCCAAAATGTTTGGAAAACAGTAAAAGAGGGGACTATGTACTCACTTGAGATTGCTTAGAAGTCGTAGGATAACCACCAAACAATGCTAGAAGATCGCGGAATCAAACGGCACCTATATAGGAATCTACATTAATAACCGGACCTAACGGAGGATCGGGTAGTACGAGGGTTCGTAAACCAAATAAGTGTGGGAACTTATGTAATATGGTTTGACAAAGCCTACATACTAAAACGAAACCTATCCTAAGTGCTTTTGACCCATTACGACCCGCTTTGGTAGCTTATGCTACTTTAACGCGTCGTTTGCGTAAAATGCGCTTGAAACGCCAAACTAGCCCTATGACAAGCAAGATATGCCTTAACACACTTAATATTGTTGCTACATCAGCTTAGATACCAAAAATTATGTTACATAGGCTTAAAATGGTTTTAGTGTAAAAAGGGTATTTTGGTAATTTACCTAAGGCACATACATTACCTATCATACAACTACTTTAACGGCGTGACCATAAGGTATAACCTTGGAAGGTTATTTCCTATGCAACTATGGTCCCTAAATATGTTTGGTCGGATCCTAATGATCGACCAAACGGGTCGTGTTCGAAAGTCTAAGCGGGTGTTTAGTCCGCTTGACTTACGACTCTACATAAGCACTAAACTAAAAGTGACGAGCTAAACATGTCGAAACATGTTTAACAAAGTTAGAAAACAGGTTTGGTATTAAAACAAACGGTTTTAATACCCTAAAGTAGTTTGGTTACAAAATGCGCAAGAAAACGCATTTTGACCGAAACTACGACTCGTCACTAAGCCTAGATAACGTGGTAATCAGTAGGTATAGTCACTAGGGACTATAACCATCGTGATTACGCTCACGTTATGAAGTTCAAACGAACTTCGCATTGACCATAAACTGGTCAATGCAGAAAGTCAAACAAAGTTTGAATTTCGGACTCGAAAAGCAATAAAAGAACGAAAGAATACTTACAACGGGTCCCCGCAAGATTGAATTCCGAGTACTCTCAGCTATGAAGTGTCAAAGCACCCCAACTTAGAGAGCAACCTCAGAATTCAAGTGAGTTTTGCCTTGGGGATGGATGGGTATTTATAGGATTTGGTGAACCGTTAAGATCGTTCCTCGCAAAGCGTGCTTCAATCTTGGCCATCCACCTATAGCCCATTGATTTATAAAACCATGGGAGTCTCAAAACAGCCCATAGAATGCTTAGAAACCATTTGCAAGTGGTTTGGAGGTGCAAAACAGCTGCAACCAGCTGTTAAAAACATTTTTGCAGAACTGGGGACCTCACGCGGCCCGCCTAAGGAATGCATGAATCTTCACGCGGGCCGCCTGGGCATAGTTTGACATATTTGTCAGTTTTGGTCCCTGCAGCTTAGAAACATGCGTTTCGGCCCATTTTTGACACGTTTAAGCCCCGTTAACCTCATTTCAAGGCTCTAAAATGAAGTTAAAGTATAGGGAACTCAAAACATGCTCAAAAATATCTCGGATGTCGGTTCGTTTGGTCGTACGATCGCGGTGTTCGCTTAATTACGACGGAATGCGCATAAGCGCGAAAAACGATCCAAATTGCGCGACGAATGGATTTTTCTCATGCCAAACGTTAAAACATAATATTTTAATGCTTTCATAAATTTTTGGACGTCCGGAAGTATTCAAAACGTAAGATATGCGCGAAAGTGCAAACTTATGCACTTTTTGACGCTTTTAGTCCCTGAATGACAAAAAAGTTTATTTTAGCACACCGAATACCTCAAAGCCTATTTCTAAGCTATGCAAAGGATATTTAGGGTATGCTTAACTTATGGTCAAGTTCCGGAATGTTCGTTACAGTTCAAATTGGCATACTTTCGCAGTTTGTCATATTTAGTCCCTGTAAGCGAATAAACTTGATTTTGGCATACCAAACCTTCCAAAACTTATTTCTAAGTTATGTAAAGGTTATTTAGGGTATGTTAAGCCTATGTCACTATTCCGGAGTGTTTGTTGCATTAAACTGGTTATGTTTACGAATCAGATCGCGTATAACCTTCCAGAGAGTGATTTAAAGCCCGAAATCGAACAAGAATCAATATGTGCAAATGATACACGTGATTATACAAATCCCAAGTATGAAATACAATATTTCATTGGTTTGGTATTCGTTTGATGGCTGAAGTGACACAGGTGTCACAGTCTCCCCTACTTCAGGAAATTCCGTCCCGAAATTTATTTAGAGGAAACTTGTGAGAGCTTGAGACATGAAGTTGAAAAGATCGAACAACACTGGTTAGAGTCCTGAACTTCTAGTAACCTTAAATAACATCATGCTTGCAACGTGAGAGGGTCACTTATATACAAGTATATAAAGCGTTATTGGTGCGTCCACCGTACCTCTATTACATTGTTCACATTTTGTTATGGTTGCCACTATTGGTTCTTACACATAATAAGTCTTACCGCGGTTTCCGTGCACTGAACTTCATAATTATGTATGCATCCATAATTACGTAATTCCTTGCATAGTCACGTAGTGCATCTTATGATGTGTAGGGGAGGAAAACGATGAACGAGCCTGTGATGATTGTGATTAGACCATAATGGGGTCCTTTTTAATTGAGTCAATAAATGATCTCCAGACCGCCAAGGAGTCTTTTCAGCTTATATCATCGCATGTCATTCTCAACCAGAATTTGAATCAATCTTTTGACCTAAACCACAAAAAGGGGTCTCTATGAATGATGGAGTGGCACTTATAAAATCCATGGGTCTTAACTATCACGTTGAAGCCCAATTAAGGATTCGAGATAGTACCTTCGAATATCCTACTACGAATCTCTCATATAAAAATACGAAAGGTTCTATGAGGATTTGGATAACGAATTATCCAGAGTATAAAAACACAAAATATGCATAAAAGAAAACGCAAGATGCATAAACACCTAGTCACATAACCACAAAATTGTTTATCTTGATTTCAAATTTGTCATGATTTTGTTAATTTGTTCTGCTAACTGAGCACATGCATTTAAAGCACACCAGGCATCCAATCAGTGGATTTTGATTGGTGCTTTAAACATTATCAAGAATCTAACTATGAAGTTAGAAAGATCTTAAATAGGAGATTCGATTTTGATTGCAAGGAACCGAAATGTTTAAAATTAAGGTACACAAAGAATCCAATTAAGGACTCTGATTTGAATAATAATTATGCACAAGGATCTAATTGTAATGATAAGAAGATCCCATATGGATTTTAGAAGTTGAAGATGTTTTGAAACTTTGCATTGGATGTGCTTAAGTCAAAACATGAAGTAAAAATGCTTATGAAGTTGAGATGCTAGATATGCCAAGGCGACACATGAAGCGGAATTTGAAGGTCAAGTCAATGTATGAGGAAAATAGTTTGAAAACTATGCATGGGGTTCTAAATGTGTTTAATGTTTTTGAAACCTTATATATATAATACTTTTGAAATCATAAAGTAGGTGTATTAGGTAGGTATATTTGTAAAAATGTTTAAAAATCATGCGGGATGAATTTGAAATTATGTATAAGGTTTTTGAAAGCATGAATGATGCTTTTGAAATCATGCACTTGATATAAGTAATTATACTGTATTAATAACATTTTGAAATCATGAAGGTCGTTTTTTTTTTTGAAAACGTAGTCATTGTTTTTGAAATTATGCATATGATATGTTAAGTAAATACACTATATTAAAAACGTTTTTGAACTATATATGAAGATTGTTTTGAAAACTTATGTTATGCATGATGAAAAAATCAAAACGTAACGAGTATGAGATTTGAAAATATCCTTAGTTATCTAACCAGGGATTCAAGGGCAAAAATGTGCGAAGAGCACGATTACTCATAATGTCATTTCATTTCATGTACTTCGCCTCCTAGAATGAGACGAGTACTTAAAATTTTGAGGAAATCATGAGCGATCACTTGAAAGGGAGAATCATAAGAGCAGTTTGTAAAGAACAAGGTTCCTTGATGTAGGTATTTATAGAGAAATGCCATAGACACATGTAACTACATTTGTACATCCGAATTGCAAATAACAACTTTTATTTATTAACAAAACGGATTGTTTCACATTACAAGAAAACAAAAGAAACAGAAGCATGAGACAACAATATCTTCTAATCAGCCAACTGCTTATCCGTGGGTTGGATTTGCCTTAGCAAGCTTTGGGCATTTGTCCCTGAAATGGCTCGTCTCGCCACAGTTGTAGCACGATCCACGAGGAAAGCGAGCTTGAGCAGAATTGACTTGTGGTTGATTTGGACCATCTTGGTTTGGGTTAATTCGACAAACACTCGCCAGGTGACCAACTCGCCCACATGATTCACACAGACGACACTGTAAGTGAGCTTGGTGATGCCCATTACATTTTTCGCATAGTGGTGTCGTTCCCTTGTATTGTTTCTTAGCAGGTGGTGTTGCCTTTTGGCTAGGTCCTGCTGGATTAGGTGCAACTGCTGCGGGTTTCTTTGAAGCCTTACGCTTCCTTGATTTTGGTGCAGGCTTGACTTCTACTCTCCTCAGTGATTCTTGAGTGGCTCCATTTTTGAGGCGGGACATGGCAATACCTAAGTCCACGGTCTTCAGAACTACTTCGCCTATTTGCTGGGCGAGTTTGGCTGCTTGCTTGGACATCTGACCGTTGCTGAGATAAAGGGACATTCTAGAAGAAAATGAAAGACATAGGAAGAAACAAGTGAAAGGTTATCGGGTGATCAAAACAAAATGACAACGCATAGAAATTGCGATCATTTGTTTGTTACCTAAGGCAAACAAATGAGATGGTGAAGAATCAAAGTAAGTAGATCATAATAATGCATCGCTGAAGACATGCTCGCCTATAAGTGAATACTCAACCCAAGAGTTCCCAGGTAAGAGTGACTGGTCCGATATTGCGGATTTGTACGAACACTCTAGCCTTAGACAGAAAACTCAGAGTACAGGCATTCACTCTTCCAGTTTGCACGTGTTCACATTATTTAGACCCAAACTTTGACGAGATTTTGAAAATTCGAAAGGCACTAAGCCAAATATGAGTTAAACTGGAAGGGTTCAAAACCTTATAACAAAGGGTTCAAAACCTAGTAATTAATCATCCTAGAACATATGATTAGTTTTCAAAGCAGATCAAATTTATGTTCTTGTTGTGGTTGTCACCTAAGGATAAGTGACGGTATTGTTTTATGACTAGACGCGGGTAAACTCGCGTTAGGGTCCTAGGAAGGTTATAGTCTAGGTCAAAGCATTACTAATAACCTAATTCCCTATAACCATTGGCTCTGATACCAACTTTTCTGTCACACCCCGACCACGTAAAACAACAAAACGTGGCGGAATCATCGGGGAGTGTTGTAACAGAATCATTGTTTCATAACACATGGAAAATTGAAATATTGTTTTATTGATTAAAAGAGTTACAATGTCTTAACAAAGAAATAAGTATAACATAATTAACTAGTCTTGCATCTTTTATTGTCACTAAGGCCCAAGTCCGCCTATGTGTATCTTGATCAACCCTATGCATCATCTCCTGAAACACATGTGAAAATAGGTACGTCAGCATAAAAATGCTGGCGAGTACATAGGTTTTATTGATTTAGGATTCATGACTTATAGGTTTAGAAAAAGTTGTTTAAACAAAAGTTAGTCATGATCCTTGTAAAATGTTTTGTTTTATAAATCATTTGAAAAGCGATGATAGATATGTATATTTAAAAGAATAATGTAAGGTTAAACGAATAACCAAGTAAAATGAATTTGTATAAAACAAATTGTTTTGTAAAACAATGTCTTGTGAAAAATATGTTATTTGTATAAAATGTATAGGTCCAAATTGAATGATTTAAATAACGCTACGACATGTAATATAATACAAGCACTTATATATAGGAAGTACCAGCGGCGTATCCACCATGCTTGTATCACATTACACACGTCTCGTTACTCAAATCACTTACCCAAACAAACCACCAATGTAAATTGCCCATGTCTAAACCAATTGTCAAATGTCATTGTGAAAGCCATGTCAAAATGTTTATGAAATGTATATGTCAAATGTAAATCATGTAATGTGTAAACAAAATGTCATGTATGGAAAGTGATATATGTATCAACTAAACCATAGGTAAAAATGCACAAAACAATGTACTGAAGTAAAACTTGGTTTAAATCAATATTATGTTTTGTGGAAAATGCATGCTATAATGAATACAGACATTTATGCGGTATTGTGAAAATGCATACATCCAAGCCTTGCAACTGTGGTGATAAACCTTTAAACAAATTAAAGGTCTATCTGTCTAAATGTTTTAATCGAATTCGGTCATTCCTTCCAATCCAAACATACCCAGGATTTCAGGAACGGGAGTTGTCAATTCCTATGGTACCATTACCTACTAACGAGCGGCGTGATCAATGTTAATGAATGTATATTGTCCCACTTAAACAAACCAAATGTCATACCCAAAATGTAAGCATGAAAATGTCATGTAAAACAAATGCACTAAGTATGATGAACATACATAGCGTGAAAATGTCATGTAAAACAATGTACTAAGTATGCGCTAAACGAACATACGTAACGTAAAATGTCATGTAAATCGATGTATTAATGAACATAGCAAGTATATGATATAAAAGCATGAAATCATGAAAGTAACAAGTAGGCACATGTGTTTCACCCCAAAATGTTTGGAAAACAGTAAAAGAGGGGACTATGTACTCACTTGAGATTGCTTAGAAGTCGTAGGATAACCACCAAACAATGCTAGAAGATCGCGGAATCAAACGGCACCTATATAGGAATCTACATTAATAACCGGACCTAACGGAGGATCGGGTAGTACGAGGGTTCGTAAACCAAATAAGTGTGGGAACTTATGTAATATGGTTTGACAAAGCCTACATACTAAAACGAAACCTATCCTAAGTGCTTTTGACCCATTACGACCCGCTTTGGTAGCTTATGCTACTTTAACGCGTCGTTTGCGTAAAATGCGCTTGAAACGCCAAACTAGCCCTATGACAAGCAAGATATGCCTTAACACACTTAATATTGTTGCTACATCAGCTTAGATACCAAAAATTATGTTACATAGGCTTAAAATGGTTTTAGTGTAAAAAGGGTATTTTGGTAATTTACCTAAGGCACATACATTACCTATCATACAACTACTTTAACGGCGTGACCATAAGGTATAACGTTGGAAGGTTATTTCCTATGCAACTATGGTCCCTAAATATGTTTGGTCGGATCCTAATGATCGACCAAACGGGTCGTGTTCGAAAGTCTAAGCGGGTGTTTAGTCCGCTTGACTTACGACTCTACATAAGCACTAAACTAAAAGTGACGAGCTAAACATGTCGAAACATGTTTAACAAAGTTAGAAAACAGGTTTGGTATTAAAACAAACGGTTTTAATACCCTAAAGTAGTTTGGTTACAAAATGCGCAAGAAAACGCATTTTGACCGAAACTACGACTCGTCACTAAGCCTAGATAACGTGGTAATCAGTAGGTATAGTCACTAGGGACTATAACCATCGTGATTACGCTCACGTTATGAAGTTCAAACGAACTTCGCATTGACCATAAGCTGGTCAATGCAGAAAGTCAAACAAAGTTTGAATTTCGGACTCGAAAAGCAATAAAAGAACGAAAGAATACTTACAACAGGTCCCCGCAAGATTGAATTCCGAGTACTCTCAGCTATGAAGTGTCAAAGCACCCCAACTTAGAGAGCAACCTCAGAATTCAAGTGAGTTTTGCCTTGGGGATGGATGGGTATTTATAGGATTTGGTGAACCGTTAAGATCGTTCCTCGCAAAGCGTGCTTCAATCTTGGCCATCCACCTATAGCCCATTGATTTATAAAACCATGGGAGTCTCAAAACAGCCCATAGAATGCTTAGAAACCATTTGCAAGTGGTTTGGAGGTGCAAAACAGCTGCAACCAGCTGTTAAAAACATTTTTGCAGAACTGGGGACCTCACGCGGCCCGCCTAAGGAATGCATGAATCTTCACGCGGGCCGCCTGGGCATAGTTTGACATATTTGTCAGTTTTGGTCCCTGCAGCTTAGAAACATGCGTTTCGGCCCATTTTTGACACGTTTAAGCCCCGTTAACCTCATTTCAAGGCTCTAAAATGAAGTTAAAGTATAGGGAACTCAAAACATGCTCAAAAATATCTCAGATGTCGGTTCGTTTGGTCGTACGATCGCGGTGTTCGCTTAATTACGACGGAATGCGCATAAGCGCGAAAAACGATCCAAATTGCGCGACGAATGGATTTTTCTCATGCCAAACATTAAAACATAATATTTTAATGCTTTCATAAATTTTTGGACGTCCGGAAGTATTCAGAACGTAAGATATGCGCGAAAGTGCAAACTTATGCACTTTTTGACGCTTTTAGTCCCTGAATGACAAAAAAGTTTATTTTAGCACACCGAATACCTCAAAGCCTATTTCTAAGCTATGCAAAGGATATTTAGGGTATGCTTAACTTATGGTCAAGTTCCGGAATGTTCGTTACAGTTCAAATTGGCATACTTTCGCAGTTTGTCATATTTAGTCCCTGTAAGCGAATAAACTTGATTTTGGCATACCAAACCTTCCAAAACTTATTTCTAAGTTATGTAAAGGTTATTTAGGGTATGTTAAGCCTATGTCACTATTCCGGAGTGTTTGTTGCATTAAACTGGTTATGTTTACGAATCAGATCGCGTATAACCTTCCAGAGAGTGATTTAAAGCCCGAAATCGAACAAGAATCAATATGTGCAAATGATACACGTGATTATACAAATCCCAAGTATGAAATACAATATTTCATTGGTTTGGTATTCGTTTGATGGCTGAAGTGACACAGGTGTCACACAATGGCCAAGCAGAATCATCCAACAAGATCATCATCAATAATCTGAATAAGAAACTTGGATCCAAGAAGGGGAAATGGGCAGAGGAATTGCCTTATGTGCTTTGGGCAGATATGACAACTCCCAAGAATGCTACTGGTCAAACACCCTTCTCTTTAGTGTTTGGGGTAGAAGCAGTGATCCCAACAGAAATGGTGGTTCCAACTGCTAGAACAAGTACTCGTGATCCTGAAGGAAATGCTGCAAACTTGGCTCAGGACTTGGATACTATTGAGGAAATCAGGGATCTGGCTAGGATAAGGATGGCGAGCTACCAACAAAGAATGGCTGGTGCTTACAACAAAAATGTCAGAATAAGGAAATTCCAAGTGGGTGATATGGTATTGAGAAAAGCATTCCAAAATACCATCAATCCTGCTGATGGGAAATTAGCACCAAAGTGGGAAGGCCCTTACTTGATTGAAGCTGAAGCAGGAAAGGGGACATATAGATTGCTAACCATGGAAGGAAATTTGTTACCAAGAGCCTGGAATGCTGTTCACCTAAAGAAATATTTCATGTGAGCAGGATCCTCCTGGCACATATGATCCTTACATTGAAAGCATCCTCGAAGGATCCCAGTGATGTCAATGATCCTTACCCTGGTAATGTCCTAATCCTAAACTATTCCATTTTCTTATTTTTACCTAAGGATAAGGATCATGTATCCTTCATCCTCCTCTCACGAGAATTTGAGTTCTGATAGTCCAGGTATCCTCAGCATATCATTGAAAATCTTCAAAAGCATCTCAGATCCTTGGGTTCGACCCCTGTTATCCTTGGGCTTGTCCCCAGTTTTCGCCTGTAGCGCACGATGATCCTGGTATAGTTCATGTCTTTGGGACCAGTACCCACTTTAGGGGCTGATAACCTCATCGTACTGGCTATACCTAGGATCCTACGTATAATGGTAGACGTACCATACATCCGTTCCTAAGGTTTCTAACGTTTTCACGTTAGCTAAGGTTTTGGCATTTTCATGTCACTAAGTTTGGATAGTCGCCAGTGAGGGCCATACTCCAGTTTACATACGATCCTTGGGCTTGTCCCCAGTTATCCTTCGGGCTTGTCCCCAGTTATCCTTTGGGCTTGTCCCCAGTTATCCTTCGGGCTTGTCCCCAGTTATCCTTTGGGCATGTCCCCAGTTACTAACTTATCTTTTATATTGGCTTAGTCCCAAGTTATGTTCTATTTTTCAGGTTTTAAAAGTTAAACAATTAAGGATCCTTGATCCTTATTATCCATTAAAGTTTCATTTATGGTTATCTTGATTAGATGTTAGGATCCTAACTTGGATCCTCAGGTATGATCCTTAATTATTTTCGATTTCATACATTATATGTTTGAATAACCCATAGACTTTGACAACTGAACCTATGATCCTTAAAATAAACTACTTTGAAAATTTTCGATTATAGGCTATTTGATCCAGGATCATATCCTAAATTTTCTTAAACATAATTTGCTTAACTTTTCTTACTCAAACAAATATGTATCAAAACAATTGGAAATTAAAAGGATAACAATACGAGATAAGCCAAAAAGATTAGAGTTATTTTATTAACAAAGGTTTAAAACCCTTCAAAGTTGTCAAAATTGCCAACCCACGTTTCTACCAGCAAAACGTGGCCCGTCCATATGGGTTGGCAAAGGGTGTCCGTTGTTTGTGCGGTCATAGCATACAGGTAAATAAAAGGCGGTAGGATCACAATGGCTTCATCCCCCAAACAGAGGATCCCTCCACCATGTGTAATCCTACCTATTGTCTGAAGGATCCTGGATCCTCAACCCTAAACCTACTGTTCGAAGTTACAGACCATAATTGTTTAAAAACATCAACAAACACAAAAGATTGGGCTCCGGCTATGTCTAGAAGTTTCCTTCATCGCCCAATCCTGCAGCTCAAGCCTTCGCTGCACCATCACCACCAGCTCCACTTGCCTCTCCACCCTGATCCTTGCCAACATCACCACCCTCAAGCATCGGGACCTCCTCAGCCTCCTCATCATCCTCCAACTCTGCCAGCCTCGCCTTCCAGCCCTCCACGTCCCATGTGCTTTTGTCGAAGGCAGGATCCTGAGCTTCCGCAGCCATCTGCAACTGGATCTTATACATGGTTATTGCAGCAGAGACCTTGGCTTCCTGGGTGATATCATGCTTCTCATAATCAAAGTTGATCAGCATTTTGGCAGCATCATCCTTGGTAGCCCGGAGCTCCTTCTCAAGATCAGCAATCTTGAGATCCTTCAGCACACCCATTTGTTGGAGGTCAGCGATTTGGCGGTCTTGATCCTCGACGTGGCCAACATAAGTCTCTATCTCAGCAAATTTCTGCAAGGAAAACAAGGCATAACCTCAGAAACAAGTGATCCTCGAAACTGTCAGGATAACAAACAGGGGCAGTGATCCTTACCGCATTGAAGTAGTCCAGGAACTGTTGGCGAAGCAGGGGCAGACCTTGTAAATCCTCAGAGGCCTTCCTCTTCTTTCCTTTACCCCTGACAGGTGCTTTGGGGGCTGAGGCAGTTGGGCTAGCAGCAGCAGTCTTCTTCCTTGCAGACTTGACATTAGCAAGATCATCAATACCGAACTTTGAAGCAGACTTAGAAGGTTTTCCAGCACCTACACAACCAAAATAAGATAAGTATTCTAATTAAATTTGAAATCCTACACAGAATTACTTTATAAATATGAATACTTACTTGACATTGTGGCAGAGGCAGAAGATACTTCTTGAGAATCTTGGGTGGCAACTTGGAAAGTTCTTGTCTCCGGATCAAGCTTCTTAAAGGCCAAAAGTCTCTCTTTTGCAGCAGGTGTCAACTTCAGATGAGAGATGGAGATAGCTGCACAACAAACAAGAAAATATTAGTGATCCTCATCCTAAGGAACAAATTTTATGGTGATCCTTCCAGGATCCTCTATCCTACCATGGGTAGCCCACTCCTTGGGCAAATCCTTCCCATCAGGGATGGTATCTCTCCTAACAAAAAAGAACCGTCGCTTCCAGTTTGTATCGTTCTTGGTAACTTTGAAGACAGGGTGATCCTCCCCAGCTTTTCGCTTAAACAAATAGCGATGGGATCTGAAAGTAGTAAGATCATACATCTCAGCCAGCTCCGCCATACCAAGGTCAATCCCCTCTTGTTCAATGATCCTCTCAAGGGTGTATAACACCCTCCAGATCATGGGCATAGCCTGGATATAGCAGATGTCGGTAAGAGAGAAAAAGGATTGGGTAAACTGTGGGAAAGGATACGAATATCCTATCAAGAACGGAGTAACCGGGAAAGCTACCCAAGTATCAGAAATAAAATCACTCAAAGCAGTGGAGGTAAAAGACTTGAAGATAGTGTTCGCTGGAAAGCATTGACGGATTCTGTCGATCTGAGGATGGGTAAAACAGCACCTCTCAGTGGGAGAATCCTTGATGATCCCTTGACTCTTCAAGGGACTGTTCTTCTTAGGATCCTTGTGTAGGGAGTTCTGGAGCAACATTTTTTCAAGACAATGGAAAGAAAAAGAAAAACAGAGCAAGCAAGATAGAAGGAGAAGGGGAATACCTGTTCAATCCTCTGATCGCGGTTATAAAGGGAAGAGTTCTCAAATTTAAATGCAAACGATCCTATCCCTATTTCTATTTATAATGATGATTTGTGCAGGGCTGTCATCTCCATGACGTCAGATCGCAACAGATAGTTCATTCTTAACGGCTATATATCCGTTGAGTTAGTTAGAGATAAGATTTATCAAAATATAACTCGTTTATATTACATAAATACTCCTTATATTTTGGGGGCAATTGTTAGGGATGGATTTTTATGACCTATGATCCTTACATGTGATCCTAACAAGTGATCCTTACTTCTTTGGCAGATAGTGATCCTCAGAGGAGCCCCAGGATCAGGATCACGGATCATCCTAAGGATCCTCTCACTAACGATTGTTCTCTTTGGATTAAATGTTATTTTGCAGGAATTACGAGTTGGACTTGGTCTTAGCAACGTAAACAAGGAATCTATCACGCTAATTTTGCACATGCATAATCAAAGATGGACGTTATGAAGAATATGGAAACTCAGCACAATTCAAGGGCGATTATTTAGGCTAAATTTACTTCTATTTCTAAAGGGGTAACGAGCTAGTAGTTAGGTGATTTGCCTAAAATAGAACCACACACACTTGTATAAAAGGCACTCTTGAACATTCGGAAGGGACAACACATTTCTCACACGCCTTAGCACACGATACTATAGTGATCCTTGTACCTAGCTCGTTACCATCCAAAGTTGTAACCATCATTTGTTATATTGAAGTTTGGTGATCGGTAATTTCCATCACCCGAGGTTTTTTATGCCGGAGATCATTGATCAAGGGCTTTTTCCTCGTATAAATCCTTGTGTCACTTGTGCGTTTTACATTTAAGTGATCCTTCACTTTGTTCATCATACCAAGCATCATTCCCCGTTTACATAAAGTTTGGTTGCATTATCCTTAAGTGATTTTTGACCAAAACAGTAAGCATGTTGAATTATATCATGTTAGTGTAATTCGATTCCCTCCGATTCTTTTCCAACCCTTTTTTTCTTGTCTTTTCTAAACTTCAATAACTTTTTTGTTATTTTTTATCTTTTTGTTTTTTTTATTAATTCCATATTAAATAAATAGCAACTATGTATATAGCTTGGAGAAATGATGCAAAATCTACAAGTGCATCCGACAATAAAAAAAAATCATATATGCACTGTTAGGGCTGGTTTACATGTGATCCTAACCAGTGATCCTTGTTTCTTTGGCAGATAGTGATCCTCAGCAGAGTTCCAGGATCAGGATCACGGACCATCATAGGATCCTCATGCTAACAGTTGCTTTCATTAACTTTAATGTTGTTTTGCAGGAATGACTAGCAGGATCCGCTCTTAGCATCACAATCAATGGACGCGTCTTTACAATTTTGGCACACGCTCAATCAGAGATGAACGTTGCAAAGGATATGGAAACTTGGCATGATTTAAGGGCGACAATTTAGGATAGATTTACTTCTAAAGGGGTAATGAGCTGATTATTAGTCTTTTTACCTAAAATAGGTCACTCACACTTGTATATATAACACTCTTCCCCATTCGGAAGACACACAACACAATTCTCACACGCTTAGACACTCGAAACTATAGTGATCCTTGTACTCAGCTCATTATCATCCGAAGTTGTAACCACTTTTCTTATATTGAAGTTTGGTGATCGGTAGTTGCCATTGTTGGGGCTGGATTTTACTATAAATGATCCTTATACGTGATCCTGACCAGTGATCCTTGTTTCTTTGGCAGATAGTGATCCTCAGCCAGACTTCAGGATCAGGATCATGGGACGATATGGTGATCCTTACACTAACGGTCACTTCCACTCGTTACAAAATTGTTTTGCAGGAACACCTAGCAGGATATGCCCTACACATCATGATCCAGGGACGCGTTTTCACAAATATGGCAAGAGCTAAATTGGAGATAGACGTTGTACCGGATATGGAAACTTAGCTTGATTAATGGGCAGCAATTTAGGCTAGATTATCTTTATTTCTAAAGGGGTAATGAGCTGATTAGTGGTCTATCTACCTAAAATAAGTTACCTACACATGTATAAATACCCATCTTCCTCATTCGGAAGAACACACACAACATACGACACAACTCTCGAACACTTAGACACTCAGTGATCCTTGTACTCAGCTCATTATCATCCGAAGTTGTAACTACATTTTTATTATATTGAAGTTGGTGATCGGTAGTTGCCATCACCCGAGGTTTTTTATGCCGGAGATCATACATTGATCAAGGGCTTTTTCCTCGTATAAATCATTGTGTCTTTGTATCTTTATCACAGAAGTGATCCTTTACTTTCATAGCTAACCAAGCATCATACCCCGTTTACATAAAGTTTGGTTACATTATCCTTGTGTGATTTTTGACCAAAACAGTTTGGCGCCCACCGTGGGGCAATTGGTGCTTCATTCATAAAGAAAATCTTTTGTTCGAAATCATTTCAAAGAGTTACATGGCTTCATCATTGAAGAACACCTCCACGGCGATGTCTGCAGTCACCTCAGCACAAACCACTCTATCTCCTCCACCGGCAGGATCCCAGAGAAATGCTGAGAAGAGACCAACCCCTTCTTTCTCTAAACCTCCATCTTCTTCTGCTATGAATTCTTCTATTCCCAGTACTAGTGATGTGTTTGCTTTAATTTTGCAGATGAAGGATCGTATGCAGCGGCAGGATGAAACTAATGACAGGATCCTCAGGGAGATTGGAGATCTCAAAAGACAAAAGAAAGCGGCAGAGGATCATTCCCCACTGATGCCAAAATCCTTGAGTTTTGAGACTCCAATGGTCACCTCTCAGCCATCAGGGATCCCAGACGTACAGATCACAGGGGAGACGAGAGGATTACATCTCAAGTCAGCAGCAATGACTCAGACATCGGGCTCGTATTTTCAGCCAGCAGGATCCTATCCTCAGTATATGGGATCCTTCATGAATCCGGGAGCCTATCCGGGGGCACAACAGTTTCAAGGATCCTACTTTATCCCAGGATCATTCCAGGGCCAAGGATCCTCCTTTATTCCAGGATCACCCCAGGTTCAAGAATCCTCCTTCGTTCCAGGATCATCCCAGATACCAGGATCCTTACAGATGCCAGGATCCCTAAAAAGTTTGCAAACAGGGAGTCTAGATGTCCATCAAGGGGACTTCATTCCAATGCAGACTATTGCTTCCACTGGTCCCTCCGTTGTTCCAGAATCCCAGCAATATGGATTCCCTAACTTGAACCCAATGGGAGGTAACACTTTAAATAATTATCCTACCACTAACCATGGATTCATGCAGGATACAGGTACCAATCATGTTATGGCCAGGGAACTACAGAAACTAAAGGACATGATCTCAAGTGTTCCAGGGGTAGTCAAGCCTATCCCAGAGATTGCAGATGGGAGCCACAAGGTATCTCGCTTTGCACCACCAATCTGTGATGCAGAGGTACCCAAAAGGTTCCATATCCCTACCATGAAGTTGTATGACGGCACAACGGATCCAGAGGAGCATATAGCACAATACAGGGAAAGGATGGAGATCAATCCTATCCCGGAAAAATTGAAGGAAGCATGCCTATGTAAAGGATTTGGATCTACTCTTACTGGATCAGCCCTCAAATGGCTGCTAAGTCTTCCCCCTTACTCTATTACTTCATTTGCTAATTTAGTTAATTTATTCAATAACCAATTTTCTTGTAGTAGAAAATTTGAAAAATTAACTAGTGATTTGTACAGGATAACTCAAAATCATAACGAATCATTAAGAAATTATATAACTAAATTTAGTAAAGAATCCTTGGATATTCCCAACTTGGATATGGCTACGGCTGTTGAAGCCTTCAAAATGGGACTTCTTAAGGATTCATTATTCTATGATGATCTTGTTATGACACCTTGCAGGAACTTAGATGAAGTAAGAACTCGAGCACTCAGGTTTATCCGGCTAGAGGATGACAAGAGGATCCAGGAGAGACAAGTAGGATCCTCAAAACAAGATAAGCAAGGATCCTTCTTCAAAAGCAACAAGTTCAAATCCTACCATAGAAACGAGAACAAGAATGTGCATGCTGTCGACCAAGAAGAGGATGATGAAGAATATCCTCCAATCTCAGAATATTGTTTTTCCGTTGATAATCATGAACTAATCCTTGCAATGCAGAATCTAGGTGAAAAGGCTAGGTGGCCCAGGAAGAATGATAAACCATCCGGGACTAAAGACAAGTCCAAATGGTGTGCATACCATGAGGATTTCGGCCATCTGACTGAAGATTGCATAGCCTTAAGAAAGGAAATTGGATACCTGCTAAGCAAGGGGCATCTAAAAGAATTATTGGGGAGAAAAAAGCAAAGGACCCAGGATCCTGAAAGGATCCCTGAAAAGGCTCCAGCACCTCCGGCAAACGCACAAGTGATTAACTTCATATCCGGAGGGTCAGACATTTGTGGAACATCCTTCTCAGCGGCCAAAAGACATGCAAAAGAATCAAAAATGGATAATGGAGAAAGGCCTATTAGAACCTCAAGCGTCTCAGAAGGAAAGATGATAACATTTGATGAGGATGATCGCATTAATGTTCAGGATCCTCACCATGATAGCTTAGTTATCACTCTCTTTATCTCTAACCATTTTGTCCGCAGGATCCTTATTGACGGAGGGAGCTCAGTGAACATTATCCAGCTTGATGTCTTGAAGAAGATGGGAATCCCAGAATCAGACATCACACCAAGATCCTCCGTGCTGGTGGGATTCAGTGGAGAAACGAAGAAAACTCTGGGGGACATCAAACTCCCAATCTACGTGGAAGGATTACATAATTACCAAAAATTTTGTGTTATTGACTGTTTATCTTGTTGCAACGTTATCCTTGGCAGGCCTTGGATACATGACATGAAAGCAGTTCCGTCTACCTACCATCAATGTGTGAAGCTCCCTAGCCCATGGGGGATAATCAAGATCGACAGTGACCAGCAAGAAGCTAAGGATTGCTATACCTCATCCATGAAGCCAACCTCGAAACCAAGGGAGCAATAGCAATTACAGTATCCTCCGAGGAACGTCTTGGAGGCAAGGGAACAAGATGTAGATGAAATCCTCTTGGATCCTAGTGATCCTGAATCAAAAATCTATATCGGATCAGGGATCCTTGGCAAAATGAAAGAAGACATGATATCCTTCCTCAAAAGAAGAAAATCCACCTTTGCTTGGAAACATGAAGATATGACAGGTATATCTAAGGATATTATTACTCACAAACTTGGCATTGACAGGTCTATCAAGCCAATCCATCAAAAAAGGAGGAAGTTTGCACCAGAAAGGAATGCCATTATCCAAGAAGAAGTGGAGAGACTACTTCGAGCAGGTATGATCAGAGAGGTAAAGTATCCTAAATGGTTAGCCAATGTGGTCGTTGTCCAAAAGAAAAACGGAAAGTGGAGGGTATGTGTCGATTTCACTGATTTGAATAAGGCATGTCCCAAGGATCCTTTCCCATTACCCCACATTGACTCCATGGTGGATGCAACAGCGGGGCATGAACTGTTAACTTTTATGGATGCATCATCCGGATTCCAACAAATCCAGATGGAACCATCTGACCAAGAGGATACAGCCTTTATGACCCCAACCGGTTTATATTGTTATATTGCCATGCCTTTTGGACTAAGAAATGCAGGTGCAACATATCAAAGGCTGGTAAATATGATGTTCAAAGATCAAATTGGAAAAACTATGGAGGTGTACATAGATGATATGGTGGTCAAGTCAAAGAAAGCTGAGGATCACCTAAGGGACTTGGAAGAAGCATTCGATATCCTTGATAGTTACAACATGAAACTTAATCCTTCAAAATGCCATTTTGGTGTTAAGGCAGGAAAGTTCTTAGGATACATGGTAACCCAGAGGGGCATTGAAGCAAGCCCGGAACAAATCAAAGCATTAATAAATATCAAATCTCCTGCCAATGCCAAGGATGTTCAAAGACTAACAGGCAGGATAGCAGCTTTGAACAGGTTCATATCGAAATCCTCAGAAAAGTGCAAAGAATTCTACGATATCCTAAGGAAGAATAAGAAGTTCGAATGGACTGAGAAGCATGAGAATGCTTTACAAGCCCTTAAAGAATATATGTCCTCAGCACCAGCATTAGCAAAACCGGAGAAAGGAGATGTGTTATCCTTATACCTAGCGGTATCCTCAACCGCTGTAAGTGTAGTCCTCGTCAAGGATCATGAAGGTACACAATATCCTATCTACTATGTAAGTAAAAGTTTGCTTGATGCCGAATCCAGGTACTCACACCTCGAAAAACTTATCCTTGCATTAATCATGGCATCCACTAAGTTAAGGCATTATTTTGAAACCCATACTATTGTTGTTAAAACTAATTTTCCAATTAAGAATGTCCTCAGGAAACCGGATATGTCAGGAAGAATGGCTAAGTGGGCAGTGAAGCTTAGTGCCCATGATATAAGATACGAACCAAGAACAGCCATTAAATCTCAAGCATTAGCTGACTTTGTGGCTGATTTCAGTAGTGATCTACAAAAGGAAGCAGAATTGGAGGTCCAACAGCTGGATGAGACCAAGGATCCTTGGATCCTACACACTGACGGATCCTCAAATATCAAAGGCACAGGGCTAGGGATCCTACTAAAATCGCCACAGGGGGACATAATACCCCACTCCATAGCCTGTGAGTTCCAAGCAACTAACAATGAGGCTGAATATGAAGCCTTAATTGCTGGCTTACAGATTGCTAAGGATATGGGGGTAAGATATCTCGAAGTATATGTAGATTCATTATTGATCACCAATCACTTTAATGGATCCTATGCTGTTAAAGGTGAAAGACTAACCAAATATTTAGAGATAGTCAAACAATTGGCACTCTCTTTTGTTTCTTTTAGCTTAACACAGGTACCAAGGGAGGATAACACGGAAGCTGATGCATTGGCCAACTTAGGATCATCCTTGAAGATTCCAGAAGATATAAGTATCCCTATCATCCATATCCTGGCTCCTGCTATTAAAAAACAGGTGGCCATGGAAATAGAAGAGGATACTGCAATGATCCCTAGTGAAGAAGCCCAATCTTATTCAGGATCATGGATCTCACCAATCATGAGATACTTGCAAAATGAAGAGATCCCAATGGGAGAAAATCCTAGAGCTTTCAGGATCAAGGTATCTCAATTTACAATCTTAAATAACATGCTGTATAAACGATCCCTTGCAGGACCATATTTAAGATGTATTGAGGATCCTGAAATTGAAGAAGTGTTGAGAGACTTCCATGAAGGAGATTGTGGAAACCACACTGGGGGCAGGGCATTATTCTCGAGGATCCTCAGAACAGGGTACTACTGGCCAACCATGAAAAGGGATGCTGTAGAGTATGCTAAAAAGTGTGATCCTTGCCAAAGACATAGCAATATCCTCCATCAACCAGCTGAATTATTACACCCAATACCATCCTCTTGGCCGTTCATGAGATGGGGAATGGATATAGTTGGCAAGCTTCCTAAAGCACCTGGTGGAAAAGTATTTATGCTCGCCATGACTGACTATTTTTCCAAGTGGATAGAAGCTGAAGCCTTCGCTCAAGTCAGAGAAAAGGAAGTCATATCCTTCATTAAAAGAAACATTATAACTAGATTTGGCATTCCCTCTGAAATTGTATGTGATAATGGCTCCCAATTCATTGGAAGCAGAACCACTAACTTTTGTGACAGTTGGGGAATCAAGATGATAACATCAACACCAGTTCATCCACAAGCCAATGGTCAAGCAGAATCATCCAACAAGATCATCGTCAACAATCTGAAGAAGAAGCTAGGATCCAAGAAAGGAAAATGGGCAGAGGAGTTACCTTATGTGCTATGGGCTGATAGGACAACTCCCAAGAATGCCACTGGCCAAACACCTTTCTCTTTAGTATTTGGGGCAGAAGCAGTGATCCCAACAGAGATGGTGATCCCAACTGCTAGAACAAGTGCTCGTGATCCTGAAGAAAATGCTACAATCCTAGCTCAGGATTTGGATACTATTGAGGAAAACAGGGATCTAGCTAGGATAAGGATGGCAAGCTACCAACAAAGGATGGCTGGTGCCTACAACAAGAATGTCAGGATAAGGAAGTTCCAAGTCGGAGATATGGTGTTGAGAAAAGCATTTCAAAATACCATCAATCCTGCTGACGGGAAGCTAGCACCAAAATGGGAAGGTCCCTACTTGATTGAAGCTGAAGCAGGAAAGGGGGCATACAGGTTGCTAACCATGGAAGGAAACTTGTTACCAAGAGCCTGGAATGCTGTTCACTTAAAGAAATATTTCATGTGAACATGATCCTTCCTGCATGTGATCCTTACATTGAAGTATCCTTGAAGGATCCTGGAGATATCGGTGATCCTTACTCAGGTAATATGCTTATCCTAAAACTATTGCATTTTCTTACTTTTTGCCTAAGGATAAGGATCATGTATCCTTCATCCTCTACTCACAAACCATTTGAGTTATGATAGTTCAGGTATCTTCAGCATATCATCAAAGATCTTCAAAAGCATCACAGATCCTCGGGTCCAACCCCAGTTATCCTTGGGATTATCCCCAGTTTCCGCCAGCAGCGCACGATGATCCTGATATAGTTCACGTCTTTGGGATCAGTACCCACTTTCGGGGCTGGCGACCTCATCGTACTGGCTATACCCAGGATCCTACGTATAATGGTGGACGCACCATACATCCGTTCCTAAGGTTTCTAACGTTTTCACGTTAGCTAAGGTTTTGACATTTTCATGTCACTAAGTTTGGATAGTTGCCAGAAAGGGCCATACTCCAGTTTACATACGATCCTTTGGGCTTGTCCCCAGTTATCCTTTGGGCTCATCCCCAGTTATCCTATGGGCTTGTCCCCAGTGATCCTCCGGGATCATCCCCAGTTATCTTTTTGGGCTTGTCCCCAGTGATCCTCTGGAATCATCCTCAGTTATACTTTGGGCATGTCCCCAGTTACTCATTTATCTTTTACATTGGCTTAGTCCCAAGTTACATCTCACTTTTCAGGTTTTGGAAGTCTAAACATATAAGGATCTTTAATCCTTATTAATTGTCAAAGTCTTATCTATGTTGTCTTGATTGAAGGTTAGGATCCTTACGTGGATCCTCAGGTATGATCCTTGACTATTTTTGACTATACTCTTTATCCTAACCAACCCTTATACTTTGACAACCGAACCTATGATCCTTGAACTAAAACGCTTTAAGAATTTTCAATATAAGGATATTTGATCCAGGATCATATCCTAAGTTTATTAAACACTTTTTCAAACTCTCGTTATTTTAACAAATATAGCAGTTAAGAAATAAGAGGATTATTGAAGGATAACAACGCAAGATAAGCCAGAAAAGTTAAGTTATATTATTAAACAAAAGGATCATTAACCCTTTCAAAAAGTTGTCAAAATTGCCAACCCACATTTCTACCAGCAAAACGTGGCCCGTCCACATGGGTTGGCAAAGGGTGTCCATTGTCTATGCGGTCTTAGCATTTTTGCAGGAAAGTAAAAGCGGCAGGATCACAAAGGCTTCATCCCCCAAACAGAGGATCCCTCCACCTTTTGTAATCCTACCTATTGTTCAAAGGATCCAGGATCCTCAACCCTAAACTATTGTTCAAATACAGACCATCATTGTTTTAAAACATCACAAAACAAAAAAAATTGGGCTCCGGCTATGTCTAGAAGTTTCCATCATTGCCCAATCTTGCAGCTCAAACCTTCGCTGCACCATCGCCACCAGCTCCACTCGCTTCACCCTGATCCTTGCCAGCATCACCACCTTCCAGCATGGGGATCTCCTCAGCCTCATCCTCGTCCTCCAGGTCTGCCAGCCTTGCCTTCCAACCTTCAACATCCCACGAGCCTTTGTCAAAGGTAGGATCCTGAGCTTCCTCGGCCATCTGAAGTTGAATCTTATACATAGCAATTGCCGCGGAGACCTTAGCATCTTGGGTGATCTCCTGCTTCTCGTTATCCATATCAATCAACCTCTGAGCAGCCTCAGCCTTCATGACCCGGAGCTCCTTCTCAAGATCTCCTATTTTGAGATCCTTAAGCACGCCCATTTGTTGAAGATCAGCAATCTGGCTCTCCTGGTCCTCAACATTGCCAAGATAAGTTTCAATCTCAGCAAGTTTCTGCAAACAAGAGAATAAAGACAAGCTCAGACTCAGGTGATCCTCAAGAAAAGCAGGATACATAAAATATGATAGGCGGATAACCTACAGGGGCAGTGATCCTTACCTCATTCACGTAATCAAGAAATTGCTGGCGAAGGAGAGGGAATCCTTGGAGTTCATCAGAAGCTTTCCTCTTTTTCCCTTTGCCCCGAATGAACGCTTTAGGAGCTGAGACTGAAGGGCTAGCAGCGGGAGCTTTCTTCTTTGAGGAAGTGACGTTGGCAAGGTCACTGATCCCAAACTTGGAGGCAGACTTAACGGACCTGGCAGACTTTCCGGCACCTACACAATTCAAAAACAAGATAAGTTCCCTTGTTAAATTAAATACTTTCACATAAAACTTATTTTCTATGAGGATACTTACTTGACATTGTGGCAGATGCAGAGGATATCTCTTGAGAATCTTGGATAATGATTTGGAAGCTTCTGACTTCAGGGTTAAGCTTCTTGAAGGCTAACACTCTTTCTTTGGCAGCAGGGGTCAACTTTAAGTGAGCAACAGAGATAGCTGCAAAAAAGAAAAGACATCAGTGATCCTCATCATAAGAGACAGGACTGATAGTGATCCTTCAAGGATCCTCTACCCTACCATGAGTGGCCCATTCCTTGGGCAGATCCTTTCCATCCGGGATGGAATCCCTCTTAACAAAGAAAAATCGACGTTTCCAGTTGGTATCATTCTTGGTAACCTTGAAGATTGGATGATCCTCCCCAGCTTTCCGTTTCAACAAGTACCGGTGAGAACCAAAGGTGGTGAGATCATAAAGTTCAGCTAACTCTGACATCCCCAAATCAATCCCTTCTTGCTCGATGATCCTCTCGAAGGTATATAGAACCCTCCAGATCATCGGCATAGCTTGGATATATGAGATGCCGGCAAGAGAAAAGAAGGATTGGGTAAATGTCGGAAAAGGATATGAGTACCCGATGAGGAAAGGGGTAGCAGGAAAGGCCACCCAAGTGTCCGAAACAAAATCACTCAAAGCAGTAGGGTCAAAAGGCTTAAAAACAACATTCGCCGGGAAGCAATGGCGAATCTTGTCTATCTGGATATCGGTAAAACAGCACCTCTCCATAGGAGAATCCTTGATAATCCCCTGGCTTTTCAAGGGACTATCCTTCTTAGAGCCTTTGTGCGGTGAATTCCGAAGAAGCATGTTCGAGACAAAAAACAGAGTAAAAGCAAGAAAGAACAGAGCAAAGAAGAGAAAGAAGAAAATGATACCTGATCAAAGCCTTCGGTGACGATTATAAAGGGAGATACTTCGAATTTAAATACAAAGTGATCCTAACCCTATCTCCTATTTATAATGATGATTCGCAGGGATTGTCACATCAGTGACGTAAATATCATAACGGCTAGTCCATGTGCAACGGCTAGTAAATCGGAATCGTCCGTTAGAGATAAGCTCAAAACAAAATATAACTCATCTATTTACATTTAACTCCTTATATTTTGGGGGCAATTGTTGGGGCTGGATTTTACTATAAATGATCCTTATACGTGATCCTGACCAGTGATCCTTGTTTCTTTGGCAGATAGTGATCCTCAGCCAGACTTCAGGATCAGGATCATGGGACGATATGGTGATCCTTACACTAACGGTCACTTCCACTCGTTACAAAATTGTTTTGCAGGAACACCTAGCAGGATATGCCCTACACATCATGATCCAGGGACGCGTTTTCACAAATATGGCAAGAGCTAAATTGGAGATAGACGTTGTACCGGATATGGAAACTTAGCTTGATTAATGGGCAGCAATTTAGGCTAGATTATCTTTATTTCTAAAGGGGTAATGAGCTTATTAGTGGTCTATCTACCTAAAATAAGTTACCTACACATGTATAAATACCCATCTTCCTCATTCGGAAGAACACACACAACATACGACACAACTCTCGAACACTTAGACACTCAGTGATCCTTGTACTCAGCTCATTATCATCCGAAGTTGTAACTACATTTTTATTATATTGAAGTTGGTGATCGGTAGTTGCCATCACCCGAGGTTTTTTATGCCGGAGATCATACATTGATCAAGGGCTTTTTCCTCGTATAAATCATTGTGTCTTTGTATCTTTATCACAGAAGTGATCCTTTACTTTCATAGCTAACCAAGCATCATACCCCGTTTACATAAAGTTTGGTTACATTATCCTTGTGTGATTTTTGACCAAAACAGCCATCACCCGAGGTTTTTTATGCCGGAGATCATACATTGATCAAGGGCTTTTTCCTCGTGTAAATCCTTGAGTCACTTGCATATTTCTTACTAAAGTGATCCTTTACTTTTTCAACAAACCAAGCATCATTCCCCGTTTACTTAGAGTTTGGTTGCATTATCCTTGTGTGATTTTTGACCAAAACAGTTTGGCGCCCACCGTGGGGCAATTGGTGCTTCATTCATAAGAAAACTTTCTGTTCGAAATCATTTCAAAGAGTTACATGGCTTCATCATTGAAGAATACATCCACAGCGATGTCGGCAGTCAATTCATCTACTGGCATTCCACCTTTGCCTCCACCACCAGCTGGATCTCAGAAAAATGCTGAGAAGAGACCAACTTCTATCTCCTCTAAACCATCATCTTCTGCTTTAACTTCTTCTGTTCCCAGTACTAGTGATATATTTACTTTGATTTTGCAGATGAGGGATCGTATGCAACAGCAGGATGAAACTAATAACAGGATCCTCAGAGAAATCGGAGATCTCAAAAGGCAAAAGAAAACGGCAGAGGATCATTCCCCACTAATGCCCAAATCTTTGAATTTCGATACTCCAATGATTACTTCTCAGCCAACAGAGGTCCCAGACATACAATATATGGGTGGATCAAGGGGAGTGCATTTCAGCCCAGCAACAATGACTCAGGCATCAGGATCATGTTTCCAACCGGCGGGATCCTACGCCCAGCATTTGGGATCCTTCATGAGCTTAGGATCCTCCTTTGTCCCAGGATCATCCCAGGCTCAAGGATCCTCCTTTGTTCCAGGATCATCCCAGATTCAAGGATCCTCCTTCGTTCCAGGATCGTCTCAGATAGCAGGATCCTTCCAGATGCCAGGATCCCTAAAGAGTTTGCAAACAGGAAGCCTAGATGTCCATCAAGGAGATTTTATTCCAATGCAGACCATTGCTTCCACTGGTCCATCCATTATCCCAGAATCCCAGCAATATGGATTCACACCCAATGTTCCTAACTTGAACCAGATGGGAGGTAACACCTTAAATAATTATCTTACCACTAACCATGGATTCGTGCAGGATACAGGTATCAATCATGCTATGGCCAGGGAGTTACAGAAGCTGAAGGATATGATCTCAAGTGTTCCAGGGGTAGTCAAGCCTATCCCGGAGATTGCAGATGGAAGCCATAAGGTGTCTCGTTTTGCACCACCAATTTGTGATGCAGAGGTACCCAAAAGGTTCCATATCCCTACTATGAAGCTGTATGATGGTACAACGGATCCTGAGGAGCACATAGCACAATACAGGGAGAGGATGGAGATCAATCCAATCCCAGAAAAGTTAAAGGAAGCATGCCTATGTAAAGGATTTGGATCCACCCTTACTGGATCAGCTCTTAAATGGCTGCTAAGTCTTCCCCCTTACTCTATCACTTCATTTGCTAATTTAGTTAATTTATTCAATAACCAATTCTCTTGTAGTAGGAAATTTGAAAGATTAACTAGTGATTTATATAGGATAACTCAAGGTCATAATGAGTCATTAAGGGATTATATAACTAAATTCAGTAAAGAATCCTTGGACATTCCCAACTTGGATATGGCCACGGCTGTTGAGGCCTTCAAAATGGGACTGCTTAAGGATTCATTGTTCTATGATGATCTTGTTATGACACCGTGCAGGAACTTAGATGAAGTAAGAACTCGGGCACTCAGGTTCATCCGGCTAGAGGATGACAAGAGGATCCAGGAGAGACAAGTAGGATCCTCAAAACAGGAGAAGCAAGGATCCTCCTTCAGGGGCAATAAATTCAAATCCTACCATAGAAATAACAACCAGAACGTGCATGCTGTTGACCAAGAAGAGGATGATGAGGATTATCCTCCGATTTCTGAATATTGTTTTTCTGTTGACAATCACGAACTAATCCTTGCAATGCAGAATCTAGGAGAAAAAGCCAGATGGCTCAGAAAGAATGACAAACCATCCGGGACTAAAGACAAGTCAAAGTGGTGTGCATACCACGAGGATTTCGGGCATCTAACTGAAGAATGCATAGCATTAAGAAAAGAAATTGGATATCTGCTAAGCAAGGGACATTTGAAAGAATTGTTGGGAAGAAAAAAGCAAAGGACTCAGGATCCTGAAAGGATCCCTAAAAAGGCTCCAGCCCCTCCGGCGAATGCACAAGTGATCAACTTTATTTCCGGAGGATCAGATATTTGTGGTACATCCTTCTCGGCAGCCAAAAGGCATGCAAAGGAAGCAAAAATGGATAATGGAGAAAGACCTATTCGAACATCAAGTGTCTCGGAAGAAAAAACGATAACGTTTGATGAGGATGATCGCATTAATATCCAGGATCCTCATCATGATAGTTTAGTTATTACTCTCTTTATTTCTAACCACTTTGTCCGCAGGATCCTTATCGACGGAGGAAGCTCAGTAAACATTATCCAGCTTGATGTTCTAAAGAATATGGGTATCCCAGAATCAGACATCACACCAAGATCCTCCGTGCTTGTGGGATTCAGTGGAGAAACGAAGAAAACTCTGGGGACATTAAACTCCCAATCTACATGGAAGGATTACATAATTATCAAAAATTTTGTGTCATTGACTGTTTATCTTGTTGTAATGTTATCCTTGGCAGGCCTTGGATACATGATATGAAAGCAGTCCCATCTACCTACCATCAATGTGTGAAACTCCCTAGCCCATGGGGGATAATCAAGATCGACAGTGACCAGCAAGAGGCTAAGGATTGCTATACCTCATCCATGAGACCAACCTCGAAGCCAAGGGAGCAATAGCAATTACAGTATCCTCCAAGGAATGTCTTGGAGGCAAGGGAACAGGATGTGGACGAAATCCTTTTGGATCCTAGTGATCCTGAATCAAAAATCTATATCGGATCAGGGATCCTTGGCGAGTTGAAAGAGGACATAATATCCTTCCTCAAAAGAAGAAAATCTACCTTTGCATGGAAACATGAAGATATGACAGGTATATCTAAGGATATTATCACTCATAAACTTGGCATTGACAGGTCTATCAAACCAATCCATCAAAAAAGGAGAAAGTTTGCACCAGAAAGGAATGTCATTATCCAGGAAGAAGTAGAGAGACTACTTCGAGCAGGTATGATCAGAGAGGTAAAATATCCAAAATGGTTAGCCAATGTGGTTGTTGTCCAAAAGAAAAACGGAAAGTGGAGGGTATGTGTCGATTTCACTGATCTGAATAAGGCATGTCCCAAGGATCCTTTCCCATTACCCCACATTGACTCCATGGTGGATGCAACGGCGGGGCATGAACTGTTAACCTTTATGGATGCATCATCTGCATTCCAACAAATTCAGATGGAACCATCTGACCAAGAGGATACAGCCTTTATGACCCCAACCGGTTTATATTGTTATATTGCCATGCCTTTTGGACTAAGAAATGCAGGTGCAACATATCAAAGGCTGGTGAATATGATGTTCAAAGATCAAATAGGACAAACTATGGAAGTATACATAGATGATATGGTAGTCAAGTCAAAGAAAGCTGAGGACCACCTAAGGGACTTGGAGGAAGCATTTGATATCCTTGATAATTATAACATGAAGCTTAATCCTTCAAAATGTCACTTTGGTGTTAAAGCAGGTAAATTTCTAGGATATATGGTAACTCAGAGGGGCATTGAAGCAAGCCCAGAACAAATTAAAGCATTGGTGAATATCAAATCCCCTGCCAATGCTAAGGATGTGCAAAGGCTAACAGGCAGGATAGCAGCTTTAAACAGGTTCATATCAAAATCCTCAGAAAGATGTAAAGAATTTTATGATATCCTAAGGAAAAACAAGAAATTTGAATGGACTGAAAAGCATGAGAATGCTTTACAAGCCCTTAAAGAATATATGTCCTCAGCACCAGCATTAATGAAACCCGGAAAAGGAGATGTGTTATCCTTATACCTAGCGGTATCCTCAACCGCTGTAAGTGCTGTCCTTGTTAAGGATCACGAAGGTACACAACATCCTATTTACTATGTAAGTAAGAGTTTACTTGATGCAGAATCCTGGTACTCACACCTTGAGAAACTTATTCTTGCATTAATTATGGCATCAACTAAGTTAAGACATTATTTTGAAACCCACACTATTGTTGTTAGAACTAATTTTCCAATCAAGAATGTCCTCAGGAAACCAGAGATGTCCGGAAGAATGGCTAAGTGGGCAGTAAAGCTTAGTGCACATGATATAAGATATGAGCCTAGAACAGCCATCAAATCCCAAGCACTTGCTGACTTTGTGGCTGATTTTAGTAGTGATCTACAAAAGGAAGCAGAATTGGAAGTCCAGCAGCTGGATGAGACCAAGGATCCTTGGATACTACACACTGATGGATCCTCAAACGTCAAGGGCACAGGGCTCGGGATACTACTAAAATCGCCACAGGGGGACATAACACCCCACTCCATAGCCTGTGAGTTCCAAGCAACTAACAATGAGGCTGAATATGAAGCCTTAATTGCTGGCTTGCAAATTGCTAAGGATATGGGGGTGAAATATCTTAAAGTATATGTAGACTCATTATTGATCACCAATCACTTAATGGATCCTATGCTGTTAAAGGAGAAAAACTAACCAAATATTTAGAGATAGTCAAAGAATTGGCACTCTCTTTTGTCTCTTTCAGCTTAACACAGGTACCAAGAGAGGAAAACACAGAAGCTGATGCATTGGCCAACCTAGGATCATCCTTGAAGATCCCAGAGGATATAAGTATACCCATCATCCATATCCTAGCTCCTGCTATTGAAAATCAGGTGGCCATGGAAATAGAAGAGGATACTGCAGTGATCCCTAGTGAAGAAGCTCAATCTTATTCAGGATCATGGATCTCACCAGTCATGAGATACTTGCAACATGGGGAGATTCCTATGGGAGAAAATCCTAAAGCTTTCAGGATTAAGGTATCTCAATTCACAATCTTAAATAATATGCTATATAAACGATCTCTTGCAGGACCATATTTAAGATGTATCGAGGATCCTGAAATTCAAGAAGTATTGAGAGACTTCCATGAAGGAGATTGTGGAAACCACACTGTGGGCAGGGCATTGTTCTCAAGGATCCTTAGAACAGGATACTACTGGCCAACTATGAAACGTGATGCTGTAGAATATGCTAAGAAGTGTGATCCTTGTCAAAGACACAGCAATATCCTTCATCAGCCAGCTGAATTTTTGCATCCAATACCATCCTCTTGGCCATTCATGAGATGGGGGATGGATATAGTTGGCAAGCTCCCTAAAGCACCTGGTGGAAAATTATTTATGCTTGCCATGACCGACAACTTCTCCAAGTGGATAGAAGCTGAAGCTTTTGCTCAAGTCAGAGAAAAGGAAGTTATATCCTTTATTAAGAGAAACATTATAACCAGATTTGGCATTCCTTCTGAAATTGTATGTGATAATGGTTCCCAATTCATTGGGAGCAGAACCACTAACTTTTGTGACAGTTGGGGAATTAAGATGATAACATCAACACCAGTCCATCCACAAGCCAATGGTCAAGCAGAGTCATCCAACAAGATCATCATCAACAATCTGAAGAAGAAGCTAGGATCCAAGAAGGGGAAATGGGCAGAGGAATTACCTTATGTGCTATGGGCTGATAGAACAACTCCCAAGAATGCCACTGGTCAAACACCCTTCTCTTTAGTATTTGGGGCAGAAGCAGTGATACCAACAGAAATGGTGGTTCCAACTGCTAGAACAAGTACTCGTGATCCTGAAAAGAATGCTGCAATCTTAGCTCAAGACTTGGATACTATTGAGGAAATCAGGAATTTGGCTAGGATAAGGATGGCAAGCTACCAACAAAGAATGGCTGGTGCTTACAATAAAAATGTCAGGATAAGGAAATTCCAAGTCGGGGATATGGTGTTGAGAAAAGCATTCCAAAACACCATCAATCTTGCCGACGGAAAATTGGCACCAAAATGGGAAGGCCCTTACTTGATTGAAGCCGAAGCAGGAAAGGGGGCATACAGATTGCTAACCATGGAAGGAAATTTGTTACCAAGAGCCTGGAACGCTATTCACTTAAAGAAGTATTTCATGTGAACAGGATCCATCAAGCATATGATCCTTACATCGGAAGCATCCTCGAAGGATCCCGGCGACATCAGTGATCCTTTACTCTGGTAAAATCCTTATCTCAAAACTTTTCCATTTTTTTATTTTTACCTAAGGATAAGGATCACGTATCCTTCATCCTTCTCTCACAAGAATTTGAGTTATGATAGTCCAGGTATCTTCAGCATATCGTTAAAGATCTTCGAAAGCACCACAGATCCTTGGGTTCAACCCCAGTTATCCTTGGGCTTGTCCCCAGTTTTCGCCAGTAGCGCACGATGATCTTGGTATAGTTCACGTCTTTGGGACCAGTACCCACTTTCGGGGCTGACAACCTCATCGTACTGGCTATACCTAGGATCCTACGTATAATGGTAGACGTACCATACATCCGTTCCTAAGGTTTCTAACGTTTTCACGTTAGCTAAGGTTTTGACATTTTCATGTCACCAAGCTTGGATAGTCGCCAGTAAGGGCCATACTCCAGTTTACATACGATCCTTGGGCTTGTCCCCAGTTATCCTTTGGGCTTGTCCCCAGTAATCCTTTGGGCTTGTCCCCAGTTATCCTTTGGGCATGTCCCCAGCTACTAATTTATCCTTTACATTGGCTTAGTCCCAAGTTATGTTCCATTTTTCAGGTTTTCGAAGTTAAACAAATAAGGATCCTTAATCCTCATTATCCATCAAAATCTCATCTACGGTTATCTTGATTAAAGGTTAGGATCCTAACTTGGATCCTCAGGTATGATCCTTGACTATATTGATTATACTCATTATTGTGAACAACCCTTGCACTTTGGCAACTAAACCTATGATCCTTAAAATAAATTGCTTTGAAAAATTTCAATGATAGGATATTTGATCTAGGATCATATCCTAAATTTATTAAACATGATTTGCTCAACTTCTGTTATTCTAACAAATATATTTCTAAAATAATTGGACAACAAGAGGATAAATAAAGGATAACGAAACAAGGTAAGCCAGAAAGATTAAAGTTATTTTATTAACAAAGGATCTTTAACCCTTTCAAAAAAGTTGTCAAAATTGCCAACCCACGTTTCTACCAGCAAAACGTGGCCCGTCCACATGGGTTGGCAAAGGGTGTCCATTGTCTATGCGGTCATAGCAGGTGCAGGAAATTAAAGGCGGCAGGATCACAAAGGCTTCATCCCCCAAACAGAGGATCCCTCCACCATTTGCGACCCTACCTATTGTCCAAAGGATCCAGGATCCTTAACCCTAAAAACTATTGTTTAAGTTACAGACCATAAACTGTTTCAAAACATCACAACCACAAAAAAAAAAAAAAAAAAAAAAAACCACTACCAAACTTAAAAAATTGGGCTCCGGCCTAGTCTCGAAATATCCATCATCGCCCAATCCTGCAGCTCAAACCTTTGCTGCTCCATCTCCACCCTGATCCTTGCCAGCCTCACCACCTTCCAGCATTGGGATCTCCTCAGCTTCGTCCTCATCCTCCAGCTCTGCCAATCTTGCCTTCCAACCCTCCACGTCCCATGAGCTTTTATCAAAGGCAGGATCCTGAGCCTCCGCAGCCATCTGCAGTTGTATCTTATACATAGCTATTGCGGCAGAGACCTTGGCATCCTGGGTGATCTCCTGCTTCTCATCATCCATGTTGACCAGCATTTGAGCAGCTTCATCCTTTGTAGCCCGGAGCTCCTTCTCAAGATCAGCAATCTTGAGATCCTTCAGCACACCCATCTGTTTGAGGTCGGCAATTTGACGGTCCTGATCCTCAACATGGCCAAGATATGTTTCTATTTCAGCTAGTTTCTGCAGAAAGGGAAAGCGGTAAGTTCAGGACCAGGTGATCCTCAAAGAAGCAGGATATACAAGCAGGATATTCAAGTAGGATAACCAACAGGGGCAATGATCCTTACTTCATTAACATAATCAAGAAACTGCTGGCGGAGCAGGGGAAATCCTTGAAGATCCTCAGAGACCTTCCTCTTCTTTCCTTTACCCCTAATAGGTGCTTTAGGGGCTGAAGCAGAGGGACTGGCAGCAGGAGCCTTCTTCCTTGCAGATTTAACGTTGGCAAGATCATCAATACCAAACTTGGAGGCAGACTTGACAGATTTCCCAGCGCCTACACAATCAAAATAAGATAAGTACTTTAACTAATTCAAAAAATCCTACATATGACTACTTTTTAATGAGGATACTTACTTGACATTGTGGTAGATGCGGAGGACACTTCCTGTGAATCTTGAATGGCAACTTGAAAACTTCTTGTCTCCGGATCAAGCTTCTTGAAGGCCAAAAGCCTCTCTTTTGCTGCAGGTGTCAGCTTCAGATAAGAGATGGAGATAGCTGCACAATAAACAAAAAACAAAGAAAGACATTTGTGATCCTCATCATAAGAGACAAGTCTGATGGTGATCCTTCCAGGATCCTCTATCCTACCATGAGTAGCCCACTCCTTGGGCAGATCCTTCCCATTAGGGATGGTATCCCTCCTAACAAAGAAGAATCGTCGCTTCCAATTTGTATCATTCTTGGTGACCTTAAGAACAGGGTGATCCTCCCCAGCTTTCCGTTTCAACAAGTATCGACAGGAACCAAACGTGGTAAGATCATATAGCTCAGCCAGCTCCGACATCCCTAAGTCAATTCCCTCCTGCTCGATGATCCTCTCAAGGATATGCAGAACCCTCCAGATCATCGGCGTGGCTTGGATATAAGACATGCCGGTCAGGGAAAAGAAGGATTGGGTGAAAGCTGGAAAAGGATACGAATATTGTGACAACTCGAGTTTCTGACTTTCACTTTCGCATTAAATGCGCGTTGACTTAGACTGCTTAGTTGTTTGGATTGTGAACTTGAATTGTACGCGTGGTGTTTTTAATGAAACGTATTGTCATGTTGCCTATATGTGATTACTTGGTAGAATATAATATTAGAATTATTATTATTAAAAACACTTAGTATAGAACTCGAAACTTGACATGCAGATCGAAGGATCACGAAGGATATCCTTCGATTCGAAGGATCAACTGTCGGTTCGAAGGATCCCGAAACATATCCTTCGACCCAGGGACTTTATCCTTCGGCCCAGTCTTTCAGATGGGCTTGGCCCATTTCTGTAATACGTATTTATACGTAAAAGCACGTAACCGGCTGTCATTCTTCAACCCTAGCTCCTTGTGTGTGTGACGGCAGACCCTCACATCCGAAGCCAAATCCCTTTTGTTGATCATCCTTAATCTCGGTTAGTATCTGATATCGTATTACTTTTAATTGATTGCTGGAATGATTGATGTTAATTAGTGTGCTAACTGGCCGGACTTGTAATCATTAACCGATCGGATGTTGTTAACCGGGTATTGCTTATATGATAATCGAATAGTTGTTAATCGGCCGATACGAATTGATATATGTTCGGATTCGTTATATGATGTTTGATTGTTAGTATGTTCATTCAAGATTTCGGTATGTGTTCATATGTTATGTTAATAAGGTTCGATAATGTGACATACTATGTTAATCGGCTTGGTGTACGCATAAATTAGGGATCACGATGGGTATTAGTATTATGATGATTGCATGATGATTTGATGATGATCCTATGATTGCTGCATGATTGTTGTTTGATCGATAATGTTGTTGACGGCTGTTAGCATGTTTAGGGTTTCTGAAATTGTAACTGTTGTTGACGTAACTGATATGTGTCGAAAGATACTTGTAGTCGAAACATAGTTGTCGAAACATAGTTGTAACCGAAAGATATCTGTTGACCGAAGGATAGATTTGACCGAAACATAATTAGGTTGACCGAAAGATGCCATTTGGTCGAAAGATGACTGGTGGTTCGAAACATAACAACCAGTCCGAAAGATAACTGTGATATTTAGTATGTGTCGAAGGATCACTAATGTGTCGAAAGATAAGGTTGGATTCGAAGGATGGTAGGTTATAAACATCTTTCGAAAGATAGTGGAATGTATGTTTGATTTACTTGACATGCCATGCTTGATGATGAATGTTTACATTTGCAATTGTGTGACACTCGATTTGCATACGTATCATTGCGAACATGAACTGATTTGTTATACATGCATACAATAGGACGTGATTAATTACTTGTGAGTACATAACCTAGCATACCGAGCAAACCAAGGTGAGTTCACACTCTTACTAAGGCATGGGATTCCCGGGTTGTGGGAATGGGTTAAAGGCTTGATGATAAACTAATAACGTACATACACTACGCTTTTCCTAGACTATCACCTATTATAGTCCTCGGATGTCAGGACGGTTCCGTAGGTTGGAAAACACCTACGTGGTTCCGTAGGTTGGGATAACACCTACGTGGTCAGATGCCAATTACTATCCTCGATACAAAGGATACGCACGTAAGACATACGTGTACGCATTACTTACTTCTTCCGTAGGTTGGGATAACACCTACGTGGTCATATGCAAATTACTATCCTCGATACAAAGGATACGCACGTAAGACATACGTGTACGCATTACTTACTTCTTCCGTAGGTTGGGATAACACCTACGTGGTCATAATACGAATAGTCTAGTGGTCACTTAACATGGGAAGCCCCCACCTGTATAACTTACTATTGGCCCGGTAGAGCCACCCGTTACTTACTATTACGCATTTACGTACTGTGAACTCGCTCAACTATTTTGTTGATCCTTTCCTTTACATGCCTCGCAGATCGTTAGGTACTGGGAGCTTGCACTGGAGGCGCGGTCGTTGTGGACTTGGATCGTGAACATCATATGGAACCCATATGATACTTGATACACTTTTACATTGGATATTTTTATATATACGCTTCCGCTAAACATTGATAACTGGCTTATGTTTTGGAAACACCTTTCATATGGATTTGTTCTGAATTATACTGCAATTACTTTTACTTTATACAATGTTCTATATGATTGGTGGCTTGGTCCTGGTCAGTCACGCTCCCAAGCGGTGATACTCCGCGTGTGGATTTTGGGGGTGTGACAGATTGGTATCAGAGCCATTGGTTATAGAGAACTTGGTTTTAATATGGGAAAACGTTTTTATTAAAACCAGACTATAACCAGAACAGTGCCCTCAACGATCCACAACGACGCTTCGCTCCACGTGCAAGACTCAACTTCCTAGGTAATAAGGTTTATGTTTATTGCCTACATGCTAGAAATTGCATAGAACTTTGCTCGTAGTATGCTTACATTACCTTGCTCACAACTTGTTATTGCTTGAGAACACTTACGTGCTTACACTCTTCTGTCATCGCACTACTCGCGAACCCTTTTTCTTACTTACGTTGCCTTTGATTTGAAGATCAATGGCCGCACGAATTACCATGACTCAAGCCCAGCTAGAGGCTCTCGTTGCTGCGGCAGTTGCAGCCGCCCAAGCAGGTAGTATACCCTGCAGTATAGGCACTAGGATCTTTAGATCCTACATTAATTCTCGTATTTAACTTTGCCCTATTCGTACACAATAGGTCAACCCGCTCAGCAACAACCTGCCTGCACATTCAAGAACTTTATGGAATGCCGTCCCAGCACGTTTAGCGGCACAGAAGGAGCAGTTGGACTCCTTCACTGGTTCGAGAAGCTAGAATCAGTATTCGAAATGTGTGAATGCCCTGAGGAGCGCAGGGTGAAATACGCTACCGGTACCCTAGAGGGAATCGCGTTAACTTGGTGGAACGCGCAAGTGCAGATATTCGGGTTGGCAGCTGCTAACGCCACACCCTGGAACGAATTCAAAGAACTTATCAAGAGAGAGTATTGTACACGTGAAGATATTCACAAGTTGGAAGACGAGCTGTATAATCTGAAAATGGTTGGATCAGAGATTGAAGCGTATACTAAACGGTCAAATGAGCTGGCCGTGCTGTGTCCAACTATGGTGGACCCTCCATACAAGCGTATCGAGTTGTATCTCAAAGGTTTGGCTCCAGAAATTCAGAGCCATGTTACCTCAGCTAACCTCGACAACATCCAGGAGATCCAGCGTCTCGCTCATCGCATCACAGATCAGGCCGTGGATCAGAATCGCCTGCCTAAGCGCATCAGCGCTACTGCTACTGCTACTACGTCTGCTACTACTGCTACTCCCAGTGACAATAAGCGAAAATGGGAGGGGGATTCAAGTAAAGCATCAGCGTCAGTCCAGTCCCAGGCTCAGCAACGAAAGACTGAAGGTTATCAAAGCCCCAGTCAGCACTCTTCGGGTAGTCACAAACAGGGAGGATACCGGGGAAATCTTCCGAAATGTAACAACTGCAACAGGCACCACAGCGGCCAGTGTAACAGAGGTCGTTGTCAAAGATGCCTCAAGATGGGTCATGAGGCCAAAGACTGCAGGAGCCCTCGTCCTGCGAACCAGAACCAGGGTCAGCAGCAGCCACACGCTCAGCAGAATCAGCAACAGGGCAACAAGGGGTGCTATAATTGTGGTGCTGAAGGTCACATCAAGAGACACTGCCCGCAGCTAAACAGGAACCAGAACAACAACAACAACAATCAGGGCAACGGGAACAATAACAACAACAACGGGGGAAACAACAATAACAATGGCAACGAGGCAAGAGGTCGAGTTTTCATGTTAGGAGGAGGAGACGCAATGAACGCTAATTGAACTCATAACTTGTCTTGGATTTTTATTATTATGTTTACGCTACTCAAACAAAGTTTGGTTTGAACATTAATCATGTTGGGTTTTATGAATTATTTTAACTGCTATACTTCATGTTTGATATGATGAATGGTTTGATATTATTGAGCGCACCTGCCGTATTTATGGACCTTATGAACAGGGTGTGCAAACCCTACCTGGACAAATTGTCCTTGTCTCCATCAACGACATTCTGATCTACTCCAAGAGTCAGGAAGAACATGAGCAACACTTACGTCTTATCTTGGAACTTTTCGGAAGGAGCAAACGTACGCCAAGTTTTCTAAATGCGACTTCTGGATACGTGAAGTCCACTCCTTAGGCCATGTAGTGAACAGGGATGCGATCCATGTCGATCCATCCAAGATAGATTCGATCAGGAACAGACCAGCACCGCGTACACCAACAGAGATACGCCAATTCTTGGGTTTGGCGGGTTACTACAGGTGATTTATCAAAGACTTCTTCAAGATCGCGCAGCCGCTTACAATGCTGACACAGGAAGGTGTCACCTACCGTTGGGGAGATTCTCAGGAAACCGCTTTTCAGTACTTAAAGGATAGGCTCTGCAGCGCACCTATTCTCTCATTGCCAGAGGGCACAGATGACTTCGTGGTATACTGTGATGCATCCATCCAGGGTCTTGGATGTGTGTTGATGCAACGTGATAAAGTGATAGCCTACGCTTCTCGGCAACTCAAGGTTCATGAACGGAACTATACGACGCACGATTTAGAGCTGGGAGCTGTTGTTTTCGCGTTTAAGATATGGCGACACTACCTGTACGGTACCAAGTGCACGATTTACACCGATCACAGGAGTCTCGAGCATATCCTTAAGCAGAAGGATTTGAACATGCGTCAACGAAGATGGGTTGAACTACTTAGCGACTACGAATACGCCATCATGTACCATCCAGACAAAGTCAATGTTGTGGCAGACGCCCTCAGTCGGAAGGACACTCTACCTAAGCGCGTGCGAGCGCTACAGCTTACGATTCAGTCTAGTCCTCCAGCACAGATACGAGCTGCTCAGATAGAAGCACTGAAGCCTGAAAACGTCAAGGCTGAAGCCTTACGCGACTCACGACAACAGATGGAACAGAAGGCAGACGGCGCCTACCATCTAACGGGGCGTATTTGGGTCCCACTTTACGACGGTCTACGCGAACTTGTAACGGATGAAGCTCACAAGTCTCGCTACTCGGTACATCTAGGGTCGGACAAGATGTATCACTACATCAGAACTACTTATTGCTGGCCTAGCATGAAGGCCCACATCGCTACGTACGTGGAAAATGCTTGACCGGTGCGAGAGTCAAGGTTGAATATCAGAAACCAGCTGGCTTACTTCAGCAGCCTAAGATACCTCAATGGAAATGGGAAGAAATTTCCATGGATTTCGTCACGGGTTTACCCAGATCTCAGCATGGAAACGATACAATATGGGTCATAGTTGATCGACTCACAAAGTCTGCTCACTTCTTGGCAATCAAAGAAACGGATAAGTTTTCTACCCTAGCAGACATCTACATGAAAGAAGTTGTTTCAAGGCACGGAGTGTCAAATTCTATCATTTCGGATCGCGATGCACGATTCACGTCGGAACTATGGCAAGCAATGCATAAATCTTTTGGCTCACGGCTAGACATGAGCACAACCTATCACCCTCAGACGGATGGACAGTCTGAGCGTACGATCCAAACACTTGAAGACATGCTTCGGGCATGTGTCATTGATTTCGGCAACGGCTGGGAAAAGCATCTCCCTTTGGTGGAGTTCTCGTACAATAACAGTTACCATACCAGCATTCAAGCCGCTCCATTTGAGGCATTGTACGGACGTAAATGCCGGTCACCTCTCTGTTGGGCAGAGGTGGGGGATAGTCAAATTACGGGTCCAGAGATTGTAGTGGACGCCACAGAAAAGATTGCACAGATACGACAACGCATGGCGGCAGCACGCGACCGTCAGAAAGCCTACGCGGACAAGCGTAGAAAGCCATTGGAATTTGAGGTCGGGGACCGGGTTTTATTGAAAGTTTCACCCTGGAAGGGTGTGGTACGTTTTGGCAAACGGGGCAAACTAAATCCGCGGTACGTCGGACCATTCGAAATTACAGAAAAGATTGGCAAGGTAGCCTACAAGTTGAACCTACCAGCTGAACTCGGTGCAGTTCACAACGTATTCCACGTGTCGAATCTGAAGAAGTGCCTATCAGATGAGACCCTTATAGTTCCTTTTAAGGAACTCACTATCGACGAGCGGTTGCAGTTCGTCGAGGAACCAGTTGAAATCACGGACCGAGATGTTAAGGTCCTCAAACACAAGAGAATCCCTCTTGTTCGAGTTCGTTGGAACTCCAAACGTGGCCCAGAGTACACCTGGGAACGCGAAGACAGGATGACAGAAAAGTACCCCCAGTTATTCGGAACCAATGCAACCACTACTGAGGCTGAAGCTACTACTACCGAATTTCGGGACGAAATTCCAAATCAACGGGGGGATGATGTGACACCCCAGGAAAAACCAGTCAACGATACGACTCACCTAGCTTCCTCAGTAAACGCATACCAAATTTCGGGACGAAATTTCCAATTAGTTGGGGATAATGTGACAACTCGAGTTTCTGACTTTCACTTTCGCATTAAATGCGCGTTGACTTAGACTGCTTAGTTGTTTGGATTGTGAACTTGAATTGTACGCGTGGTGTTTTTAATGAAACGTATTGTCATGTTGCCTATATGTGATTACTTGGTAGAATATAATATTAGAATTATTATTATTAAAAACACTTAGTATAGAACTCGAAACTTGACATGCAGATCGAAGGATCACGAAGGATATCCTTCGATTCGAAGGATCAACTGTCGGTTCGAAGGATCCCGAAACATATCCTTCGACCCAGGGACTTTATCCTTCGGCCCAGTCTTTCAGATGGGCTTGGCCCATTTCTGTAATACGTATTTATACGTAAAAGCACGTAACCGGCTGTCATTCTTCAACCCTAGCTCCTTGTGTGTGTGACGGCAGACCCTCACATCCGAAGCCAAATCCCTTTTGTTGATCATCCTTAATCTCGGTTAGTATCTGATATCGTATTACTTTTAATTGATTGCTGGAATGATTGATGTTAATTAGTGTGCTAACTGGCCGGACTTGTAATCATTAACCGATCGGATGTTGTTAACCGGGTATTGCTTATATGATAATCGAATAGTTGTTAATCGGCCGATACGAATTGATATATGTTCGGATTCGTTATATGATGTTTGATTGTTAGTATGTTCATTCAAGATTTCGGTATGTGTTCATATGTTATGTTAATAAGGTTCGATAATGTGACATACTATGTTAATCGGCTTGGTGTACGCATAAATTAGGGATCACGATGGGTATTAGTATTATGATGATTGCATGATGATTTGATGATGATCCTATGATTGCTGCATGATTGTTGTTTGATCGATAATGTTGTTGACGGCTGTTAGCATGTTTAGGGTTTCTGAAATTGTAACTGTTGTTGACGTAACTGATATGTGTCGAAAGATACTTGTAGTCGAAACATAGTTGTCGAAACATAGTTGTAACCGAAAGATATCTGTTGACCGAAGGATAGATTTGACCGAAACATAATTAGGTTGACCGAAAGATGCCATTTGGTCGAAAGATGACTGGTGGTTCGAAACATAACAACCAGTCCGAAAGATAACTGTGATATTTAGTATGTGTCGAAGGATCACTAATGTGTCGAAAGATAAGGTTGGATTCGAAGGATGGTAGGTTATAAACATCTTTCGAAAGATAGTGGAATGTATGTTTGATTTACTTGACATGCCATGCTTGATGATGAATGTTTACATTTGCAATTGTGTGACACTCGATTTGCATACGTATCATTGCGAACATGAACTGATTTGTTATACATGCATACAATAGGACGTGATTAATTACTTGTGAGTACATAACCTAGCATACCGAGCAAACCAAGGTGAGTTCACACTCTTACTAAGGCATGGGATTCCCGGGTTGTGGGAATGGGTTAAAGGCTTGATGATAAACTAATAACGTACATACACTACGCTTTTCCTAGACTATCACCTATTATAGTCCTCGGATGTCAGGACGGTTCCGTAGGTTGGAAAACACCTACGTGGTTCCGTAGGTTGGGATAACACCTACGTGGTCAGATGCCAATTACTATCCTCGATACAAAGGATACGCACGTAAGACATACGTGTACGCATTACTTACTTCTTCCGTAGGTTGGGATAACACCTACGTGGTCATATGCAAATTACTATCCTCGATACAAAGGATACGCACGTAAGACATACGTGTACGCATTACTTACTTCTTCCGTAGGTTGGGATAACACCTACGTGGTCATAATACGAATAGTCTAGTGGTCACTTAACATGGGAAGCCCCCACCTGTATAACTTACTATTGGCCCGGTAGAGCCACCCGTTACTTACTATTACGCATTTACGTACTGTGAACTCGCTCAACTATTTTGTTGATCCTTTCCTTTACATGCCTCGCAGATCGTTAGGTACTGGGAGCTTGCACTGGAGGCGCGGTCGTTGTGGACTTGGATCGTGAACATCATATGGAACCCATATGATACTTGATACACTTTTACATTGGATATTTTTATATATACGCTTCCGCTAAACATTGATAACTGGCTTATGTTTTGGAAACACCTTTCATATGGATTTGTTCTGAATTATACTGCAATTACTTTTACTTTATACAATGTTCTATATGATTGGTGGCTTGGTCCTGGTCAGTCACGCTCCCAAGCGGTGATACTCCGCGTGTGGATTTTGGGGGTGTGACAAATATCCTATGGTAAACGGAGTTACAGGAAAAGCTACCCATGTGTCAGAAACAAAATCACTTAGAGCGGTGGGAGTGAAAGACTTGAAGATAGTATCCGCCGGAAAGCAGTGACGGATCCTATCGATGTGAGCATCGGTGAAGCAACACCTCTCAGTAGGAGAGTCCTTGATGATCCCTTGGCTTTTCGGGGGGCTGCTCTTCTTGTGATCCTTGTGAGGGGAATTTCGGAGCAACATACTAACAGAAGAATGTAAACAGAGGAGCAGAAAAACAGAGTAAAAGAAGGAAGAAAGAAAAGAGGAGAATACCTGATCGATCTTCGGACGAGATTATAAAGGGAGTATATCTTGAATTTAAATGCAAATTGATCCTAACTCTATCTCCTATTTATAATCATGATCTGCAGGGTTGTCACTTCAATGACGTAAGGGTTGCAACGGCTAGTCCGATTATAACGGCTAGTTATCCGAGTCGCCCGTTGCAGATAGGATCAAAGCAAAATATAACTCGTTGATTTACAATAAACTCCTTATATTTTAGGGGCAATTGTTAGGGCTGGATTTTTATAATACATGATCCTTACATGTGATCCTAACCAGTGATCCTTGTTTCTTTGGCAGATAGTGATCCTCAGTAGAGTTCCAGGATCAGGATCACGGACCATCATAGGATCCTCATGCTAACAGTTGCTTTCATTTACTTTAATGTTGTTTTGTAGGAATGACTAGCAGGATCCGCTCTTAGCATCACAATCAATGGACGCGTCTTTACAATTTTGGCACACGCTCAATCAGAGATGAACATTGCAAAGGATATGGAAACTTGGCATGATTTAAGGGCGACAATTTAGGCTAGATTTACTTCTAAAGGGGTAATGAGCTGATTATTAGTCTTTTTACCTAAAATAGGTCACTCACACTTGTATATATAACACTCTTCCCCATTCGGAAGACACACAACACAATTCTCACACGCTTAGACACTCGAAACTATAATGATCCTTGTACTCAGCTCATTATCATCCGAAGTTGTAACCATTTTTCTTATATTGAAGTTTGGTGATCGGTAGTTGCCATCACCCGAGGTTTTTTATGCCGGAGATCATACATTGATCAAGGGCTTTTTCCTCGTATAAATCCTTGTGTCACTTGCATATTTCTTACTAAAGCGATCCTTTACTTTTTCAACAAACCAAGCATCATTCCCCGTTTACTTAGAGTTTGGTTGCATTATCCTTGTGTGATTTTTGACCAAAACATGCACTGTTAGGGCATGGATTTTATGCTAAGGATCATCTATCTTGAGACTGGGCCTGGATCACAGATCCTTAATGGATAATGCAGGAAGTCTGAGGATTCAGGATCCTTACTATTATTTATGTTTTTAACAATTGTTCCTTGTGTTCTCAGTTTACGTTCGTAGGTATTTGTGGACTAAGTCATTGAGAGAATCTCGGAGGAATATGCTATTTTTGGCACGTGCATGAGGCTCATACCCGTTGAAGAAGGTCGTGGGAAGCTTGCATGATTTTCGGATAGTTTGTTACTAGGATTTTTCTTATCTTTTAAGGGGTATCAAACTCACATTTTTAGAGACACAAAACAACACTCTGTACTCGAATTCTCTGATCAACATTGGCGAATACACACACTTTCACATTAGCAATTCATTGTATTGAGCTTGTTATCATGAAAAGTTGTAACCTTTTTTATTAATATAGTTGATAGTGATAGTTTTCACTATCCGAGGTTTTTTATGTTGGAGATCATTCATTGATCAAGGGCTTTTTCCTCGTATAAATCCTTGTGTTCATTGTCATTTCATTTTGATATTTGTTCATACATTTGTTCATTTAACCAAGCATCTAACCTCACAAAAATCAGATTTGGTTACATTATCCTTGTGTGATTTTGGACCAAAACAGTTTGGCGCCCACCGTGGGGCAATTGGTGCTTCATTCCTGAAAATTCTATTCATTTCATACATTTTTGTTCATTACCTCCAACCACATGGCTACTCAACGGAAAAATACTTCAAGCTCCATGTTGAAGATCACCTCATCACAGGGCATTCCACCGTTGCCTCCTGTTTCTTCTAGATCCCAGAAGAATGCTGAGAATGCGGCAAAGAAGACAACCCCTGTTTTCACAAAAACAATTACTGTTGTTTCTTCTACACCTACTAACAGTGATCTTTATTCTTTGATTTTGTAGATGGGAGGTTGCATGCAACAGCAGGATGAAACTGACTTGATGAAATCAAGAAATTGAAGAAGTCAGTGGAGGATCACTCTCCATTAACGCCCAGATCGTTGGATTTCACAACCCCACCAACAACCATCTAGCATTCCAAAGCATCAGGTGTCCAATATCATGGAGGATGATCAAGTATGCAGTATGGATCGTCGGCTATGACACATGCTCAAGGATCCTACTTCCAGCCTTAAGGATCTTCTTTTCAGCCTCAAGGATCCTCCTCTTAGTATCAAGGATCCTTCTTCAGTTTGGGAGGATACATGGGAACGCTGTCAGCTCAAGGATCATACCCTCAGCATCAAGGATCCTTATCGCAGGTTCAAGGATCCATGGAATATCTTCCAAGACCATCAACTCCAATGTATTAAGGATCCAACATCTTTCAGGATCAAGGATCCTTAGGAAGCCAACAACCCAGAAGTTCTGAGATTCATGTGGGAGACTTCATTCCCATGCAGACTATTGCTTCATCTGGTCCCACAGTTGCACCAGAGTTGCCTCAATTTGGATACATATCTGGAATCCCAACTTCGAATTAGTTAGGAGGTAACACTTTCAATACATCTTGTAATACTAACCATGGTCCTATGCAGGGAACAGGAATCAACCAGGCCATGGCTAGGGAGTTGAAAAAACTCAAGGATACGATATCCAGTGTCCCAGGAGTGGTTAAACCCATTCCTGAGATTCCGGATGGGAGTCAAAGGTGTCTCGCTTTGCACCACCCATATGTAATGCTAAGATACCAAAACGATTTCAAACGCCCAATATGAAGCTCTATGACGGTACCACCGATCCAGAAGAATACATGGCACAATACAGGGAAAGAATGGAGATCAACCCCATTCTCAAAAGGTTAAAAGAAGCCTGCCTTTGCAAGGGTTTCGGATCCATATTGACTGGATCAACTCTGAAATGGCTGCTAAGTCTTCCTCCTTATTCAATTACTTCATTTTCTAATTTGGTTAACTTGTTCAATAGTCAATTTTCATGTAGTAGGTGATTTGAATGGTTAACTATTGATTTATATAGGGTCACTCAAGGTCATAATGAATCATTAAGGGATTACATAACTAAATTCAGTAGAGAATCCTTAGAAATCCCTAACTTAAATATTGCTACTGCTGTTGAAGCTTTTAAAATGGGTTTACTTAAAGATTCCCAGTTCTATGATGATCTTGTTATGACTCCTTGCAGGAACCTAGATGAAGTAAGAAATAGGGCCCTTAGGTTCATCCGTTTAGAGGATGACAAAAGGATCCAGGAGAGGCTATCAGGATCCTCAAAGCAAGACAAACAAGGATCCAATTTCAAGAATAACAGATCCAAGTCATACACTAAAACTGACAACCAGAATGTGCATGCTGTGGAACAAGAGGAAGATGATGAGGATTATCCTCCTATCTCTGAATATTGTTTTGCTGCTGATAATAGTGAACTAATCCTTGCTATGCAAAACTTAGGTGATAAAGCTAGATGGCCGAGGAAAAGTGACAAGCCAGCTACCACCAAAGACAAATCAAAGTGGTGTGCTTATCATGAAGACTTTGGTCATCTCACGGATGAATGCATAGCGTTAAGGAAGGGGATTGGTTACCTCTTGAGCAAAGGATACTTGAAGGAGTTATTCGGAAGGAAAAAATCAAGGATCCAGGATTCTGAGAAAGTCCTTGAAAAAGTTCCTCCTCCGCCAGCTGATGATCAAATTATCTATTTCATCTCCGGTGGCTCTGATATCTGTGGCACTTCATTCCCGGCAGCTAAGAGACATGCAAAGAAGACAAAGATGGAGAATGGGGATAGACATATTCGAACTTCTGTCCTTACCCAGGAAAAAGACATATCCTTTGATGAGGATAACCAGGTGGATATACAGGATCCTCGTCACGACAGTGTAGTTATTACATTATTTATCTCTAACCATTTTATTCATAGGATTCTCATTGATGGGGGAAGCTCAGTGAACATCATCCAGTTGGATATCCTTAAAAGAATGAACATCCTTGAATCCGATATTGTCCTAAGATCACCTGTCCTTGTGGGATTCAGTGGAGAGACAAAGAATACATTAGGGGACATCAAACTTCCTATTTATATAGAGGGAGTAAATTATGTTCAAAAATTTTGTGTCATTGATTGCTTATCTTGCTGTAATGTTATCCTTGGCAGGCCATGGATTCACATATGAAGGCGGTCCCCTCAACATATCATCAGTGTGTGAAGCTCCCTACTCCATGAGGTGTGGTGAAGATTAAAAGTGATCAGCAAGAAGCCAAAAATTGCAACACTTCATCAATGAAACCAGCCTCAAAGCCTAGGAAGGCATAGCAATTAAAGGACCCTCCAAGAGACGTCCTAGAGGCAAGAGAGCAAGACGTCAAGGATATTCTGCTGAACCCGGAGGATCCTGAATCCAAGATCTTTATAGGATCCGGGATCCTTGACAGTATTGAGCAGGATTTAATATCCTTCTTGAAAAGAAGAAAAACTACCTTTGCTTGGAAACATGAATACATGACAGGTATTTCTAAGGATGTTATTACTCACACACTTGGTATTGACAGGTCCTTCAAGCCAATACATCAGAAAAGGAGGAAATTTGCACCTGAAAGAAACGCCATTATCCAAGAAGAGGTACACAAATTGCTCAAGGCAGGTATGATCAGAGAGGTAAAGTATCCAAGATGGCTAGCCAATGTGGTTGTTGTTCAAAAAAAAGAATGGAAAGTAGAGGGTATGCGTTGACTTTACTGACCTAAACAAAGCATGTCCCAAGGATCCTTTCCCTTTACCCCACATAGACTCCATGGTGGATGTTACAGCGGGTCATGAGTTGTTAACTTTTATGGATGCTTCATCTGGATATCAACAAATTCAGATGGAACCATCTGACCAAGAGGATACATCTTTTATGACTCCCACTGGTATCTATTGCTATGTTGCTATGCCTTTTGGATTAAGAAATGCAGGTGCTACATACCAAAGGCTAGTGAATATGATGTTTAAAGAGCAGATTGGACTCACAATGGAAGTCTACATAGATGATACGGTGGTTAAGTCCAAAAGAGCTGAGGATCACTAAAGGATTTGGAAGAAGCATTTGATATCCTTGATAGATATAACATGAAGCTGAATCTGTCCAAATGCCATTTTAGAGTTAAAGCTGGTAAATTCTTAGGTTACATGGTGATAAAGAGGGGAATAGAGGCAAGTCCAGAACAAATCAAGGCCATCGTGAACATCAAGTCTCCTGCCAATGCTAAGGATGTGCAAAGGTTGACAGGAAGAATTGCAGCCTTGAACAAATTCATCTCAAAGTCGTCGGAGAAATGTAAAGAGTTCTACGACATCCTGAGAAAGAATAAAAAATTCGAATGGACTGAAAAGCATGAGAATGCCCTCAAGGATTACTTAAATCGAGAAATATTATCCTCAGCTCCAGCTCTAATCAAACCAGAAACTCGAGAAATATTATCCTTATATCTAGTTGTTTCCACTAAGGCAGTAAGTGCGTTCCTAGTTAAGGATCATGAAGGTTCTCAACATCCGGTATACTATGTAAGTAAAAGTCTACTTGACGCTAAGTCCAAGTCTTCTCATTTAGAGAAACCTACGTCATTATTTTGAAACTCATCCCGTTGCTGTCAAAACGGGCAGTCAAGAATGTTCTTAGGAAACCTGAAATGTCAGGAAGGATGGCAAAATGGGCAGTCAAACTTAATGCATATGACATTAAGTATGAACCTAGGACTGCCATCAAATCCCAAGCCTTAGCTGACTTTGTGGCTGATTTCAGTAGTGATCTTCAAAGGGAAGCTAAATTGGAAGTTCAACAACTTGAAGAGACTAAGGATCCTTGGATACTCTTCATATATGGGGCTTCAAATGTCAAGGGAACTGGACTAGGCATACTACTAAAATCGCCACAGGGGAAAATTATACCCCAATCCATTGCTTGTGAATTTCAAACCACTAATAATGAGGCTGAGTATGAGGCCTTGATAGAAGGTTTGTGTTATGGGTGAAATTCTGAGCATCCTGACTTTGTATCTTGATTTTTTATTAGCTGTTTACGATCAGGATACCGAACCAGGATATTGGAAACATCCTGAGGCAGTATCCTGACTATTACTAATAATTTGCTTATAAACGTTGGTTACAAGGGACCAACGTTCATGAGGACCAAGTCACCCTGAAGACTCGCTCAAATTGGTTAGGATAAGGACGTTGATGGTGGAAGAATAGCTCTTGTAACGGTCAGCATTGAAGAAAGGCATATTCTACAAGAATTTCAGATGCTAATTAATGCTATTAATGTTGTAACGGTTATGTAAGCTGAAGACCCGGATTTATAGTTAATATGCACGTGGAAAACAAGTTGAAACAGCCCCCAACGTTCAGAAGGGAATATTCTCCATATCCCAGAATAATAGGATAGTTTGTTGGTTCTTGTAACTATAAATATGGATGGCCAGATCTTGTAGGACACTTCACTTCAACTCACTCCACTTCTAACTCTCGAATTCATAAACATTTCTCTTGCAATCACACACTAACACGCATCATTTGCAATCATTGTAACACTTAGTAGAGATATGAGCATTATCCTGCACTGTATCCTGGTTATTCAAGCAATAAGAAGAACAAGGCAGCCGACGATTGTCAGCTCCCGAGGTTTTATGCCGGAGATCTAGATTGATCAAGGGCTTTCCTCGTACATCTCGTGTCAAACTTTACATTTTTGCTCATTGTTTGATTATTGATATAGTTTGATATCCTCAGGCTATATCCTGAAACTGTCTTTATAAAGCAATCAACTCAATATATTTTTTTGCAAACATCATTAGCACACTACCTCACAAACTAATTGGATCACTTAATTGCTTCGGTAATTCTTGACCAAAACAATTTGGCGCCCACCGTGGGGCAAGTGGTGCTTATTCTACTAAAAGCTTTGTTAAAATCATTACTTGGCTTTTTATTTTCAAAAAAATTTTCACAACTGTTTTCAATGGCTTCAAAATCAAACATGAGCTCTTCCTCAATGCCTACTACAACCTCTGCAACAACTGGTTCAATGCTTCCTCCTCCACAAGTTTAAGCTCCTCTAAAAAGAAATGAAAGCCAAATATCCCGAGACACTCCTCCTGCTCAGAATGTCAACAGATCTGGTGTTCCAGGGAGAACTCCTGTCATGGTTTCTAATAATGAAATTTTAACTTTGTTTGGTAATATACAGGATCAGATGAACCAACAGCAGGAAACTAACCAGATGATAAAGAGAGAGATACAACTCTTGAAGTCCAACTCCAAGAAACCTGCTGAGGATACTGTCACCCCTTTGCAGCCCAGGACACTGAACTTTAGTTCAGCAGTATATACTGAGGATAATCAGGGCAATATCATACCAAGCCATTCTCAGAGCAATATTCCAGAGATACCCTTAACAACTAGGATGTCGACTGTGAGGGATCCAGGATATGCTCCAGGATACGCTCCAGGATATGGCCAGAATCGCCAAATTGGTAACTTGTCTGTTAACACCAGTATTCCCGTTACTAATAATCTTGGATCATTGCAGGATGCAGGTGTGACATCAGCGATAACCAGAGAAATTCAAAAATTTGTTAGTGTAGTAATGTCTATTGCCTCCGTCAATTCAAACCGTAGCTGAAAAAGAAGAAGTTTATTGCTTATACTGTTAGATTCTAGGCTTTATGTTGTATTTAGTAGAGAAATAGCAAGGTGCCATAATTGTAAATAAGGAGAGTCTCCTTATATCCTTTGCCTATAAATAGGAGCCTTAGGGTTTCATTTAGAGACTTTTGGCCATTTGTGTAACTTGGAGCTTAGAAGTTAGAGAGAGAAACTAGAGAGAGAAAGTGCTCCAAGTGGTGATTCAAGGTTTGTACGATTTTCATATCATTCAATGGAATCACGTTAATTGTACGGTTTGTGTTTCGGTCTCGTTCGTGCACGGATTTCGCACGTCGCACGGTCGTTTCGCAATTGATTCGGAGTGAAAAACCGGGACCTACAAGTGGTATCAGAGCGGGTGCTCGGTTGCGAAGATCAAACTCACAGATTCGTACAAGTTTTGAGCAGATTCAGAGCCAAAATCATTTAGATTTGTCAAATTCTTCTTATTTTTCTTGTTCTTCACGTTTTTAACTGAATTTCGACAATTTGAACAGGTTTTCACGGTCGAAAATTGCTGATTTTTGGATATGATGTGCGAAAACACTTGATCTACAAGCCTACAAATTTTCAGATCTTAATTCTTAACGGTTTGGGAGAAATCTTGAATTTTTAGTTCGAAAAGGGTGAGATATGTTTGCTGTTGATGTTGAAGATGCCAACCGATCGGCTGGCCCAGCCGATCGGCCAGCATCCCTAATCGTTCCACTGACACTGCCATTCATTAAAAACGTTGACTTGTTTGACCCTAGCCGATCGGCTAAGACTCACCGTCATATGCATCCAATCGAACAGCATATAGCATATGTAACAGTTTCATTGCACCTTACATCATTTCATTGAATTTGCATCTGACATGATCAGGCCACGTAGTCAAACTCATTTAAACAATTATGTAAGTCAACAAGGTTATCAATTCAGTCATAACGTTGGTCAGATCACGTGATGAAGCAGACTTGACATTATAAATTTACATGATATGTATAGTTATTGCTTGACGGCCATTTTGTCTTTAATCATCATTGAGTAAAACTTTACGGTCCTATAGCATTGAAGCTAAGTGGAATTAAAAGGTCAAGTTTATTGCATGTGATTCATAGTAAGGTCATATTAGATGTTGTTTGAATTAAGTGTTGTCGGCCATTAGAAGAAGGTTGTCAGTTTGCATGTGTAAATTGTTGGTTACTTTAATTGTTGAATCAGTTTCTCATATTACATTCAAACCAATCGAACAGCAGCAATTAAGTGTTATTCAATCGGCTGGCATAGCCGAACGAACAAGAGTCATAGTTGAAACTTGGATCGGTTGGTGTAGCCGATCGAACAGCATCATTGAACAGAAACTTGGATCGGCTGGCGTAGCCGATCGAACAGCAGTCTTAGGTGAAACTTGGATCGGCCGGCGTAGCCGATCGAACAGCAACTCCTGTTCGATTCACCGCCTTATTCAATCATTTGGTTAGCAACACGCCTCATTTAAGTCAGTCATTATCTGCTTTCATTAATTGCAATTGGTATTGCATGAGAATCCATCGACAGCTCATGTGACTTCACATTGAAAGGCCTAATCACTTGCTTTGGTAATAAATAAGTTGTCAGCATTGCATGTGAATTGTTCTATGTAACTTTAGTGGCCCAATCAGGAACTATGCGCCGACCCACTAAAATGAAGGCCCAATGAGAATTTAGATGAGATCAATTGTCTGCCATCTCATTCATATTCACGTGATACGTACTTGATTCATTGTTATCGGACCTATCACATTTCATATCACGAGATTTTATGAATTCCATATAACTTGAATTGAACGGTCCAATCACTATTTTGTAATTCATGATCCTTGTCGGCCATTAAAATAGGATGAGATTAAAAATTGTGATTCATTAATCTTGTTTGAAGTGCTAGCAAGTTTCTTCAATCGAGTAGCTCACGCGATCGGCTAGGAAGTGACTTGATCTAGTAGCATAACCAATCGGCTAGACCATTAGACCTGCCAGCAAAATCTCGCTCGATCGAACAGGAAATTTCGTTCGATCGGCTAGTAGCAAAGCTCGCTCGATCGGCCAGCAAAATCTCGCTCGATCGAACAGGAAATCTAGTTTGATCGAATAGCAACAAATCTCGTTCGATCGAACAACTTTCCCATCCGATCTAACAGTACTCCGTCCGATTGACCAGCATTCTGTTTGACTGATCAACCTTTTTGTCAAATTTAGTTATTTGATATTTTTAAAAACTGATCGTTTGTTTGTGTGTTTGCAGGTGATTCAAGGTGATTTACAAAGAACAGATTTCAAGAAATTATTCGAAGATGTCAGACAACAGCGAAGAATTCTACAATACTTTTTACAATGCTTTCACTTCGGAATCATCTGAGAGCATATCAGAAACAAGAAACTATTCGAAGGAAATCTCAGATCATTTGAAGTTTGATAGTCTGTATGGAAACCAACATAAACCGCCAAAACTAATGAAGATTGAAGATTATAATTGGTGGAAAAACCGGTTTGAGGGTTGGGTAAAAGCTTTCGCTCCTGAAAGCTGGTTAAAATTGAAATATGGATACACAGAACCAGTGAAAGAGGGAGGAGAGTTAGTAAATGAAAAAGAATTCACAGAGATAGATGTTAAAAATCTTGTAGCTGAAAACAAAATGATCACATTGTTACATCAATCGGTAAGAGAAGACATTATTTCACTGCTTGAAAATGAAAAAAACATCTAAGGGATTATGGGAAGCTCTTGAAAGAAAATGTTTGGGAAGTGCCGAAATCATAAAGAACAAAAAGAAATTGCTTAGAAAAGAGTATGATTTATTTAGTTGTTTTAAAAACGAATCAGTTTGTCAAATGATTGAGAGGTTTGGGCACTTGAAATTAGAACTGGCAAGACATGGGGTTGTATACTCTCAAGAAGAGTTAGTCGATAAATTGTTTGACTCGTTGCCAGACGAACCAGATTGGCAATATTATGCTTTAATGTTGAAGAATACGATCAAGTCTGAGGATCTTACAGTCGACTTGTTGATTGAAAGACTTGAAAGCCATGAATTGGAGACCAGAAAAACAAATAAAGTCAAAACATACCAACAGAATGTGGAGCTATATTACAGAGGAAACATGTTTGAGCAAAAGTCAAATTCGGGATTTAGTGCTGAAAGCTCAAAGGATTCACCTCAGCAGGTTTCTTCAAGAGATCCGGGTTATCATTCATTTGATTCAAATTCTTCAAATCCAAACATAGTCCATTGCAATATCGCCATTGATCTGAAAAATTCTCAAAATCTGAATGCTGAAGCTGTCAAGCAACAAATGGTGTTCTTAGCATCCATCCTGGAATCGTATGAAAATCTGATCGCAGGAAAAGTTGGAAACCCAAAAATGACAAAGATTTTCCATCATTGAATGAATATTGTGTTGAAATGCCTAAGGTCCAACAGACCTGGGCTAAATTGTTCAAGTAATTGAGTTTTTGTGAATGTGCAGGTGCTCATGAAGGTTGACTGTCAAGAAACAGAATTGATGAGCAGCCTAGCATAGAAGGAGAAGGCTGCAGAACCCTGGTTTGGTTGAACAGGGAGTTTATCTTTTATGTATATAAATAAACAATATTTTCAAAAACCCTAAAAATTGAAAATTTTGAAAAATCAAAATTATGTTTGTTTTTAAATTTATGTTACTTGGATATACCGAAACCCTCACGGCGGAACAAACATGATTACTTTCACAAGATTGAAAAACGGTTTTCAAACTGTCGAAAATCAATGGGTTGTAAATCATGGGGGTACGTTATGCTTTTTGCAATTCAGTGCACAAAAAGCAGATAATGGATGGCAAGATAAAATTTGAAAATTGAGTTTTTGTGTAAAAAGAGGAAATGATAGTACATCAGTAGACAATCACAGTACGCTAAAGAATTGTAATGCTATAATGTGATAAATGGTCTCACTGATGATATGCCAGTAGATTTTTACACGCTTAGTAAATTGTTTTCGAGATATAAACCTAAATTTCAAACTTTGCTCATTTCGTGGGGAACATCTCTCGGATATATGGGTAACCCTCGAAATCTTGTTTGAAAGATCCCTTATTCTGAGATACTAGGTCTTTATACTCAGTGATATCTGGGGTATTATTCCGGGACTTCTGCTGAATGGAAGTTCTGACCTAGTCCCCGAATAATACTTTCTGCATTGCTTGAAACATAGCATCGCCCTCAGCAAATTGATTAAACAATAAAATTGATAATCATTGTTGTTGAAACAAAAGATCCTTTAAAGGGGACACACCGAAAAGTCGAAACCGTCATCTCTCTGCGTATACGGAAGTATCAACCTGAGCTCTCACGGCCCTCGCATTTAACCCCTTACAGATATCATCTGTGGTATACTCACCTGTAAGACTGAATATTGGGATCTGGATACGGGAGTATATTCTGAGATGGGACACGCGAATAAGTTAAGTCCTTAAAACACTAAATCCGTATCTCGAATCAATTGAAGTTTGTGTGAAAATTTAAAGTGGATCAGTATACTGACAATCTAAGTGAATCATTTAAAAACTGAAAGTGTTTAAAGCTCAACGGTGCTAGTGATTTGTCATAAACTGATATGATCCTCTGACACAAACTCAAACAAAAATATTCTCTGTAAATATGTTTGTAAATATTTCTTTAACTGCTTTATGTTTCAGAAAAATTCAAAAAGATTTTTGATTCTATTTTATTTTCGACAACCGATGTCTGAATGCTGAGTTTCAAAATCTGAGTATGTTGATTGTGTTTCTGAAAATAAAACAAGTTCATTAATTTCAAACTTGAAAATTTTAAAATCAAAAATCAAAAATCAAAAACAGTTTGTGAAATCTCCAAGGTCATTAAATTGGACTTGGATGATTAACTGTGAGGGATTTGGAAGATTACATTGTTAAAAATTAGTTGAATAGAGCTAGTTTACGATTTTGTTCGCTGAAACTGCCAAATCCATGAAGTTTGTTGATAGGGGGAGAAAATCAAGTTATCCTGGATATATTCATATTTTTATATCTTAAGAGCCAGGATCTTGACTTAGAAAGAGCCAGAATACGATTTCTGGACAATTTCAAAACATTGTCACTTATAAACGTATTAGTGTTGCAGATGTTATTCCAGACTACGATCCCGATAGCCGAGTCTAAGGGGGAGTCTGAAGTCGAGCTCAAAGCAAACGGAAGCGTGTAAGGATCCAGGTATCGTTCCTAGAAGAGCTTATAACCGGAAAGCCAGGTGTCGATCCCAAAGCACGGAAGCTTGACGAAAGGGGGAGCCTGAAGAGAAAGAGTTTAACGAGAGGGGGAGCAACGGAAGCCTGAAGACAGATCCACCGGGATTCTGTTAGAGAAAAAGGGAGTCTATGGTTGCTGATAATATCAAATCTTCAAGAAGACTCAAAGAGAAAGAGAAAGACAAGTCGCTACGAGTTTGACTACGAATTGACTGCGGCAATATCCAAGGGGAGTCTGTTAGTGTAGTAATGTCTATTGCCTCCCCAATTCAAACCGTAGCTGAAACAGAAGAAGTTTATTGCTTATACTGTTAGATTCTAGGCTTTATGTTGTATTTAGTAGAGAAAAGGCAAGGTGCCATAATTGTAAATAAGGAGAGTCTCCTTATATCCTTTGCCTATAAATAGGAGCCTTAGGGTTTCATTTAGAGACTTTTGGCCATTTGTGTAACTTGGAGCTTAGAAGTTAGAGAGAGAAACTAGAGAGAGAAAGTGCTCCAAGTGGTGATTCAAGGTTTGTACGATTTTCATATCATTCAATGGAATCACGTTAAATTGTACGGTTTGTGTTTCGGTCTTGTTCGTGCACGGATTCCGCACGTCGCACGGTCGTTTCGCAATCGATTCGGAGTGAAAAACCGGGACCTACAAAATTGAAGGATATGATATCAAGTGTGCCTGGGATAGTGCAGCCTATACCGGAAGTATCTCGGGATAGTCACAACATATCCCACTTTGCTCACCCCATTTGTGATGCAGAAATCCCAAAGAGATTCCAGACTCCTAACATGAAGCTGTATGATGGGATAACGGATCCTGAGGAGCATATTGCCCAGTATAGGGAGAGGATGGAGATTAACCCTATCCCGCCGGATCTTAAAGAAGCATGCTTGTGCGAAGGCTTCGGCTCTACTTTAACAGGATCAGCCTTGAAATGGCTTCTAAATGTTCCACCTCATTCAATTACATCATTTACTCATTTAGTTAATTTGTTTAACAGTCAGTTTTCTTGCAGTAGAAGCTTTGAAAAACTAACAAGTGACCTCTACAGGATAACACAGGGACCTCAAGAATCCCTAAGGGATTATGTGAACAAATTCAGCAGGGAATCCTTGGATATCCCACACCTTGATGTTGCTACAGTAGTCCAAGCATTCAAATTGGGACTACAAAAGGATTCCCAATTTTATCAGGATCTTGTGATGAATCCTTGCAGGAACTTGGACGAAGCTCGAAACAGGGCTTTGAGATATATCAGGCTTGAAGATGATAAGAAAATGCAAGATAGGATGAATGCATCCTCAACATATGAGTCAACAAACAGGAAATCAGAATCTTCATATAAACCATACCGCTCTAATCCGTATGATAAAAATGACAACAAGAGAGTAAACACTGTCAAAGATGAGGATGGAGAAGAATATCCTGAGTTATCAGAATATTGTTTCTCGGTTAATATTCCTGAACTAATGTATGCCATGCATGATTTAGGAGATAAAGCAAGATGTCCAAGGAAGAATCAACAGAAGGCTGATTCGAAGGATAAGTCCAAATGGTGTGCCTTCCATGAAGACTTTGGGCATATAACTGAGGATTGCATAGCCTTAAGGAAGGAGATAAGCTACTTGCTAAGCAAAGGCTACTTGAAAGATCTTTTTGGCAGGAAGAAGAATAAGGTTCAGGATACTGACAAGGATCCTGAACGAGTAGCGTCACCTCCACCAGATGACAAGATAATCAATTTCATATCCGGAGGCTCCGATATATGCGGAACCTCTTATTCTGCAGCTAAAAGGCATGCTAGGAAGGCTAAGTCAGAAAAAGAGACAATCCAACAAGGATGACAACGCTTACAAACGACAAATTGATAACATTCGACCGTGACGATCGAAATAACATCCAGGATCCTCACCATGATGGTCTGGTAATTACTTTATATATTGATAACCATTTTGTATGCAGGATATTAGTAGACAATGGCAGCTCGGTCAACATCATCCAATTGGAAAACCTGAAGAGAATGAACATCCCAGAAATGGAGATCACCTCAAAATCCACTGTGCTTGTAGGGTTCAGTGGAGAAGTGAAGAACACTGTTGGAGAGATAAAGCTACCTGTATATGTTGAAGGAGTAAATTCCATGCAACGGTTTTGTGTCATGGATCCATTATCCTGCTATAATATCATATTAGGCAGGCCATGGATTCATGATATGAAAGCGGTGCCTTCCACCTATCATCAATGTGTTAAGATTCCTACTCCTTGGGGGTAGTTAAAATGGAAAGTGATCAACAGGAGGCAAAGGAATGCTACTCTTCTTCAATGAAGGTCTCAACAAAATTCCGTGCAGGATAGCAACTAAAGATACAAGCCCAGGATATCGTGGAAGTTTCAGAGCAGGATGTTAAGGAAGTTATCCTCGATAAGAATAATCCTGATATCTCGGTGCTTGTAGGGGTTAATATCCCCCAGGATATTGAAGAACAACTTACTAACTTTTTGAAATACAGGATGTCCACATTTGCATAGAAACACGAAGACATGACAGGTATACCAAAAGATATCATAACTCACATGTTAGTGCAGTATGTGTCTATCGCCTCCGTCAATCAAGTCCGTAGTAGAAATAACGAGAAACCGAAGAAATCTAGCGTTATATTGTAATATCTAGTTAAAAGGGCAAGGTGGCAATTTTTTAAATAAGGGGAAATCCCTTATAACCTTGTGCCTATAAATAGAGCTTTAGACTTTAGAATTAGAACTTTTTGCTCATTTTGACAATTTGGAGAGCTCTAGATCTAGAGAGAGAATCTAGAGAGAAAAACTGATTCAAGGTTCTTGTACTCGTCAAATCTTTCATTAGAATCATATTATTTGTACGTTGTTGTGTTAGGTCACGTCCGTATACGGATTCCGCACGTCACACGTTCGTTCGCAATCGTTTCGGAGTCAAAACCGGTCCTACAAGTGGTATCAGAGCAGGAGCTCAATTGCACTGATCATTCACACAGATTCGTATAGGGTTTCATTGATTTCATATCCGAATTTCATCTATTTCTTCATCTTCTACACTTCTTTCACGTTTTTTTCTGAATTTTTCAAAATTGAACATGTTTTAACGGTCCAAATTAGCTGATTTTTTGATATGTTGTGCGAAAACACCTGATCTACAACCCTACAAAGTTTCAGATCCTAATTCCTAGCCGTTTGAGAGAAATCTGAGATTTTGTGTCCGATACCGCATGATGTCAGCTTAATTTCGCACAAAATTAACTATTTCGTTTGAAAAATCCTTAATTTCGTGTGAAATACACTTATTTCGTTTGAAAAGTCCTTAATTTCGTACGAAATACACTTATCTCGTTTGAAAAGTCATTAATTTCGTGCGAAATATACCTATTTCGCTTGAAAAGTCATTAATTTCGTACGAAATACACCTATTTCGCTTGAACAGTCTTTAATTTCGTGCGAAATACACATATTTCTTTTGAAAATTCATCTATTTCATTTGAAGGCGCTAATTTCGTGTGAATGTGTTTCGTGTGAATGTGTCATGATTTCGTTTGAAAATAATCATTTCGTGTAAAACATTTCATCGAACCATGTGTGTTGACTGAATAAAGTTGAAAGGTCCAATAAAATTGATCGAGTAATATAGAAAGTCGGGCACAAATTCAGATTTGCATGTGAAGATGATAAGTGATTGTCAGTCTACTAAAATCATCGGCCCAATCAAAGTGTTGTGTGATTTTAAATTGTCGGGCATTTAAATATTTACATGTGATCAATGAATAGCGGCCCAATAATATTCGTTTAACAGTCAATTGTGTCAGTCCACTACTTGGCCCATGTATTGATATAAGTGTTTGCATGTGAAGGATTTGTTGTCATCTTGTTACATTTCTCGGTCCAATAACAGTTTTAATGAGCCATTAAAGCAATTAACATCACCATTGTCGGCTTGTTGATCCTTTGCATGAGAAGTATAACAGTTGTCGACCATAATTGAGATTGCATGTGTGGTAATGTTGAGGTCCAATAATATCACATTGAACAAAGTTGTGTTAATCATTAATTGAATTGGTTCTCATGTGAATGTATTAGACTTGTCGGCATTGTGTTCAAATAGCGATACAGTGCATGTGAACAGATTGTATATGAGAATAGTTTGGAATTAATTCGGTTTGCACAGTTTGAAGTGTTGGGCAGTTCATTTGAAGTTTGGTTTGTTAGAGGTTTGGTCCAATCACATTTGGTTGTTAATAAAGTCAAGTAAAGTCCACTTAATTCTCGGCCCAAATCATTCTAAGCCCATCCAAAAAGTGTATCATATCAGTCCATTTTCAGGCTCATTCATTCAGTGATTTCACCCGAACAACATTGGAACGAGTCCGCAAATCTTCGACACGAGTCTTAGATTGATTTCATCAACACACACTTTCATGTATTCAGTTCGTTTAAACTGATCGTTTGTTTGTGTATATTCAGGTGATTCAAGGTGATTCAAGATATACAAAGTACAAAAATCAAGACACAATTTGAAGATGTCGAGCAGCGGTGAAGAATTTTACAACACGTTTTACGATGCTTTTACTTTAGAATCATCCGAACGAAGATCCGAAACAAGAGATTACTCAAAAGAGATTTCTGATAATTTGAAATATGATAATTTGTATGGAAACCAACAGAAACTACCAAAATTAATGAAAGTTAAAGTCTATAACTGGTGGAAAAATCGGTTTGAGGGTTGGGTAAAAGCTTTTGCACCTGAAAGTTGGTTAAAATTAAAACAAGAATATAAAAACCAACAAAAGAAGGAGGAGAGTTATTAACCGAAGAAGAGTTCGTAGAAAGAGATGTAAAAAATGTTGTAGCTGAATACAAAATGATTACATTGTTACATCAGTCAGTGAGACAAGACATTATTTCACTACTTGAACATGAGAAAACATCAAAAGGTTTATGGGAAGCTTTAGAAAGAAAATGTACTGGTGGTGAACTGATTATTAAAAACAAGTGTTCGTTATTGAAAAAAGAATTTGATTTGTTTGCTTGTATGAAAGGTGAAACTGTTCCACATATGATTGAAAGATTCTGTCATCTTAAACTTGAAATGGAGAGAGTTGGTGTATCAAAAAATAATGAAGAGATCATTGATAAGTTGATAGAAGATGTTCCAAATGAAGACGACTGGTTATACTATGTCATGATTCTCAAAAATAGCAACGATATGAGCAAGGTGACTCTAGACTGGCTGATTGAGAAACTGGAGGGGCATGATCTAGAAATCAGGAAACAAAACAAAATGGGAAGCCAGCTGTATAAACAAAATGTCGATTTATACTACAGAGGAAACATGTTTGATCAAAAGTCAAGGTATTCATCTCAGCAAAGTTCTTCAAGAGATCCGGGTTATCATTCAATTGGTTCAAACTCATCGAATCCAAACATAGTCAATTGCAATATCGCTATAGATCTGAAAAACTCTCAAAGTCTGAATGCTGAAGCTGCTAAGCAACAAATGGTGTTCTTAGCATTCGTCCTGGAATCGTACGAAAGTCTGATCACGGGAAAAGTTGGAAACCCAAAAATGACAAAGGAAGATTATGATCATATTGATCCAGAGGAGATGGGGCTAATGGATATTAAATGGTCCATGGCTAGCACAATGAGGAGAGCACAACGCTTCATGGAGATCACTGGAAGATCATCTTTGGGATCTGTTGATTCGAAATTGGGGTTTGATAAGGCAAAAGTTACTTGTTTCAAATGCAAACAGAAAGGACACTTCAAGAGAGAGTGTACAAACAGGGAAACTGACGAACCCACGAATCCATTCAGAGATGATTATTATAAGAAAGCAATTTATCATCGCACCAGTGGATCATCAAATGTGAATCAGAAACAGATCGATGAAGGATCGTCAAAAGAAAAATCTAGGGCAATGGCAGTTATTCACGACGATGAAGGTTATGACTGGAGTCAAATTCTTCCTGAAGAAGATTATGTTGGACATGCATTTATAGCCGATGCAGCTTATGATAATTGGTGGAGAAGAGACAGCGCGAGATATGAGATTAGAAAATTGAATGAACCATTCAAGGAAGCTCGGTGAGCCAATAGATGGAATGATGAATTGGAATATTACATGGATCCATAGGGTGATCCAGGGGTTGATCCGACAAAGGTGGATTTCGATGCAGTAACAAATCTTTTTCCAGATCAGGACACTTATAATACAAGAGGGTTATCTGAAAAAGGTTATGAGGCTGATTTGATGAACAAAATTAAAGAAATTTTTGAAGCAAGTCTGCCAAAGGTGGTAGAAATGAAGAGGAGGAAAGAAGAAGAGTTGAAAAGGCTGGTAGAAGAGGTGAAGGTTCTGGCATAGAATGATGTTGAAGAAGAACTAAAGATGGAAGAAGAAGAGAAGAAAAAAGAAGATCAGAAAGTTGAAACAGAAGAATCATCGGTGCTGAAAGAAACTGAGGTAAATGAATCTTCTGATTTATCAAATGTTGAAACTGTTGATAAAAATGAAAACAAGTGCAGGAATTGCATAGAAATGTGCAAAGTCTGTACTGAAAAAGATGAAATAATAAAAACAAAAGAAATTGAAACAAATAAACTTGAAAATGTTTTCAAAATAAAATGTAAAGAAATGATTGAAAAAGAAGAAATGTTGAAACAAAAGGTTGAAAAGCTGACACTGAAATGTCAAGATTTTGAAAAGGAAAATGAAATTTATAGACAAATGTGTACAGTAAAATGTGTTGGTTGTGTTGAAAAAGATATAAGTTTCAAGATTTTCAAAAAGAGTATGATAATTTGAAATGGTCAAGTCAGAGAGTACAAGAAGCTTATGATACTTTGAAAAAACAAGTTAAATGTTTTGATGAAAGATTGTCTGAAACTTTAACAACCAAAGAACTGTATGAGAGAAAGTTCAAAGAAAAGCAACTTGAATTAAACAAGTGTGTTGATGAAGTTGCTAATCTCAAACAAGTTCTGGTTGAAAAAGAAAAGATTGTTACAAAACTTCAAAGTTATCATAACTCTTCGTACATTCTCGAACGCATTTTCAACATCACACCAGATGAAAAAGATACTGACAAGAATAAAAAAGGTATTGGTTCAGAATATCCTCAGGTACCTCCACCATTGAGAAATAACTATACTTTTTATTATAAGGAAAAGGTGGCAAAAGGTATGAATATAATCGACCAATTACCTGAAAGTATCGATGTGACTTACGCCAAATCTGATGAGGCTAATGATTTAAAGGTGGTAAGTAAGGTTGTTGAAAGTGTTTTGAAAGATGAGTCAACCAAAGGTAAGTTTGTATCACAGGAAGAAAATGAGGGAAATTTTCATGATGGCTATATTAAACAGTCAAAATCTGAGAAAGTTGTGAATGATGATCAAAAGGATTGGTTTATACCATGATTGGATCGGGCAAATTATTCTTAGATATTGTATTCCCGTTTCAAAATGTGATTTCAGAAAAGATTGATAAAGTTTTTAAGATGGTTGAGATCGAAAAATCAGAAATTTCAAAATTTGCTGGGAAGTACAAGAAATTTTTTATAACAAACCCGATTACAAAAAGAATAATATGAAAGCAGGGTTGGGTTATAAAAAGAAACAAAATCAAAATAAAAGTTTTGAAAAACAAAATGTTCAAAAGAAAACGAATTTCGTTCACGGAAAAAGTTCGGAAGAAGAGAAAGAACTTCAATTTAGACAACAGTCTAATGAAGAGTTCTATGCTCAGAAAAAGAAACAACAACAGGCTAAAGATGTTTCAAAGAAAACGTGTTTTAAATGTGATCGAATTGGGCATGTTGCACGCAAGTGTCCAAACCCAAAGCCTGTTGATGTTGAAAAACAGAAATCTGAGGATGAGAAACAAAAATCTACTAGATTTGATTCCAAACAAACTTGGAGGTACAACACAAACAAGTTTGCTTCGAATCAAACTTGGAAATCAAACCAGACTAGGATTGACTCAAGACAAACCTGGAATTGTCATCCACTCAGAATCAGAACAATACAAAGTTGGCAAACATCAGTTGATATGACAAAATCTAACTAGTTTTTGAAATCAAAAGGTGGTGATCAAAATCAAAATATTCAAAACGAGTCACGATTTTACGAAATAAATGCATCAAAAGGACAGAGTTGGGTGGTTAAGAAACAAGTGATTTCTATGAATGAAGAAAAAGTCGAAGTCAAAGATGAAAAAGTATTTGTACAAGATGACAAAGATTTTCCATCATTGAATGAAACTTATTGTGTTGAATTGCCTAAGGTCCAACAGACCTGGGCTAAATTGTTCAAATAATTGAGTTTTTGTAAATGTGCAGGTGCTCATGAAGTTTGATTGTCAAGGAAAAGAATTTATAAGCAGCCTGGCATAGGAGGAGAAGGTTGTTGAACCCTGGTTTGGTTAAACAGGGAGTTTATCAGTTTTGTACATAAATAAACAATATTTCAAAAACCCTAAAAATTGAAAATTTAAAAACCAAAAATATGTTTTTATTTTGTCAAAAACTTGAAAAATCAAAAATATGTTTGTTTTTAGATTTTGTCAAAAATTCAAAAATTAAAAAAAATGTTGATTGAATATGCCGAAATCTTCATGGCGGAACAAACATGTTTAATTTCACAAGATTGAAAAACGGTTTTCAAACTGTAAAAAATTAATGTGTTGTAAATCATGGGGGTACGTTATACTTTTTGCAAGACAGAGCACGAAAAGCAGAAAATGGATGGCAAGACAAAGCTACCAGTGTCGGTTTGTCAAATTTTCTTTAAATGATTTTGCATTTTAGGGGGAGTAAGAAATTTTCAGAAAATACAAAAACATTAGAAAATTTGAAAAAGCCAAAAACATGATAAAATTCGAAAAAGAGTTTTTGTGTAAAAAGAGAAAATGATAGTACATCAGTAAACAATCACAGTACGCTAAAGAAATGGAATGTTTTAATGTGATAAACGGTCTCACTGATGATATGCCAGTAGGTTTTTACACGCTTAGTAGATTGTGTTGGTGCACTACATCTGTTGATTTCGTCTTAGATCGAGTCTATCATTGCATTGTATAGATTAGGGCACGAAATACGAGAAAATACGAGATTGTATGTGATTAGAGTGCTAGGTTCGCTTTTAGGGACAAAGGATGGGAGGTTCGCTCATAGGAACATAGTAGGTCCGCTTATGTGTACACATGTCACATAAGCGAACCCACATGCCTATATATACCTGTCTGTATGAGCGATTCTGTATTGGTTGAGTTGATTTCCACGCCGAAGCTCTGCCGGTGTGACGTCTGAACTGTAAAAGCTGTCAAATTAATAAAACAAGAGATTAAAGTGAAGAACAAGCTATTTTACCTACGTTTCTTGTAATTCCGCACCTGAAACATAGGAGATTACCTATGAACGACTCATTCGGGTCGATACACGATCCTACAAGTAGTATCAGAGCTTGGGAGGAGGTTTTCTACAGAGTATAGCTGGAATTCTTCATCATTTCTTACTTCTACACCTTCTTTCTTCATTAGAACGAGTTTTCACGGTCAGAATTGGATCAAAATTGCACAGTTAGTGTATTATTGAACATAGACAAACCCTTGAAATTTTCAGACTGAAATACGGACTAAAAATGGGTGAAAACATGTTCGAATTGAGATCCGCTTTTACGTACATTCGATAGATCCGCTTATTTGACACATTCAGGTTCGCTCATTGTTACAAAAATGACACTAGATCCGTTCGTTTCAGTGACACTTAAACCAGTAGGTCCGCTCAAATTGCATCTAGTTCGCTCTAATTAGCTACAAGGTTCGCTCAAGTGTCACATTTTTGGCAAGGTCCGCTCCAAAATTTCAGCAGGTCCGCTCCAAACTACGATTAGGTTCGCTCCTAAGACACGTGGTTTATAGGTTCGCTCCAAATTGTTTCAAGGTTCGCTCCAGTGTCATTGTTATACAGATTCGCTCCAAAGGAAAGATTAGGTCCGCTTATCTGTTCAATCAGGTTCGCTCATCAGACACTTGTTAGAAGATCCGCTCAAGAGATTCGCTCCAATTTGTCTTCGAGATCGTCTCCAGTGAACGTCTAACAGATCGCTTTTTAGAACATCTTGCGGATCGCTTTTGTGATCATTCTGGTTCGCTTATTTGTCACTTGTCTTGAAAAACGTGTTAAGTGATTATGATACCGAGTTTTACAACGCATTTGCAACACCATCTACTCCAGCCGCGATTGCTCAGGCCATGAACTTAGAAAACGAGACGGGAACAATCCAAAAGCCCCCTAGATTGATGAGTATCGAAGAATATTATGGGTGGAAAGATCAATTTGAGAACTGGGTTCAAGCAAATCATCTTAGATCGTGGGAGTGTATATTGAAAAAGTATGTGTTGCCTCAAACTGAATTGCAAGTTATCAAACAGATATCCGAATTCACGGATCAAGAACGGGTGATGTACAAAGCCGAGAAGATGATGATCAGTTTGTTGCAGCAAGCAATCAAAGAAGATATATTCATTTTTCTACAACACCATAAAACTGCAAAGTCAATCTGGGATGCTCTTAAAGTCAAGTTTGAGGGAAGCGAGAACATGATAAAGAGCAAGAAGGCATTGCTTAAGAAAGAGTTTGATTTGTTCAGCAGCTTACCAGGAGAGGATACTAAGAAGCTGATTGAGAGATACTGTCACTTAGTGCGATCATTGTCGATGTTGGGTGTTGATAAAGGTCGTGAAGAGTGGGTGGATAAGTTGGCCGATGCGTTACCTCAGAAGGAGTGGGGAACGTATTTGATGATATTAAAGAACACAGGTGTGTATGACGGGTTGACAATCTCACAGTTTATCGAAAAAATCGAGAGTCAGGATCTGGAACAGCAAAAGATCACGAGGATGAATAGTCCAAGTGGTCAACAAGATGTGAAGATGTATTACAAAGGTAGTATTCCAATCACTGAGTCTGAGAAAAGTCCAAAAATTCAAACCGCATTCAGTGTTGGGGATTCATCAGAAAAGGCTGACCAGGGTTCAAACAAGAATAGTAGTGGATTTTCATCGTTTCCGAGTGTAAACCCTAAAGAGACAAATACAAGCTTTCAGTCTCAGGGAACAAAGACTGGAAATGTATATGTGATTCAATGCAATATAGCTCTCAACCTTCCAGAAGGTCAAAGCTTCTCAGAAGATACTGCAAAAGACCACATGGCACTTCTTGGTTCTGTATTGTTATCCTATGAAGGGCTTGTTGCTGTTCGGATCGGAAATCCTATGCTTACAAAAGAGGATTACGATCGGATAGACGCCGAAGAAATGGAACTCATGGATATCAAATGGTGTCTTGCAAGTGTTCTTCGACGTGCTGAGAAGTTCAAAACAATCACCAGGAGAAATGACTTTCTTGATGCTCATGTATCTACTTTAGGTTTTGATAAATCTAAAGTTACTTGTTTTCGATGCAGGGAGAAAGGCCATTTCAAACGGGAATGCAAGTGAAGAGAAGCTAGCGGTGCACAGAATCCATTCGAAAAAGACGACTACTACCGGAAAGCTATCTATCAGCAAGTTGGTCAATATCAAGAACCACAGACGGCTCATGGTAGGAAGATTGAAGATCCCAAGAGAGCATGTGTAGTGGATTTCAGCTGGGATAAATACATATCTCCTGATAGCAAAGCCTATTTTGTTGATCAAGATGATGAGAGACTACCTGAAGGCTTCAGATGGGATATGTTTGTTGATGAAAAAGGAGAGTTCAAAGCATTCATTGCAAAGATTGTCCGAGAGCCAGACTTGTTTGCTACTTGGATGAAATCTACTGGAGTGAATGTAGCTAGTGAGGATGAAAAGTCTGTTACATCTGATGAAAATTCAGAAAGTACTAATGAACTTTCAGAAAGATCTGGAGAAATGTCAGAGGGTGCAGATGAAAGTTTACAGAGTTCATGTGAGAGTGTACAGAATGAGGTTATTTCAGAAAAAGCAGTTGTATTTGATCAAACACCGTCTGATTCTGGTGTATCAGATGCTGATTCTGAAAAATCTGTACAGTTTGATCAGTCACCAGTTGATAGTAGCAGTGATGTTGAGGAAGAAAAACATATAAATGTTGCTAAATCTCATCTTTCTCCTGAAAGTTTTCATTTCTATTTTGCAGATCGCATGGAGAAACTAAAGGAGAAAAGAGCTGCTAAAGAGCGACAAAAGGAATCTGAAAGTGATGTTCAAAATGTTGAATGTGGTGCTGAGAAGATTACCAAAGTTATGAAAGATGAAGAAAAGGTGAATGAAGCTGAAAAGGTGATTGAAGTTGTGAAAACAATCGAGGTTAAGAAGATTGTTGAAGTCGTCAAGCCTTGCGAGAAGTGTTTGGAAGCTTGCAAGGAATGTGTAGCAAAAGATGACATTATAGCTGAGTATGAGAAGAAGAAGGAGCAGTTACTGTTCAACCTCAATTATGTGAAAGAATCGTACGATGTATTGAACAAAACAGTAACTGGTCTCCAAAAGACAAACTCAGAAAGAGAACAAGCACTGACGATGATGAATGCAGTCATGATGTCAAAGCAAAAGGCGATAAACTTCTACATCGAAGAGAGTGCTAAGTGGAAGCAAGAGTTGGAGACAGAAAAGATTGAGAATGAGAGGATTAGACGATTATTGCTAAGCTATTCTAGTTCTGATTATCTCATTGATCGTATTTACCCAACTGTTGCAGGTATGGAAGCTTTTCAAGATGAGAAGCCGAAGGAAAAGAAAGATTGTGGTAAGAATCCAACTGTTAGCTATAACAAGTGTCCGCCTCCAATTTGGGATGGGTATTCTCCTAGGAAACCAAACGAGGAGCAACTTGAGAAAGAAGTTAATATAAAGCTAAAAACCGACACAACTGATGTTTTACCAGATAACATTGATGTCACGTTTACCTCGTCCGATACTGATCATGAGTCTGAGTTAATCAAAAAGATGGTCGATCAGGTGTTGGATACTGATGAGGAATCTGAGTCAAAATCTAAGTCTGGAAAGTCAAATTCGTCAGTCAACAGGGAAAATTCGTCGGTCAAACGGTCTTACACTAAAGAATTTTTGTTATCAAAGGCAAATTTGAATGATGAAGCATTCGAAGTTGTTTATACTTTGAATGGTTCTGACAAATTATATTACAACAAAGAGTTCCCAATAATGAGTATTAAAACGGAATTGATTAACAAAACTTTCAAATTAATAGAAATTAATATTCCTGAATTAAAAGTGTTGAAAAGTTTTGAAAAACCTAAAAAATACACTTCAAGAGTTCAACAACGTCTAAACAAGAAAAAGGGTTACAATTCTGGTTCTGGTGTTTAAAAGAAACCTAACCAAAATCGTAGCTACAAAAAGAAAGGATTAGGATTTGTTCCATCAGAAAACCATAAAAATGATAAAAATTCTAAAACAAAAACAGAATTTGTGTCAGGTGGAAGTGCAGATGAGGAACAGAAGAAACCATTCTGGAGACAGTCAAACCAGGAGTTTCTTGCTGAAAAGAAGAGAAATGGAATTGAAGTGTGTTATCAAAGAGAGACTCAAACCTGTTACCGATGCAATGAAGTTCGTCATATTGCATAGAATTGTCAAAATAACGCCAGAACAAAACAGGAAGTTTCTCAGAAATTGAAAGAAAAAATTGTTGATGATGAACCACCAACCAATAGACTTAAAATTTTTGAAAATTCAAAATTATGAGGTTGGTGAGTGTTCGAAGAAGAATGTTTACAAAAAGAAAGAAAAAGACAACCAAGTGTGGGTTGCTAAAAAGGTTGATGTGAATGTCGGCGATGAATCTGGTTCCACAAAGCCAGAAGAACCACAGTGAATGATGAAGAATTTCCATCACTGAAATTTGAAGAGATTAAAAAGAAAGTTGGTAAAACTGAGATTTCAAATCAGTTTTACAATGAGAAAAAAGATTTTGATATCGAGAAAACATTCAACGGGAATGTTAAAAAGATATTTGGGAAAATGTTAAGTCGAAGGGCAAAGGGGGTTAAAGATTTTTATGCAACTAAAAAGGCAACATACAACCCCACTGTGCAAGAATTGAAAGCCATCAAGTCTGAAAAGACTTGGATGGAAGTCTGCTTCCCATGATAGTCAAAGTACTATGCCGAAGATCCCAAGTTTATATCGTGGATCAGGAATCGGCATCATTCTAGTGTTTGAAAAGTTTGTTTGAAAGATTTTGAATAGTGTTTGAATGTTTACAGGTGAAAGGACTACGCCGGAGCTTCCAGGTTGGTAATTGAGAAGCAGGAATCGGCATCTTTCTGAATAATTTGACAAGTGGTAAAGAGGTTTCTGTAGATGTTTCATTCCTATAGTAAAACCTACAAGTGGTATTATTTGGTTTACTTACAAGTGGTATTTGTTGGTTATACTTTGAAGAGATTATGTTTACAAGTGGTACAGAAGTTTCCGTACTGAAAGTTGTACTTGATTTACTATTCATATGAGATTGATAAACAAGATGATGAACCATATCCCCATGCTTCATAAGTGGTGAACTTAAAAGTGGTAAACACAAACTCGTTTTCCGGAAAAATCATTTCGATTAAAACAAACTTAAGTGTTTTGAGATCTAAATGAGAAAATGGTTTGTTGAAAGGGGGAGTTCAGATTGTTTATTCTTAGTGAATGGCGATTTGATGTGATTCGATGTCAGTTGTCAAGTTTCTGTACAGTTTGTTTTACTTTTCATGTTTCTAGTGGGTCAAGAGTCTAGAAGTTTTCAAATTTTCTTTGAAATGTGTTTGCATTTTAGGGGGAGTAGGGAAATTTCTGAAAATCCAAAAACATTAGAAAATTTGAAAAAGCCAAAAACATGATAAATTCAAAAATGAGTTTCGTTGTGAAAAGAGGAAATGATAGTACATCAGTAGGCTGTCACAACATGCTAAAGAAATGTAAAGATAAAATGTGATAAACAATCTCACTGAGGATGTGCCAGTAGGTTTTTACACATTTAGTAAATTGTGACGAGATATAAACTAAATTTCAAACTTGCTTGTTCTGTGGGTTAACACAAACTTGGATATATAGGTAACCCCTGAAATCTTGTTTGAAAGGTCCCTTATTCTGAGATACTAGGTCTTTATGCTCAGTGATATCTGGGTATTATCCCGGGACTTCTGCTGTATGGAAGTACTGACCTAGTCCCCGGATAATGCTTTCCGCAGAAGCTTGAAAAATAGCTTCGCCCTCAGCATGCTGATGAAATAATAAAATTGATAGTCGCTGCTGTTGAAATAAAAAGATCCTCTAAAGGGGACACACCAAAAGTCGAGCCGTCATCTCTCTGCTGAACGGAAGTTCTGACCTGAGCTCTCACGGTTTCGCACCTAACCCCTTACAGATATCATCTGTGGTATATTCACCTGTAAGACTGAATATTGGGATCTGGATACGGGAGTATATTCAAGTAGTGAGACACACGAATAAGTCAGTATCTAAGACATTAACACTGTATCTCGGATCAATTGAACTTTGTGTGAAAATTTCAGTGCATCGATATACTGACAATCTAGGTGAATTGTTTAGAACTTAAAATGAAATCAAGCTTAACGGTGTTAGTGACATGTCTCATAAACTGATATGATCCTCTTACACGAACTCACAAAAATATTGTCTGTAAATATTTTTTTACTGCTTTACATGTTTCTTTATTTCAAAATCCAAAAAGATTTTCAGTGTGTTTTAGCCTAAACTTTTGAAAAAGTCAAAAAGATTTTCGACAACTGATATTGGAAAGCTGATTTTCAAAATTCCGAGTGCTAAACATGATGAGTAATATTTGAGGGGGAGTGTTTGTGTGAAATTAAATGTTTTCATAATCTAACCTTTCAAGTGGTTCATCAAAATCTGTGTTTGTTTTGAAGGAGAGTCTGAATTGGTGCAGGGTTATATGTTTGAAATATGTATGTGAAAGAAATTTACTTTGAGGTAGAGTTTTTTACAGGATAAGATGAGAAGATGTTAGATGGACAGCCAGACAACGATCCTGAAGATGTTACTGAAGAACAAAGGAATGCCAGTAAATCGAGAGGGGGAGTCTGAAGATAGAGAGAAAGAAAAGCCCAGAGACTGATGAAGACTGAAGATGTGAAGACACAACATTGTGGTGACTCGATAGTCGACTCCATCAACATCTGAGGGGGAGTCTGTTGGTCCACTACATCTGTTGATTTCGTCTTAGATCGATTCTATCATTGCATTGTATAGATTAGGGCACGAAATACGAGAAAATACGAGATTGTATGTGATTAGAGTGCTAGGTTCGCTTTTAGGGACAAAGGATGGGAGGTTCGCTCATAGGAACATAGTAGGTCCGCTTATGTGTACACAGGTCACATAAGCGAACCCACATGCCTATATATACCTGTCTATATGAGCGATTCTGTATTGGTTGAGTTGATTTCCACGCCGAAGCTCTGCCGGTGTTACGTCTAAACTGTAAAAGCTGTCAAATTAATAAAACAAGAGATTAAAGTGAAGAACAAGCTATTTTACCTACGTTTCTTGTAATTCCGCACCTGAAACATAGGAGATTACCTCTGAACGACTCGTTCGGGTCGATACACGATCCTACAGATTGTTTTCGAGATATAAACCTAAATATCAATACTTTACCTATCTCGTGGGGAACATCTCTTGGATATATGGGTAACCCCCGAAATCTTGTTTGAGAGATTGCCTGATTTTGAGATACTAGGTCTTTATACTGTTTGATATCTGGGGTATTATGCTTGTTCTTCTGATTTTGCAGAAGCAATGGCCTAGACCTCGTATAATACTTTACGCGCTTTTAAAGCTCACCCTGTGCATAAAAATTGATAAAATATCGAAAGACACGAATCAATTGCAGATGAAGAAAAGATTCTCAAAAGGGAACACACCTTAAGTCGAGCCTTCATCTCTTTAACTGAACGGAAGTTCATACCTGAGCTCTCAAGGTCTCGCATTAACCCAGAGAACAGATATCAAATTGGTATACTCACCTGTAAGACTGAATCTAGGGAATTTTGATACGGGAGTATATTCTGAGTTGGGACACGCGAATAAGTTCAAGTTCTTAAAACACTAATTCCGTATATTGAATCAATTGAAGTTGGTGTGAAAATTTAAGTGGATCAGTATACTGACAATCTAAGTGAATCGTTTAGAACTTAAAGTGTTTAAAGCTCAACGGTGCTAGTGATTTGTCATAAACTGATATGATCCTCTGACGCGAACTCAAACAAAAATATTGTCTATAAATGTTTCTTTATTGCTTTATATTTCAGAAAACTTCAAAAAGATTTTGATTCATCTTTATTTTCGACAACCGATGATGGAATGCTGAGTTTCAAAATCTAAGTATGTTGAATATGTTTCTGAAAATAAAACAAGTTCATTAAGTTGAAACTTGAGATTTTTAAAAGCAAAAACAGTTTGTGATATCTCCAAGGTCATTAAATTGGACTTGGATGATTTACTGTGAGGGATTTGGATTCTTAAAAGTGTTAAAATCAGTTAAGAGTGAGGTTACGGTTCCTTAACAACTAAAAAATGCTCTCAATGTAAAAATATTTTAGCATAGGTTTGTATGTGCCAGGTCATCAATCCTGGAGGTTCAATATGTTTTACTTATAAATGTATGAGATTTGCAGATGGTATTCCAGATTACGATCCCGACAGCTGAGTCTAAGGGGGAGTCTGAAGATGAGCTCAACGCAAGAGGAAGCGTGGATTCAAAGAGCCAAATAACTATCCTGGAGGAGCTTGTATCTGGAAAACCAGGTGTCGATCCCAAAAGCATGGAAGCTTGACGAAAGGGGGAGCCTGAAGAAAAGGAGTCTGAAGGAAAGGAAGAGCAACGGAAGCCTGAAGACAAATCCACGGGGATTCTGTTCAAGAAAGAGGGAGTCTATGGTTGCTGATACCGTCAAAGTTTCAAGAAGACTCAAGAGAAAGAGAAAAGACAAGACGCTATGAGATTGACTGCGGCAATATCCAAGGGGGAGTCTGTTAGTGCAGTATGTGTCTATCGCCTCCGTCAAACAAGTCCGTAGTAGAAATAACGAGAAACCAAAGAAATCTAGCGTTATATTGTAATACCTAGTTAAAAGAGCAAGGTGGCAGTTTTGTAAATAAGGGGAAATCCCTTATAACCTTGTGCCTATAAATAGAGCTTTAGACTTTAGAATTAGAACTTTTTGCTCATTTTGACAATTTGGAGAGCTCTAGATCTAGAGAGAGAATCTAGAGAGAGAAAGTGATTCAAGGTTCTTGTACTCGTTAAATTTTTCAATAGAATCATATTATTTGTACGTTCTTGTGTTTAGGTCACGTTCGTGTACGGATTCCGCACGTCACACGTTCGTTCGCAATCGTTTCGGAGTCAAAACTGGTCCTACGTCACAAACTTGGAATTGACAAGTCTTTCAGGCCTATTCAACAAAAGAGAAGAAAATTTGCTCCTGAAAGGAATACAATTATTTAAGAAGAGGTAGAAAGGCTGTTGAAGTCAAAGATGATTAGGGAAGTCAAGTTCCTTAAATGTCTAGCAAACGTGGTGGTGGTCCAGAAGAAGAATGGGAAGTAGAGAGTTTGTGTAGACTACACAGACCTCAATAAAGCTTGTCCTAAAGACCCATTCCCGTTACCCCATATTGATTCAATGGTAGATGCAACTGCTGGGCATGAAATGTTGACCTTTATGGATGCATCTTCAGGATTTCAACAAATCCAAATGGAACCATCTGACCAGGAAGACACAACATTCATGATACCCACAGGTATATACTGTTATACTGCCATGCCTTTTGGTTTAAAAAATGCAGGTACAACATATCAAAGGCTGGTCAATATGATGTTCAAGGATAAGCTGGGGGACACGATGGAAGTATATATTGATGATATGGTTGTGAAATCCAAGAAAGCGGAGAGTCACCTCCAGGATCTAGATTGTGCTTTCAAAATCCTGGACCAGTATAATATAAAGCTGAATCCTGCTAAGTGCCATTTCGGGGTGGGGGCAGGAAAGTTTTTAGGATATGTGGTGACCAAGAGGGGGATAGAAGCAAGCCCAGAACAGATTAAAGCTATCCTGGATCTCAAATCACCATCCAACATGAAGGATGTGCAAAGGCTAACTAGAAGAGTTGCAGCATAGAACAGGTTCATATCAAGATCCTCAGAGAAATGCAAGGAATTTTATGATATCCTGAAGAAGAACAAAAAGTTTGAATGGGGAGAAAGACATGAAGCTGCCCTACAGGAATTAAAGCAATATCTTTCAAGTGCACCTCTACTCATGAAGCCCGAGGATGGTGAACCTCTGTCACTATATCTTGCAGTATCAGGGAATGCAGTAAGTGCTGTCTTGGTAAAAGATCATGAAGGTCAGCAGTATCCTGTTTATTATGTCAGTAAAAGTTTGTTAGATGCTGAAACTAGATACTCACACTTAGAGAAATTGATATTAGCTCTGGTCATGATATCAACAAAGCTTAGGCATTATTTGAAACACATAGGATTCATATAAAAACCAATTATCCTGTTAAAAATGTGCTTAGGAAACCTGAAATGTGTCACACCTCGATTTTCGGTTTATGGAAGCGTATTGCAAAGTGTGACGAGAGCGACAATCGTTACAATCAATCGAGTAAACAATATATTTGAAACATAAAAGATGTTCATCCATACATTTGATTCGAAACCATAATTTACATTACATATGTCTTGATTGAAATTTGAAACAACAACAACTTAAACTACATTATTCAAAGTTAAAAACATAACAACCGAAAAACGGATGACATCACAAAAGCTTGCGTTCTTGATAACCACTTGAACATATTTTTCCAAAGCCGTCCACTAATCTCCTGTAATACATGTTAATTTTGAAAACGTCAACAAAAGTTGAGTGAATTCATGTTATTTTGTTTTCGCATCAAATGAGTCTCCAAAACATTTGAAGTAATAAAATTGGTTTTTGTATAGTATGATAAAAAAAAATTGTATGATCATTAGTGTGTTGCAAGGACACTAATATGTATGCCGAATAGGAGGCAACCAAACCTTGACAATTTATCGTGTGTGTCAACGACACTAGTTTGGACACAAAGGCACTGTTGACGATCGTGGTTATTGTTGTCGTTAAGAGTGGGGCTTGGCAAAACCCAAATAGATCTATTCGTTTGTTCCTCGGTACTTGTTTATTCATTAATAGTCCCTTCATTTTAAACACCTATCTGCATATGATCAAAATTGTTTTATCGTATCATCATACTATTCTAACATGTATACATCACCGAAAGTTTAAAACCATAAACATTCAAAGTAAAAGGGGAAACATAAACTCATAGAATTCGATTCCTTGTTCGTGGTTCGTTTCTCGACCTACAAGTGTTCTAATCTAGTTAGACACTTAGGTTTGTTTATTTATCGTACAAATATTCTATCTTGTATTTTGTTTTTGGGTTTTCGTATATATATATAACTTCCTTGTATATATATTTATTCTATTTGATTTGTGTTTGAATGGGCTTAATTTATGTCTTAGAATTTAAGTCCATTTCGGGTATTTGGTGCTTATGGGCCTAGCCCAAATAACTTTGTTTAAAATGGGTCAAGCCCAAATTAATTTGTAGGAGTGGGCCTTAGCCCAAAACATTTTATAAAAGTGGGCCTAGCCCAAGTTAGTTTATAGTTGTGGACTTAGCCCAAATAATTTGTGTAAGAATGGGCCTAGCCCAAATTGTTTTCTAAAATATATCTAGTCCATAATAATTTGTAAATATTGGGTTTTTAGCCCAAGTATTTTGTAAAGTGGGCTTTAGCCCAATTTTGACTAAAAATATATTTTTAGTCCATTGTTTTGTAAAAGTGGGCCTAGCCCAAATTTTGTTTATGAGAAATAGGCATTAGCCTAATTTTAATTTATGGACCACTTTTTAAACTACATAATTTTTGGGCTAGTAAAAAAAATAATAATAGTAATACTTGCATTTTTATAAAAATCTATTTTTTTATAAAAATCATTACTTATGCCATAGTTGAACATTTTAGTGCATAAACTTGTGTGACGGCTCGTATTTTGTTATAGTCGTTTATTAATTGTCGGTTTTATTTATTCATATTGTTTGTCCCGTTGTGTCGTCCGTCACGTTTTACCATTTGCTTTGTTTGTGCCATTTTTTTTGTCCAAAAGTCCATAGAGTCCAATAGTGTCTGAATTTGTCCATTTGTGTTTTCGTGTCCAAGGATGGACATTTTATTTCGTTATTCAAGTTCATATATATATATATATATATATATATATATATATATATATATATATATATATATATTTTTGTAATTTTTGTGTATGTGTAATAATTGTGCACTTGTTCCTACTAGAACTAACACATCATGTACACATCAAAATATATAAACTTATGATACTTGATGAATATTTTTGTAAGTACACATTTTATCCAAAAATATATACTTGTAATTTTTATTTAGAAATCTTTTTATAAAACATGGATTTATGACTTTGTCCAAAATTTGTTTAACCATGTTTAAAGACTTCAAATAATTGTTTTAGTAAAAAACTTCTTTGTTTAACAACTTTTAATACATAACAAAATCTATAAAATTTTTGCCCATAATTTTGTTTGAAATATGGATTTTCCCCAAGTTTATACAAAACTTGTTTTCAAATTATTTCAATACAAAACATCATCAAGTATCAATATCTATCAAAATTTGTCAACAAAAGTAGCATGAACATGATATTGTTCTTAACTTTCCCAAAAAGGAAACTTTATTCCTTATTTTTGCCAAAAAATTTGTAGAACGAGATTTTATGAAAAACTTTTGTTTTAGATGTCTTACAAAGTCATTTAAAGCATAAATGTGTATTCAAAACGTTTACTACCAATATATTTCTTGATTTTGATCCTTTCCAGAAATGGAAACTTTATCCAAGAAATATTTCGAAAATTTATTTTCTTAGTTTTAAATGATTTCTCATATTTTACTAACATGCATGTTTATAAAAATTCATGTTCATTCCTTTGTTGATGAATCTTGGTTGATCCTACATGCATGTATGTAGATCATATTTTTTAGTAGAAATAACCAAGATTCAAATTTATTAGACTTGATTCTCCAAGTTCATCTCTTAATCATAGAAATATCATGTTTAAAAATAATGATACTTAGTTGTTTCTTGTTATTTTTCAAGTAGGTTTATGATGAACTTGTAAAAGAATCAATAAAATAAAAGTGAAACTAGTATGTTTTTCTTACAATTTTTGCAAAGAAACAAGATTATGATAAGAAATCTTGTTGATCCAAAGCTTCAAGTTCCACCTAAAGAAGGCTCCTAATAGCTTTCCTAGTCTCCTAAGTATTTTGGTTCATCCATAAACCTCCATTTTTGCAAGAACTCTTGAGTTTGAGATTGAAATGAAAGTGTTGTAGGGGTGTTTGGTTCTACATAATTTTGGAGAGAGAGAGAGAGAGTATAGGAAGTTGTATTTTGTTTGATGGTTTTGAGTATATGGAAGGAAGATAGTGTGTAAAAATCAATTAAGATCTTTGGAAAGCACACTAATCATTCATTAGAGCCTCCAACACAACAAAAGAAATGAGTAGGCTAAAAAGGGGACCCACATTTCGAAAATCAGCCACGGGGAAGGGATTTTTGCTGATTTTTTTTATAAAAATATTGTTTAAACTAAAAACTTTAAGCATTTTTAGAACTTTGATATTTTATATAAAAATATCTACAAGGTTTTAAGCTCTAATATTTTAAATTAATTTGACACTAGGTAAAACTAGTTCACCAAAATTCTTATTTGCAATTCGGGTGAAAAAGTCGGTTCGGGTCCTGTACCAGGTTAAATACTGACACCGTGTTTTGTTTAGATAAATACATAACAAAATTTATTTTTGCACATGTTTTATTATTCAAATAATTAATCCAACTTTTCGGACTAAAAATTTTATTATTTTTGACACGGTTCCGGTACCGGCTTTGCTGACTGGCAGTTTGCTGAACTAGCCGTACGGCTTAACGCAATAAGATTCGAATGCGGATTTTGTGTCGTTTTTAATACCCATTATATTATTATGTCAAATAATATTCATTTTTGGGTTTTTCGGACAGTTACTGTTTCGCTCTACGGAATGCTGTATCTTTCAGCAGGATTGCTGTATTTATCTGCGGACTTGGACAATTTGGTTTTAATTGGAATTTTTGTAAATAATAAGGCACAAAAGTTTTTTTTATAGAATATTTGTGTAGACATAACTGTATGTCTTGTTTTCATTGTGTCAGATCGTACCGCGACTAGTACTAACAAGTATCGTTTATTCGCGTTCCTATTGTTAGTCTCGGATATTGTTTCTAATCGCAACGGATTCGTTATCATGCTTCACTATGATTTTAGTAATTCCTAGACTCTCAAGACTTTAATTAATTAAAATTAAGTCAAATACGCGAAAATAATAGTCGAAATAGTTGTTCAAGTTGTATGGAATTACCAGAATTTTGCCGTTTGTCACAAAATGTCTGGTAGGATGGCTAAGTGGTCCGTGAAACTAAGTGCATATGATTTAGTATATGAACCTAGAAATGCTATCAAGTCTCAGGCTTTAGCAAACTTTGTGGCTGATTTTAGTAGTGATATTCAAGAGAAAGCCGACCTAGAAGTACAACAACTAGGTGAAAGTTCAGAATTTTGGATATTACATACTGATGGTGCATCCAACACAAGAGGTGTAGGATTAGGGATACTACTAAAATCGCAACAGGGGGACATATTACCCCAGGCTATTAAATGTGAATTTTCTGCTACCAATAATGAAGTTGAGTATGAAGCTCTGATAGCAGGATTAGAATTGGCTAAAAATATGAATATTAGATGTTTACTAGTATATGTTGATTCCCTGTTCATTACTAACCATTTCAATGGAACTGATGCAGTAAAAGGTGAAAAGTTAGCTGAATGTCTTGAAATTGTTAAAAAATTAGCAGGATATTTCGAAATTTTTACACTTGAACATGTACCAAGAGAAAAGAATGCTGAAGCTGACGCTCTAGCAAACTTAGGATCTACTGTCAGGATACCGGAGGGAACTCAGATACCAATAGTGCACATCTTATATCCTACGAAAGAACATTTCAAATCTCAAGATAAAGAAGTAGCAAGTATCCAGGATCCTGGTGATGATGTCCTGAGAAGGATCCTGAATCCTGGATGACCCCAATTTTGAAGTATCTTCAAGAAGGAGATATCCCAAAGGATGCAAATCCTAGGGCTTTCAGGATGAAGGTATCTCGTTTTACTATTATAAATAATATTTTGTATAAGAAATCTCTTGCACGTCCATACCTAAGATGCTTGAAGGATCCTGAGACCAAGGAGGTACTTCAGGATATACACGAAGGAGACTGTGGCAACCATGTTGGGGGCAGATCTTTTTTCTCGAAGGTGTTGAGAACATGATATTATTGGCCAACCATGAAGAAGGATGCTATTGAGTACGCTCAGAAGTGTGATGCATGTCAGAGACACAACAATGTATTGCATCAGCCTGCAGAGCCATTATATCTTATCGTATCCCCTTGGCCGTTTATGAAATTGGGGATGAACATAGTGGTAAAACTTCCAAAGGCTCTAGGAGGAAAGGTTTTCATGTTAGAAATGACGGATTATTTCTCCAAGTGGATTGAAGCAGAAGCCTTTGTCCAAGTTAAAGATCAAGAAGTGGCATCCTTCATAAAGAGGAATATCCTGATGAGATTTGGTGTACCAGCCGAGATAATTTTTGATAATGGCTCCCAAGTCATCAGCAAAAGAACTACTAATTTTTGCAAAAGTTGGGGAAAAAATATGATCATGTCAACACCAATGCATCCTCAAGCAAATGGACAAGCAAAATCCTCGAACAAGATAATCGTCAACAACTTAAAGAAGAGGTTAGGTGCCAAAAAAGGAAAATGGGCAGAGGAACTACCATTTGTCCTATGGGCTGATAGAACAACTATGAAGAATGCTACTGGGCAAACCCCATTTTCTTTGGTATTTGGGGCAGAAGCAGTGATCCTGACAGAAATGGTGATACCGACAGCTAGATCAAGCCTACGGGATCCTGAATCAAATCCTGAAATCTTATGTCAAGTGTGACATCTGTGCTTGTGTAATCATTGTACAAACTCTGAATAGTTCAATTATCAATAAAATAATGTGATTTGATCCCAATATTTTTTATTTATGTTTTACGTTTTGCACGTTTTGATTTTGTTCGATTTTAAACTCTAAATCGCTTTCTAGAAAGTTATATGCAAAATGATGCGTAAACGTAATCAGTTTAACACGACAAACACTCCGGAACATAAACATAAGCTTAACATACCTTAAATAACCTTTACATAACTTAGAAATAAGTTTTAAAGAGTTTGGTATGACAAAAATAAGTTTATTTGCTCACGGGGACTATTTGCGTCAAACTACGAAAGTCTACCGACTCGTATAGTAACATACATTCCAGAACATGATCATAAGCTAAACATACCATAAATAACCCTAACATAGCTTAGAAATAAGCTTTGAGGGGTTCAGTGTGCGAAAATTGCTTATTTGATCAACAAGGACTAAAAGCGTCAAAAAGTGCATAAGTTTGCAGTTACGCGCATATCTTACGTTCTGAACATATCCGGACATCCAAAAATTTTTCTAGTCATTAAAATATTTTATTTTAGTAATCGGAATGCAAAAATACCACTAGTCACGTAATTTGGATCGTTTTTCGCGTTCGTTCAAGTTTCGTCGTAATTAACCGAATAACGCGATCGTACGACCAAACGAACCAACATTCGTGATATTTCTTAGCATATATCATGTCCCCAATACTTTGACGTCCTTGTAGAGCCTTATAAAAGACTTAACGGAGGTTAAATGCGTTAAATATGCATGTATGTGTGTAGGGGCCATTTCTGCAAATTTTGAAACTGAGCTGGTGAGTTCTCGCGCTGCGCGACGCCCTAAGGGCTCTGCTATCGCGGCACGCGATGCCTCAATTTTGACAGCAACATTGTTTCAGCTGTAGCCTTTGTTTTTCTAAGTTAGTTTTTACATATTTTGGGTAATTCCAATGGTATTCAAGGGTTTTAATGCAGTCCACACACTTGTATGGCTGAGATAATTACTTGGGGAACACCTAATCCACTTGTCATGATCTTGTTAATCCAAGACTTCTATAAATAGCAAGCTCTTTCACTCAATCCATTGCTCATTCCATCTTTTTGAACTCTAAGTGGAGGTTTCCATGTCTGGAAGCCACCTAACTGAGTTCTAGTGCATCTCTTTCAGCCATTAGAGCTTTGTAAGTCCTCTTTCGTGGCTAATTCTTTATTTTCAGCCATTACAAGCTGAAAGTCAAACAGTTTGACTACTGTTTGACTTTCGGTTTTGACCATGAATTGTTCAAGTCAAAGTTAAATCGAACTTTGCAACGTGAGCGTAATCATGATGGTTAAAATCCTTTGCGATTATACCTACTGATTACCATGTTGACTAGGCGTAGTGACGAGTAATAGTTTCGGTCAAAATGCTGATTATGCGCATTTTGCGATGAAACTATTTTCGGGTATCAAAACACTTTGTTTTGATATCAAACCTGTTTTCTAACTTAGATAAACATGTTTTAACATGTTTAACTCGTTACTTCTATTTTAGTGCTTATATAGGGTCGTAAGTTAAGCGGTCTAAACAAGCGCTTAAACTTTCGAACCCGAACCGTTTGGTCGATTATTAGGATCCGACCAAACATATTCTGTGACCATATTTGTATAGGGAATAACCTTTCAAGGTTATATCTTATGGTCACTTCGTTTAGTTAGTTGTATGATAGGTAGTTTATATGCTTTAGGAAAATGACCAAAATGCCCTTTTTACGCATAATTTCATTATAAGCATATGTAACTTAAATTTTGACACCTAAACTGATTATGCAATACTATTAGACATGATAAGGCATATAATACTTGTCATAGGACTAGTTAGGCGGTCCAAACGCGCTTTTGCGCGAACGGCTCGTTAACGAGTCGTAACGGGTCATACGCACTTAGGATAAGTTCCGATTTAGAATGTAGGCTTTGTTAAACCATATCATATGAGTTCCAATACTCATTTGATTTACGAGACCTCGTTCTATCCGATCTTCCGATTTAGGTTCGGTTTATTAACATAGTTACCTATATTAGGTGTCGTTTGATTCCGTGATCCTTCAAGTGTTATGTGGTTGTTATTCCAAGACTGTTAAGCAATAGCAAGTGAGTACATAGTCCCCTCTTTTACTGCTTTCAAAATATTTTTGGGTGATACACATGTGCCTACTTGTTACTTTCGAGCTTTTCATGCTTTCATGACATATACTTGCTATGTTCATCTAGTATACATATTGTACATGATTTCCATTATGCTTTGCTATGTATGTTAACTGAGCATGCTGGCACATTGATTTCATAAATATTTTTGCTTCATATGTTTACTCAGCATATAGGGGCATTGATTTGCATTACCTTTCTGCTATGTATGTTTACTGAGCATGCTAGCACATTGATTTACATGACTTTTCTACTTCGTATGTTTACTTAGCATACTTAGTACATAATTTTTACATAGCATGCTTACATTTGGTATGACATTTGGTTTGTTTAACGGGACTAAAATACATTCATTAACACAGATCACACCGCTCGGTAGTATGTAGTGGTACCATAGGAATTGACAACTCCCATTCCTGGAATCCTAGGTTTGTTTGGACGTAAGGAATGACAGAATCTGATATACATAATTGATAAACCTTTAACTTGTTAAGGGTTTGTCTGTCAGTCGCAAGGCTTGAATGTATGCGATAAACATTACTGCATAAATGTTCATAACAATAAAGCATAGATTTTGCAAAACAAAACTTTTGATCTAAACTATGGTTTATTCAAAAACATTGTTTTGTACATGACATTGGTTTTACATGACATTTGATTATACATTGACATATACATATGGGATTGAGTAAATACTTTTTATTCACCATACATGACATTTGGTTACACATTGATATTATACATATGGTTAGAGTAAATACTTTTTACTTACCATACATTACGTTTGATTATACATGACACGGTTTACATTTGACACTTGAACAATGTTTACACATAAACATCTTGACATTTGTTTAAACAAAACATTTTGGTGATTATTGATAAGTGATTTAAATAACGAGGGGTGTGTAATATGATAAAAGCATGATGGATACGCCGCTGGTACTTCCTATATATAAGTGCTTTTATGATATTACATATCGTAGCGTTATCTAAATCATTTCGACAAAGACATGATACAATTTATACAAATGATATAATTTCACAAGACATTGTCTTACAAACGACATATTTTAACAAATTCCTTTCTTTACTTGGTTATTTATTTAACCATGCAATATTCTTTTATATCATCTGATTTTCTTATCGATTTTCGTAAGATTTATAAAAGAAAACATTTTTATAAGGTTCATGACTACTTTTTGTTAAACATTTCTTTTAACTTACAAGTCATGAATCCTGCATCAACAAAACCTATGTATCTCACAGGCATTTCTATGCTGACGTACCTATTTTCACATGTGTTTTCAGGAGCTAATGCATGATATGGATCGTGACGCACTTAGGCGGACTCGGGCCTTAGTGACATAAAATGAAGCAAGAATAGTTTAATTATGTTATGTTCTTTTCATTTCCAAGACAATGTAATCAGTTTAATAAATAAAACTAAACTTTAAATGCCATGGCTGTGAAACAATAATTTTGTCGCTCCGCTCCCCAACGTTTCCGCCGCGGTTTGTTGTTTTACGCGGTCGAGGTGTGACAGAAGAGTTGGTATCAGAGCTCATGGTTATAGGGAATTAGGTTATTAGTAATTCTTTGACCTAGACTATAACTTTTCTAGGATCCTAAGACAAGTTATCTTGCGTTTAGATCTTAAAATAATACCATCACCTATCTTTAGGTGATTACCAAAACGAGAACACAAATTTTCCGAAACGATTTTGAAAATCAATCATCCATTCTTGAATGATTCTTTTGGCCTTGTGCCTTCCAAGTTTTCAAATTCTTGTCAAAGTTTGGGTCTAAATAATGTGAACACGTGTAATCTGGAAGGGTGGATGTCTGTACCTCGAGTTTTTTTTGTCTAGGCTAGAGTGTTCGTACAAATCCACATAATCGGACCAGTCACTCTTACCTGGGAACTCTTGGGGTGAGTGTCCACTTATAGGCCAAAGCATGTCTTCGCGATACGTTATCATCACCCATTTACTTTGATTAGTCACTGTGTGTCATTTGTTTGCTTTGCGGTAATTAACGAATGACCACCATCCTTAGTTTTCGTCGACATTTGTAACATCTCATTTTTCATCATATCATCTCACTCGTTTTGTCTCATGTTTCCTCTTTTAGAATGCCTCCTCGACGTGATGCAAAACCACCACCTAACGCCGAACTGGCGGCTATTATTATGCAGCAAATGGCTGCTGCACTCCCAAGTCTCATCGCTCAAATTAACCAAGCCAACAACAACAATAATGAACCTGCTCCGTGCAATTTTAAACACTTCAATTCGGCTAAATCGCTCAAGTTTAGTGGTTCTGAAGGAGCAACTGGGCTCCTACAGTGGTTTGAGAGTATCGAGAGTACTTTCCACCATGTTCAGTGTCCTGATAATCGTAAAGTCGAGTTCGCTTCTAGTGTATTTCAAAAGAGGGCTCTTACGTGGTGGAATGGAGTAATGAGAGATTGTGGTGCTAATGTTGCTTTAGCTCAGACCTGGGCAGAGCTTAGGGCTCTAATGATGAGGGAATTATGTCCTCGTCACGAACTCAAGGCTTTAGAAAGAGAGTTTGATGATTTGAAACAAGACAGTGGTGAACACCGTGCGTATACCGACAGATATGAGGAGTTAAGTTTTCTTTGTCCCACAATGGTTACCCCGCTGGAAAAAGCCATTGAAAGATATGTCGATGGTCTACCTGACCCTGTGCAAGATATCGTTACTGGTAGCGACCCTACCACAGTTCGCCAGGCCATCAAGTTAGCTGCGACCTTGACTGAGTCACAAAACAGGAAGGGTAAACTCCACATGAAGGGTGACAAGAAATCCTCTGACAAGAGTGAGAAACAAAAGAGTAAGAAATCTGAGTCTTCAAGGACGTCTAGGAAGCGCAAGGCTTCCAAAAATTTCGCTGTTATAGCACAGGCAAACCAAGCAGCTCCAAATCAGCCCGCGCAACCACCTACCAAGAAACAGTACATTGGCAATGCACCTCTATGCAACAGGTGTAACAGCCACCATCAACCACACATTCAGTGTCGTTATTGTACCAACTGTGGGAGATCTGGTCAACTTGTCAACACATGTCGTCTTGCTCCTAACCAGAATCAAGCAGCTCAAAACCCTGCTCAGCAACCTGCCCAACAGCCAGCTCAATAACCGGCTCAAGCTGCACGACCTCACTACCCGCCTGGTTCTTGCTACAACTGTGGGGATCTGAGCCACTATGGAAATCAATGCCCGAGGTTGGCGAACGCAAATCAGGCTCAGGCTCGTGGACGAGTCTTCTACATGAATGCAAATGAGGCGCGTGCAGACAATGAGGTGGTGAATGGTACGTTCTCTGTTAACAATCAGCCTGCTTCTGTTCTTTTTTATTCGGTTGTCGATAAGAGTTTTGTGTCATTATCTTTTGCGCGTTTGCTTTGCGTGATCAGAACAAAATTAGGAAAGGTTCATGGTGAGAAGATTGTTTATAATGGGAAGCTTTGATATTATAGTGGGAATGGATTGTTTGATAACTAGGTCACTGCGACCATCAAACAAATACCAAACCAATGAAATATTGTATTTCATACTTGGGATTTGTACAAATATGTGTATCATTTGCACATATCAATTCTTGTTTGATTTTAGGCTCTAAATCGCTTTCTGGAAGGTTATACGTTCACTGACGCGTAAATATAACTAGTTTAATGCAACAGACACTCCGGAATAGTGAAAAAGACTTAACATACCTTAAATAACCTTTACATAACTTAGAAACAAGTTAATTCGCCTACAGGGACTAAATTTGACAAACTGCGAAAGTATGCCAATTTGAACTGTAACAGACATTCCGAAACATGACCATAAGTTAAACATAACATAAATATCCTTTACATAGCTTAGAAATAGGCTTTCAGGGGTTCGGTGTGCTAAAATAAACTTTTGGGTCATTCAGGGACTAAAAGCGTCAAAAAGTGCACAAGTTTGCACTTTCGCGCATAACTTACGTTCTGAATACGTCCGGACATCCAAAAAATTTATTAAGCACTAAAATATTTTATTTTAGTGTTTGGCATAAGAAAAACCCATTCGTCACGCCATTTGGATCGTTTTTTACGCTTATGCGCATTTCGTCGTAATTAACCTGTGACACCCCAGGAAAACCAGTAAACGATACAACTTACCTAGCTTCCTCAGTAACCGCATGCTAAATTTCGGGACGAAATTTCTTTCAAGTTGGGGATAATATGACAACTCGAGTTTCCAAGATTTCATTCTTCGCATTTATTACACGTTCACTGTCTATTTAGTACTTACCTGCACAATTTGTTTGCATTGTAACTGTATACGTTGTGGCTCGATAAAGTGTATTATGAGTATTGCAAGGTTATGTGTTATTTTATGAAAGATTTGACAACTACATGAATTTGGTGGTGAAACTGTAAATTATGTTGTGATGGGTGTTTTATGTAAAAGATGATACTTAGGGACGAGTAGAGTAATTAGTGAAATTCTAATCATTCTTAACCCTAATCCCTTTCACTAATCATCACCCAAGAATCAAAACACGTACTTTCACATTCTCTAATCCTCTCTGGCAATCATCATCTTCAACATTGGCACAAGCTCTTCATCACTCTTGATTCCACACTTTATCTAGAATCAATCTAAGGTAATTGTTTGATGATTGTTTGTTACTATCAATTCTTGATTTTGTGATTCATGTAAACCCTAGTCCTTCACATACTAGTTCTGTACTTACTGATTGAATTCTGATTATTGTGAAATGATGTTGATTAGCTGTGTAATCGGTTGCCTGATGTTAAGATACATGATATGTAGAATGATTGATTGATATTTGGATTGCATATGAATGAATTAAGGTTTTCCTGATCGTGTGAAAACCAAAAACGTAACTGTTATATTGAACTTGATTAATACGCTTGTTGTTAGTCCGTAGATTATGTCAATAGATTATGTCAGGGTTTTTGTGAAGTCACAAAAGTCTGAACTTTGCAAACACATGAGAGTCCAATTTTTTTTTTAAACAAACACTAGAAGGTCCGACTTTTTATGGAAGTTAGCATGGTCCGACTTTTAACCAAGCCCATGGGGTCCGAGTTTTAGTGAATGAGCACAAGGATCCGACTTTTTGCATAAGTCTTGGGTTGTCCGAGTTTTGGTGGGGGAAACCCTGTCCGAACTTGTAAAGGGGAGCTCCTTGGTCCGACTTTTAAGCAAGGGAAGGGGATGTCCGACTTTTCAAGGGGATGGGGGTCCGAACTTTATGAATGTCATACCTTGTCCGAGTTTTGTAGGGGAAAAGCCCCTGTTCCGAATTTTAAAAGGGGGGGGGGAGGGTTGTGTCAGAGTTTTGTAGAAGGCCCCTTGGTCCGAGTTTCATGTGTAAGGGACTTAGTCCGATCTTTATAGTGGCACATAAGGTCCGCCTTTTGTTTATGATGCAAGATTGTCCGATTTTTGATATGCAAAGTATGTAGTCCGAATGTGTGAAGATGATACTAGTCCGACTTTTACATGCTCAACATGATACCTTGTTTGAGTTCCATGAATAATCTGTTGTTTGAGTTTTTGATTGAATGTATGATCTGAATTATAGTGATGTTACATGCCCGGCATTGTGTTAATACTTGAAAAGACTGAGCGTATTATGATGCCAAGTTCAGAAACCTGTATGAGGAACAACATGCTACTATACTCTACCTGTATGTGATTGTATGATACTGTACATTACTGAATGATACCGTATGTATGAACAATATTTATCATATCATTCTGTACACAATGAACACACATAACACAATTCCTTGGATATCAGAGACTTGTAAACCCTAATTAAATATATATACTTACGTCGAGTATGTGCAATGTACCCTAGGTCGTGTGTAACGGACTTAAACACTAATTAACCCTAGGGCTTGGGAATGGGATTGAAGGAATAAGGTTGAATGGATTTGTACTTACACTGTTACTAGACTATCTACCATCGTCCTTGGTTGTGCAGGACACATACGTAAGACCTACGTATACTTGTACTCATCACTGTCCTTAGGTTGCGAAGGACACTCACGTAAAACCTACGTGAACTTATACTCACTACTGCCTCGGTTGTGTCAGGCACTTACATAAAACCTACGTAAACCCCCGCGTACCCTGTCCTCGGTTGTGAAGGGCACTTACGTAAAACCTACGTAAACTTTGTACGTATTACTGTTCTCAGGTTAAGAAGAACACTTATGGTTACTAATAGTCTAGTGTATATACAATATGGGAAGCCCCCACCAATAGAACATACTATCGGCCCAGTAGAGCCACATGTTACAAACGAACTTACTATTACGCATTTACTTTCTGTGAACTCGCTTAACTAGTTGTTGATCCTCTGTTACATGCCTTGCAGGTCGTTAGGTACTTGGAGTTTGCACAGGGAGGCGCGGTTGTTGTGGACAAGGATCGTGAATACCTTGATTTAAACATTATGACATTGCACACGTTTTATTGATTGGGCTTTTATACATTTGCTTCCGCTAAACATTGTTATTACACTTATGTTTTGAACACCTTTCATATGGATTGGTTTGGTTTAACTACATTTACTTTTACTATATACATTGTTCTATATGATTGGTGGCTTGATCCTGGTCAGTGACGCTCCCAAGCGGTGATACTCCGCAGGTGGATTTTGGGGGTGTGACAGATTGGTATCAGAGCCATTGGTTATAGAGAACTTGGTTTTAATATGGGAAAAACGTTTTTATTAAAACCAGACTATAACCAGAACAGTGCTCTCAACGATCCACAACGACGCTTCGCTCCACGTGCAAGACTCAACATCCTAGGTAATAAGGTTTATGTTTATTACCTGCTTGCTAGAACTACATAGAACTTTGCTTGTAGTATGCTTAGATTACATTGCTTACTATTCGCTATTACTTGAGAACACCTATGTGCTTACACTCTTCTGTCATCGCACTACTCGCGAACCATTCTCACTTATTCTACTTTTACTATGAAGATCATGTCTGGACGTGTGAACATGACTCAAGCCCAGTTGACGGCTCTTATCAAAGAACAAGTAGCTGCGGCACTTGCAGCTGCACAAGTAGGTAGTATACCCTGCGGATGTGATTCACACTAGGATCTTTAGATCCTACATTAACTCTTGTGTTTAACTTTGTCCTATTTGTACACAATAGGTCAACACGCCCCACAACCTGTCTGTACTTTCAAGAACTTCATGGACTGTCGTCCAAGCACGTTTAGTGGCACTGAAGGAGCGGTTGGAATCCTCCATTGGTTCGAAAAGCTCGAGTCTGTGTTCAAAATGTGTGAATGCCCTGAGGCTCGCAGGGTGAAATACGCCACTGGTACTTTAGAAGGGATTGCGCTAACTTGGTGGAACGCGCAAGTTCAGATTTTAGGGTTGGCAGCTACTAACGCCACCCCTTGGAATGGTTTCAAGGAACTGATAAAACGTGAATACTGCACACGGGATGACATCCACAAGTTGGAAGATGAGTTTTACCATCTGAAAATGACAGGGTCGGAAATCGAAGCTTATACTAAACGGTCGAATGAGCTGGCCATCTTGTGTCCAACTATGGTGGACCCTCCAATCAAGCGCATTGAGTTGTATCTCAAGGGGTTAGCGCCAGAAATTCAAAGCCATGTGACATCGGCTAATCTTGACAATATCCAGGCTATTCAACGCCTTGCTCATCGTCTCACGGATCAGGCAGTGGAACAGAACAAGCTGCCTAAACGTATCAGCGCTACTGCCACCGCTACCACTTCTACTACACTTGCTACTCCCAGTGACAACAAGAGAAAATGGGATGGGGATTCTAGCAAGGGATTAGCTTCAGTTCAGTCACAGGTTCAGCAGCGAAAGACTGACAGTTATCAGAGTCCCAGTCAGCACTCTTCAGGCAGTCACAGGTAGGGCGGATATCGAGGGAACCTTCCAAGGTGTAACAACTGTAACAGACACCACAGTGGCCAGTGTAACAAGGGTCGCTGTCAAAGATGCCTCAAGATGGGTCATGAGGCCAAGGATTGTAGGAGCCCTCGGCCTGCGAATCAGAATCAGCAGCAGCCACAAGCACAGCAGAATCAGCAACAGGGCAACAAGGGATGTTTTCATTGTGGCGCTGAAGGTCACTTCAAAAGACACTGCCCTCAGTTAAACCGAAACCAGAACAACAACAACAACAACAATAACAACAATCCGGGCAATGGCAACAACAACAACGGTGGGAACAACAACGACAACGAAGCAAGGGGTCGTGTATTTGTGCTGGGGCGGGGTGAAGCGAGAAATGATCCCAACGTAGTCATGGGTAAGTTTCTTCTTGACGACTTTTATGTTACTGTATTGTTTGATTCGGGTGCGGATACAAGTTATGTGTCTTTGAAAGTTAGCCAAATGTTAAAACGTGCACCAACTCCCCTAAACACCAAACATCTCGTAGATTTAGCTAATGGTAAAAGTCTAGAGGCCACACACATAGTTCAGGGTTGTAATCTTATCCTCGCTGGTCAAGCTTTCTCCATCGACCTCATTCCTATAGTTCTGGGTAGTTTTGACATTGTCGTTGGCATGGATTGGTTATCCAAGCAGCAAGCGGAGATCCTATGTAAGGAGAAGATCATTCGTATTCCTCGTCCGGGTAAAGAACCTCTCGAAGTTCAAGGCGACAAGAGTGGTGCTGTGGTTGGCATCATCTCTTTCCTGAAGGCTCAGAAATGTTTACGAAAGGGTCACACCGCCATTTTGGCATTAGTTACTGATGCCTCGACGAAAGAGAAAAGAATAGAGGATATTCCAGTTGTACGCGAATTTCCTCAAGTGTTTCCTGAAGATTTACCTGGTCTACCGCCTCATCGCCAGGTCGAGTTTCAAGTCGAGCTAGCTCCAGGAGCAGCACCTATAGCTCGCGCACCGTATCGTTTAGCTCCAACTGAACTGGAAGAACTGTCTGAACAACTACAAGAGCTCTTGGATAAGGGCTTCATTCGTCCAAGCTCTTCGCCTTGGGGAGCTCCAGTATTATTCGTGAAAAAGAAGGATGGCACATTTAGGATGTGCATTGACTACCACGAACTGAACAAGGTAACAGTGAAGAACCGCTATCCTCTTCCTCGTATCGACGACTTATTCGACCAGTTGCAAGGGTCGAGCTACTACTCTAAGATTGATCTGAGGTCAGGGTATCATCAACTGAGAGTCCGCGAGGAGGACGTCTCCAAGACAGCATTCAGAACTCGCTACAGTCACTACGAGCTTCTAGTCATGCTATTCGGGCTTACGAACGCGCCTGCAGTTTTCATGGATCTAATGAACAGGGTGTGCAAACCCTATCTAGACAAGTTTGTAATTGTCTTTATCGATGACATTCTGATCTACTCCAAGAGCCAGGAGGAACACGAGCAGCACTTACGACTTATCTTGGAACTTCTTCGAAAGGATCAACTGTACGCCAAGTTTTCAAAATGCGACTTCTGGCTTCGTGAAGTCCATTTCTTAGGCCATGTGGTAAACAAGGAGGGGATTCATGTCGATCCATCCAAGGTAGATTCGATCAGGAACTGGCCTGCACCGCGTACACCAATGGAAATACGCCAATTCTTGGGTTTGGTGGGGTACTACAGACGATTCATTAAAGACTTCTCAAAGATCGCACTGCCGCTTACAATGCTGACACAGAAAGGTGTTACCTATCGTTGGGGTAATACACAAGAAATGGCTTTTCAGTACCTGAAGGATAGACTATGCAGCGCACCTATTCTCTCATTGCCAGAGGGCACGGATGATTTTGTGGTCTATTGTGACGCATCGATACAGGGGCTTGGTTGTGTATTGATGCAGCGTGATAAAGTTATTGCCTACGCTTCGCGGCAACTCAAAGTTCATGAACGGAACTACACGACGCACAATTTAGAGCTGGGAGCTGTTGTTTTCGCGCTCAAGATATGGCGACACTACCTGTACGGTACCAAGTGCACTATTTACACCGATCACAGGAGTCTCGAGCATATCTTCAAGCAGAAGGAATTGAACATGCGTCAACGACAATGGGTCGAGCTGCTTAATGATTACGAATGCGCCATCAAGTACCATCCAGGCAATGCCAATGTTGTGGCTGACGCTCTCAGTCGGAAAGACACTCTACCTAGGCGTGTACGAGCTTTGCAGCTCACTATTCAGTCTGATCTTCCTGCACAAATACGAGATGCTCAGGTGGAAGCATTGAAACCGGAAAACGTCAGGGCTGAAGCCTTACGCGGCTCAAGGCAACGATTAGAACAGAAGGGAGACGGCGCCTACTATGTAACATGACGTATCTGGGTCCCACTATATGGCGGTTACGAGAACTTGTGATGGATGAAGCTCATAAGTCTCGCTACTCGGTACATCCAGGTTCGGATAAAATGTACCACGATCTCAGAACTACATACTGGTGGCCTAGCATAAAGGCCCACATAGCAACCTACGTCAGCAAATGTTTGACTTGTGCGAGAGTCAAGACGGAGTACTAGAAACCCTCAGGCCTACTTCAGCAACCCAGGATACCACAGTGGAAATGGGAAGAAATTTCCATGGATTTTGTTACTGGCCTGTCTAGATCCAAGCGTGGGAATGATACTATTTGGGTGATCGTAGATCGACTCACAAAGTCTGCTCATTTCTTGGCTATCAAAGAAACGGATAAGTTCTCTACGTTAGCAGACATCTACTTGAAAGAAGTTGCTTCGAGGCACGGAGTGCCAACCTCTATTATTTCGGATCGGGATGCACGATTCACTTCAGAACTATGGCAAGCAATGCACAAATCTTTTGCCTCTCGATTAGACATGAGCACAGCTTACCACCTTCAGACGGATGGGCAGTCTGAGCGCACTATCCAGACTTTAGAAGACATGCTTCGGGCGTGTGTTATCGATTTCGGCAACAGCTGGGAAAAACATCTTCCGTTAGTGGAGTTTTCGTACAATAACAGTTACCACACCAGCATTCAGGCCGCTCCATTCGAGGCATTGTACGGATGTAAATGCCGGTCACCTCTCTGTTGGGCAGAGGTGGGGGATAGTCAGATCACAGGTCCAGAAATGGTAGTTGATGCTACTGAACGAATTGCACAGATACGACAACGCATGGCGGCAGCTCGTGATCGCCAGAAAAGCTATGCTGATAAACGCAGAAAACCGCCCGAGTTCCAAGTTGGGGATCGAGTGCTACTCAAAGTCTCACCCTGGAAGGGTGTGGTTCGTTTTGGTAAACGAAGCAAGCTCAATCCACGGTACGTTGGACCATTCGAAATCACTGAAAGAATAGGCAAAGTAGCCTACAGACTAAACCTACCAGCTGAACTCGGTGCAGTTCATAATGTTTTTCACGTGTCGAATCTGAAGAAGTGTCTGTCAGATGAGAACCTCATTGTTCTTTTTAAGGAACTCACTATCAACGAGCGATTGCAGTTCGTCGAGGAACCAGTTGAAATCACGGACCAGGATGTTAAGGTCCTCAAGAACACTAGAATACCTCTTGTACGAGTTCGTTGGAACTCCCGTCGTGGCCCAGAGTTCACCTGTGAACGAGAAGATCAAATGGAACTCAAGTATCCCCAGTTATTCGAAAAAAGTGCAACCACTACTGAGGTCGAAGCTACTACTGCAGAATTTCGGAACGAAATTCCAAATCAACGGGGGGATGATGTGACACCCAAGGAAAACCAGTAAACGATACAACTTACCTAGCTTCCTCAGTAACCGCATGCTAAATTTCGGGACGAAATTTCTTTCAAGTTGGGGATAATGTGACAACTCGAGTTTCCAAGATTTCATTCTTCGCATTTATTACGCGTTCACTGTCTGTTTAGTACTTACCTGCACAATTTGTTTGCATTGTGACTATATACGTTGTGGCTCGATAAAATGTATTATGAGTATTGCAAGGTTATGTGTTATTTTATGAAAGATTTGACAACTACATGAATTTGATGGTGAAACTGTAAATTATGTTGTGATGGGTGTTTTATGTAAAAGATGATACTTAGGGATGAGTAGAGTAATTAGTGAAATTCTAATCATTCTTAACCCTAATCCCTTTCACTAATCATCACCCAAGAATCAAAACACGTACTTTCACATTCTCTAATCCTCTCTGGCAATCATCATCTTCAACATTGGCACAAGCTCTTCATCACTCTTGATTCCACACTTTATCTAGAATCAATCTAAGGTAATTGTTTGATGATTGTTTGTTACTATCAATTCTTGATTTTGTGATTCATGTAAACCCTAGTCCTTCACATACTAGTTCTGTACTTACTGATTGAATTCTGATAATTGTGAAATGATGTTGATTAGCTGTGTAATCGGTTGCCTGATGTTAAGATACATGATATGTAGAATGATTGATTGATATTTGGATTGCATATGAATGAATTAGGGTTTTCCTGATTGTGTAAAAACCAAAAACGTAACTGTTATATTGAACTTGATTAATACGCTTGTTGTTAGTCCGTAGATTATTTCAATAGATTATGTCAGGGTTTTTGTGAAGTCACAAAAGTCTGAACTTTGCAAACACATGAGAGTCCAAATTTTTTTTTTAAACAAACACTAGAAGGTCCGACTTTTTAAGGAAGTTAGCATGGTCCGACTTTTAACCAAGTCCATGGGGTCCGAGTTTTAGTGAATGAGCACAAGGATCCGACTTTTTGCATAAGTCTTGGGTTGTCCGAGTTTTGGTGGGGGAAACCCTATCCGAACTTGTAAAGGGGAGCTCCTTGGTCCGACTTTTAAGCAAGGGAAGGGGATGTCCGACTTTTCAAGGGGATGGGGGGTCCGAACTTTATGAATGTTATACCCTTGTCCGAGTTTTGTAGGGGAAAAGCCCCTGTTCCGAATTTTAAAGGGGGGAGGGTTGTGTCAGAGTTTTGTAGAAGGCCCCTTGGTCCGAGTTTCATGTATAAGGGACTTAGTCCGATCTTTATAGTGGCACATAAGGTCCGCCTTTTGTTTATGATGCAAGATTGTCCGATTTTTGATATGCAAAGTATGTAGTCCGAATGTGTAAAGATGATACTAGTCCGACTTTTACATGCTCAACATGATACCTTGTTTGAGTTCCATGAATAATCTGTTGTCTGAGTTTTTGATTGAATGTATGATCTGAATTATAGTGATGTTACATGCCCTGAGTTCTGTTAATACTTCAAAAGACTGAGTGTATTATGATGCCAAGTTCAGGAACCTGTATGAGGAACAACATGCTACTATACTCTACCTATATGTGATTGTATGATACTGTACATTACTGAATGATACCGTATGTATGAACAATCTTTATCATATCATTCTGTACACAATGAACACACATAACACAATTGCTTGGATATCAGAGACTTGTAAACCCTAATTGAATATATATACTTACGTCGAGTATGTGCAATGTACCGTAGGTCGTGTGTAACGGACTTAAACACTAATTAACCCTAGAAGCAATAACATACCGAGAAAAACAAGGTGAGTTCACACTCTTACTAAGGCATGGGATTCCCAGGGCTTGGGAATGGGATTGAAGGAATAAGGTTGAATGGATTTGTACTTACACTGTTACTAGACTATCTACCATCGTCCTCGGTTGTGCAGGACACATACGTAAGACCTACGTATACTTGTACTCATCATTGTCCTTAGGTTGCGAAGGACACTCACGTAAAACCTACGTGAACTTATACTCACTACTGCCTCGGTTGTGTCAGGCACTTACGTAAAACCTATGTAAACCCCCGCGTACCCTGTCCTCGGTTGTGAAGGGCACTTACGTAAAACCTACGTAAACTTTGTACGTATTACTATTCTCAGGTTAAGAAGAACACTTATGGTTACTAATAGTCTAGTGTATATACAATATGGGAAGTCCCCACCAATAGAACATACTATCGGCCCAGTAGAGCCACATGTTACAAACGAACTTACTATTACGCATTTACTTTCTGTGAACTCGCTCAACTAGTTGTTGATCCTCTGTTACATGCCTTGCAGGTCGTTAGGTACTTGGAGTTTGAACAGGGAGGCGCGGTCGTTGTGGACATGGATCGTGAATACCTTGATTTAAACATTATGACATTGCACACGTTTCTATTGATTGGGCTTTTATACATTTGCTTCCGCTAAACATTGTTATTACACTTATGTTTTGAACACCTTTCATATGGATTGGTTTGGTTTAACTACATTTACTTTTACTATATACATTGTTCTATATGATTGGTGGCTTGATCCTGGTCAGTCACGCTCCCAAGCGGTGATACTCTGCAGGTGGATTTTGGGGGTGTGACATAACCGAACATCGCGATCGTACAGCCAAACGACCCGACATCTGAGATGTTTTCAAGCCTATTTCATGTTCCCTATGTCTTAACATCATTGTGGAGCTTGAAATTGGGTTTGACGGGTGTTAGAAGTGCCGTTACGCAACGAAACAAGGTGCAGGGACTGAAACTGTAATTCTGCCAAAGTTAATGGCTTACGGATCGTAATCCATGACCCTTACGGTCCGTAAGGGGTCCCCAGAACAGCAGATCAGTTTAAACAGCTGTTGCCTCTTCAGGATAATGAGGGGCCAATTTGCACTTGCCTCTTCAGGATAATGAGGGGCCAATTTGTACGTGCCTCTTCAGGATAATGAGGGGCCAATTTGCACCTGCCTCTTCAGGATAATGAGGGGCCAATTTACACTTGCCTCTTCAGGATAATGAGGGTCCAATTTGCACTTGCCTCTTCAGGATAATGAGGGGCCAATTTGCACTTGCCTCTTCAGGATAATGAGGGGCCAATTTACACTTGCCCTTTCATGCTCATGAGGGGCCATTTTGATGTCACCATAAGGTTTCAACAAGTGTATGGACAAGATCAAAGCACGATACTCAAGAAACGATCCTAACGGTGGTCCATTTCCTATAAATACCTACCATCCATTTCATTCTTCCTCATAAAATCTGATCTAAAGAGCTCTAAGCTGATGCCCTTGCTTCATACCTGAGCTATTTGGATCGAGATTAGCTTGCGGGGACCTGTTGTAAGTGTTCCTTCGTTCTTTTATCGCTTTCCGTGTCCGAAAGTCAAACTATGTTTAACTTTCTGCATTGACCAGTTTATGGTCAACGCGAAGTTCGTTCAAACTTCATAACGTGAGCGTGATCACGATGGTTATAGTCCCTAGTGACTATAGCTACTGATTACCACGTTATCTAGGCTCAGTGACGAGCCGTAGTTTCGGCCAAAATATGTATTCTTGCGTATTTTGTAACCAAACTACTATTGGGTGTCAAAACCGTTTGTTTTGATACCAAACCTGTTTTCTAAACTTAGTTAAGCATGTTTTAACATGCTTAGCTCGTCACTTTTAGTTTAGTGCTTATATAGGGTCGTAAGATAAGCGATCTAAACAATCGTTTATACTTTCGAACCCGACCCGTTTGGTCGATCATTAGGATCCGACCAAACACATTAGGTGACCATAGTTGTATAGGGAATAACCTTCTGAGGCTATACCTTATGGTCACATCGTTTAAGTAGTTGTATGATAGGTAGTTTATATGCCTTAGGTAAATTACCAAAATGCCCTTTTTACGCCAAAATTCATATTAAGCATATGTAACATAACTTTTGACATCTAAACTGATTTGGTAACAATGTTGGACATGTTAAGGAATATTTTACTTATCATAGGACTAGTTAGGTGTTCCGAACGCGTTTTACGCGAACGACACGTTAAAGTAGCATAAGCTACCTAAACGGGTCGTAATGGGTCGTAAGCACTTAGGTTAGGTTTCATTTTAGTATGTGGGCTTTGTTAAACCATATTACATGATTTCCCATACTCGTTGGGTTTGCGAACCCTCATTCTATCCAATCCTCCGATTTAGGTCCGGTATATTAACATAGTTACCTATATTAGGTGCCGTTTGATATCCGTGATCTCTAGCACTGTTTGGTTGTTACTCAAGGATTACTAAGCAATCTCAAGTGAGTACACAGACCCCTCTTTTACTGGTTTCCAAACATTTTGGGGTGAAACACATGTGCCTACTTGTTACTTTCGTGCCTTTCATGCTTTCATATCATATGCTTGTTATGTTCAATAGTACACTTATAGTACATGATTTCATTGTTTTTATGCTATGTATGCCCATTGTGTGCATACTTAGTACATCATTTTACATTACATTTTATGCTATGTATACCCATTATGTGCATAGTTAGTACATCATTTTACATTACATTTTATGCTATGTATGCCCATTGTGTGCATATTTTGTACATCATTTTACATTACATTTTATGCTATGTATGCCCATTGTGTGCATACTTAGTACATTTATTCATCACATGCTTACATTTTGGTATGACATTTGGTTTGTTTAAATAAGACTATGTACATTCATTAACACCGATCATGCTGCTCGTTAGTAGGTAATGGTACCATAAGACTTGACAACTCCCGTTCCTAAACCCTAGGTTTGTTTGGGTGGAAGGAATGACCGAATTCGATATACATTTACACAAGATAGACCTTTAAATTCGTTTAGGGGTTTATCGCCACAGTCACAAGGCTTGGATGTATGCATTTTCACAATACCGCATAGATGTATATATCAGTATAGCATGCATTTGTTCCACAAAACATAACTTTGATTTAAACCATGTTTTACTTCAATACCTTGTTTTTGTGCATTTTACATATGGTTTAGTTGATATATTTCACTTACCATACATGATATTTTGGATACACATTACATGGTTTACATTAGACATAAACATTTTGACATTCATATACACAATTCATGATTTACATTAGACATAAACATTTTGACATTGATATACACAACTCATGATTTACATTAGACATAGACATTAGACATGGTTTTCACACAAACATTTTGACATTTGATTATACATAAACATTTACAATGCTGGTTTGGTTTGAGTAAGTGATTTAAGTAACGTGGCGTGTGTAATATGATACAAGCATGGAGGATACGCCGCTGGTACTTCCTATATATAAGTGCTTGTATGGTATTACATATCGTAGCGTTATTTGAATCATTTCAATTTAGACATATAACATTTTTTACAAATAACATACTTTTCACAATACATTGTTTACAAACAACTTATCTAATACAAACTCATTTTACTTGGTTATTTACTTAACCATGTATTATTCTTTTATACATATATATCATTTGGTTTATTTATCACTTTTCAAATGATTTACAAGACAAAGCAAATTACAAGGTTCATGACTAAACATTTTCTTAAACATAAGTCATGAATCTTATTTTCACAAAACCTATGTATCTCACAGGCATTTTTTATGTTGACGTACCTATTTTCACATGTGTTTCAGGATATGATGCATAGGATTTATCAAGATACACTTAGGCGGACTTGGGCCTTAGTGACAATAAAAGATGCAAGAATAGTTATTTATGTTATATTTCTTTGATTGTCAAGACATTGTAACTCTTTTATTCAATAAAACAATATTTCAATTTCCATGTGTTATGAAACAATGATTCTGTTACAACACTCCCCGACGTTTCCGCCACGTTTTGTTGTTCCACGTGGTCGGGGTGTGACAGAAAAGTTGGTATCAGAGCTCATGGTTATAGGGAATTGGGTTATTAGTAATGCTGTGACCTAGTCTATAACCTTCCTAGGACCCTAACGTGAGTTTACTTGCGTTTAGACATAAAACAACACCGTCACCTATTCTTAAGTGACAACCGCAACAAGAACATAAATTTCAAAACCGCTTCGAAAACTAATCATCTGTTCTAGGATGATTGATTACTAAGTTTTGAACCCTCGGTTATATGGTTTTGAACCCCTTTGAATTTTCAAAACCTCGTCAAAGTTTGGGTCTTGTAGTGTGAACACGTGCAATCTGGAAGAGTGGATGCCTGTACTCTGAGTTTTCTATCTAAGGCTAGAGTGTTCGTACAAATCCACGTAATCAGACCAGTCACTCTTACCTGGGAACTCTTGGGGTGAGTGTCCACTTATAGGCTAAAGCATGTCTTCGCGATACATTAATATGACCCGCTTACTTTGATTAGCCACCGTCTCATTTGTTTGCCTTACGTAACAAACAAATGATCGCAATTTCTATGCGTTGTCATTTTGTTTTATTTACCGATAACATTTCATTTGTTTCCTCCTATATCCTTCATTTCCTCCAGAATGTCTCTTCATCGCAACGATGCACAGATATCCGAGCAGACTGCCAAATTTTCCCAGCGGATAGGCGAAGTAATTCTGAAGACTGTTGAATTAGGCATTGCCATGTCTCGTCTCAACAATGAAGCCACTCAAGGGCCACTAAAGGAAGCAGAAGTCAAGCCTGCACCACCAGCCAAGAAACCAATCAAGGAATCAAAGACCATGGATGAATAGACTGGATCCCCTAAGAGGTCAAAGAAGCGGAAGGCTTCTCAGAACTTCGCCGTGGTCGCTCACAATGGTCAAGCCATCCCCAACCAACCAGCTCAACCCCCTTCTAGGAAGCCATACAAAGGAACTGCTTCTTTGTGCAAACGATGCAACCGTCATCATTCAAACCTCTTACCCTGCTTCAAATGTACCTACTGTGGACGGTGGGGACATCTGATTAACATATGCCGCTTTGCTATCCAAAACAAAGCTGTTATAAACATTGCTGCTACCTAACCACAAGCGAATCCTGCTCAAGCTCGCTTCCCGCCTGGATCGTGCTACAACTGTGGCAAGATGGGTCATTTCGTGAATAAATGCCCGAAGCTTGCTAAGGCAAATCCAACCCACGGATGAGCAGTTGGTTGTTTAGAAGATGTTGTTGTCTTATGCTTTTGTTTCTTCTATTTACTTGCAATGTGAAACAATTTGTCCCGTTCATAACTAAAACTTGTTGTTCGCATTTCTGATATACAAGTATAGTTACATGTATGTATGGCATTCCCCTATGATGCCTACATTAAGGAACTATGTTCCTTGCAAACTACTTTTGTGAAAATTTTTCCCATTTTTGCGTTTACTCATGATTTCCTTGGTAAATTCTAAGTACTCGTTTTATTCTAAGAAACGAAATACAGGAAATAAAGTGACATTATGAGTAATCGTACTTCTATGCCTTTGAATCCTTGGTTAGATAACGAAGGATATTTTCAAATCTCATACCCATTATGTTCTGATTTCTTCAACATGCATAACATAAGTTTTCAAAACAACCTATATGATTTCAAAACATTCTATATATAGTTCGAAAACATTTTTAATATTGTGTATTTACTTAACATGACAAATGCACAAAGCTTTGTCTATGTATTCAAAAACAACCCACATGATTTCAAAATATTTCATATAGTTTGAAAACAATTTTAAGTAATATATCAAGTGCACGATTTCAAAAGCATCATTCATGTTTTCAAAAACCTTATACATAATTTCAAAATTCATCTCGCATGATTTTAAAACATTTTTATAAATATACTTACCTAGTACACCTACTTTATTATTTCAAAAGTATTATGCATAAGGTTTCAAAAACATTGAACACATTTTTTTAAAGAACCCCATCGTAACAATTGTGCTTGTAATCATTGTAAACAGTTCAATTATCAATAAAATAATGTAATTTGATCCCAATGTTTGTTTCATTGTGTTTCACAATTTTCATGTTTTGACTCTTATTCAACTCCAAACTCTACATCGCTTTCTGGAGAGTTATACGCTAACTAGTGCGTAAACGTACTCAGTTTAATGCGACAAATACTCCGGAACATCAACATATACTCAACGTACCTTAAATAACCTTTACATAACTTAGAAATAAGTTTTGAAGGCTTTGGTATAGCAAAAACAAGTTAATTCGCTTACAGGGACTAAACTTGACAAACTGCGAAAGTATGCCAATTTGAACTGTAACGAACATTCCGGGACATGTCCATAAGTTAAACATACCATAAATATCCTTTACATAGCTTAGAAATAGGCTTTGAGAGGTTTGGTATGCTAAAACAAACTTTTGGATCATTCAGGGACTAAAAGTGTCAAAAAGTGCCTAAGTTTGCACTTTCGCGCATAACTTACGTTCTGAATACATCCGGACATCCAAAAATTTATGTAAGCATCCTTATATTATGACTTAGTGTTTGGCATGAGAAAAATCCATTCGTCGCGTCATTTGGATCGTCTTTCACGCTTATGCGCATTCCGTCGTAATTAAGCGAACATCGCGATCGTACGGCCAAACGAACCGACATCCGACATATTTTTGGGCATGTTTCATGTCCACAATGTTTAGGCATCATTTTAGGGCCTTAAAGATGGCTTTACAGGTCTTAGAAGGGCTGGAAATAGCTTAAACACGCAACAGGGACCAAAAGTGTAAATTCTGCAAGTGGTGCAGATCAGAGGGGCCAGGCGGCCCGCGTAAGGATTGCCCAAAACATGAGGCGGGCCGCGTGAACATGTCTGACAGAAGATTTTGCATTTAATGCAGAATCTGGCCTTTCGTTCGATCAAAGGGCGATGCCTTTTCACCCAAATGAAGGGCCAAGGGTCAAGTTCACTGAATCTAACCCCTGGACACATGTACGCATGAGATCAAGGCACGATATTCGATAAAACGATCCTAACGGTTCCACCTTTCCAATAAATACCCCCCCCCCCCCATTTGAGTAAAAACCCACAAAATCAGATCTAAAGCTCTAAGTTGAAACCATTGTTTCATACCTGAGCTATTTGGTCTTGATTAGCACTCGGGGACCCTCCGTAAGTCTTCTTTCGCTCTTTTATTCGCTTTTCGAGTCCGAAAGTCAACGTTTTGTTGACTTTCTGCATTGACCAGCTTATGGTCGATGCGAAGTTCATGGAACTTCATAACGTGAGCGTGATCACGATGGTCATGGTCCGTAGTGACCATACCTACTGATCACCACGTTATCTAGGCTCGGTGACGAGTCGTAGTTTCGGCCAAAATGTGCATTCTTGCATATTTTGTAACCAAATTACTCGTGGGCATCAAAGCCGTTTGTTTTGATGTCAAACCTGTTTCTAAACTTAGTTAAGCATGTTCTAACATGCTTAGCTCGTCACTTTTAGTTTAGTGCTTATATAGGGTCGTAAGGTAAGCGATCTAAACCATCGCTTATGCTTTCGAACCCGACCCATTTGGTCGGTCATTAGGACCTGACCAAACACATTAGGTGACCATAGCTATAACCTTCCGAGGTTATACCTTGTGGTCACGATGTTAGGCGTTCCAGACGCGTTCTACGCGAACGACGCGTAAGGTGGCATAAGCTACCTAAACGGGTCGTGATGGACCGTAAGCACCTAGGTTAAGTTTCATTTTAGTATGTAGGCTTTGTTAAACCATATTACACGAGTCTCCATACTCGTTTGGTTTTCGAACCCGCGTACTGTCCGATCCTTCCGACTTGGTCCGGTATATTAACATAAGCTACCTATTAGGTGCCGTTGATATCCCGTGATCTTTAGCATTATCTGGTTATTCTACAAGAACTCAAAGCAATCTCAGGTGAGTACATAGAACCCCTCTTTTACTGTTTTCTAAACTGTTTTGGGGTGAAACACATGTGCCTACCTGTTACTTTCATGCTTTCCATGTTTTCACATCGTATATCTGCTATGCTCATTAGTACATTATAGTACATGATTTCATTACATTTTATGCTATGTATGCCCATTGTGTGCGTACTTAGTACATTGATTTACATAACATTTTTGCTGCATATGTTTACTCAGCATATGGGCACATCGATTTACATGAACATTTTTGTTGCATATGTTTACTCAGCATATGGACACATTGATTTACATGAACATTTCTGTTACATATGTTTACTCAGCATATGGACACATTGATTTACATAAACATTTCTGTTGCATATGTTTACTCAGCATATGGACACATTGATTTACATGAACATTTCTGTTGCATATGTTTACTCGGCATATGGACACATTGATTTACATAAACATTTCTGTTGCATATGTTTACTCAGCATATGGACACATTGATTTACATAAACATTTCTGTTGCATATGTTTACTCAGCATATGGACACATTGATTTACATAAACATTTCTGCTGCATATGTTTACTCAGCATATGGGCACATGCCTTCATTTTGTTATGACATTTGGTTTGTTTAACATGGGACAATACATTCATTAACACTAGCTACGCCGTTCGTTAGTAGGTAGTGGTACCATAGGAATTGACAACTCCCATTCCTGAAGTCCTGGGTTTGATAGGACTGGAAGGAATGACCGAATTCGATATACATAACTTAGATAAACCTTTAATTTGTTTAAGGGTTTATCGCCGCAGTCTCAAGGCTTGGATGTATGCATAGTTTACAATACCGCATAAATGTTAATATCAATAGAGCATGCATTTTCCGCAGAACATAACGTTGATTTAAACCACGTTTTACTTCAACGACTTGTTTTGTGCATATGGTTTAAGTTGATACATTTCGCTTACCATACATGATACATTTTGGGATGCACATTACATGATTTACATTGAACATAAACACGTCGACATTGACATACACATTTGGTGGTTTACATTTGAACATAAACATTTGACATGGTTTACAATAACACTTGACATTTGGTTTACACATAAACAATTTACATGGTGGATTGGTTTGGGTAAATGATTTAAGTAACGTGGCATATGTAATATGATACAAACATGGTGGATACGCCGCTGGTACTTCCTATATATAAATGTTTGTATAATGTTACATATCGTGGCGTTATCTAAGTCATTTCAGTTTAGACACATTACATTTTACATAAATAACATATTCTTCACAAGACATTATCTTCATAAACAACTTATCTTATTCAACTCATTTTACTTGGTTATTCGTTTAACCTTGCACTTATCTATACATATCGTTTGATGTTACCGTTTTTCAAATGATTTACAAAGCAAAACAAATTACAAGGTTCATGACTGACTGTTATTAAACATTCTTTAAAACTCAAGTCATGAATCCCATTTTCACAAAACCTATGTATCTCACAGGCATTTTTATGCTGACGTACCTACTTTCACATGTGTTTTCAGGAGCTATTCCATAGGACGATGATCATGATTCTAGGGCGGACCTGTGCCTTAGAGCCTAAAAATGAAGTTTGAACTAGCTTAATTATGTTTTGATTTCCGTACTCTCTTTCTAAGACAATGTAACACCTTTGTTTATAAATAAAATACAACTTGTATGCCATGGTTATGAAACAATTTAATTCTGTCCACAACACTCCCCGACGTTTTCCGCCGCGGTTGCATGTTATACGCGGTCGGGGTGTGACAGAAGAGTTGGTATCAGAGCCAATGGTTATAGGGAATTAGGTTATTAGTAATGCTTTGACCTAGACTATAACTTTAGGACCCTAACACAAGTTATCTTGTGTTTAGAGTTTAAAACATGCACATCACCTATCCTTAGGTGATAACCACAACGGGAACTTCGGTTCCGAATCCGCTTTGAAAATTAATCATCTGTTCTAGGATGATTGATTACTAGGTTTTGAACCCTCTATTATAAGGTTTTGAACCCCTTTGGATTTTCAAAAATCCCGTCAAAGTGTTGGGTTAATAGTGTGAACACGTGCGAACTGGAAGGGTGAATGCCTGTACCCTGAGTTTTCTGTCTAAGGCTAGAGTGTTCGTACAAATCCACATAATCGGACCAGTCACTCTTGTCACACCCCCAAAATCCACCTGCGGAGTATCACCGCTTGGGAGCGTGACTGACCAGGATCAAGCCACCAATCATATTGAACATGCATTTAATATTAAGTAAAATAACTGAAAACCATCCATTCAATACAAAAGGTGATCAAACAAATCATCGTTTCAAAATGTAGCGGAAGCATAGTAAATAAACCAGTAGTAGTTAACAGTTTTAAGTGTCATAATAGCTCAACAGAAAAGCCACGATCCTTGTCCACAACGACCCGCTTCTCCAGTGCAAGCTCCAAGTACCTAACGATCTGCAAGGCATGTAACAGAATGATCAACAAACTAGTTGAGCGAGTTCACAGAAAGTAAATGCGTAATAGTAAGTTCGTTTGTAACAGGTGGCTCTACTGGGCCGTTTGTATGTTCTATTGGTGGTGGTGTTCCACGTTATTGGTGGTGGTGTTCCACGTTATTGGTGGTGGTGTTCCACGTTATTGGTGGTGGTGTTCCACGTATTGGTGGTGGTGTTCCACGTTATTGGTGGTGGTGTTCCACGTATTGGTGGTGGTGTTCCACGTTGTATAACCACTAGACTACTCGTAACTATAGGTATCCTTCACAACCGAGGATAGTGATCAGTATAAGTATCCTTCACATCCGAGGATAGTGATCAGTATAAGTATCCTTCACATCCGAGGATAGTAATGTGGTAGTCTAGTCATAGTGTCAATAGTGTATCTAATCAACCTTTCAATCCCATTCCCAACACCCCGGGAATCCCATGCCTTGGTAAGAGTGTGAACTCACCTTGGTTTGCTCGGTATGCTATGTTATGCACTCACAAGTATTTCAATCAAGTCCTATCGTGTGCACGTATAATATCAGTTCATGTTCGAAACAATACGCACGTAACATGTAAGCAACTAATCACATTCATGCAATTCAAGTCCTATATCAAGAGTTTTCTCAGTTTGCTTTGACCTAGTTATTCGTTAGCAGTTGTGTTACAGCGTTGATCAGAGTTATTAGAATTTACATGCACAGATTTGTTCCGTTAACATACTACACAGTGTTTACCAATTTGATAGTGTTAAGCACTTAACAGTTTAACAGATACAAACAACTCAGATCATATGTCATAAGCATTCAAAGATCAGGCAAAGCTTCAAGAAGTTCGGACCCTTGAGTCCATTAATTAAACTCGGGCCCAATGACATCCTATTAAACTCGGACCATAGACAAGCTATTAAACTCGGACCATGAACAAGCTATTAAACTCGGACCAACATTTGAAGATTAAACTCGGACCAACATTTGAAGATTAAACTCGGACCATGAACAAGCTATTAAACTCGGACCAAGGTAGTCATTTATACTCGGACCAATATTTAAACTCGGTCCAATCAATAAACTCGGACCATTACAATTGATTATATTCGGGCCAAGACAAGTTATTATATTCGGACCAAATCAATTACCATTATGTTCGGACCATTATGAAATTTATATTCGGACCATCAATTGAACATTATGTTCGGACCATTTTGATCCATTAAACTCGGACTAGACAAATCAATTATATTCGGACCTCTACAATTCAATTAAACTCAGGCATTACATATTAACATAACTCAGACTATCATGCGTGAATTTCAATTTGCACAGAATTCAATAGGATCAGAACAGTTACGTTTTTCATTCAACAAACCCTAAATCAAAACATATGACGGCAAATCACAAGTTCATTCAATCGATGTTAAACCACAACAATCACCACAATGTTAACCTATCAAGCATGCATCTAATCATCATCGTAATCTCAACTATCCAGGATTAAATCACAGAATATCACATGAGAAACTAGGGTTTTCCAAGAACACAAGAATCAAGAAATCAATAAACAATCAAGCACAAATCATTAACAATGATTAAACAATTACCTTGAATGATTCTAGAGGAGTAGAGTGATCAAACTCGTGATGATTATCTTGGTGATGATGATGGTGATGATTGCTAGAGCCCAAGAAATGAGAGTACGTTCTTTGGTTTTGGTGAAAGTGATTAGTGAATGATTAGGGAGGGGATTAGGGTTAAGTGTTACTAGAATTTCACTAATTGCCCTCTACACCCTCAAGTACTATATTTTACAATAGTGCACCATTCCAAATAATTACACAATTTCACCACCAAGTTTACACATTTGACAAGTTCATCAAATAACAACCAACTATGCACAATCAAACAATCAAAACGTATATAATTTCATGGAAATCAATTGTGCAATTACATGAACGTGCAATAAATACGAAATAAGATCTTAGAAATTCGAGTTGTCACATTATCCCCAACTTAAAAGAAATTTCGTCCCGAAATTTGGTACGCACTCACTGAGGAAGCTAGGTAAGTTACATCATTCACTGGTTTTCCTGGGGTGTCACATCATCCCCCCGTTGATTTGGAATTTCGTCCCGAAATTCAGTAGTAGTAGCTTCAGTCTCAGAAGTGGATGCATTGGTTTCGAATAGCTGGGGGTGCTTTTCTTTCATCTGGTCTTCGCGTTCCCAGGTATACTCTGGGCCACGCTGGGAGTTCCAACGAACTCGAACAAGAGGGATTCTCTTGTGTTTGAGGACCTTAACATCCCGGTCCGTGATTTCAACTGGTTCCTCGACGAACTGCAACCGCTCGTCGATAGTGAGTTCCTTAAAAGGAACTATAAGGGTCTCATCTGATAGGCATTTCTTCAGATTCGACACGTGAAATACATTGTGAACTGCACCGAGTTCAGCTGGTAGGTTTAATCTGTAGGCTACTTTGCCAATCTTTTCTAAGATTTCGAATGGTCCGACGTACCGCGGATTTAGTTTGCCTCGTTTACCAAATCGAACCACACCCTTCCAGGGTGAAACTTTCAATAAAACCCGGTCCCCGACCTCAAATTCCAATGGCTTTCTACGCTTGTCCGCGTAGGCTTTCTGACGGTCGCGTGCTGCCGCCATGCGTTGTCGTATCTGTGCAATCTTTTCTGTGGCGTCCACGACAATCTCTGGACCCGTAATTTGACTATCCCCCACCTCCGCCCAACAGAGAGGTGACCGGCATTTACGTCCGTACAATGCCTCGAATGGAGCGGCTTGAATGCTGGTGTGGTAACTGTTATTGTATGAAAACTCCACTAAAGGGAGGTGTTTTTCCCAGCCGTTGCCGAAATCGATAACGCACGCTCGAAGCATGTCTTCTAGAGTTTGGATAGTTCGCTCAGACTGCCCATCCGTCTGAGGATGATATGCTGTGCTCATGTCTAAACGTGAGCCGAAGGATTTGTGCATCGCTTGCCAAAGCTCTGACGTGAATCGTGCATCGCGATCCGAAATAATAGAGGTGGGCACTCCATGCCTCGAAACAACTTCTTTAAGATAGACGTCTGCGAGAGTGGAGAACTTGTCCGTTTCCTTGATCGGCAGGAAGTGTGCCGACTTGGTGAGTCGATCAACTATGACCCATATTGTATCGTTCCCACGCTGAGATCTAGGTAAGCCTGTAACAAAATCCATGGAAATTTCTTCCCATTTCCATTGCGGTATCTTAGGCTGCTGAAGTAGACCAGCTGGTTTCTGATATTCAACCTTGACCCTCGCACAGGTCAAACATTTTCCAACGTAAGTAGCGATGTGGGCCTTCATGCTAGGCCACCAATAAGTAGTGCTGATATCGTGGTACATTTTATCCGACCCTGGATGTACCGAATAGCGAGACTTGTGAGCTTCATCCATTACAAGTTCGCGTAAACCGCCATAAAGTGGGACCCAAATACGCCCCGTTACATAGTAGGCGCCGTCTTCCTTTTGTTCCATGCGTTGCCTTGAGCCGCGTAAGGCTTCAGCTTTGACGTTTTCGGGTTTCAGTGCTTCTAACTGAGCAGCTCGTATCTGTGCAGGAAGACTGGACTGAATAGTAAGCTGTAGCGCTCGCACGCGCTTAGGTAGAGTGTCTTTCCGACTGAGGGCATCAGCCACAACATTGGCCTTGCCTAGATGATACTTGATGGCGCATTCGTAGTCGTTCAGAAGTTCAACCCATCTCCGTTGACGCATATTCAAATCCTTTTGCTTAAGAATATGCTCGAGACTCCTGTGATCGGTGTAAATTGTGCACCTGGTACCGTACAGGTAGTGTCGCCATATCTTAAGCGCGAAAACAACAGCTCCCAGCTCTAAATCGTGCGTCGTGTAGTTTCGTTCATGAACCTTGAGTTGCCGCGAAGCGTAGGCAATAACTTTATCCCGCTGCATCAATACACAACCAAGCCCCTGTATCGATGCGTCACAATAAACCACGAAGTCATCCGTGCCCTCTGGCAATGAGAGAATAGGTGCGCTGCAAAGCCTATCTTTTAAGTACTGAAAAGCGGTCTCTTGCGTATTACCCCATCTGTAAACGACACCTTTCTGTGTTAGCATAGTAAGAGGTTGCGCGATCTTTGAGAAGTCTTTAATAAATCGCCTGTAGTAACCCGCCAAACCCAAGAATTGGCGTATTTCTGTCGGTGTACGTGGTGCTGGCCAGTTTCTGATCGAATCAACCTTGGATGGATCGACATGAATCCCATCCTTGTTTACCACATGGCCTAAGAAGTGGACTTCACGAAGCCAGAAGTCGCATTTTGAAAACTTTGCGTACAGTTGCTCCTTTCAAAGAAGTTCCAAAATAAGACGTAAGTGTTGTTCGTGTTCCTCCTGACTCTTGGAGTAAATCAGGATGTCGTCGATGAAAACGATGACGAACTTGTCGAGATAGGGTTTGCACACCCTGTTCATAAGATCCATGAAGACTGCAGGCGCGTTCGTAAGCCCGAATGGCATGACAAGAAACTCGTAATGACCGTAGCGAGTTCTGAAAGCGGTTTTGGAGACGTCCTCATCCCGGACTCTCAGCTGATGATACCCTGACCTTAAATCAATCTTGGAATAGTAACACGACCCTTGCAACTGGTCGAATAGGTCATCTATGCGCGGAAGAGGATAACGGTTCTTCACCGTCACCTTATTGAGTTCGCGGTAGTCGATGCACATCCTGAACGTACCGTCTTTCTTCTTCACAAATAACACTGGAGCTCCCCAAGGCGAGGAGCTTGGACGAATAAAGCCCTTTTCCAATAGCTCTTGTAACTGCTTCGACAGTTCTTCCAGTTCGGTTGGAGCTAAACGATACGGTGCGCGGGCTATTGGTGCTGCTCCAGGAGCTAACTCAATCTGAAACTCGACTTGACGATGAGGAGGTAAACCAGGTAAATCTTCAGGAAACACTTGAGGAAAATCACGCACAACTGGTATATCCTCCAGCTTCTTTTCCTTTGCTGATGCGTCAGTGACAAGTGCCAGAATGGCAGTATGTCCCTTTCGTAAACATTTCTGCGCCTTTAAGAAAGAGATGATGCCAACCACAGCACCACTCTTGTCACCTTGTACTTCGAGAGGTTCTTGACTGGAGCGAGGAATACGAATAACTTTTTCCTTGCATAAGATCTCCGCGTGATGTTGGGATAACCAATCCATACCGATGACGACGTCGAAACTACCCAAAACTATGGGTATGAGATCAATCGAGAAAGTCTGACCCGCTAGAACAATACTACAACCCTTGACTACCTGTGCGGCTTCTACACTTTTACCATTGGCTAGTTCTACGACGTGTTTGGTGTCTAGAGGTGTTGGTGTACGTTTTAATAATTTACTCATTTTCAATGACATATAGCTTGTATCAGCACCCGAATCAAATAAGACAGTAACATAAATATCGTCGAGAAGAAACTTACCCATAACCACATTGGGATCATTCACTGCATCACCCCGACCTAGCACAAAAGCACGACCCCGAGCTTCGTTGCCATTGTTGTTGTTGTTTCCCCCGTTGTTGTTGTTACCATTACCCTGATTGTTATTATGATTGTTGTTGTTCTGGTTCCTGTTCAACTGAGGGCAATGCCTTTTGAAGTGACCCTCTGCACCGCAATGAAAACACCCTTTGTTACCCTGCTGCTGATTCTGCTGTGCCTGGGGTTGCTGATGATTCTGGTTTGCAGGACGAGCGCTTCTACAATCTTTAGCCTCGTGACCCATCTTGAGGCATCTTTGACAACGAACCTTATTACACTGGCCACTGTGATGTTTGTTGCAGGTGTTACACTTTGGAAGGTTTCCTCGATACCCTCCCTGTCTGTGGCTGCCTGAGGAGTGCTGACTTGGACTCTGGTAACTGTCTGTCTTTCGCTGTTGAGCTTGCGACTGCACTGAAGCTGATCCCTTGCTAGAATCCCCATCCCATTTTCTCTTACTTTCACTGGGAGTAGCAAGTGTAGTAGAAGCAGTAGTGGTAGCAGTAGCACTAATACGCTTTGGCAGTTTGTTCTGATCCACTGCCTGATCGGTGATGCGATGAGCGAGACGCTGGATTTCCTGGATGTTGTTGAGGTTAGCTGAGGTAACGTGGCTCTGTATTTCTGGTGCCAAACCTTTGAGATACAACTCAATACGCTTGTATGGAGGGTCCACCATAGTTGGACATAACACAGCCAACTCATTTGATCTCTTGGTGTAGGCTTCGATTTCCGAACCAACCATTTTCAAGTTATACAACTCGTCCTCCAACTTGTGAATGTCTTCTCTAGTGCAGTATTCCCTCTTGATCAGTTCTTTGAAATCATTCCAGGGTGTGGCGTTAGCAGCTGCCAACCCTAAGATCTGCACTTGTGCGTTCCACCAAGTGAGCGCAATCCCTTCAAGTGTGCCAGTGGCGAACTTCACCCTGCGAGCCTCAGGGCATTCACACATTTCGAAAACCGACTCGAGCTTTTCAAACCAGTGGAGGAGTCCAACTGCTCCCTCCGTGCCACTGAACGAGCTAGGACGACAATCCATGAAATTCTTGAAGGTGCACCCAGGTTGTTGCTGAGCGGGTTGACCTATTGTGTAAGAATAGGGCAAAGTTAAGTACGAGAATTTATGTAGGATCTAAAGATCCTAGTGTCTATACTGCAGGGTATACTACCTGCTTGGGCGGCTGCAACTGCCGCAGCAACGAGAGCCTCTAGCTGGGCTTGAGTCATGGTAATTCGTGCGGCCATTGATCTTCACATCAAAGGCAACATAAGTGAGAAGGGTTCGCGAATAGTGCGATGACAGAAGAGTGTAAGCACATAAGTATTCTCATGCAATGACAAGTTGTGAGCAAGGTAATGTAAGCATACTACGAGCAAAGTTCTAAGCAAATTCTAGCATGTAGGCAATAAACATAAACCTTATTACCTAGGAAGTTGAGTCTTGCACGTGGAGCGAAGCGTCGTTGTGGATCGTTGAGAGCACTGTTCTGGTTATAGTCTGGTTTTAATAAAAACGTTTTTCCATATTAAAACCGAGTTCTCTATAACCAATGGCTCTGATACCAATCTGTCACACCCCCAAAATCCACCTGCGGAGTATCACCGCTTGGGAGCGTGACTGACCAGGATCAAGCCACCAATCATATTGAACATGCATTTAATATTAAGTAAAATAACTGAAAACCATCCATTCAATACAAAAGGTGATCAAACAAATCATCGTTTCAAAATGTAGCGGAAGCATAGTAAATAAACCAGTAGTAGTTAACAGTTTTAAGTGTCATAATAGCTCAACAGAAAAGCCACGATCCTTGTCCACAACGACCCGCTTCTCCAGTGCAAGCTCCAAGTACCTAACGATCTGCAAGGCATGTAACAGAATGATCAACAAACTAGTTGAGCGAGTTCACAGAAAGTAAATGCGTAATAGTAAGTTCGTTTGTAACAGGTGGCTCTACTGGGCCGTTTGTATGTTCTATTGGTGGTGGTGTTCCACGTTATTGGTGGTGGTGTTCCACGTTATTGGTGGTGGTGTTCCACGTTATTGGTGGTGGTGTTCCACGTATTGGTGGTGGTGTTCCACGTTATTGGTGGTGGTGTTCCACGTATTGGTGGTGGTGTTCCACGTTGTATAACCACTAGACTACTCGTAACTATAGGTATCCTTCACAACCGAGGATAGTGATCAGTATAAGTATCCTTCACATCCGAGGATAGTGATCAGTATAAGTATCCTTCACATCCGAGGATAGTAATGTGGTAGTCTAGTCATAGTGTCAATAGTGTATCTAATCAACCTTTCAATCCCATTCCCAACACCCCGGGAATCCCATGCCTTGGTAAGAGTGTGAACTCACCTTGGTTTGCTCGGTATGCTATGTTATGCACTCACAAGTATTTCAATCAAGTCCTATCGTGTGCACGTATAATATCAGTTCATGTTCGAAACAATACGCACGTAACATGTAAGCAACTAATCACATTCATGCAATTCAAGTCCTATATCAAGAGTTTTCTCAGTTTGCTTTGACCTAGTTATTCGTTAGCAGTTGTGTTACAGCGTTGATCAGAGTTATTAGAATTTACATGCACAGATTTGTTCCGTTAACATACTACACAGTGTTTACCAATTTGATAGTGTTAAGCACTTAACAGTTTAACAGATACAAACAACTCAGATCATATGTCATAAGCATTCAAAGATCAGGCAAAGCTTCAAGAAGTTCGGACCCTTGAGTCCATTAATTAAACTCGGGCCCAATGACATCCTATTAAACTCGGACCATAGACAAGCTATTAAACTCGGACCATGAACAAGCTATTAAACTCGGACCAACATTTGAAGATTAAACTCGGACCAACATTTGAAGATTAAACTCGGACCATGAACAAGCTATTAAACTCGGACCAAGGTAGTCATTTATACTCGGACCAATATTTAAACTCGGTCCAATCAATAAACTCGGACCATTACAATTGATTATATTCGGGCCAAGACAAGTTATTATATTCGGACCAAATCAATTACCATTATGTTCGGACCATTATGAAATTTATATTCGGACCATCAATTGAACATTATGTTCGGACCATTTTGATCCATTAAACTCGGACTAGACAAATCAATTATATTCGGACCTCTACAATTCAATTAAACTCAGGCATTACATATTAACATAACTCAGACTATCATGCGTGAATTTCAATTTGCACAGAATTCAATAGGATCAGAACAGTTACGTTTTTCATTCAACAAACCCTAAATCAAAACATATGACGGCAAATCACAAGTTCATTCAATCGATGTTAAACCACAACAATCACCACAATGTTAACCTATCAAGCATGCATCTAATCATCATCGTAATCTCAACTATCCAGGATTAAATCACAGAATATCACATGAGAAACTAGGGTTTTCCAAGAACACAAGAATCAAGAAATCAATAAACAATCAAGCACAAATCATTAACAATGATTAAACAATTACCTTGAATGATTCTAGAGGAGTAGAGTGATCAAACTCGTGATGATTATCTTGGTGATGATGATGGTGATGATTGCTAGAGCCCAAGAAATGAGAGTACGTTCTTTGGTTTTGGTGAAAGTGATTAGTGAATGATTAGGGAGGGGATTAGGGTTAAGTGTTACTAGAATTTCACTAATTGCCCTCTACACCCTCAAGTACTATATTTTACAATAGTGCACCATTCCAAATAATTACACAATTTCACCACCAAGTTTACACATTTGACAAGTTCATCAAATAACAACCAACTATGCACAATCAAACAATCAAAACGTATATAATTTCATGGAAATCAATTGTGCAATTACATGAACGTGCAATAAATACGAAATAAGATCTTAGAAATTCGAGTTGTCACAACTCTTACCTGGGAACTCTTGGGGTGAGTGTTCACTTATAGGCGAGCATGTCTTCGCGATACACTAATTCTAACCCATTTACTTTGACTAGACATTTCACGTCGCTTATTTGCTTTGCGATGCATAACCGCCATCTTTGCTTTTGATTGCTTTTGCTTCATCTCATTCTCTTCATCCAATCATCTCACTCGTTTCATTTCATGTTTTTCTCTTCTAGAATGCCTCCTCGACGCGACAACCAGATAGCTACTGCCGAGCTGGCAGAGATTATTGCGCAGCAGATGGCTGCTCAATTTCCGAATCTCTTTGCTCAATGGAACCAGGCCAACAACAACAATGGTACATGCAAATACAAGGATTTTAGTTCAGCTAAGCCACTCAAGTTTAGTGGTTCTGAGGGAGCAACTGGGCTTCTTCAGTGGTTCGAGAGCATCGAGAACACTTTCCGTCATGTGCAGTGTCCTGACAATCGCAAAGTCGAGTTTTCTTCGAGCGTATTTCAGAAGAGGGCTCTTACGTGGTGGAATGGAGTTATGAGAGATCAAGGTGCAGAAGTTGCTCTAGCTCAGACATGGGCTCAACTGAGAGCTCTTATGATGAGGGAGTTTTGTCCTCGTCATGAACAACGAGCGTTGGAGAAGGAATTTGATGTTTTGAGGCAAGATAGTGGTGAGCACAGGGCTTATACAGATAGGTTTGAGGAGTTGAGTCTTCTTTGCCCAACTATGGTTACCCCACTCGATAAGGCCATCGAAAGGTACATCGACGGTCTACCTGACTCAGTACAAGACATTCTTACTGGTAGCAACCCTACCACACTCCGTCAGGCAATCGAGTTATCAGCGACACTGACTGAGTCGCAGATCCGAAAGAATAAACTACACAGGAAGGGCGACAAGGGCAAGAAACAGTCGGCTGACAAGGAGGATAGTAAGAAAGGTCAGAACAAGAAGGGAACGGACTCTGGTTCCTCAAGGGGGTCAAGGAAGCGTAAGGCTTCCCAAAATTTTGCTGTGACTGCCCAAGCTAATCAAGCAGCTCCCAACCAGCCTCCAGCGAAGAAACCCTATTCAGGAAGTGCACCTTTGTGCAATCGATGCAACAGTCACCACCAGCCACAATATCAGTGTCGTTTCTGTACTAACTGTGGGAAGTCGGGTCATCTTGCCGATGTTTGTCGGTTTGCTCAGAATAACGCAGTCCAGAACCCTGCTCAACAGGTTGCTCAACAACAGGGTCAGGCTGCACGACCAAACTACCCACCAGGTGCATGTTATAATTGTGGGGATCTGACCCACTACAGAAATCGGTGTCCAAGACTAGTCAACCAGAACCAGAATGCGAACCAGAATCCGGCACCGGCTCGAGGTCGAGTCTTAACATGAATGCACAAGAAGCACAAGCAGACAACGAGGTGGTGAACGGTACGTTCTTTATTAATAATCAGCCAGCATCTGTTCTTTTTGATTCGGGTGCCGACAAGAGCTTTGTGTCATTGTCTTTTGAGACAATGCTTCGCGTGTCTAGAACGAAACTAGGTAAACCTTTGACAGTAGAGGTTGCCAGTGGTGAACCCATTGTTCTTAATTCTGTTCTACGCAACTGCCAGTTGAATCTTAACGACCATATTTTTCCTATTGACCTCACGCCAATGCAACTTGGAAGCTTCGACGTTATAGTGGGAATGGATTGGTTATCCAAGCATCGCGCAGAGATAGTTTGTTCTGAGAAGATTGTTCGTGTGCCGCTGTCTACAGGCGAGATCCTACAGGTTCGTGGTGAGAAGCCTGCCGGTGGTCTCAAACTCATGTCCTGTTTTAAAGCACGGAAGTATCTGCGAAAGCACTATGTAGACTTTTTAGCACATGTTACAGCAGATAAGGGCAAGGGTAAGTCTATTTCAGATATTCCTGTCGTTCGGGATTATTCCGAAGTATTCCCTGAAGACTTACCTGGTCTACCTCCAGCACGCCAAGTCGAGTTCCGTATTGATCTCGTACCTGGTGCAAATCCCGTTGCTAGAGCTCCATACCGTCTTGCACCGTCAGAGATGCAAGAATTATCTAAACAGCTGCAGGAACTCTCCGACAAAGGTTTTATCCGTCCTAGCTTTTCACCCTGGGGTGCTCCCGTTCTCTTTGTAAAGAAGAAGGATGGATCTTTTAGGATGTGTATCGATTATCGTGAGCTTAACAAGCTTACCATCAAAAATCGATATCCCCTACCTCGCATTGATGACCTCTTTGACCAGTTGCAGGGCGCTTCTTACTTTTCAAAGATTGATCTACGATCTGGATATCATCAGCTTCGTGTACATGAAGAAGACATTCCCAAGACAGCGTTCCGTACTCGTTATGGACATTATGAGTTCACAGTCATGCCATTTGGTTTGACTAATGCTCCTGCTGTTTTCATGGACTTAATGAATAGGGTCTGCAAGCCGTATTTAGATAAGTTCATCATCGTTTTCATTGACGACATTTTGATATATTCTAAGACGCGAGCTGATCATGAGCAACATCTTCGTCTTACATTGGAACTCCTAAAGAAAGAACAACTTTTAGCCAAATTCTCCAAGTGTGAATTCTGGCTTAAAGAGGTTCAATTCTTAGGACATATTTTCAACGAACAAGGTATTCATGTAGATCCCTCCAAGATCAGTGCGATTAAGGATTGGGATACACCTACTAGCCCTACTGAAGTTCGTTCTTTTCTTGGTCTAGCGGGTTATTACCGCCGCTTCATTGAGAACTTCTCAAAGATTGCAGTTCCTCTAACTGCTCTAACTCAGAAGAACAAGCCATTTGATTGGGGAGTCAAACAAGAGGAAGCGTTTCAGACTTTGAAACAAAAGCTTTGCGACGCACCTGTCCTAACATTGCCTGAGGGCAACGATGATTTCGTCGTTTATTGCGACGCATCTAAATTAGGTCTTGGCTGCGTCCTGATGCAAAGAAACAAAGTCATAGCATACGCATCAAGGCAGTTGAAGATACATGAGAAGAACTACACCACTCATGATCTTGAGTTGGGTGCAGTTGTCTTCGCTCTCAAAATCTGGAGACACTACTTGTATGGTACAAAATGTGTGGTTTTCACAGACCACAAAAGTCTTCAACACATCTTCAATCAGAAAGAACTTAACATGAGGCAAAGACGTTGGGTTGAACTTCTAAACGACTACGACTGCGAAATTCGCTACCATCCTGGTAAGGCGAATGTCGTAGCCGATGCATTGAGTCGCAAGGAACGTATTAAGCTTCATTGTGTTCGTGTCCAATCGGTTATTCAAGCCCAATCCGATATCCAAGCTCGTATTTCTCAGGCTCAACAATCTTGTGTTTCACAAGGTTTGATGGATAAGGAATTTCCTTATCACATAACACCTGCTCTTGAACTGAAAGACAATGGATCGTACTATTTCATGGACCGTTTGTGGGTCCCAAGCCAAGATGATCTTCGTACCTTGCTTATGGATGAAGCCCATAAGTCTCGTTATTCCATTCATCCTGGCTCAGATAAGATGTATAAGGATCTTCGTATTCAGTATTGGTGGCCTGGTATGAAGAAAGACATTGCCTTATACGTATCAAAATGCCTTACTTGTCTTAAGGTTAAGGCTGAACATCAGCGTCCTTCCGGATTATTAGAGCAACCGGAGATCCCAGTTTGGAAATGGGAAAACATTACTATGGATCTCATTACTAAACTTCCGCGCACAAAGAAAGGTCACGGTGCCATCTGGGTAGTCGTGGATCGTCTTACCAAGTCAGCGCATTTCTTACCAATCCGTGAGGATTTTTCGGCTGACAAACTTGCTCAAATCTACGTGGATGAAATTCTAGCACGACATGGTGTTCCTTTGAACATCATTTCTGACAGAGATGCTCGTTTCACTTCTCATTTTTGGAGAACCATGCAATCTGCTATGGGGTCTCAACTCAATTTGAGCACAGCTTATCATCCGCAAACGGATGGTCAATCTGAAAGAACAATCCAGACACTGGAGGATATGCTTAGAGCTTGTGTGATCGACTTTGGTGGTAGTTGGGATTCACATCTTCCATTGATTGAATTCTCCTACAACAACAGTTATCACTCCAGCATCAACATGGCTCCTTTCGAGGCTCTCTATGGTCGAAAATGTCGTTCACCAGTCTGCTGGAATGAGATTGGCGAGGCTCAGCTTACTGGACCTGCCCTCATTTTAGAGACAACAGAAAAGGTAAAGAAAGTTCGTGATAACCTTCAGACAGCTAGAAGCCGTCAAAAGAGTTACGCGGACCTAAAACGCAAACCCTTGGATTTTCAAGTCGGTGATCGTGTATTACTTAAGGTCTCACCTTGGAAAGGTGTGATCAGATTCGGAAAGAAAGGAAAACTTGCACCTAGATATGTTGGACCATTCAAGATCGTCGAAAGAATCGGTAAGGTAGCCTACAGACTTGAGTTACCTCCTGAACTTGGAAATGTTCATCCAACCTTTCACGTATCCAATCTCAAGAGGTGTTTAGCCGATGAGAACCTCCACATACCGCTTGATGAAATTCGTGTTGATAAAACACTGAAATTTGTTGAGAAACCGGTAGAAATCATGGAACGTGAAGTCAAGTGGCTCAAAAGCAAGCGCATTCCTTTGGTCAAGGTTCGTTGGGAATCTAAACGTGGACCCGAGTTTACTTGGGAACGTGAAGACCAAATGAAGACAAAATATCCGCATCTTTTTCCATCAGTTTCCTCTAAATAAATTTCGGGACGAAATTTCCACAAGTAGGGGAGACTGTAACAATTGTGCTTGTAATCATTGTAAACAGTTCAATTATCAATAAAATAATGTAATTTGATCCCAATGTTTGTTTCATTGTGTTTCACAATTTTCATGTTTTGACTCTTATTCAACTCCAAACTCTACATCGCTTTCTGGAGAGTTATATGCTAACTAGTGCGTAAACGTACTCAGTTTAATGCGACAAATACTCCGGAACATCAACATATACTCAACGTACCTTAAATAACCTTTACATAACTTAGAAATAAGTTTTGAAGGCTTTGGTATAGCAAAAACAAGTTAATTCGCTTACAGGGACTAAACTTGACAAACTGCGAAAGTATGCCAATTTGAACTGTAACGAACATTCCGGGACATGTCCATAAGTTAAACATACCATAAATATCCTTTACATAGCTTAGAAATAGGCTTTGAGAGGTTTGGTATGCTAAAACAAACTTTTGGATCATTCAGGGACTAAAAGTGTCAAAAAGTGCCTAAGTTTGCACTTTCGCGCATAACTTACGTTCTGAATACATCCGGACATCCAAAAATTTATGTAAGCATCCTTATATTATGCCTTAGTGTTTGGCATGAGAAAAATCCATTCGTCGCGTCATTTGGATCGTCTTTCACGCTTATGCGCATTCCGTCGTAATTAAGCGAACATCGCGATCGTACGGCCAAACGAACCGACATCCGACATATTTTTGGGCATGTTTCATGTCCACAATGTTTAGGCATCATTTTAGGGCCTTAAAGATGGCTTTACAGGTCTTAGAAGGGCTGGAAATAGCTTAAACACGCAACAGGGACCAAAAGTGTAAATTCTGCAAGTGGTGCAGATCAGAGGGGCCAGGCGGCCCGCGTAAGGATTGCCCAAAACATGAGGCGGGCCGCGTGAACATGTCTGACAGAAGATTTTGCATTTAATGCAGAATCTGGCCTTTCGTTCGATCAAAGGGCGATGCCTTTTCACCCAAATGAAGGGCCAAGGGTCAAGTTCACTAAATCTAACCCCTGGACACATGTACGCATGAGATCAAGGCACGATATTCGATAAAACGATCCTAACGGTTCCACCTTTCCTATAAATACCCCCCCCCATTTGAGTAAAAACCCACAAAATCAGATCTAAAGCTCTAAGTTGAAACCATTGTTTCATACCTGAGCTATTTGGTCTTGATTAGCACTCGGGGACCCTCCGTAAGTCTTCTTTCGCTCTTTTATTCGCTTTTTGAGTCCGAAAGTCAACGTTTTGTTGACTTTCTGCATTGACCAGCTTATGGTCAATGCGAAGTTCATGGAACTTCATAACGTGAGCGTGATCACGATGGTCATGGTCCGTAGTGACCATACCTACTGATCACCACGTTATCTAGGCTCGGTGACGAGTCGTAGTTTCGGCCAAAATGTGCATTCTTGCATATTTTGTAACCAAACTACTCGTGGGCATCAAAGCCGTTTGTTTTGATGTCAAACCTGTTTCTAAACTTAGTTAAGCATGTTCTAACATGCTTAGCTCGTCACTTTTAGTTTAGTGCTTATATAGGGTCGTAAGGTAAGCGATCTAAACCATCGCTTATGCTTTCAAACCCGACCCATTTGGTCGGTCATTAGGACCTGACCAAACACATTAGGTGACCATAGCTATAACCTTCCGAGGTTATACCTTGTGGTCACGATGTTAGGCGTTCCAGACGCGTTCTACGCGAACGACGCGTAAGGTGGCATAAGCTACCTAAACGGGTCGTGATGGACCGTAAGCACCTAGGTTAAGTTTCATTTTAGTATGTAGGCTTTGTTAAACCATATTACACGAGTCTCCATACTCGTTTGGTTTTCGAACCCGCGTACTGTCCGATCCTTCCGACTTGGTCCGGTATATTAACATAAGCTACCTATTAGGTGCCGTTGATATCCCGTGATCTTTAGCATTATCTGGTTATTCTACAAGAACTCAAAGAAATCTCAGGTGAGTACATAGAACCCCTCTTTTACTGTTTTCTAAACTGTTTTGGGGTGAAACACATGTGCCTACCTGTTACTTTCATGCTTTCCATGTTTTCACATCGTATATCTGCTATGCTCATTAGTACATTATAGTACATGATTTCATTACATTTTATGCTATGTATGCCCATTGTGTGCGTACTTAGTACATTGATTTACATAACATTTTTGCTGCATATGTTTACTCAGCATATGGGCACATCGATTTACATGAACATTTTTGTTGCATATGTTTACTCAGCATATGGACACATTGATTTACATGAACATTTCTGTTGCATATGTTTACTCAGCATATGGACACATTGATTTACATAAACATTTCTGTTGCATATGTTTACTCAGCATATGGACACATTGATTTACATGAACATTTGTGTTGCATATGTTTACTCAGCATATGGACACATTGATTTACATAAACATTTCTGTTGCATATGTTTACTCAGCATATGGACACATTGATTTACATAAACATTTCTGTTGCATATGTTTACTCAGCATATGGACACATTGATTTACATAAACATTTCTGCTGCATATGTTTACTCAGCATATGGGCACATGCCTTCATTTTGTTATGACATTTGGTTTGTTTAACATGGGACAATACATTCATTAACACTAGCTACGCCGTTCGTTAGTAGGTAGTGGTACCATAGGAATTGACAACTCCCATTCCTGAAGTCCTGGGTTTGATAGGACTGGAAGGAATGACCGAATTCGATATACATAACTTAGATAAACCTTTAATTTGTTTAAGGGTTTATCGCCGCAGTCTCAAGGCTTGGATGTATGCATAGTTTACAATACCGCATAAATGTTAATATCAATAGAGCATGCATTTTCCGCAGAACATAACGTTGATTTAAACCACGTTTTACTTCAACGACTTGTTTTGTGCATATGGTTTAAGTTGATACATTTCGCTTACCATACATGATACATTTTGGGATGCACATTACATGATTTACATTGAACATAAACACGTCGACATTGACATACGCATTTGGTGGTTTACATTTGAACATAAACATTTGACATGGTTTACAATAACACTTGACATTTGGTTTACACATAAACAATTTACATGGTGGATTGGTTTGGGTAAATGATTTAAGTAACGTGGCATATGTAATATGATACAAACATGGTGGATACGCCGCTGGTACTTCCTATATATAAATGTTTGTATAATGTTACATATCGTGGCGTTATCTAAGTCATTTCAGTTTAGACACATTACATTTTACATAAATAACATATTCTTCACAAGACATTATCTTCATAAACAACTTATCTTATTCAACTCATTTTACTTGGTTATTCATTTAACCTTGCACTTATCTATACATATCGTTTGATGTTACCGTTTTTCAAATGATTTACAAAGCAAAACAAATTACAAGGTTCATGACTGACTGTTATTAAACATTCTTTAAAACTCAAGTCATGAATCCCATTTTCACAAAACCTATGTATCTCACAGGCATTTTTATGCTGACGTACCTACTTTCACATGTGTTTTCAGGAGCTATTCCATAGGACGATGATCATGATTCTAGGGCGGACCTGTGCCTTAGAGCCTAAAAATGAAGTTTGAACTAGCTTAATTATGTTTTGATTTCCGTACTCTCTTTCTAAGACAATGTAACACCTTTGTTTATAAATAAAATACAACTTGTATGCCATGGTTATGAAACAATTTAATTCTGTCCACAACACTCCCCGACGTTTTCCGCCGCGGTTGCATGTTATACGCGGTCGGGGTGTGACACCCATGCATAGTTTTCAAAAATATTTATCCTCATACGTTAACTTAACTTTCAAATTCCGCTTCATATGTTGCCTTGGCATATTGAGCATCTTAACCTCATATGCGTTTTACTTCATGTTTTGACTTAAACACGTCCAGTGCAAGGTTTTGAAACATCTTCAACTTCTAAAATCCATATGAGATCTTTTTATCTCCACAATTAGACCCTTGGGGATGATTATCATACAAATCAGAGTCCTTAATTGGATTCCTTGTGTACCTTAATTCGAACATTTCGGTTCCTTAGAATCGAAATCGAATTTTCTCTTTAAGATCTTTCTATCTTTATAGTTAGATTCTTAGAAATATTTAAAGCACCAATCAAAATCCACTGATTGGATACCTGGTGTGAATTGAATGCATGTGCACAGTTAGCAAAACAAATTAACAAAATGATAACAAATCAAGTTAAATAATTTTGTGGTTATGTGACTATGTATTTATGCATTTTGTGTTCTCTTTTATGCATTTTTTTGTGTTTTTGTATACTCTAGATATTCGTTATCCAAATCCTCGTAGAACCTTTCGTATCCTCATATGAGGGATTCGTAGAAGGATATTCAAAAAGGTACTACCTTAAATCCTTATTGGGCTTCTACATGATAATTAAGACCCTTGGATTTAATAGTACCACTCCACGATTCATAAGAGACCCTTTTAGTGGTCTAGTCAAAAAGATTGATTCAAAAATCTGGTTAAGAATGACATGTGATGGTATAAGCTGAAAAGACTCCTTGGTTGTCTATTAAAATCATTTATTGATTTAATAAAAAAGGACCCTATGGTGGTCTAGTCACAATCATCGCAGGCTCGTTCATTGTTTTCTTCCGCTACACATTTTAAGATGCACTACGTGACCATGCAAGGAATTACGTAATTATGAATGGATACATAATTACGAAGTTCAGTGCACGGAAACCAGAGTAAGACTTATTATGTGTAAGAACCGATAGTGACAACCATAACGAAATGTGAACAATAGAGGTACAGTGGACGCACCAATGACGCTTTATATACTTGTATATAAGTGTCCCTCCCACATTAGAAGCATGATGCTATTGTAAAGTTACTAAAAGTTCAGGACGCTAACCAGTGTTGTTTGATCTTTTCAACTTCATGTTTCAAGCTCTCACAAGTTTCCTCTGAATAAATTTCGAGACGAAATTTCCTAAAGTAGGGGAGACTGTGACACCTTGGTCACTGCGACTATCAAACAAATACCAAACCAATTAAATATTGTATTTCATACTTAGGATTTGTACAAATATGTGTATCATTTGCCCATATCAATTCTTGTTCGATTTTGGGCTCTAAATCGCTTTTTGGAAGGTTATACGCGCACTGATGCGTAAATATAACCAGTTTAATGCAACGGACACTCCGGAATAGTGAAAAAGAATTAACATACCTTAAATAACCTTTACATAACTTAGAAATAAGTTTTGAAGGCTTTGGTATGTCAAAAACAAGTTAATTCGCCTACAAGGACTAAATTTGACAAACTACGAAAGTATGCCAATTTGAACTGTAACAGACATTCCGGAACATGACCATAAGTTAAACATACCATAAATATCCTTTACATAGCTTAGAAATAGGCTTTGAGGGGTTCGGTGTGCTAAAATAAACTTTTAGGTCATTCGGGGACTAAAAGCGTCAAAAAGTGCACAAGTTTGCACTTTCGCGCATAACTTACGTTCTGAATACATCCGGAGATCCAAAAAATTTATGTAAGCACTAAAATATTTTATTTTAGTGTTTGGCATAAGAAAAATCCATTCGTCACGCCATTTGGATCGTTTTTCGCGCTTATGCGCATTCCGTCGTAATTAACCGAACATCGCGATTGTACGGCCAAACGAACCGACATCTGAGATGTTTTCAAGCATATTTCATGTTCCCTATGTCTTAACATCATTGTGGAGCTTGAAATTGGGTTTGACAGGTGTTAGAAGTGCCGTTACGCAATGAAACAAGGTGCAGGGACTGAAACTGTAATTCTGCCAAAGTTAATGGCTTACGGACCGTAAGCCATGACCCTTACGGTCTGTAAGGGATCCCTAGAATAGTAGATCAGTTTAAACAGTTGTTGCCTCTTTAGGATAATGAGGGGCCAATTTGCACTTGCCTCTTCAGGATAATGAGGGGCCAATTTGCACTTGCCTCTTTAGGATAATGAGGGGCCAATTTGCACTTGGCTCTTCAGGATAATGAGAGGCCAATTTGCACTTGCCTCTTTAGGATAATGAGTGGCAAATTTACACTTACCTCTTCAGGATAATGAGGGGCCAATTTGCACTTGCCTCTTCAGGATAATGAGGGGCCAATTTGCACTTGCCTCTTCAGGATAATGAGGGGCCAATTTACACTTGCCCTTTCATGCTCATGAGGGGCCATTTTAATGTCACCATAAGGTTTCAACAAGTGTATGGACAAGATCAAAGCACGATATTCAAGAAACGATCCTAACGGTGGTCCATTTCCTATAAATACCTACCATCCATTTCATTCTTCCTCACATAATCTGATCTAAAGAGCTCTAAGCTGATGCCCTTGCTTCATACCTGAGCTATTTGGATCGAGATTAGCTTGCGGGGACCCGTTGTAAGTGTTCCTTCGTTCTTTTATCGCTTTTCGTGTCCGAAAGTCAAACTATGTATAACTTTCTGCATTGACCTGTTTATGGTCAACACGAAGTTCGTTCGAACTTCATAACGAGAGCGTGATCATGATTGTTATAGTCCCTAGTGACTATACCTACTGATTACCACGTTATATAGGCTTAGTGACGAGCCATAGTTTCGGCCAAAATACGTATTCTTGCGTATTTTCTAACCAAACTACTATTGGGTGTCAAAACCGTTTGTTTTGATACCAAACCTGTTTTCTAAACTTAGTTAAGCATGTTTTAACATGCTTAGCTCATCACTTTTAACTTAGTGCTTATATAGGGTCGTAAGATGAGCGATCTAAACAATCGCTTATACTTTCGAACCCGACCCGTTTGGTCGATCATTAGGATCCGACCAAACACATTAGGTGACCATAGTTGTATAGCGAATAAGCTTCCGAGGCTATACCTTATGGTCACATTGTTTAAGTAGTTGTATGATAGGTAGTTTATATGCCTTAGGTAAATTACCAAAATGCCCTTTTTACGCCAAAATTCATCTTAAGCATATGTAACATAACTTTTGACATCTAAACTGATTTGGTAACAATGTTAGACATGTGAAGGCATATTTTACTTATCATAGGACTAGTTAGGCGTTCCGAACGCGTTTTACGCGAACAACACGTTAAAGTAGCATAAGCTACCTAAACGGGTCGTAATGGGTCGTAAGCACTTAGGTTAGGTTTCATTTTAGTATGTGGGCTTTGTTAAACCATATTACATGATTTCCCATACTCGTTGGTTTTACAAACCCTCATTCTATCGAATCCTCCGATTTAGGTCCGGTATATTAACATAGTTACCTATATTAGGTGTCGTTTGATATCCGTGATCTCTAGCACTGTTTGGTTGTTACTCAAGGACTACTAAGCAATCTCAAGTGAGTACATAGACCCCTCTTTTACTGTTTTCCAAACATTTTGGGGTGAAACACATGTGCCTACTTGTTACTTTCGTGCCTTTCATGCTTTCATATCATATGCTTGTTATGTTCAATAGTACACTTATAGTACATGATTTCATTGTTTTTATGCTATGTATGCCCATTGTGTGCATACTTAGTACATCATTTTACATTACATTTTATGCTATGTATACCCATTGTGTGCATATTTAGTACATCATTTTACATTACATTTTATGCTATGTATGCCCATTGTGTGCATACTTAGTACATTTATTCATCACATGCTTACATTTTGGTATGACATTTCGTTTGTTTAAATAAGACAATGTACATTCATTAACACCGATTATGCCGCTCGTTAGTAGGTAATGGTACCATAGCACTTGACAACTCCCGTTCCTGAACCCTAGGTTTGTTTGGATGGAAGGAATGACCGAATTCGATATACATTTACCCAAGATAGACCTTTAAATTCGTTTAGGGGTTTATCGCCACAGTCACAAGGCTTGGATGTATGCATTTTCACAATACCGCATAGATGTATATATCAGTATAGCATGCATTTGTTCCACAAAACATAATTTGATTTAAACCATGTTTTACTTCAATACCTTGTTTTTGTGCATTTTACATATGGTTTAGTTGATATACTTCACTTAGCATACATGATATTTTGGATACACATTACATGGTTTACATTAGACATAAACATTTTGACATTCATATACACAGTTCATGGTTTACATTAGACATAAACATTTTGACATTGATATACACAACTCATGATTTACATTAGACATAGACATTAGACATGATTTTCACACAAACATTTTGATATTTGATTATACATAAACATTTACAATGATGGTTTGGTTTGAGTAAGTGATTTAAGTAACGTGGCGTGTGTAATATGATACAAGCATGGTGGATACGCCACTGGTACTTCCTATATATAAGTGCTTGTATGGTATTACATATCGTAGCGTTATTTGAATCATTTCAATTTAGACATATAACATTTTTTACAAATAACATACTTTTCACAATACATTGTTTACAAATAACTTATCTAATACAAACTCATTTTACTTGGCTATTTACTTAACCATGTATTATTCTTTTATACATATATATCATTTGGTTTATTTATCACTTTTCAAATGATTTACAAGACAAAGCAAATTACAAGGTTCATGACTAAACATTTTCTTAAACATAAGTCATGAATCTTATTTTCACAAAACCTATGTATCTCACAGGCATTTTTTATGCTGACGTACCTATTTTCACATGTGTTTTAGGATATGATGCATAGGATTTATCAAGATACACTTAGGCGGACTTGGGCCTTAGTGACAATAAAAGATGCAAGACTAGTTATTTATGTTATATTTCTTTGATTGTCAAGACATTGTAACTCTTTTATTCAATAAAACAATATTTCAATTTCCATGTGTTATGAAACAATGATTATGTTACAACACTCCCCGACGTTTCCGTCACGTTTTGTTGTTCCATATGGTCGGGGTGTGACAGATTGGTTAGCCAAGTATCACGCAGAGGTAGTTTTTTTTTTGAGAAGATTGTTCGTATACCTCTTTCGACTGGTGAGATCTTAAAGGTTCATGGTGAGAAACCTGCTAGTAGTCTTAATCTCATGACGTGTACTCAAGCTGAAGCTCAAAACCTACTAGTAGTCTTAAACTCATGACGTGTACCCAGTATTGCTGGCCGGGTATGAAGAAAGACATTGCCTTGTATGTATCTAAATGCGTTACTTGTCTCAAGGTTAAGGCTGAACATCAACATCCCTCTGGATTATTGGAGCAACCAGAGATACCGGTTTGGAAACGAGAAAACATTGCTATGGATCTCGTTACCAAGCTGCCACACACTAAGAAAGGTTGTGATGCTATTTAGGTAGTTGTTGATCATCTTACAAAGTCAGCACACTTCTTGGCGATCCGTGAGGATCTATCTGCCGACAAACTTGCTAAAATCTATGTGGATGAGATTGTATGTCACACCCCCAACATCCATAAGTGGAGTATTACTGCGAAGCGTGTGACTAACCAGGATCAAACCACCAATCATACAGAACATTTAGTTAAAGTAAAGTAAGGTAAATAAAACCACAACAAACCAAAGGTTTAAAGTTCACCAAATCAAAATCCAAAAACCAATTTTAAAAGTTAGCGCAAGCGTAAAGTCTAAAACCCATAAATAATTCAAAACGTAAAGTTTGTCATGAACACACAACGGTTGATAACCCACAACGACTCCTTCTCCATGCAAGCTCCAGCAAAAACCTAACGACCTGCAAAGCATGTAGTAACGAATCAACAAAAATGTTGAGCGAGTTCACAGTTGGTTTTCTGTTTTAAAGTTGTTCCAAAAACCATAAGATGTTTTGAAAACCATAAGTTCCCAGTTCCTTGTTTCCCAAACGATATACCGTGGGGGCTACCCCATGTTGTAAACCACTAGACCCGTTACCATATCGACTACTGACTGGAGTCATGTTTATGTACCCTGCGTCAATGTCTATCATCATTGACTAAGTTCCCAAGTACATTAGTCCACTCCCGTCCTCTGCGGCACGGTGTGAGGCTTGTCATACCTAATAGCACTATTTAACTAATGACCCGTTCGCCAATGGCCCGACGATTAAGTCGATATAAAAATGAGGGACTTCATGATAGAGTTTTGTCTAGTACATTCTATGTTGTCATCCTTCCCAAGCAGGATGGAGGTACGAATTCTACCCAAGGAGAATACGCAGGTTTCAATGTTGTCATCCTTCCCAAGGAGGATGGAGGTACATATCCTACCCAAGGAGGACACGCAGGTTTCAATATTATTCCTTAACCCATTCCCAAACCACCGGGAATTCCATGTTTTGTAGAAAGTGTGAACTCACCTTAGATTAGCTCGGCAGATTAAGTTATGGAAAGAAATATGTGAGGTGGAACTGGTCAATCACGTCCTAACATGATTACCGTTTAAGGGTTAGTGGGTTTGCTTACGCGGAAACACGAATCCTACTCGTATCTAGCACGTAGCACATTATATCATACAATACTAAATATCATGCATGCATTTATCACGACATAGCTTAGCGACAACACAAGTGTCACGAAAGACTTAAAATACTCTTCAATAAAAATTTCAGCAATTATAGTGCATTTTCGGCAGTTTTTGGATTGTTATCCGGAATAGTTCGTGTACTACAAAATTCCCAAAATATTACAGAATGTTTTAAACGATCCAAATATTATTGTGTCAAAATCTCTAGATCTAATTCATCACCAATTATTATATAAAATTCATTTACCGGGCTGTAATCAGATTCGTCACTTTCTGACTACAGTCTACGGAAAAATTCATTTATAATTCATCGCAAGTCCAATTGACAAAATTCCAGTTGGAGATTACAAAGACATCAGTGGCCATCTACAGTACAAATTTCGTGACCTAACTCTATCCAGATTTCAAGTTATGACGAAAAACATAACACACATTTTCTGCAGAAAAAACGCAGCTTTTGCTGCTGTACAAAACGGACCTTTAAAAATAGTAAACGACCTCCAAAAAATATTATTCTAGTGCCATTTGAAGCGTTTTTCGAAATATCAAATTATAGACTCGAGAAAACCCAGTTTTCATTAAATTATGATTCAGTTATAGCCGATTGAAGTCCGCTGTAACTGTTGGACAGATTCTGTTTTTGTTACTTGATCTCGCAAACGATTAACTAGCGAACCCGCAACATATAAACGTTTATTTACAACATATTATAATCACCATACGTCATCTACATAATTAAGTTAGCAAGATCCAACCCTACCATAAACAAGACTCGAATTTGAGAAACTACGTAATAATACGAATTCATGAAAACCGAACATCATGCAATTCTAAACCACAAATATCGATCATCAATAGTGAAACATTAAAAATCAACCTAGATCACAGAATTTTAACCGCATAACCACCTATAATCACTTATTTTAACAACAAGAAACATGAAACTAAATACCTAGTGATGAGAAGGAAGTGTATAAAACCTTAAAATTGGATTCTTGAAACCTGGGAACTTACCGAGTTTCCATCAACAGTGGCAAAAGAGAGATGGAGGGAAAATAATGACCACAGTTTGAGGATTTGCTAGGGTTTAGAAAATATGGAAGCATGCACCATACGTAACTTTTAAGGGAAAACAATTTGGGGCGGTTTGGGATTTCTCACATGGGCCGAGATAAATGTGTAAGTATGGTGGTTTTAGGATTTTAGTTTGGGCCATCCTAATGTGGATCTAAAACGGGGGTGTGCACATGTCGGGTCAATGTGTGTGTGTGCAGAGTCCCTTGTATCCATCAATTTGTTTTTATTTTTTTATTTTTTTCAACTAATAATAGTGAATGATTAATTAAGTAATAAAGATGAATAATTAACTAACTAATATAAAATGTTTAGTATTCATGCTATGGTTCGGGCCTTGTAAGTTCCGAGCTACGCGAGTGGGTTGGGTTGACAAGCGAGATAGGTGTTTTGGTTCAAACGGTTCGGGTCAGTTTTGACGATATAGATTTGGTTCAAATACTCGTTTATATAATATAAATTAAATAACTATAAAATTAATTCTTCGAATAAGATAAGCATATATAGTTCCGAGCTACGCGAGTGGGTTGGGTTGACAAGCGAGATAGGTGTTTTGGTTCAAACGGTTCGGGTCAGTTAAAAACGATATAGATTTGGTTCAAATACTCATTTATATAATATAAATTAAATAACTATAAAATTAATTCGTCGAATAAGATAAGTATATATAAATTGATTTATAAATGTGAAACTAACAGTTTTTACCTCGAGATTTCGGGTTGTCACATCATCCCCAAGTTGAAAGAAATTTCGTCCCGAAATTTAGCATGTACTCACTGAAGTAGTTAGTGTTGTTGAGCGCTTTCACGGGGTGTCACATCATCCCCAAGTTGATTTGGAATTTCATCCCGAAATTCAGTAGTAACTTCAATAATGGATGCATTGTTTATGAACAACTGAGGATATTTGAAGATCATTTGATCTTCTCGTTCCCAAGTAAACTTTGGGCCACGTTTTGAGTTCCAACGAGCCTGAACAATCGAAATCTTGCTATGCTTGAGAGTTTTGATTTCCCGGTCTGTAATTTCCACTAGTTCCTCGACGAAACGTAGCTGGTCATCGATCACAAGTTCCTTGAAAGGAACAATGAGAGTCTCATCAGACAAGCATTTCTTCAGATTTGTCATCTGGAAAGCATTGTGTACACCACTGAGCTCTTCCGGCAGGTTCAGTCTATACGCCCCTATGCCGACTTTCTCAGTGATTTCGAAGGGTCTGACATAACGCGGATTAAGCTTGTCCCTTTTGCCAAAGCGAACCACACCTTTCCAAGGTGGGGCTTTAAGTAGCACTCGATCCCCAACCTGGAACTTGAGCGGTCATGAGCTGTCGCTATTCTTTGTCTGATTTGAGCAATCTTTTCCGTTGTGTCGACAACGAGTTCTGGGCCAGTGATTTGGCTATCGCCAACTTCTGCCCAGCATAGAGGTGATCAGCATTTCCGCCCGTACAACGCTTCTAACAGAGCAGCCTGAATGCTGTTATGGTAGCTATTGTTGTATGAGAACTCAACCAAAGGCATGTGACAACTATCAAATTTGCATACATCCGTACAATTATTAAATGATGATTAGTTGTCACACCCCGACCGCGTTAAAACAACGAAACCGCGGCGGAAACGTCGGGGAGTGTTGCAACGGAATTATTGTTTCACAACCATGGATACAAAAGTTTCGTTTTATTGAATTATTAGATAAATTACATTGTCTTTAAACCAAACAAACAAGCTACACATTGTCTATCATTGTTTTTATGTCACTAAGGCCTCGTCCAGATCCTAAGTGAACACGCTTCCTAGCAATCAACATCATGCAACACCACCTGAAACATATGTAAAAACAAAGTCAGCAAAGAAATGCTGGTGAGTACATAGGTTTTGTGAGAGTGTCGGATTCATGGCTCGTTTATATGTTGCAGTACCTCATTAGACTACTAGAGTCAAAAGTACAAATCAAGTTGGTTATAGTTTATAAAATCTCGTAACCATGATTCTTAACCCCAAAACATTTGTTTTAGTAAACAAAATCGTAAAACATCTCGTAAAAACTCGTTTATAAAACTTGTATAGTTTATATTATTTCGAAAACTTCATTGTGTGACATCGTTTCGAAATCGTTTCCCAAGTGAACTAAATAATGACACGCAATCTAATATGATAAGAGCACTTATATATAAGATGCACCAGCGGCGTATCTACCATCTTTTATCATGCTACACCCGTCCCATTATCTAATCACTAGCCACAACCAATCGTTTATCCAATTCGTTTATCTCGTTTAAGTCGTATCAAATCGTTTAACTCGTCCCAAAATCGTTTTCGTTTTAACAGTGAAACTACTTATGGTCGTCTCGCTAATAACATTCAAACCTTCGTGACTCGACTATCTCGAAACTCGCATTAACAAACCACCAAAGGGTAACTTAACAATCATTAGATTCGGTCGTTACCTACATAATCCCCACACATAACCATGGGTGTAGTCTGATAACGGGATTTGTCAGATCCTATGGTACCATAACCTAATACTAGTCGGCTTGATCAATGTTAATGAATGTCATTCGTTATGTAACTACAACCATCAAGTTCGTCCACATTATCGAAATCGTTATTAGTTTAATATAAACCATCTTAATCGTTTTTGAAACCATCGTTTAAAATATCGAAATCGTTTTAATACATACGAATCACCCCAAAACAATCGAAAACAGTAAAATAGGGGAACTATGTACTCACATAGTTACCACAAAACATGTAAAAAGAGGGGATCTATGTACTCACATCGAAGTGCAAAGTATCCTCAATCTAAAGAACTAAACAAGCTCAAGCAAATCAAGGAAACTCAAGCAGCACCTAACAATCAAATCACTAGTAAATAAATCGACACCTAAATCGGAAGATCGGACAAAATGAGGTTTCGTAAACCATATGAGTGTTGGAACTCATGTAATATGGTTTTACAAAGCCTACATTCTAAATCGGAACCTAACCTAAGTGCTTTCGACCCGTTACGACCCATTAAGGTAGCTTATGCCACTTTAACGCGTCGTTCGCGCAAAAGCGCGTTTGAGACGTCTAACTAGTCCTATGACAAATATTATATGCTTAATCATGTTTAAATATGTTGCATAATCAGTTAAGTGGCAAAAGTTTAGGTTACATATGTTTAAAATCCAATTATGTATGAAAAGGGCATTTTGGTCATTTACCTAAGGCATATAAACTACCTATCATACAACTACTTAAACTATGTGACCATAAGGTGTAACCTCGGAAGGTTATTCCCTATACAACTATGGTCATTAAACATGCTTGGTCGGATCATAATGATCGACCAAAAGGGTTGCGTTCGAAAGTCTAAGCGGTGGTTTAGACTTGTTGACTTACGACTCTAAACAAGCACTAAACTAAAAGTGACGAGCTAAACATGTTGGAACAGGTTTAACTAAGTTAGAAAACAGGTTTTGATATCAAAACAAAGTGTTTTGATACCAAGAGTAGTTTGGTTGCAAAATAAGCTTAAATGCGCATTTTGACCGAAACTACGACTCGTCACTACGCCTAGTAAACGTGGTAATCAGTAGGTATTGTCACTAGGGACTATAACCTTCGTGATTACGCTCACGTTGCGAAGTTCAAACGAACTTCATGTTGACCAACTCGTGGTCAAAGCAGAAAGTCAAACATTGTTTGACTTTCACGCTCGAAAAGCGATAAAAGAACGAAAGAAGCTTACAAAGGGTCCAAGCTAGGGAGAACTTGATCTTAAAATCTCAGGTATGAAGTATTATAACTTCAACTTAGAGAAATCGAATCAAGGGTGCAGAAAACGGAGTGAAGTCATGGCTTTATATAGTTTTCGCAAAACCATTAGGATCGTTTCTTGCTAAGGATGGAACGATCTAAGCCATACATGTGGGCCAGTGGTTTTTAGAATACCATGGGACATCAAATACCAGTCCATAGTATGCAAATCAGGGGTTAAAAACCATTGGAACAAGTGGAAAACACCAGATTCAATGTTTATGCATTTCTGCTAAGCTGGTGGTGGCTTACGGACCGTAAGGTCCTAAGCATACGGTCCGTAAGGACCTTGCAGATCAGCAACTTTCAGAAAATGACAATTTAGCCCCTGCACCTTGTTTCGTCGCGTTTCGGCACTTCTAAAACCCGTCAAACCCATTTTCGAGCTCCACGATGATGTTAAAGCATAGGGAACATGAAATATGCTTGAAAATATTTCGGATGTCAGTTTGTTTGGCCGTACGATTGCGTTGTTCGGTTAATAACGACGGAAATCGTAACAAACGCGTGTACGATCCAAATTGTGAAACGAATGAAGTTTTTGCATTCCAATCACTAAAATAACATATTTTAATGATTATAAAAATTTTTGGATGTCCGGATATATTCAGAACGTAAGATATGCGCGAAAATGCAAACATATGCACTTTTTGACGCTTTTAGTCCCTATTGATCAAATAAGTTTATTTTAGCATACCGAACCCCTCAAAGCCTATTTCTAAGCTATGTAAAGGATATTTAGGGTATGTTTAACTTATGATCAAGTTCCGGAATTTTCGTTACCATACAAATCGGTATAGTTTCGCAGTTTGACACTAATAGTCCCTGCGATCGAACAAACTTGTTTTCGACACACCAAACCATCCAAAACTTATTTCTAAGTTATGTGAAGGTTATTTAAGGTATGTTAAGCCTATGTCACTATTCTGGAGTGTTTGTCGTGTTAAACTGACTGCGTTTACACACCAGTTTGTGTATAACTTTCCAAAAAGCGATTTAAAGCTTTGAAATCGGAATCAGATCAAATCGTAAAATCATTTAACACAATTACACACATAATAACACCAAAACACATTGTTTTATTAATAATTAACATTGTTTTACATTGTACATCGATTACAGAGCACAGTTGTCACAGTCTCCCCTACTTTAGGAAATTTCGTCCCGAAATTTTAACTAGAGGAAACTTGTGAGAACAATTGCGGATCTTTCGCCTTCATTTGGTCCTCACGTTCCCATGTAAACTCTGGGCCACGTTTGGATTCCCAGCAAACCTTGACCAATCGAATCCGTTTGTTCTTTAACTGTTTGACTGCACGGTCCACTATCTCCGCAGGTTTCTCGACAAAGTGCATCGTTTCATCAATTTAAATTTCGTCGAGTGGAATGTGAAGGTCAGTGGCAGCTAAACACTTTCGCAAATTGGGCACGTGAAAAGTTGGATGAATATTTCCAAGCTCTGGAGGTAGCTCTAGTCGATAGGCAACCTTTCCAACTCTTTCAACAATCTTAAATGGTCTAACATATCGTGGTGCAAGTTTTCCTTTCTTTCCAAATCTCACCACTCCCTTCCAAGGTGACACCTTGAGTAGGACATGGTCTCCGACTTATTATTCCAAAGGCATACGTCGCACATCCGCATAACTCTTTTGACAGCTTCTGGCTATCACAAGATTATCGCGAATTTTCTTGATTTTGTCTGTCGTTTCCAGAATGAGCTCAGGTCCAGTAAGCTGAGCTTCACCGATCTCATTCCAACAGACAGGTGAACGACATTTTCGACCATAAAGAGCATCGAATGGTGCCATATTGATACTAGCATGATAACTATTGTTGTAAGAGAACTCGATCAATGGCAGATGAGAGTCCCAATTACCACCAAAGTCTATTACGCATGCTCTAAGCATATCCTCCAAAGTTTGAATCGTCCTCTCAGATTGTCCATCTGTTTGGGGATGATAAGCAGTGCTTAGATTTAGTTGGGTTCCCATAGCAGATTGCATGGTCTTCCAGAAATGAGATGAAAATCGAGCATCACGACCAGATATGATATCCAAAGGGACACCATGTCGAGATACAATCTCATCAACATAAATCTTTGCAAGTTTATCAGCAGATAGATCCTCGCGAATCAGAATAAAATGAGCTGACTTCGTTAATCGATCGATGACAACCCAAATAGCTTCATCACCTTTAGATGTACGCGGTAATTTAGTGATGAGATCCATCGCAATGTTCTCCCACTTCCAAACCGGTATCTCTTGTTGTACAAGCAAACCAAAAGGTCGTTGATGTTCAGCCTTGACCCTGAGACAAGTTAGGCATTTCGATACATACAAGGCAATATCCTTCTTCATACCAGGCCACCAGTACTGAGTACGAAGATCCTTGTACGTTTTATCAGCACCAGGATGGATAGAATATCGAGACTTGTGAGATTCGTCCATTACCAAGGTGCGAAGATCATCTTGTTTCGGAACCCACAAACGATCCTTGAAGTAGAGTAAACCATCGTCCTTCGCTTCGAGTTTAAGCTCAAGTTGACGTGGTAATTCCTTACCCATCAAATTTTGTGAAACACAAGATTGTTGCGCTTGAAGAACACGAGTTTGAAGATCAGGTAGAGTTCAAACAAAATGAAGCTTGACTCGCTCCTTTCGACTAAGCGCATCGGCTACGACATTCGCCTTACCAGGATGGTAGCGAATCTCGCAATCGTAGTCGTTTAGGAGTTCAAACCAACGTCGTTGCCTCATGTTCAGCTCCTTCTGATTAAGAATGTGCTGGAGACTTTTGTGGTCTGTGAAAACCACACACTTCTCGCCATAGAGGTAGTATCTCCAGATTTTGAGAGCAAAAACTACAGCTCCCAACTCAAGATCATGAGTGGTGTAGTTCTTCTTGTGAACTTTCAATTGTCTAGACGCATATGCTATAACTTTACCCCATTGCATAAGAACACAACCAAGGCCTAAGTTGGACGCATCACAGTAGACAACGAAATCATCGTTTCCCTCGGGCAAAGATAGAACAGGAGCATCACACAGCTTCTGTTTCAGCGTTTGGAACCCTTCTTCTTGCTTGGGTCCCCACTCAAAAGGCTTATTCTTCTGAGTCAAAGCAGTGAGTGGAACCGCAATCTTCGAGAAGTTCGAAATAAACTGACGATAATAACCAGCAAGTCCGAGAAAAGAACGAACTTCTGTGCGTGTCGTTGGTGTATTTCAATCCTTAATAGCTGCTATTTTGCAAGGATCCACATGAATACCCTGCTCGTTGACTATATGACCCAAAAATTGAACTTCTTTAAGCCAAAATTCACACTTGGAGAATTTAGCAAAAGGTTGTTCTTTCTTTAGGAGTTCCAATGTCAAATGAAGGTGTTGCTCGTGATCGGCTCGAGACTTCGAATAAACAAGAATATCGTCAATGAACACAATGATGAACTTGTCTAAATAAGGTTTACAGACCCTATTCATTAAGTCCATGAAGATGGCTGGAGCATTCGTCAAACCAAAAGGCATGAAAGTGAACTCGTAGTGCCCATATCTCGTGCGGAAAGCAGTTTTGGGAATATCTTCTTCGAGTATACGAAGTTGATGATACCCAGAACGCAGATCGATCTTGATGGTAAGCTTATTAAGCTCACGATAATTGATACACATTCGAAAAGATCCATCTTTCTTTTTCACAAAGAGGACAGGAGCTCCCCAAGGTGAGTAACTTGGACGGATGAATCCTTTATCAAATAACTCTTGAAGTTGTTTCGATAATTCTTGCATCTCAGACGGTGCAAGATGATAAGGTGCTTTTGCAATCGGTTGGCATTGGGTACAAGATCAATATGAAACTCGACTTAAAGAACTGGAGGCAAACTAGGCAGTTCATCAGGAAACACCTCTGGATAATCCTGAACAATTGGAATATCCTGAATACTCTTATTCTTGCCTTTCTCCTCGGTGTCATGTGCTAGAAAAGAAACATATCCTTTTCGTAAGTAACTTCGGGCTTTCGTACACGACATAAGCTTCAAACCAACAGATAGTTTCTCACCACGAACCTCTAGGATATCGCCAGATGAAAGAGGAATATGAACGATCTTATCGAAACAAAAAACTTTGGCACGATGTTTGGTTAACCAATCCATCCCCATGATAATGTTGAAACTCCCAAGTTGCATCGGTGTGAGGTCAATAGGAAAGAGATGGTTATCGAGGTTCAATTGACAACCACAAATAACGGAATCGAGTACAAGAGGTTTACCAGTCGCAACTTCGATAGATAAGGGTTTCCTCAGTTTATTTCTAGGTATCGCAAGTAAAGGCTCAAAAGATAACGAAACAAAATGTCACACCCCGACCACGTAAAACAACAAAACGTGGCGGAATCGTCGGGGAGTGTTGTAACAGAATCATTGTTTCATAACACATGGAAAATTGAAATATTGTTTTATCGATTAAAAGAGTTACAATGTCTTAACAAACAATTAAGTATAACAAAATTAACTTGTCTTGCATCTTTTATTGTCACTAAGGCCCAAGTCCGCCTATGTGTATCTTGATCAATCCTATGCATCATCTCCTGAAACACATGTGAAAATAGGTACGTCAGCATAAAAATGCCGGCGAGTACATAGGTTTTATTGATTTAGGATTCATGACTTATAGGTTTAGAAAAAAGTTGCTTAACAAAAGTCAGTCATGATCCTTGTAGAATGTTTTGTTTTATAAATCATTTGAGAAGCGATGATAGATATGTATATGTACAAGTAAAAGAATAATGTATGGTTAAAAGGATAACCAAGTAAAATAAGATGTATAAAATAAACTGTTTTGTAAAACATTGTCTTGTGAAAATCTGTTATTTGTATAAAATGTATAGGTCCAAATTGAATGATTTAAATAACGCTACGACATGTAATATAATACAAGCACTTATATATAGGAAGTACCAGCGGCGTATCCACCATGCTTGTATCACATTACACACGTCTCGTTACTCAAATCACTTACCCAAACAAACCACCAATGTAAATTGCCCATGTCTAAACCATTTGCCAAATGTCTTTGTGAAAACCATGTCAAAATGTTTATGTCGAAATGTTTATGAAATGTATATGTCAATATCAAAATGTTTATGTCAAATGTCAATCATGTAATGTGTAAACAAAATGTCATGCATGGCAAGTGATATATGTATCAACTACACCATAGGTAAAAATGCACAAAACAATGCATTGAAGTAAAACGTGGTTTAAATCAATGTTATGTTTTGTGGAAAATGCATGCTATAATGAATACAGACATTTATGCGGTATTGTGAAAATGCATACATCCAAGCCTTGCAACTGTGGTGATAAACCTTTAAACAAATTAAAGGTCTATCTGTCTAAATGTTTTAATCGAATTCGGTCATTCCTTCCAATCCAAACATACCCAGGATTTCAGGAACGGGAGTTGTCAATTCCTATGGTACCATTACCTACTAACGAGCGGCGTGATCAATGTTAATGAATGTATATTGTCCCACTTAAACAAACCAAATGTCATACCCAAAATGTAAGCATGAAAATGTCATGTAAAACAAATGCACTAAGTATGATGAACATACATAGCGTGAAAATGTCATGTAAAACAAATGCACTAAGTATGATGAACATACATAGCGTGAAATGTCATGTAAAACCAATGTACTAAGTATGATGAACATACATAGCATGAAAATGTCATGTAAAATAATGCACTAAGTATGATGAATATACATAGCGTGAAAGTGTCATGTAAAACAATGTACTAATGAACATGGCAAGTATATAACGCGAAAACATGAAAAAGTATGAAAGTAACAAGTAGGCACATGTGTTTCACCCCAAAATGTTTGGAAAACAGTAAAAGAGGGGACTATGTACTCACAGTAGTGCGTCTTGAATCGAATCTCAAACCCTGTCCGCTACACGACAACCTACAACGTACTAATGTCTATTAGACGAGCGGGTCGTGCCTTGGCTTAGAGTTTAGTGTTTTGATTTGCGTTACTTAGGTATTATTTTGTTAAAACAATAATAATTATTTTAACTTAACTACCGATATTAGAAAAATAGTTAGACAACTATTTCGTACCTACTTTCTCTAATATTTTACTAAGTGTTCGGATTCTTGGAAAATTTCGGTAGGGTATCCTCTGTAAATAGAGGTGTCCATGCTTTAATAGCATATCATTTTCTTTTATATAAAACCAATAGTTCATTTTCAATCACCAAATCGACATATCGACAAACAAAACGTTGCATACTTCATTTCAGCTTTATAACTCGAAACCGGACTGTTTTCGAGGATTTTTATAAAATAGTTAAACTTTTCTAAAAATCTCCAAATTTTTACAGAATATGAAAAATGTTCCAAAATTTATTGTGTAAAAATATCAAAGTCCAATTTGTAACCCATATTTTATAAAAAATCATTTTCTCGACTGCAATCAGATCTGTTACCATTCTGATCGCAGTTTACGGAAATATTCATTAAAAATCAACCGTAAGTCCGTTTGATGAAATTCCAGTTGGAGGGTCATCCTGACAACGGTGTCCATCTACTGTAAAAATTTCATGGGTTGATTTTATTCAGGTTTTAAGTTGTGACTCCGAAAATGTCATACTTTTTCTGCAATAAAAATGCAGCTTGAGCTGCTGTCCAAAAATAACCCTTTAAAAATAGTAAACGGCCTCGAAAAATTATGATTCCAGTGCCATTTGCTTAGTTATTCCAAAACACTCATTTTAGGCTTTAGAAATTCCGTTTTTCGACTTAAAATGACCCCGTTACAGCCTGTTGAAGTTGGCTGGAAATCCAACTCAGCAAGCTGTTTGAGTTTTTGTGTGTGAAAAACAATCAACAATCGAACAAGAATCGAAGTGAGACAAGAGTATGAATGGACTTACTACTAGCACAAGGCTAGGGTAGAAATTCTAGTGAAGATGATGGTGAAAAAGATGATGAACAAGACTAGAACAAAGCTCCTTTGAATGCCCTTGGAAAACCCTTTAGATCTTCATACTAACTTGAATCTAGCTTGAAATGGTGATGATTTCTCATGAACAATGTTTGAAGGTGATGAATGGGGTGAGAGAGAGAGATGGGACGATTTGGGAGGAGGGATGGAAGGAGGTTGAGTGAGGTGTAGATTGAAGTATGGTTATATTTATAAAAGAAAATCCATAAAATCTAAACATAATCTAATAAAATCTAAAGAAATCCAAGAAATATCAATTCAAATCTTGGAAAATCTTGACAAAATATATGGTGGGGTCCCCATAATATTTGAATCGAAAATTATATGGGGGAGGGGGTCCAAGTGTTAGTTTTTATATAAATATGCTATATGTAGGCTAAAACGGGTATTTAATTTGATACCGGGTATTTTATCTAGCGTTTAAATCCCGGTTTATGGCGTTCCAATTTATTTTTATTATTCTATAAAAATAAACTAGCCAAAATATTACTGAAATAAATTTCAGTTGCCAAGACTGGCTGCGTTGTCCGCGTCTCGCAGTAAAAGCACTGTGTCGCGCAGAAACACGCGGTACGTGCTTAAACTTGGAAAATAACGTTTTTAAGCGTTTTAATTTATATTTCAATACGAACCTGATTAAAAAAAATAAAATTTCAATCATAACAGAATATCTTCTGGATTTAAATATTATCCGGGCGGTCACCAACGTTCGCTTTGCAGTTTTGTCGTAATTAGCTCTTTAGTTTAAATAAACATGTTTTCGCCATACCGAATCCTTCGAAAATTATTTCTAAGTTATGAAAGGGACATTTAGGGTATGTTTGGCTTTCGTCACAGTTCCGGAATGTACGTCGCGTTAAACTGATTGCGTTTAAGCACCAGTTTGCGTATAACCTTCCAGAAAGTGATTTAAAGCCCGAAATCGAACAAGAGTTGATATGTGCAAACGATACACATATTTTTACAAATCCCAAGTATGAAATGCAAAAATTTCATTGGCTTGGTATTTGTTTGATGGTGGTGGTGACACAGGTGTCACACAAAACTCCTACCAGCAACAGAATCGAAAAGAACAGATGCAAGTTGATTGTTAACAAGGAACGTACCGTAAACAACCTCGTTGTCCGCCCTCTCCTCATTTGCGTTCAAGTTGAATGCTCGTCCACGAGCGGGATTCACATTTGCGTTCGCGTTTGCATTCGGATTGACATTCGCATTCACCAATCTCGGGCAGTTGTTGCGGAAATGACCAATTTCTCCGCAATTGAAACACGAACCCGGTGGGAATCTTGCGACATTCCCCTGAACTTGTGCTGGAACCTGAGCAGCTTGATTTTGGCCAAAACGACAAATGTTGGCCAGATGCCCAAGTTTACCACATGTAGTACACTGCTTACAGGCCTGTTGGGCAACATGATGACCGTTGCATCGAGCACAGTGAGGTGCGGTACCAGCATATTACTTCTTCGCAGGAGTTAGGGCTGGTGGGTTCTGAGGGTTCTGGTTGGTGACAGCATAGTTCTGGGAAGCCTTGCGCTTCCTTGACTTCTTAGAAGACTCACCCTGCTTCTTACCCTTACCCTTACCCTTTTCTTGAGCAGAATCGGCTGGCTTCTTCTTGTCACCCTTGCGGGTCAATTTACCTTTTCTGACCTGAGACTCAGTCAGAGTAGCAGCCAATTCGATCGCTTGACGGATAGTAGTAGGATTACTGCCAGTCACAATATCTTGCACAGAATCGGGTAATCCATCGATATACCTCTCTATCGCCTTCTCCAATGGGGTAACCATCATAGGACACAACAAACTGAGCTCCTCATATCGATCCATATAAGTACGGTGTTCTCCCCGTCTTGTTTCAAATCATCGAATTCTCGTTCCAAAGCTCGAATCTCGTGACGGGGACAGAACTCTCTCATCATGAGAGCTCGGAACTCTTCCCACGTTTGTGCCATCGCCACATCAGCACCCCTATCACGCATCACTCTGTTCCACCATGTAAGAGCACGCTTCTCGAACACACTAGATGCAAACTTAACCTTACGCTCATTCGGACATTGAACATGTATGAATGTGCTTTCCAAACTTTCGAACCATTGCAGGAGCGTAGTTGCTCCTTGCGACCCAGAAAACTTCAACGACTTAGAAGAGTTGAAATTCTTGAAACTACATTGTGAATTATTGTTATTATTGTTGTTCTATAACTCATGGATCTGGGTTACTATGCCAGGAAGTACTGCAGCCATTTGCTGAATGACAAGGGCTGCGACTTCTTCAGCAGTAAACGGTTGAGCATCACGTTGAGGAGGCATTGTCTAAAAGAACAAGCAAACATGAGAAATGCGTGAGTTCGATAATTGGAAAAGCAAAAGAGGTATTGAAAACATCGACAAAACACAAGGAAGGCGATCATTCGTTCGTTACCTCGAACAAACAAACGAGACGCATTGACTAATCAAAGTAAATGGGTCAATATAATGTATCGCGATGACATGCTCGCCTATAAGTGAACACTCACCCCAAGAGTTCCCAGGTAAGAGTGACTGGTCCGATACTGCGGATTTGTATGAACACTCTAGCCTTAGACAGAAAACTCAGGGTACAGGCATTCACTCTTCCAGTTTGCACGTGTTCACATTATAAGACCCAAACTTTGAGGAGATTTTGAAAAGTAAGAGGGATCAAAACCTTGTAATCAATCATCCAAGGATAGATGATTAATTTTCGAAGCGGATTTGTTATTGTGTTCTCGTTGTGGTTATCACCTAAGGAGAAGTGACGGTATTGTTTTAAAATCTAAACACAAGTACAATTGCGTTAGGGTCCTAGAAAGTTATAGTCTAGGTCAAAGCATTGCTAATAATCTAATTCCCTATAACCATTGGCTCTGATACCAACTCTTCTGTCACACCCCGACCGCGTTAAAACAATGAAATTGCGGAGGAAACATTGGGGAGTGTTGCAACAAAATTATTGTTTCACAACCACGGATACAAAAGTTTCGTTTTATAGAATTATTAGATAAATTGCATTGTCTTTAAACCAAACAAACGAGCTACACATCGTCTAGCATTGTTTTTATGTCACTAAGGCCTTGTCCAGAACCTAAGTGAACATGCTTCCTAGCAATCAACATCATGCAACACCACCTGAAACATATGTAAAAACAAAGTCAGCAAAGAAATGCTGGCGAGTACATAGGTTTTGTGAGAGTGTCGGATTCATGGCTCATTTATATGTTGCAGTACCTCATTAGACTACTAGAGTCAAAAGTACAAACCTCGTTTTGAAAAGTGTATTGCAACATAATTAACCAACTCAAATCAAGTTGGTTATAGTTAATAAAATCTTTTAACCATGATTCTTAACCCCAAAACATTTGTTTTAGTAAACCAAATCGTAAAACATCTCGTAAAAACTCGTTAATAAAACTCGTATGGTTTATATCATTTCGAAAACCTCGTTGTGTGACATTGTTTCCCAAGTGAACTAAATAATGAGACGCAATGTAATATAATAAGAGGACTTATATATAAGATGTACCAGCAGCGTATCTACCACGCTTTTATCATGCTACACCCGTCCCATTATCTAATCACTACCCAAAACCAACCGTTTATCCAATTCGTTTATCTCGTTTAAGTCGTATCAAATCGTTTAACTCATCCCAAAATCGTTTTCGTTTTAACAGTGAAACTACTTATGGTCGTCTTGCTAATAACATTCAAACCTTCGTGACTCGACTATCTCGAAACTCGCATTAACAAACCACCAAAGGGTAAGTTAACAATCATCAGATTCAGTCGTTACCTACATAACCCCCACACATAACCATGGGTGTAGTCTGATAATAGGATTTGTCAGATCCTATGGTACCATAACCTAATACTGGTCAGCTTGATCAATGTTAATGAATGTCATTCATTATGTAACTACAACCATAAAGTTCGTCCACATTATCGAAATCGTTATTAGTTTAATATAAACCATCTTAATCGTTTTTGAAACCATCATTTAAAATATCGAAATCGTTTTAATACATATGAATCACCCCAAAACAATCGAAAACAGTAAAATAGGGGAACTATGTACTCACATAGTTACCACAAAACATGTAAAAAGAGGGGATCTATGTACTCACATCGAAGTGCAAAGTATCCTCAATCTAAGGAACTCAGCAAGCTCAAGCAAATCAAGGAAACTCAAGCAGCACCTAACAATCGAATCACTAGTAAATAAATCGACACCTAAATCGGAAGATCAGACAGAATGAGGTTTCATAAACCAAATGAGTGTTGGAACTCATGTGATATGGTTTAACAAAGCCTACATTCTAAATCGGAACATAACCTAAGTGCTTTCGACCCGTTACGACCCATTAAGGTAGCTTATGCCACTTTAACGCGTCGTTTGCGCAAAAGCGCGTTCGAGACGTCTAACTAGTCCTATGACAAGTATTATATGCCTAATCATGTTTAAATATGTTGCATATTTAGTTAAGTGGCAAAAGTTTAGGTTACATATGTTTAAAATCCAATTATGCATGAAAAGGGCATTTTGGTCATTTACCTAAGGCATATAAACTACCTATCATACAACTACTTAAACTATGTGACCATAAGGTATAACCTCGGAAGGTTATTCCCTATACAACTATGGTCACTAAACATGCTTGGTCGGATCCTAAGGATCGACCAAACGGGTTGAGTTCGAAAGTCTAAGCGGTGGTTTAGACCGCTTGACTTACGACTCTAAACAAGCACTAAACTAAAAGTGATGAGCTAAACATGTTGGAACATGTTTAACTAAGTTAGGAAATAGGTTTTGATATCAAAACAATGTGTTTTGATACCAAGAGTAGTTTGGTTGCAAAATACGTGTTGGTGCATCCGTCTGTCGACTTCGTCTTGTGTCGAGTCTTGTATAGAGCTAGTTAGATCAGGGCATGAAAAACGAGATGTGGTTTTTAGTGATGATTCTGATTGAAATGAAATTAGGTCATTTCAAGCGAAACCTAATTAATTCCGATTCCGCTCGAGAGGTCCTGTGCTGATTTCGCTTGAACAATCATTGTGATCCGCTTGAGACATGTTCAAGCGGAATCTCATCAACTATATATAGGTGTCTTCAAGCGAAATCATATAATAATTTTCCGGTTGTGCAACGAAGTGCTGCCGAAGTGTCGACTTGTTGTAAAACAGCTTTATATCAATCTAATCGACAATTTAAAGTGATTTGCGTGCTGAATTGACCTCAGATTGTCTGTTTCCGCCGTTCAAACTAAGTAAAACTCTTCTGATCGACTCGTTTGGGTCTGAAAACGATCCTACAAGTGGTATCAGATCAGAAGGAAGAGTTCATACCAATTCAGTTGTATTTTCTGTTTTCTACACCTTCTTTTTCAAATTAAAAACTTTTTCACGATTAAAATTTCAAATTCTCACATAACACGCGCATTTATGTTTTAACAAACCCTGGAAGGTTTCAGAATTAAAATCGATCTATATCTCAACATTTTCGTTATTCCGCTTGAAATTCTGTTCGAAATGATGATGTCATTGTGATTTCGCTTGGAATTTTGTCCTGGTTCCGCTTGAAAACCACATTCCGCTTGAGTGATTCCGCTTGAATCACTATTTCCGTTTCAAATCTGATTCCGCTTGGACAATTCTTGTGATTCCACTTCAAAGTGCATATTTCGTACCAAAGGTTGATTCCGCTTCAAAAGAGATTTCGCTTGAACTTGTGTAGTTTCTGATTTCGCTTGAAATAGGCAGATTGTGAATTTCTGAAAACCAAAAAATGGAGAATGAGTTTTATAATGCCTTTGCTGGTCCAATGAATATTACTCAAAGTACATTGCTTGAAAATGAGACGGGGACATCACAAAAACCTCCTAAGCTTTTGGATATTGATGATTATAATGGCTGATGAGAAAAAGAAGTATATAGATGAGAAATTGATGGTTAGTCTGTTATAGCAAGCGATAAAAGAGGACATATTGGTTCTTCTTCAACATGATGGAAGTGCATATTCGATTTGGAATGAATTAGAAGCAAAATTTCTGGGAGTGATGATATGCTCAAGAACAAAATGTCACTTATGAAGAAAGAACTTGATCTTTTCCGTGGTTTGAAATCAGAAAATACCAAGCAGATTATTGAAAGATATTGTAACTTGGTGAAAAATATGACAAAACTAGGCATCAAAAAGGATACAGATGAGTTGATTGAGAAACTAGCTCATGCGTTACCACATGATATTTGGGGAACCTATCTGATGATGTTGAAGAATAATAGAAAAGAATATAAAAAGTTAACACTGGGTGAGTTTATTAAACATTTTGAAGCTCAAGAGATGGAGCAAAGAAAGATTACTAGGATGAAGAACTATGATGGAGAACAAGACATCGGATTGTATTTCAAAAGTGGTGTTAGTGATAAGACCAATTTTTCTCCAAAGGTTGAAACTGCGTTTAATGCAAAAGGTTCTTCTGAAAGTTCATCTCAGGGATCAAGCAGCAAAACAGGATTTTCTTCACTTCCAACATTTGATCCACATTTTTCTACAACAAAGAGTGGCAAAGTGCTTCAATGCAACATTGCATTTAAACTTGAAAATGATCAAAATTATACTGAGGAAGTTGCTAAAAGTCACATGTCTTTGTTGGTGACTGTGCTTGAATCCTATGGAGGCTTAGTTGCTGGGAGGATCGGAAATCCAATGCTCACGAAAGAGGATTACGATCAAATTGATGCCGAGGAAATGGAATTGATGGATATAAAATGGTGTATGGCTAGTGTGTTGAGACGAGCTGAAAAATTTAAACAAATTATAGGCCGCGATGATTTCCGCGATGCATATGTTTCAGCTTTAAGATTTGATAAATCTAAAGTTACTTGTTTTCGTTGCAGGGAAAAGGGGCATTTCAAGAGAGAGTGCACAAATCGTGAAGCAAGTGGAGCTCAAAATCCTTTCGGAAACAATGACTACTATAAGAAGGCAATTTATCATCAAATTACACAACAACCACATCAACAACAACAGGCACAAACTGCACATGGTAGAAAAGAAATTGAAGATTCAAAGAGATCATGTCTGGTTAATCAGGGCAAGGACAATGATTTCAGTTGGGATAAATACATTCCAAAAGATAGTAAAGTATGTTTGGCAGACCAAGAAGACGAAAAATTGCTAGAAGGTTTCAGTTGGGACAATTATTGCCCAGATAAAGAATTCATGGCAAAGGAGAGTTTAAACGCTAAAGCTTTTGTTGCTAATGCTTCTGATGAATATTGGGCAGAAAAATACAGAAAAATTGCTAAAGCTGAAGAAGAGAAATGGAAGAAATATGAAGAAGAAGAAGAAGAAGAACAGGAACAAGCTGAAGCTGAGAAAAAGAAAAAGGCTAAAGAAGAAGTTCAAATAAGAATAGTCAAAGAAGTTCCAGAATTTGAAATCAAAACAGATGCTGAGGCAGTCAAAGTTCCTGAGAAGTGCATGAATTGTGATTCTCTGATCAAGCAAAACAATGAATTGCTCCACAACATAAAAAGGTTGAAGAATCATATGATACCTTGAACAGAGAAATGAACAAGTACAATGAGTTAAGTAGTGAACAAGCTGTAGCAATGAATACACTCAAAGGAGCATACATGAGACAGCTTGACAATGTCAACTACTACACAGAAAAGTGTGCTGAACTTGAATTGAAGTTGGCAACATAAAGAATTGAAACTGAAAGAGTTAACAATTTATTGAAAAGTTACTCATGTTCTACCCTTGTTGTTGACAGGATTTACCCAATTGTGGATAGATTGAAGACGTTTAAGGAAGAGAAGACTTCGGAAGAGAAGAAGTCCAAGACAGAAGAGGATGATGAAGTAAAAATTTCTGGTAAGAAACCAAGTGTTGTCTACAATAGATGTCCGCCCCCGGTCAAAAATGGATATTCACCTAGAAATCCAAATTCTGAAAGAGTCAAAAAGGCAACAAACTTACAGTGGGAGTCTGGGTCGTCAGATAATTTGCCAGAAAATATTGATGTTACGTTCACATCGTCTGACACTGATCATGAGTCCAAGTTGATAAAAAGTGTGGTCGATCAGATGTTGGATAAAGATGACATAGAGGAGTCAAAAATGGAGTCCAAATCCGAGCCAAAGTCTGAGTCCGACATATCAAAATCAACAATCAAAAGGGACAAACGGTTTATGATAAGGAGTTTTTATTATCAAAATCTAATTCGAATGACGAACCAGTCAAAGTAGCATATACTTTGAAAGATTCTGACAAATTATATTCTGATGAGATTTTTCCAATAAGAAGTGTTAAAATTGAAATGATTCAAAAGGTTTTCAAAATCGCAGAAATTAATATTTCTAAAATAAAAGAGTTAAATCTTTCTGGAAAACCTAAACAATACACTTCAAGAGATCAGCAAAGAATAAACAAGAAAATGGGATACAATTATGGTTATAGTTTCCAAAAGAAACCAAACCATAACGGTAATTTCAAAAAAAATGGATTGGGTTTTACTCCACTGAAAAATTATAAAAATGAGAAAATTTATAAACCAAAAACTGTTTTTATTTCAGGAACAAGTGCTGAGAAAGAACAAAAGAGTTCATTTTGGAAGCAGACGAACAAAGAATTCCTTGCCAAAAAGCTAGAAGAAATGAAGCAAAGTGTTGTTCAAAAGAAGATGGGGACGAGAACCTGTTTTAACTGCAAAATAGTTGGTCACGTTGCCAGGAATTATCCAAAGGCAATCAACAAACAACAGGGAGTCTATGGTAAAATGAAAGAAAAGATTGTTGAGAAAGCTGAACTGCCAACCAAAAAATTTACGGGTTTTGAAATTTCAATTTTTGAGGTTGGTGAATGTTCAAGAAAGGTTTTGAAAGGAAAAGAAAATCTGAAAAATCAAAAATGGGTGGTTAAGGGTTCAGGTAACAGTTCTGGTGATGAATCTGATTCCACAAAATCAGTGGAGCCACGTGTTGTTGAAAAAGTTGAGAAATCAGTTTCGATTATGGATGATGAAAATTTTCCACCTCTGTGAGCTGAAAATTTTTAAGAAGAAAGTTAGGAAAGTTGAAATTTCAAATCAATTTTATTCTGAAAAGAATAAGTTTGATGTTGAAAAGATTTTCAACGGAAATGTGAAACACATTTTTGGCAAAAGGGTCAATGGTAAGGCTAAAGGTGTCAAAGAATTTTATGCTTCCAAAAAGATAGTTCACAATTCTGTTGAAAGTAAAAGTGAAGAAGAGGTAGTTTCACCCAAGGATGGTCAGGCTTGGGTGGATATATTTTTCAAAGATTAAAAACCTGACTTGCCGGAACTTCCAAGTTGGTAATCGCGGAGCATGAATCGGCATCATTCATTGAAATTTAAAAAAAAAACTTTAAAATTTTGGCAAGTCATACTGCTGGAATTGCCGGAACTCCCAGGTAGTTAGTGTGGAGTAGTAATCGACATTCTGAGATTTCAACCTGCAAGTGGTAAGTGTTGGTAAGCAAACCGACTCATGGTTGAAAGATAAGGTTTGTTTGTTAGAAGATTGATTAATATTTCTTCAAGTAGTTAATCAGGGTCATTAAATTGAACTTGATTTAACTATTATCCAAAAGATTGGTAAACAATGTGATGAATTGATCCCCATTTCCTACAAGTGGTAAAATCAATCAAACTTATTTTCTGGAAAAACCATTTTGATTAAAACAAACTTAAGTGTTTTGAAATCTTAATGGGAAAATAGTCTGTTGTGAGGGGGAGTTCTGATTGTTTATGCCAAGTGAATGGAGAATTGAGGCAATTCGATATCAGTTGTCATGTTACTTGTACAGTTTGTTTTCAATTTTCTTTAAATGTGTTTTGCATTATAGGGGAAGTAAAAATTTCAAAAAATCCAAAAACGTTAGAAAATTTTGAAAAAGACAAAAACATGATAAAATGAAAAAAAAGTTTTGTTGCATATAAGAGGAAATGATAGTACATTAGTGGACTGTCACAACATGCTAAAGAAATGGAAAAGTTAAATGTGATAAACAATCTCACTACGGATATGCCAGTAGGTTTTTGCACATTTAGTAAATTGTGATGAGATATAAATAGAGATGGGCATAAAAACCGGTTCCTACCCAATTCCAGTGGACCCGACCCGTACCCGGTTCCGGTTCCTACCCGGCTAATAGTAGAACCGGTTCCGGGTTTAAAAAACCCGTAGGTTCCGACCCGGTTCCACATTTTATAAATAAAATCGGTTCGTACCCGGTTCCTACCCGTACCCGATGCATACCCGGAACCCGGTTCCTACCCGGAACCCGGTTCCTACCCAGAACCGGTTCCGGGTATTACAAAAAAAACCCGACAACTATTTAAGATATGGATTTTAATTGGACCAATGGTTTATATGAGCAGACCACATGGGCCGACAATTACAACTCCTAATGGAATATGATTGGGCCGTTCAAAGACTGGCAATCCTAATTATTTCACATGCAATTGTTGACAATGTCCGACAAAGTAATTCAACACTCTCTATTCTCATTGGGCAGATTAATATAGTGATTCTGAACATGCACATGTATTGTTTAAAAGGGCCGAAGACTCAAATTACTCTAATTGGACCTCCAATGTTAGTGGATCTGATTAATTGTATTTCATTTATGATCACATGCAGCCGTTTTTGATTCAAACGAAATGATTAATATTCAAACGAAATGAATATCTTTCAAACGGAATGATTGAAGTGTACCCGGGTTGTACCCGGAACCGGTTCCGTCAGGACCCGTACCCGGTTCCATTGTACCCGAAACCGGTTACGCCGGTTCTAAATATATTGACGTGTACCCGGGTTGTACCCGGAACCGGTTCCACAGAGAACCCGGTTCTACTCACTTGTATCCATACCTGGTTCCGGGTTGGAACCGGTTCCGGGTTTTATGAATACCCGATTATGCCCATCTCTAGATATAAATATAAATCCAACTTGCTTATCTCGTGGGTAACATTTCTTGGATATATAGGTAACTCCTGAAATCTTGTTTGAAAGGTCCCTTTTTCTGAGATACTAGGTCTTTATACTCAGTGATATCTGGGGTATTATCCCGGGACTTCTGCTGAATGGAAATTCTGACCTAGTCCCCGTATAATACTTTCTGCAAATGCTTGAAACATAGCACAGCCCTCAGCTTTAAAAATGATGAAACATTGAAAAAATGCTAATCAAAGCTGTTGAAGAAAAGATCCTCTAAAGGGGACACACCTAAAGTCGAGCCGTTATCTTTCTGCTGAACGGAAGTTCTGACCTGAGCTCTCACGGTTTCATGTTTAACCTCTTTACAGATATCATCTGTGGTATACTCACCTGTAAGACTGAATATTCGGATCTGGATACGGGAGTATATTCAAGTGGTGGGACACGCGAATAAGTTTAAGTGCTTAAGACATTAATCTCGTATCTCGGAACAGTTGAAATTTGTGTGAAAATTTAAGTGGTCTAGTATACTGACAATCTAGGTGAATTGTTTAGAACTTAAAATGAAATCAAGCTTAACGGTGTTAGTGATTTATCTCAAAATCTGATATGATCCTCTTGCACAAACTCACAAAAAGATTGTCTGTAAATATTTCTTTACTGCTTTCATGTTAAAAATCAAAAATCCAAAAAGATTTTAGTGTGTTTTAGCATAAATGTTGGAAAATACAAAAAGATTTTCGAAAACTGATGTTGAAAAACTGATTTTCAAAATTCCAAGTGCTAAACTTGATGAACAGGTTTGGGAGAGAGTGTATGAAGAAGTTATAATTACAAGTGGTTTTTAGAGAATAAATCATTTTTGGAATGTTTCCTGCAAATGGTTTCTAAATTCTAAAAGTTGTAAAGCTTTAAACTTTGAGAAACTTATGAGTTTGGTAGAGTCTGTGCAGGAAATGGCAGGTTACAATACCTGAAGATGATAAATTCCAGACTGCGATCCCAGCACATTGAAAGGGGGAGTCTAAAGGCATCAAGAGAGAATGTTGAAGATGCAGAAAGCCAGATCGAGATTTTGAAGATAGAAGAGAGAAGATAGAGATTGAGTGAGGATGCTTACAATGAAGAATACTTTGAAAAAGAGGGAACAGACTGATAAAGACTAAAGGTTTGACAACCGAAGACTCGACACTGAAGACTCCGTCAACATCCGAGGGGGAGTTTGTTGGTGCATCCATCTATCGACTTCGTCTTGTATCGAGTCTTGTATAGAGCTAGTTAGATCAGGGCACGAAAAATGAGATGTGGTTTTTAGTGGTGATTCCGCTTGAAATGACATTAGGTCATTTCAAGCGAAACCTAATTAATTCTGATTCCGCTCGAGAGGTCCTGTGCTGATTTCGCTTGAACAATCATTGTGATTCCGCTTGAGACATGTACAAGCGGAATCTCATCAACTATATATAGGTGTCTTCAAGCAAAATCATATAACAGTTTTCCGGATGTGCAACGAAGTGCTGCCGAAGTGTCGACTTGTTGTAAAACAGCTTTATATCAATTTAATCGACAGTTTAAAGTGATTTGTGTGCTGAATTGACCTCAGTTTGTCTGTTTCCGCCGTTCAAACTGAGTAAAACTCTTCTTATCAACTCGTTCGGGTCTGAAAACGATCCTACAACACGCTTAAATGCGCATTTTGACCGAAACTACCACTCGTCACTACGCCTAGTCAACGTGGTAATCAGTAGGTATAGTCACTAGGGACCATAACCATCGTGATTACGCTCACGTTGCGAAGTTCAAGCGAACTTCGTGTTGACCAACTCGTGGTCAAAGCAGAAAGTCAAACACTGTTTGACTCTCCCGCTCGAAAAGCAATAAAAGAACGAAAGAAGCTTACAAAGGGTCCAAGCTAGGGAGAACTTGATCTTAAAATCTCAGGTATGAAGTATTATAACTTTAACTTAGAGAAATCAGATCATGGGTGTAGAAAATGGAGTGAAGGCATGGCTTTATATAGTTTTGGCAAAACTGTTAGGATCGTTTCTTGCTAAGGAGGGAACGATCTAAGCCATACATGTGGGCTAGTGGTTTTTAGAATACCATGGGACATCAAATACAAGTCCATAGTATGCAAATCAGGGGTTAAAAACCACTGGAACAAGTGGAAAAGACCAAATTCAATGTTTATGCATTTTTGTTGTGCTGGTGGTGGCTTACGGATCGTAAGGTCCTAAGCATACGGTCCGTAAGGACCTTGCAGATCAGCAACTTTCAGAAAATGACAATTTAGCCCATGCACCTTGTTTCGTCGCATTTTGGCACTTCTAACACCCGTCAAACTCATTTTCAAGCTCCACAATAATGTTAAAGCATAGGGCATGAAATATGCTTGAAAATATTTCAGATGTCAGTTCATTTGGCCGTACGGTTAATTACGACGGAAATCGTAACAAACGCGTGTACGATCCAAATTGCGAAACGAATGAAGTTTTTGCATTCCAATCACTAAAATAACATATTTTAATGATTACGCAAAATTTTTCGATGTCCGGATATATTCAGAACGTAAGATATGCGCGAAAATGCAAACTTATGCACTTTTTGATGCTTTTAGTCCCTATTGATTAAATAAGTTTATTTTAGCATACCGAACCCCTCAAAGCCTATTTCTAAGCTATGTAAAGGATATTTAGGGTATGTTTAACTTATGATCAAGTTCCGGAATGTTCGTTACCAAACAAATCGGTATAGTTTCGTAGTTTGACACAAATATTCCTTGCGATCGAACAAACTTGTTTTCGACACACCAAACCATCCAAAACTTATTTCTAAGTTATGTGAAGGTTATTTAAGGTATGTTAAGCCTATGTCACTATTCCGGAGTGTTTTTCGCGTTAAACTGACTGCATTTACACACCAGTTTGCGTATAACTTTCCAGAAAGCGATTTAAAGCTTTGAAATTGGAATCGAATCAAATCGTAAAATCATTAAACACAAATACACACATAATAACACCAAAACACATTGTTTTATTAATAATTAACATTGTTTTAGATTGTACATCGATTACAGAGCACAGTTGTCACATTAGTGCTTAATGACTGTGCTAAATTACAATTTATTTACTTGAATTGCTTCTGATTATTACCATATACATACATGTGCATCATATATTGCTTAAAGTCTTGTCATTATTGCATGAGAACTTTATTGACTCAAAAGATGCACGAAATACAGTAAGCACAACTCCAGGATCTCTCCAAATTTACGGTTACATAGCCGTGAACCATTTATTAATAATCACCAACGATCACCCATAACCCCTGAACCCCCTCCGTCGCTGCAAGAATGCAGGACCATGGACTTTGTTTGTCAACTACCTTCTGCGGAGCGTACACGCTAAGGATATTGATACCCACTTCGCTCCCCTTAATTGACCTGCAAAGTAACAGGAAGTTAGTCTTTCACACACGAATTAAGAGAAAACAAAATAGGGTCCCAAACGCAGAGAATGCCTCCAATTGACGAATAGGATTAACGACCTCCTCCTATTTAGAGTTGTTTGTTTCCTGAAACGAGATGAAAGAAACCTTCTCCATAGTCTTAATCTCACTAATCCACCCAACTTTTTTCTCCACCCCGAAATCCTTAACGTTAATCCAAAGGATATTCACTGATAACCCCCATTAATGCCTTCTTCTATAAACGCTGCTTTCACCTCTTCTTGAATGGTCTCCAAATTTGTTCTTACAATTATATCAAGATCAGTAGTATCCATCTCCACTGCGTCTATATCGATGACCTGGGTTTCTTCTACAACCTCTCCCTTTTCCACACAAGTGTCGTCGATATCTCTAGAAGCCCACGACATATTACTAGAAGCCTCAGGTGAATTGTTTAAATCCATTTCACTGGGCTCTGTAGGCTTAACACCCACTCCCCCATTAAACCCTTCGCTAAAGCCCAACACCTTACCTGGGCCCCCTAAGTCGAAGATATCATCCCATTGAAATGGGTCTTCACTCCTGGACCGCTTTCTAGGCCTGCTGGAAATTGTTAGCCCATGCTTCCTTAAAGGAGGGACCTACTAGCGCATTAATTTCACTATCTTTCTGGGGTGACGAAATAGAGAACACGCAGGGATCACTCAACTTCAACTCCTATGCAGAAAAGCCCCAAGTGTTTCATGTGCCGCCTTCTAGGCTTCCCCATGCAAGCAAGATGATCTGCCTCCCTCACGACTATTCGCATTACCCACCAGAACCCTAGCCACCTCCGACACTTCCCCATCGTCGTCCCCCATACCATCTTCTCTTTGACCCTCAAACCAGCCGGCCAACACCAGCTAAGAGATTTCTATTTTCTTCCCTTTGCCAGTCAAAACCTTAATACGCTCAACTCAGAGAGCACCCTCATCCTCCTGTAATTGTGAAGGATGAACCACAATGCCAAACTTGCTACCAACCGAATCAAACTCATTTGGCATCCACCTATTGGCCAGATGTATTTTAACAAGGGTACACTGTTAAATCATCCTTTTTTTTAGTATAGCATATACCGATAATGGTATGATTTAGTTAGCTGATTAGTTTTTTTAGAGTAAATAGAACATAAAGGTTTTTTTTAATTGGTACATCTCTATCTATTAATAAGGAAACGGAATGAATAGTGAAAGGAGTCGTGTATCATCTTCATTTGTTAACGGGGCGGTGCCTTCACCCATTCAACCCACATATAAGGCGATGGTAGAGAGAGGAATGGACTAACAACGGTGGATTGTGGTAACGGAGGATCCGCCGCTGCTGGAGACCGTCTTGTCCAATCTGCGACTATTCGAGCTTGGTCTTTCTCTACATGTCATTGATTTTCTTGGCCAAGCGACTATTCAGTGGAGGCCCGCCGTTGTCGGCGGCCATTTGAGGCCATTTTCTAGCGGCGATGGTTATTTCAAGGAGGCCCATTGTTGCGGCGGCGATTAGAGCCCGTTTTTGGCAGGGGTGAGCTTCAGATTTTTCCATGGTAATCTTTGTATATCTCCATTTTTTATGTTTTATACTTTTAGAGCTTTTGGTACATTGCATGACTTCTCTCATATGAGAACTCTTTTGATCTATAAAGCCTAAAGAGTTTTTGGTGTAAAACCCTAAGTCTCCTATGAATTTTTGGTTGGTGGAGTCTGTTTGTTGATATCCAGTAGTCTTGATTATTGGGTTTGTTCGTGACCAAGAAATTGTAAAAGTGGAATCTTTTCATGTTATGAACTCAAAGTTCAAGATTCTGAATTGGAGTTATGATAGTGTTGCTGTTATGAAACCCTAACGGGTCTTTGTTCCCGAACGTGATCTTTGATTTATGCGATTGTAGCCATTAACAACCCAGTTGAATTTCACCCGGCCTATTGGAATTAAGGGTAAATGGAACTGAAAGTTATATTCAGTTATTGCGTCTCGGGTTTGTTTGCTGGCTATGATGACTTTGGTATAAAAGAAGGTTATATATTGCATAACAAGGATGGCGAGTGCATTATTTGCTACTAGCAACCTGTTATGCAACCACGACAACCTCAATACCTTCTGAGCCATCTATTACAAGTCATTAAAAAAACACAAAACAAGTTCCAGTTCCGTGAACAACCTCATTAAAGTAACTGAATCATTTCCGTATAAGTGGATCAGTAAAAAAAATGGAAACTAGGGTTTCATGTAACTTCAATGACTATGGTTGGCAGTCGTTGGGGTGTTGTGATAGGGTTGTCCACAAATGGCTCAATATTTCCACTAATAGTTCCGATTACAGTGCTGATTTTGATGATAGTGTTTGTGATCCTGTTGATGCACGTTAGTTGACCGCTTTGTCGTTGATTTGAATGTTGTTTTATTGTTTCTATGATGTTGTGTTTTGACTTTTGAAGGTTAGGATTTAATGGAATTTATTTTTTCAGATGCATTGTGTTATCAATCAAATGAATCGGGATTTAATGATAGGAATCAAGTTAACTTTCAGAATGATCCTAATGGTAAAAAAAACTTTGATGTGACTTTCCGAATGATCCTAGTGGTAAAAAATTTTGATGTGTTTTATGTTGTTGATATATATATTTTTTGAATTTAGATTAGTAGTTCAATATGGACTTTTTGTTTATTGAGTTTTGTGAAGAAAGGGCTTTGGGGCCGGGTGGGACTGGTTGGGTGGCTTCATGAATGGATTGAACCGTTAGTTTTTTGGGTCGGGGGAGGTTGGGGTGGGTGGTTAAGGATAAAAAAGTCTATAGAGTAGGTCAAATAGTTGGGTGGTTGGGTTGCATTTCAATGCAGGTGGAGTTTTAGGATGGGTCTAACGGCTCGATACCTTCTGTTTTCCATTTGTTGTATTTCTTGTGGTGGTTGGATCATGTCTTTATGTTCCTCATATCAACTAGGTATGGCAGCAAGAAGAGTACTGAAGCAGAGTGCAGGAGGAAGTGGATGGTCTGGTGGCGGTGCAAGTAGCGGAGGTGGTGGAAGTTTGGGCAAGAAAAGTAACAATGGTTTTGGCTCAGGTGATACCTAAGTGGTTGCAAATGACGGATGGGGTGGCCCTAAAAGAGTACTAAAGCGATAGGAAATGACGGTGGCGCCGGTTGGGAACAGAAGAATAACGGAACTTCTGGTTCAGGTGGTGAGGACAAAGATGCTGCTAATAGTGGGTGGGGAGACAATGGTTAGGAGCAGAAGGACAAGGATGCAAATAATAGCGGATAGGGTAGCAGCAAGAAAAGTTCTGCTGGTTGGTGATGCTAATAAAGTAATGGCAAAAAGAATCCTTTTAACTGATGTGTTCTAAGTAAGGTATTCATATTCTGTTTGTATAGGCATAAAACCCTTCTTATTTTATTGTGACCGTGGTTTCAAAACTTGCTACTACGACAGCAAGACAGCACAAAAGTAAGAAATGTCCAAAATCTTGATTGATTTACATGCTCTTATATGGTTTTTGTGTCTTTATTTATTACATGATGCCAAATATATTAGTGTTTGCATTGATCAGCTTCTGCAATGGCCTGCAATGGCCTGCAATGAATTCATTTTATCATGTTGTTGCTATACTCGGTATTCAAAAAAATATAGATATTTCTATTTTTTGAAGTTTATGATTTTGACAACTTTGTGGGCATACTTTACCTTTCTTATAGTTTTAATAAATGGTTACCTTAAAATGTCAAAACAACCAACCTATTTTTAACTGCAACTTTTATCTTATTGTGTAATCTCAAAATAATTTATCTCTCTGTTAATTCCATCTTTCATATTTATAACAAAACTAATTAAATACATTAGGAATGATTTGGTTTAGCGTAATCGTGTTATTAGTAGTAATATAAAACGTGCGTCTAATTACAACCAAGGACGTTTTGGTTGGGCGCGCCACAACGCGGCACTGTGTATAGAACTAGTTTGTTTAAAATACAAAAGCTATTTTAATATACAGTTACTAGTATTAACATTCTTGCTTCTATATCTGCTTTGAAACATAAATGAGACTTAAAACATGTCTAAGAGCATTCACATCCAATCCATCAAATTATACATACATTCCACTAAAAAACAACTCCTATATCAATATATTTCCACTAAAAACAAATACTTTTTCTCTCTCCTTTCAATTAAATAATATTATCATTACATTTTTCTCTAACTTCCACTCACAACCACTTTCAAAATATATTAAAAAATTATAACAGGTGAACAGTGTCCCCTCAAATATACAGATGAACAGTAACATTTTCTCTCTCCTCTACTCACAACCACTTTTTATACCCTTTATAATATAAAAACCCCTCCTCACATAATTTGATGGTTAGGATGTGAATGCTCTAAGGGGCCACTCAACAGAGTGCACGAAGACTGAGAAAATGGGTGTCAAAATATTATAATACTTGAAACATATTTTATATATATATACATATAGACCATGGACTAGAATAGCGCAGAAAAGTATTTACACTACATACAAACATAAGTTGCCAAAGTCGGCGGGAATAGTTCTCTCAATTGGTTGGCCAAAAGTGGCGGCCAACTTTTAATTTTTTTTTTCATAAAATTGTTATTTATAGGTCCTATCAAATTACGATTTTATCCCCTGTTTAAAATTACGATCTTGCCCCCAGTTAGAAATTAAATTTATGCTTTGCCCCCAGCTTAAATTTACGATTTTGCCTTGGTAAAAAAATTATAGTTTTGCCTACCGCTACAATCCTACCAAATTATAATTTGGTTCCCAGTTTAAAATTACAATTTTGCCACCAGTTCAAAATAAATTTTTTGTTTTGCCTCCGGCTAAAAATTACGCTTTTGCCCTTAGTAAAAATATTATGATTTTGCTCTGCATAAAATAGTTATTTATAGGTCCTGCCAAATTACGATTTTATTCCCTGTTTAAAATTACGATCTTGCCCCCAGTTAGAAATTAAATTTATGCTTTGCCCCCAACTTAAATTTACGATTTTGCCTTGTAAAAAGAAAATTATAGTTTTGTCCACCTCTACAATCCTGCTAAATTACAATTTGGTTCCCAATTTAAAATTACAATTTCGCCACCTGTTCAAAATAAAATTTTTGTTTTGCTCCCAGCTTAAAATTACGATTTTGCCCTCAGTAAAAATATTACGATTTTGCCCCCAATTCAAAATACAAAAATGGTTTTGCGCTCAGTTAAAAATATTATTTTACCTTCATTTTAAAATTACGATTTTACCCAAGCTAAAAATTGCAATGTTGCCATAGTTTTTTTTTTTTTGGCAATAGTTTTTTTTTGGCAAAAATGGTTTTGCGCTCAGTTAAAAATATTATTTTACCTTCATTTTAAAATTACGATTTTACCCAAGCTAAAAATTGCAATGTTGCCATAGTTTTTTTTTTTTTGGCAATAGTTTTTTTTTGGCAAAACTATGGTTGTATTTTATTTTACTTGGTTTACTCAATTTAGTTTTTATTCCTGCCAGACAGCTGCCTAGCACTCGCTATTTCATCCTGACAAATTATTGTTTTGCCCCCAACTCTAAATTATACGTTTGCCATCGTTTTAGTTATTTTTTTATCATAACTATCATAGTGTTTTTCTTTATTTGGTTAACTCGATGCATCTTTTTTTATTGTGTTATAAGTAGCATGTATAACCAACCGAAATAAATGTTTACATAATATTAGACTAAGAAATATTTGGTTTAGCTCTCCGCAACTCAGGCGGCGTTTTGATTTTTCCCTCAAGTAAAAATAAAAATATGACTTTGCCCCCAGCTAAAAATCGTGTTAATGAGCTGAATAACACTCTTTTTACTTTTTTTCTAGCAAAACTATGGTACTTTTTTTAAATGGTTAAGAATTATTTAGCCATCGCCCCGCAACGCGGGCGGGGCAACACTTAGTTATCCTACATATACAAAAATGAGTTCAGGGAATAGTGCCAGGCAGCTTGCCTAGCACTTCCCTATTGGACCATCCATTTTTAATTTAATTTTATTCTCAGCCTAAAATTACGGTTTCATCCTTTGTTTAAAATTACGTTTTTTGCACCTAATTCTAAATAAAATTATAGTTTCGCCCTGGCTCAAAATTTACGCTTTTGCCCTCAGTTCAAAAACCTATTTCTAATTCTGTCACACCCTAGCTTTGCGAAAGCGTGGGTTTAATTGGTGTGACTTCTTAATAACATAGCTTAATCACAACAAAGCTATATGAAAGTAAAACCGTGATAATCATCCATTACTTCAAGTTTTAAAAATAAAATACCACAACATTGTTTGTCGACACATACAACGAAAATACAACACAACAAAATAAAATCTTGTTCATAAGACACAACCACATAACACAAAATACCATAGTTTAAGACTTGTGACTCGTCCAGGCAAAAGTCACAACCCCTAAACTTGGATGACATCACTTCTCTACGCATCATGAAGACATAGCATACCTCGCCAGATCCCCAATTCCCTGAAATACATGTAAGTTGAAAAATCAACAAAAGTTGAGCGAGTTCATGTGAAAGTGAGTATGTAAAAACCTTTGTAACATGTTTGAATGTATGAAAATCCCTGGTATGTAGCAAATAAGGAAATAAAGAGATCACCAGTGGTTTGCAAGGCCATGGATATGTGTGAAGTGCTGTAGGAAGACTCAAACCTAGCATATTTTTGCGTCGGGCTCAAAGTCAACCCAAGGTCCGTACAGTGGGCCTGGAGTTGGGCTCGCTACACCCAGATAGATCTACCGCTAATGACCCTCGGTCCTATAATAAGGATTAATGGCCTCTAGTTTTCGCCTACCCACTCACATGATCTAAGTAGTAACCCTCCTTAAGCTAACCATACCATGTATAAAAGTATCCGTAATCATTGTAACATGTACTTCACCCCCGAAGTATAAAAACTGTAAACAATTAAGAGAAAAGGGGGACATCAACTCACAGAAGTGCGTCTCGAAATAGTCAATCCCAATCAACCTGCTGCGTGACGACCTACACGTACTAACTTCTATTAGACGGACGGCCGTGCCTTGGCTTAAGGTTTAACGTCTTTGGGAAATAGTTAGGCAACTATTTCGTATTTACACTTCTTAATTATTTATAAATATATTCATTCCCAAGGATGGGGGTATTAATACATGTGTTCTTTTATAATTCCGAAAATATATTTTTAAGTCTCACTTGAAAAATATATTCTAAATCACTTGTCTAAAATATTCTAACACCAAAAATATACATATTTTTCCCAAAAAATATTATATTTTACTTCATACAATTCCCAAAATGTATATTTTTCCCAAAAATATTATATTTTATTCCATATAATTTCCAAAATAATACTTTATCAAAATACACATTTACGGGTATTTGCCAAAAATACATAAGTTACATTTTAAAGTTCGCATTGTAACAACAATACCGGTGTAACTTAAATATTTATTTGTGAGGGCGTTGGTATTATTTTGGAGTCGTTACTTCTCAATGTATTCAAGTTATATTATTTTTACTCTAAAAATAACATATCTAGTTCACAAAATAATCATAAAATCACACAAGCGTTTTACTATGAAATATATATTCTAAATATATATTTAACATGTTTTATTTATGAAAATCTACATCCTACACTTGGTTATTTTGTAATAAAAATCATGGCGAAGTTTATTTGGAAAAACAAGTTAAAAATATATTTATAACCACTTGTCACAAAAATATTTCTAAGTGTTATTTTCTGGAAAAATTTCGCCAGAGTTTCCTCTGTAACTGGAGGTGGCCACGCTTACTAGCGTATCATTTTCTTTTTCAAAATTCAATCAAACAATTTACCAATCATCAACATACATCATTTAAACATCAAACTTGTCAAAATAAGTATAAATCGCAAACTCATGAACTTGTAAGTCTTGTAAAAATATGTAGTAACCTTCTAACATATTTAGTAGATCTTGTCATCTTTAAAAATAACATTAGTTTCTTAAAAACTTTACTTTTAAAGAACTTGAAGTTTAACAACTTCTTGTCAAGATTTTCAAAAATATTTCCTTATGAAATTTCATTGTTACACAAGTGTTTACACACTTGTTTAGTTACTAAAATGCCTTTAGTTTATGTAAGATCCGGGTTTTTAACAAGACTAGCATCTTTCACTTGGTTCTTCCGAAAAAACACTTGTAGATCTTTAGATATACTAGTTTAGAACCTTATTTTTCAAGAAAATTTATATTTACACAAGTTCATGTTTCATGAATGGAAGAGTTCATCATCTTTTACACTAACATACTACTAGTTCATGTTCTTGAACATGATCTAGTATGGTTAGATGATGATCCATCACACTTCTAGTGACAAACAACATCAAGTAATCACAACTAGACAAGATTTACATGGTTTACACCACTAGTTACTCTTTATCCATCTTGTTCATCATACTTTCAAGACTTTTAGTTATGATCTTGTGTGTGTTCTTGATTTTTAACCGTTAAATCTCTTATTAACCACTTTAAACAAGATCAAGAGTGTAGGATCGTGAAACGACCTAATGAGTCGATCAGAAGAGCGCTCAGACCGAATCAGAGGCGGAATACATTGATTTGGTCTTCGTTCAGCTTGGATTCACTATTAACTGTCTCTTTTATCAATCTTGTAATAATTTACAGTATGTAGACATTTCGACGGCACCTCGGCGTCGGAAACAAGACTGTTACAAATGAGAAAGTTTGAAGGCTATTTATAGGATCAACCCTTCCGTTTGAAAGTGACATGCCACCTTTCAAACGGACACGATTTCAAACGGACATCTTTCAAACGAAACCATTTCAAACGGACTCCTTCAAACTTTCAGCACTCTTCAAACTTTCAGCTTCAAACTTTCAGCTTCAAACTAAACCCTCTGAAAGTGTCAATTCCAACAAGACTCGATACAAGACGAAGTCGACAGATGCATGCACCAACAGACTCCCCCTCAGATGTTGACGAGTCGCACGTGTCGAGTCTTCGCATCTTCAGTCTTGAACAGTCTCTTTTCTTTCTTAACATATACCAGGATCTTCTCTTTGGCTCTAGCCTCGTCAGACTCCCCCTTTCATCATGATGGGATCGCTATCTGGAATTAGCTATCACCTTGAGATCAAATCCTAGCTTTTCAGTTTAAGCTCTTTTCAGGTTCTGATGTATCTCCTGACTTTCCGTAGCAAGAGGATCAAAAACCTACACATCTCAAACACTCTATTACAAACCAACAAAGTTGTGATTCAACTTAATGAATCAACTAAACATTTGAGAATTTTCACATTTAAAACTTTTCAATATTTGAAACATTTCAAATTCTAATTCAAATTAATGAATTATTTTACACATTTCAAACCAATTAACCAAACCATCTGTTCATCATGTTTAGCCTTTGAGATTTTGAAAATTAGCTCTCCAACATCAGTTATCGAAAATCTTTTTGGATTTTACAAAATTTATGCTAAAACACACCAAAAATCTTTTTGAATTTTTGAATAAAAATAAATGCAGAAACGAAATAGTTACAGACAATATTTTTGTGAGTTTGCGAAAGAGGATCATATCAGTTTATGAGACAAATAACTAGCACCGTTAAGCTTTTAATCGTTTTAAGCTCTAAACAATTCACATAGATTGACGATATTGTTGTCCACTTAAACTCAATCTAAAAACTTTCGAAATGCTTTTCGATACGCTTAGGTGTATTAATTTTGCACTAAATTCTTATGGACCCCACGATCTCAGCATATCCCCTCATCATGCAATACACTATCTCAAGTAATGCCTTTAAACTTTGATCAACTGTGATTTGTGCGAAAACAAAGCAGAATGTTTAAACATTAACAATCAGGTCGATACTTCCGTATACGCAGAGAAAGACCAATGTTTAAACAAAATAAGAAAAATAAAACAAGTTGAAGTTGTTTAGGCTTTAACCACCAGGTCGATACTCCCGTATACGCAGTGGTGATCCAAAGCTTAAACGAAACACCAAAGAAAATAAAGCAGAACGTTTAGGCAATAACATCCAGGTCGATACTCACGTATACGCAGAGGATGTCCAATGCTTAAACAAAATAAAGAAATAAGACATGTTTAAATCTTTGCAAAATAAAATGCACAATCACAGCGACTTTTTAGCAAAGTAGTGAAAGTTCACAAACTTAACCAGTTTTATGCCTTTTGCCATTCAGCGATTACTGAGTAAGCACACAATCAAGAAGGACAAAACTAAGTACTATGCTTTCAACCGTGTTTCCCACTAGAACTAGGCTTTTTCATTTAGGTTTGTATTGTTATTGTATTGTTATTGCAAATCTACTAGTCTAGCTGAGCCTACCGTCCACATCTTTAGTGAGATCGCTTATCACATTTTATCTCTCCGATTCTTTAGCATGTTGTGACAGTCCAACTGATTTACTATCATTTCCTCTTGTTTCAGCAAAACTCATTTTTAAATTTTTCAATGTTTTTGACATTTTCAAATTTTCTAATTTTTTTAAAAAATTTTACTCCCCCTAAAATCAAAATATGTTTCAATTTTGATTTTCGAAGAAAATTTGAAACGAACTGTACAAAATTTGACAACTTGATGAGAATCGCATCAATCCTCCATCCACATGGCGTAAACAATCAGAACTCCCCCTCACAACAAACTATTTTCCCATTGTGATTTCAAAACACTTAAGTTTATTTTAATCAAAATGGTTTTTCCGGAAAAATTAGTTTGTTTACCAAACATTTGTAGGTTCGGGGTTACTTCATCACCTTGTTTTCTTCCTCCACATGACAGATTTAACAATTTCAGTTTTAGATCTCAAACACCACTTGTAGAAAATCAAGTACAACTTAATGTCCCTGATTTACCACATGTAAAACGAAAAATCACCAGAGTGAGATTTCTCAAGAAATGTGTCGATTCATGTTCCACGCTTACCAACCTGGGAACTCCGACAAGTCAGGTTTTTCTATTTAAACAGATTCACCCAAGCCTGACGGTCCTTGGGTGATTTCGAATTCTTGTTCAACAATGGTGGAAAGTTTGCATCATCCATTGTTAAACCCGAATTCTCCTTTTTTACCTCAACACCAGGCTCTTCTGGCTTTGACGGACCAGAATTATTGCCTGCACATGGCTTGTCTGACTTTGATGAGCCAGATTCATCGCCAACAACCTTATTTTTCTTCTTTCTCTCTTCTTTCGTCCTCAGATTTGTATCCGATGAGTTCGTCTTGCTTGACTTTGCAATCGAGGGAGTTGATTCATCAGAACTCTTATTTTTACCAACAGATGAACCTGAGGACAAGATCTTCTCGAGATACTCTCTCCCCTTCTTCCTCTTCTTCCTCAGTCTGTCTTTCTGCCCCTGTGAAAGTTTAACTTTCTTTTCTTGAATTGTCTGTTCTTGAACTTTAGATTTACAACCTTCTGTTCATGGGGCTTGACATTGACTAGAATCTTTGCCAATTTTTGAGACTTAGCCCTCAATCTGTCATTCGATCTCCTTGGGCAATCTCTGGCAATGTGACCTCTGATGTTGCAGTTAAAGCATCTCCTCGTCTCATAATTCCAACTTTGGCAGTTAACAGCAATGTGTCCTTGATAACCGCATCGGTAACACACTCTGTTATCGTACCATGTACCACCTTCAGTCCAAATGCTCAAATCAAAACACTATTTGGCTTGGTGATACTCCTTTTTCCTCTTGATTGCTGGATTTGACTTTTGAGCACTGTGGTCCGACCTGCACCACTTATTGCCAACAGTTTTTGAGTTTTCATTTTTCAATTTTTGTGATTTTTGATTGCGATTGGATGAATGATCCGATGAGCTTTTATTTTCTTTTTGAACAATTTTCTCAGTTTTAATTTTTTGTTTTTGTTCCACTTTCTTCTTCAAAGGTTTTTGCTTAGAGCATTCTCCCTTTTCAGTCGATTGTAGAACAGTTTTCTGAAATTTTTCTTTTAGTTTCAAAAACAATTTTTGTTTTTCAATCTTCATCATCAGATTTCTCATCACAATCTTCAACTTTGACATTGTCAAAGTTTGTGACATTGTCACTTATTGGAACTGAATTGATTGGTTTTGGACAGGGAAAATTCAAACTGTCTGAGGAAGTCACAAAACCTTTCAATTTCTTCTCAAGTTCATCAATCTTGTTTCTTGAATTCTCAGCTTCATTTTCAAGCTGAGATATTCTTACAAGATGAGACTTGATTGATTTTTCATTTTCATTCTTCATGTTTTCAAGAACAGACTTTTTATTTTTCAAAACTTTTATCTATTCTTGAAATTTCATTTCATTTGCTTTCAGATTCTTGTTTTCCAGCTTAATCCAGAAATCCTCATCTTCTGAAGATTTCTTTTTGCTTTCAAACTCTTTTTCTAACTCTTTGATTTTCTTTTGAGCACATTCACCTTCTTTTTCCAATTTTATAATTTTCTGAAGATGGGAATTTATCATTTTTTTGTTTTTCAATGTTGTTTTTGCTAAACACATTTCTCCCATCTTCAAGAATTTTCATTTGTTTTTGAAATTCTTTTTCAGTTCTTGATTTTTCAATTTCAAAATTTTTAATCTTCTCTTCAAAAACTTTTGCCTTTTCTTTCACACTTTTGTTTTTCAGATTTCAAATTGTTCAAACCATTCAACAGTTTGTTATTTTCAGTTTTCAACTTCTCACAATTTTCTTTTAACATAAGAAACTGCTTATCATCGGTCTGCTTCTCGTCTTTCAACTTCTTGATCTCCAATGCCAAACTTTCCGCATCTTTTATGAGTTTGTCATTATCAGTCTTAAAGTTGTCACATTTGAAACACACTGATGCAGAACTTGAAGATTCATTCTTCACAAATTCTTCATTCTTTGCCTTTTTCTCTGTCTTGTATGTTCCTGCACAAACAATTTTAACAAAATCAAGAGGATTTGAATTTTCATCAATATAACACCCCCTTTTAAAGTCATATTTCATGTTCTGTTTTGCAGCAAAACACATACATATTCTCTTATCAATTTCAGAAATTACATCCAAATTGATTTATCTAGATTTCCAAAATTCATTTCATTTAGATTTCCTATAATTTTATTCATCAATAGCTTCTTCTTATCAGAATTTTCATAATGACGCTTTTGAAGTTTACTGATGAAATTAGATGGATGTAATTTCAAAAATTTAGGCTTTTGTTTTAATTTCTCTAAAACCTCATCCCATTCGGCAGGTAAAGCGTCTGCCAACTTCGATACTTTTTCAGTATCTGTCAATTTTATTCCAAATGATTTTAATTTGTCCATCAAGTAATCAAATCTCTTTCCCATCTCTTTCACGGTCTCATCCTGTTGACAAGCAAACCTTTCAAGTCTAAGAGTCCAAATCTTCTTATCATCTTTTTCATACATACTCATATGATACCAACCAAATCTATTTAACCCTTCAACCAACTCATTCTCCTTTTCATCAAACATCTTGTCCATCTTTAAAAAACAACCTGTTCAAACGAAATACCAAGTTCAAACTAGATCCCTTTTTTCAAACGGAACCCTTTCAAACGGAACCCTTTCAAACGGAACCCTTTCAAACGGAACCCTTTCAAACGGAACCCTTTTCAAACGGAAGGGTCAGTTTCAAATGGAAGGTTCAGTTTCAAATGGAAGGGTCAGTTTCAAATGGAAGGGTCAGTTTCAAACGACAGCTTCAAATGGAAGGGTCAGTTTCAAATGGAAGGGTCAGTTTCAAACGATATTTCAAACTGAATAGACATTTTCAAACGGAATCCATAGCATTTTCAAACGATAGGGCAGTTTCAAACGGAATGTTGCTTCTTCGTTCAAACGGACACCAGTTTTCAAACCATTTTTACCCGTTTTTCTTTGAATTTTGAACTGATATTCTCAAGGGTTTGTTAAAACACAATTATGTACACCTTTTGAAAGTTTTAGCCAATTTTATCCGTGAAAACTTGTTTAATTTTGAAAGAAGGTGTAGAAAATCAGAATTTGCTAGCGAAAACGAGCTAAACGGTAAGAACTCTTCCTCCTGAGCTCTGATACCACATGTAGGATCGTGAAACCACCTAATGAGTGGATCAGAAGAGCGCTCAGACCGAATCAAAGGTGGAATACATTGATTTGGTCTTCGTTCAGCTTGGATTCACTATTAACTGTCTCTTTTATCAATCTTGTAACAATTTACAGTACGTAGACACTTCGACGGCACCTCGGCGTCGGAAACAAGACTGTTACAAATGAGAAAGTTTGAAGGCTATTTATAGGATCAACCCTTCCGTTTGAAAGTGACATGCCACCTTTCAAACGGACACGATTTCAAACGGACATCTTTCAAACGAAACTATTTCAAACGGACTCCTTCAAACTTTCAGCACTCTTCAAACTTTCAGCACTCTTCAAACTTTCAGCTTCAAACTTTCAGCTTCAAACTAAACCCTCTGAAAGTGTCAATTCCAACAAGACTCGATACAAGACGAAGTCGACAGATGCATGCACGAACAAAGAGGATGTTTAGAGGCACTTACTACTAGCTCGAGGCTAGGGAAGAAACAAGGCATAAACAAGGTGGACAATAGCAATCTAGAGAGGTTCTTGAGCTTCCGAGTGCACCGGGCCTTCTTGTATGTCACCTTGCACCTTTGAGTATGTATGGATGGCTTGAAAGTGAACAAGTGATTGTGAAGGTGGTTGTTGTTGGGTTCGGCCGATCACAAAGAAAGGAGGAAGAATAGAGTAAGTTTGGTGTTGTGTTTGAAGTGAGAGACTTGTTAACCCATGAGTTTACTTATAACCCAACATTTACTAAAGTCCATTGTGTAATATGTTAACTAGATATTAGACAAAGATGATTAAAATAATCAAGAAATTGTGGGGTGTGGGTCACCACATGGTGACCGTCCCATGGAAGGGGGGGGGGTTTATGGTTGGGTTTTGATGATATAGTTAGATTCTAGTTATGTTTAGTTAGGACTTTAAGTAGGTTATTAGTGTGTAGTGTAATATAAAGGGTGTTAGGGTGTTCGGGGACCCTAACTAGCTCAGAAAAGTATAAACAATGTTTTTGACAATATTTTTATGTCCCGGGTAAAGTCCGGTTGTTCGGTTGGATATTGATCCGTTAAAGTGTCAAGCAAAGCTTTAAAGTGCCTTTTATAGTGTCTTTAGTGACACAATAAATTCCCGACACTTTGGAAAGTGTCTAGTATTATTTTTCCATGTTTTTGCACTTTACTAGTTATGTTAAATGCTGAATTTTTGTATACAGTGCAGAATTTTGTAATTAAACCATGTTTTAGGCACATCCGGTCACTATAACTATCACCTAGTGACGCAGTTTTACAATCCTCACCTCCCTACACTCCCTACTAGTGTAGTAATCTATTCCCGGCTCATACTGGCCTCAGAGACAATGTTTGTCTAGTGCTGGCTATGTCAGCATGTTTACTGGGTTATCCGTTCATTGTGCTAACTGTGCTTTTGTGCATCAAGTTTGTCACTATATGTAACACCCCGTGTTTCAGAATGTCAAAGTCAAAGTCAAAGTCCAATCCAACTTTGACTTCTTTGAATGTTAATGTTTCTCTTTACTTTTTGTATTATGTGGAGTAAGTGTTGTCTAAATGAAATGATCGAATGTTTAATCAATGCGACCGATTTACGACTGTGAATAGTAGGAAGTAACAATGCGATAAAGTTAATCAATCAATAATCAAGCTAATCGATTCGATCGAACTCGAGACTCGAATTATGTGAACTCTGGTGTTATTATACGTGTGTGTGTGCCTTATGCATTACTTGTGCATGTTTACTTATATGTCTGGTGTGGTATTCAAGCGAATCAATCAAGAGATTGCCTTTCAAACCCTCAAGCATATGTTGTGCAACGCTCCGATTCTTACGCTGCCCGACGGAAGCGACAACTTCATTGTCTACTGTGATGCTTCTAACCTTGGTCTCGGCTGTGTCCTCATGCAGCGAGACAAGGTTATAGCCTACGCATCTCGTCAGCTCAAGATCCACGAGAAGAACTATACAACCCATGACCTCGAGCTAAGAGCAGTTGTCTTTGCATTGAAGATTTGGCGACACTACCTGTATGGCACTAGGTGTACAATCTACACTGATTACAGGAGTTTACAACACATCTTTAATCAGAGAGAGCTTAATATGCGTCAACGCCGATGGATAGAACTTCTCAACGATTACGACTATGAGATTCGTTATCACCCAGGCAAGGCGAACGTGGTTGCCGACGCGCTCAGCAGAAAGAGCTACGTGCTCAGTACCCGAAACATCCAAGCCCAGCACAACCTCGAAACCCTTATTTGTGAAGCTCAACATGCTTGCTTTAACGAGCGTACATTGAAGAAAGAAAGAATCTATCACGATGGAGCTCAGTTAGTAAGCAAATCCGATGGGATATTCTATTATCTGGATCGAATTTGGATCCCCAGGCGGACCGATTTGCGAAAGGTTATCATGAAGGAAGCTCACAAGTCCCGGTATTCTATTCATCCCGGCGCAGATAAGATGTACCAGGACCTACGCTACAAGTACTGGTGGCCGGGCATGAAACGAGATATCGCCCTATATGTTGGAAGTTGTTTAACTTGCGCAAGAGTCAAGGCTGAACATCAAAGACCTTCGGGCTTACTCGAACAACCGCCGATACCTATATGGAAGTGGGAGAGTATAGCTATGGATTTCATAACAAAACTCCCGCTCACGCCATCAGGTCACGATAGTATTTGGGTCATAGTCGATCGTCTAATGAAATCAGCCCACTTTTTGCCGATACGAGAAGACTACAAGGTGGAGCGACTAGCCCAAATCTACACCGACGAGATCATTTGTAATCATGGTACGCCTCGTGACATCATTTCAGATCGTGACGCTCGGTTCACTTCGCGATTGTGGGAAACGTTTTAAGCGGCCCTTGGTACGTCGCTTAATCTGAGTACTGCATTCCATCCTCAAACCGACGGACAGACTGAAAGAACGATCCGTACTCTTGAAGACATGCTCCGAGCGTGTGTCATAGATTTTGGTGGTAGTTGGAACAAACACCTGCCATTGGTGGAATTCTCGTACAATAACAGCTATCATGCCAACATTCAAATAGCACCTTTCGAGGCTTTGTATGGTAGAAGATGTCGATTGCCTATTGTATGGCACGAGATCGGTCACTCGTAACTAACCGGTCCCGAGATCCTACAAGAAACGACTAACAAGATCCACCAGATTCGAGAGAACTTGGTAAAAGCTCGGAACAGACAGAAAACTTACGCCGATAGAAGACGAAAGCCCCTGGAATTTGAAGTTGGTGACTACGTACTCCTAAAGGTATCACCTTGGAAGGGTGTAGTCTGATTCGGCAAGAAAGGGAAACTCGCGCCTCGATATGTTGGACCTTTTAGGATTCTGGAAAGAATCGGAAAAGTCGCCTACAGACTCGAACTACCGGAGGAACTCAGTAACGTCCACCCGACTTTCCACGTCTCTAACCTCCGAAAATGCCTTGCTGATCATGATCTAATCGTACCACTCGACGATCTTCAGGTCAACGAAACGTTACACTTCGTGGAAAAGCCTGTTGAAATCATGGATCGCCAAACCAAGCAACTCAGGCGCTCTCGCATCCCGATCGTGAAGGTCCGATGGGAAGGCAAACGAGGCGCGGAGTTCACTTGGGAACTCGAAAGCGACATGAAGGCCAAGTACCCGCAGTTGTTTAAGTAAATAGATCTGAAGCATCAAATTGGTAAATCACGGCGTTGTGTAGCCTTCGACCTAATTTCGGGACGAAATTCCCTAAACAAGGGGAGGCTGTAACACCCTGTATTTCAGAATGTCAAAGTCAAAGTCAAAGTTCAAGCCAACTTTGACTGTTAATGTTTCTCTTTACTTTTTGTATTATGTGGAGTAAGTGTTGTCTAAATGAAATGATCGAATGTTTAATTAATGCGACCGATTTACGACTGTGAATAGTAGGAAGTAACAATGCGATAAAGTTAATCAATCAATAATCAAGCTAATCGATTCAATCGAACTCGAGACTCGAATTATGTTAACTCTGGTGTTATTATACGTGTGTGTGTGCCTTATGCATTACTTGTGCATGTTTACTTATATGTCTGGTGTGGTATTAAAGCGAATCAATCAAAAATCGAATCGAAACTCGAAAAGCAATCGAACTCAATCGAAACCGACATCGAAACGTGACTTATAGAAGATTGTATGTTAGATATAGTAGTTGGGACTGAAAGTAATTTGACTAGGAACTCTATCGTATTCGTATCATCGTCCATCGAAATCGAAACATCGAAAATCGTCGCGAAACGCTCAAAGTGGGTCGCGGATCGAACAGGAGGCATCCTGATCGAACAGGCCAGCCGATCGGCTAGCATCTTCCTAGCCGATCGAGCAACCCATTCGATCGGAGCTCCTGGCTAATCGGCTGCCACTTTCCTCTTTTGGAGCCTATAAATAGGGTTGTCATTGTCACACTTTCCATTTTTGGAAAGCTCTGACCGAACCAGCCTTCTTCTTCACCTTTTCTCAGATTTCTCTCAACTCCGGTAAGTTTTCACTCTAATTCTTGTACGATTTTGATCATTGCATGATTCTACACCTTTCTATCTTTCAAAACTTGACTTTTAACCGTGAAATCACCAAGATCTAAGTGTTCTCGGGTGATGTCATCATGTGTTCTTGAAGAACACCAAACTTTGGCCTCATTCAACCATGAATAGCTTAGATCTGACCGATTTCCACATGAACAAACTAAGATTCTTACAAATCTTAACATTTTTATGACTAATTTCCAACTTTCTTCAGCCCTTTACACTCGAAACCTTAAAATCGGTAGAAACGGAGCTTGAACCGGCTAGCTAGTCATGCTAACGGTTAGGGAGTTCAAGATTCGGGTTCTATGAACAAGGTTCACCGATTTCGGGTTAAACTCTAAACCGAAGCTCTGAACCGTTCACCGGCCGGACTTGGGTGAGTCCTGTCCAAGCCAAAGAAACGAGTAGGAACGGAGGATATCATAGTTCAACTCGTTGTCAAACTACTTCGATATGACGACAAGTAATTAAACAGCCAAGAGTTAGACGAAAGGCCGACCAGGTCAGACTTGCTGGCCGAACGGCTAGGCTGTTCGAACAGCCCAGCCGATCGGACATGCCAGCCGATCGACCGGGCCAGCCAATCGGCTAGCACGTGGTCTCACTTTTCAAACTTCCTGAGGTATGGTATTGACGAAATGATGGTCGATCGAGTATACTACTCGATTGGTAAACATTACTCTTCGGATCATGAGATACTATGCTTCAACACTTGATTGATTTTACAATTCGTTCGTAGTAGGGAATGCCAGCCGATCGAACAGTCCGTTCGATCGAGCGACATCCTGTTGAGAGCCACTTCAAAAGTTCCCAGCCGATCGATTAAGCCGGCCGATCGAACGGACCGTTCGATCGATCGACCTGAAAGGTAAGGACATTTTTGTGTTCTCATATACTACAACGAAAACTTCAAAAGTTCAAATCCTCAAACATAAACACACCAGAGGAAGAAACAATCCACTCGAATAGCCCAGCCGATCGAGCCTACCGGCCGATCAAACAGAACTGTCCAAACGGACATACCAGCCGACCGAACAGCCCGTTCGATCGAACCTGCCGTTCAATCGACCAGCCCATTCGATCCTTTCACACTTGTCTTATTTTCCACGTTACTCATTGTTGTGCTATCGAACTATTCAGGCTAACCTTACTCTCAGCGCTCCCTTCAATCCATAATCATTCACTGTGAGTATACTCGATCCCTTTTTGCTTTTAGCACTTTTGGGTGTTACATACGTTGCCTATATCAAAACACAAACGATCACACTACTCAAACTATTTGAACGCTAACCAATATGCATGTATTACGTGACTTAATGAATGCTTGTTGATTGTGTTTACACGTGGAATGCTGTCTACTTGCCTTAACGACGTAGTACTATAGTTTGGACTCAGCACCCGTTCACACGGGGGTTGTTAAGGACAATTACTTGCATGGATTACGGTGGTAATCATGTATTGCGAACCATCTCGGACGGTCAACCCGCAGTCATTGGTATCGATAGGTCCATGTCGATAATTAACATGCTTCGTTTTCCTCTGTGTACGTGCTGGTTATGCGTAAACTATTCGAACTCTATATGCTATTATCAAACTTGTATGCTCACCTTTACATTTTATGTATTGACTTTATTTTAACATATGTGACAGGTAATTAGGATGCTTAATTGCTAGGAAAGCGAGGCTAGAATAAGTTTCTAGAAGCCCCCAACAAATAGTTGTCTGCCAAGAACAAGCGTCTGAGGTATAGTTGTCTGTAGATCTTGTCCTCTGGCATTACAGCCAGAAAGTCAACAGAATAGGGGTCTAGAAGCAGATAAACAATTGCTGTAATAATATTTGAATCTGAGTTGTCGGAACGGAATTTCTTGTCTGGATGATTATCTGTAATGACATGTTTGTTTATTCGGGATACGGTATGGGACGTATCTTTAACTGGATTATATAAATAGTTGTTATGGAAACTTCTGAACAATCTGTTTCGCTCAGTGTCGCGCCCCGATGATTCCGCCATCGGTTGGGGTATGACACTATAGTTTTGTGTGTAATAAATGGAGTGACAGTAATTTAGTATGATGCATGAATATGTATGTATCAGAAATCAAGAAGCAGTTTAACCACAATTGTAAGCAAGCACAGTAATTAGGCATTAATTAAATATTAATTAATTTGTACGGATACCTGTTTTGGTAAGGGTTGTCACATTCTCCCCCCGTTAAGAAAATTTCGTCCCGAAATTTTAGGCTCTGCTTCTAGTTGCAGGGGTCTTAGGAAATAAATGGGGGTATTTCTCTTTCATTCGATCCTCACGTTCCCAGGTGTATTCTGGACCATGTCTTGCATTCCAACGAACTTTGACGAGTTTAACGCTGCTCCTGCGGGTTTGTTGATGTCAGAAACTGTGTAGCTGACGCTATCCAAAGACCAAAAGACTGCAAGATGTTTGAAGACAAAGTTACACTATGAAGCTATTGTCAAGGGGGAGTTTGTTGGTGCATGTTTTGTGTCAATAGCTTAATAGTTTGTTTGTTTAGTCTTTGGATATTTTGTATTGGGCTTAGCATATTGGTTAGGGAGTTATTTAGTGTTATGGGCTTGGAGAATGGCCTGGCCCAGACCAAAGCCCATGTGCAAAGCTTGTCCTATAAATACAAAGCTTAGCATTAGGGTTTAGGTTAGCCATTCAGAGACATTGGAGACATTGAGAGAAATCTACAGAGAGTGGCTGAGAGATTTCTAGTGGGTCTTGAATTGATTGTAAACATTCGAGTTGGATAATCAATAGAAGACCGGATTGAAAGTGTATCGTGTTGTTGATTCTTGTTCTACTCGTTTTCTATGAAATCTGATCTAGAGGATTCCGCACTCTAGGTTAGATCGACGATTCTGTTGCGATCCGCACGCGTTACGGGACTAACAATTGGTATCAGAGCTTTCGGCTCTTGTTTTGCTGGGTTCAGAATCGTTTTCTGCATAAAATTGAAGTTTTTGTACGTGTTTGACGGCTATTTTTGATTTCTGCTACTGATTTCGGATAAAACTCAAGATTTCGGATCATTACTGATCAAAAAGGTTGGATTTCGGACTCAAAATCAGTCATTTCGGATCAACACTGATCAGAAGACTTGAATTACGGACCATAAATCAGTGATTTCGGACAAAACAGCATCATTTCGGACAAGAATACAAAAATTCCGGATCAAGAAACAAGCATTTCGGATTAAAGACTTGAATTCCAGACCAGTGATCTTGCATTTCGAATCATTTCGGATTAGGAAGCTGCATTTCGGATCAGATTTGCTTGCATTTCGGATCATACTGAAGGATTCCGGACTATTTCGAATCAGGAGGTTCCATTTCGGATCAGAAGGGTTCATTTCAGATCAGATTAGTTCATTTCGGACCAGCAGGTGTTGATTACGGACCATTTCGGACCATTACAGACCATTTCTGACCATTACGGAAGGGGTGGAATTTTTCTTGGCTTGTGTAAGAAAAATTTCACTGTTTCGCGTTTAGAAAATTATCCGTAACTCATCTGGACAAACCGTTTGCACCGTTGAACTCCTTGGATTTTTAGGACAAAAAAAAAAAAAAAAAACAGATTTCAGAAAATTTTTGACTCTGGAAAATCCCGAAATAGGTTTTTGACATTATATATCGTTGGAATCGTAATTTCGAGACGAATCTAACGGTGTAATTTGGTAAAAACAGATTTCAGAAAATTTTTGTACGGTTTTATCAGTTCGCTTACGGTAAAAGCTCAACAAGGACCAGTAGAGAAGTTAGATTTGGATTTTGACACAGGTTACCAAAATTCATTTAAACTTTTACGCTGCGTAATGGATAAGATGAATAATGGAAGTGTTGTTGTTAAAAATTGGCCTAAGCTTAAAAACGTCAAAGAATATGCTGACAGGAAAGAGCAGTTTGAGGCAGTTGTGAAGAGTAAAGATACAAGAATGTGGAGCTGTATGATTGATGGATATGTTGCTCCTACACGACGTGTTGAAGGAAGAGTTAAAGTTATTTCTTATAGTGAGATGGATGAATCTGAGAAACAGTTGGTTGATGCTGAGAAGAAAGCTTTCGCAGCAATAAAGATGTCCTTGCCTGAGAATGTTAAACATACCTTCAAGATGTATGGGACTTCTAGAGAGCTGTGGGAAGCCTTGGTAAAACGTTATCAGATTTCATCAAAAGTAAATACAAGTGATCAAGCTTTGGTAGCTGAGTTTGCAGCCGTGAAGATTGGAGAAGTAGCTGCTGAGGTAGAAGAGAAGAAGAAAGATGATAAGGAAACTGCTGAAAAGAAGGATGCAGAAGTTTCAAAAGGCTTGAAAGATGTGAATGAGCTTGCAACAGAGGTGAAGGTAACATCAGAACCTGTAAGTCATACATGTCTTAATTGCACTGAACTACAGGGTAAAGTTGACAGACTATCGGAGCAAAACACAATTCAGTTAGCTGAATTACAAAAATTAAAAGAGTCAAATGTTCTTTTGATTAAACGAGAGTCAGATTGTTTAAATAAACTCAAATCAACTGAACACGAAATTAGCAGTCTAACAAGCAAAGTCAATGAACTGTTACAGGTCATTGATTTGGCTCGTGAAACTGTGAAAGAAAAGACTAACGAGCTTTCAGAAAAGTGTACAGAATTGGCTGATGCACAAGCCAAAATTGTAGAACTTCAGGGGAAGTTACACAATTTTGGGAATTCTTCATTAGTCAGAACTCAAATTCAAAAAGGTTTAAAAAAGAGTAATGATAAAACAGGGGTGGGGTATACTAAAGCTTCATCTTCTGGAAATCAAGAATACTCATTTTTACCAACTGAAGATGAGCTAGCTGATTTTGTTGCCACTGCACAAGTAGTAGTGGATCCGATAGCTGTGGACTTACCAAATAGTCCAGTTTCTTTGAAAGAATCTGTTGGGTCTAACAATACACCTCATAAAGTGGATGAGGATACTGAAGACGAAAAGATCAAAACATTTAAAAAGGGATCAAATAAAAAGAAAAGTCGTAAGCAAAGATCATGTTTTAAATGTCACAACAAAGGGCATGTGGCGAGTTGTTGTCCTTTGAAGAAAGGCAAACAAAAGGTTGATGAAGTTAAGGATGGGAATCAGGTAGGGTCAAGCAATAGTGTAAAAACTAGTTGTCAAACTAAGAAACCTGAATCTCAATCAAAACCTTCAACTTCGAAAACATTTGATAGACCAAGAAGTATTTCTCCACAATTTAGTCAATATAATGGTAAATCAAATCGTTTTCAAAGTCAAAATAGAAATTTGGGATATCAAAATCGATACCAGACTTCTGGTAATCGAAATTTTCAAGGAAGAAATGGACATAGGGGTTTTAGTAACTCGAATGTTCAACATCATCCAAAATTTTTCCAAAATTCATGGAACAATAATGGGACTGCAAGAAGGTATCAAGATAATAATTTCCAACGGTCAGGATATACGAGAAGTTATTGGAACTCTCACAATAAAAGACCTAATGGAAATTATCAATCTTGTTCAACAAAGGGTAAGCAATCCAAGACTCCATTGGGGAGTGATGGATATTGGATGGATGTTCCTGTATTGGATGAATACGTAAAACCCAAGACCATCAGGGCTTGGGTTCTCAAAACTAACTGAGTTGTTAAGTAAATGCAGGATGACCAAGAAGGACTGTTGATGTGTTTGACAGTGGTTATTCCTGTACAACATCTGAGGTGAATAGTCGGTTAACATGGGTAACGAACTATTTACTTTTGTGATTGCTTTGATGTGTTAAACGTGAAAACCTTTTGTCAGATTTAAAGTGGGGAGTCTGGTTGTGTTTAAAATTTGTGTTTTTAAAACTTACTCCATAAAAACAAAAATTTAGGGGGAGAAATTCCTCTAAGCCAAAAAAAGTTTAGATAGTGCGTGAGTTTAGGGGGAGTAAGTTGTAAATTTTAAAAATGAAAAACATAAAAAATAGAAAATAAAAAATGAGTTCATGGTGTGAAAAAGAAGAAATGATAGTACATCAGCAAGTTAGACTGTCACACTGAAATTGAACCTAACATTGCTTAAGTGTGATAGCAGCTTCATCATATGATGTACCAGTAGGCAAAAAGCATGAAATAATCAACTTACCAAGGTGATATAAACCTAAATGCACTGAGTATGAGTGGGGAACACATCAGTGGTGTATGGTTTAATGACCTTAATTCTTGCGTTGATAGATTGCCAAAATCTGAAGTTTTGGGTCTTTATACTGTTATTTCATCCGGGGATATCAGGGGTGTCCTTCTGCTGCATCCAGATACATGCTGACCTAGACACACCCAGGATATCTTAAAAGAGCTAAAAAATGCCAAAACCCTGAAAATGAAAAAGCTCTCAAAGAGAGTCATTCAATAAGTGCAAAATGCACAATTTGTACCAAAAAATGGTATCTGTCTTAGCCCTCGATAAGATATTTTGGTCTCTCTGCTGTACGAAAGTACGGACCTGTTCACCAATTATCTATCGTTGAAAATTAAAACGGATGAATTCAGTATACTCACCTACTATGATGAATCTTTGTGCATACCTTGATCGCGGGGGTGCATCCTGAAGTGGGACACGCTTGTATTTCGGTATTCTAAAATTACCTTAACGTATCATACGGTAATGGTACTTGAAATGTTCATGCATTTTGTTTATGTGGACAAACATACTGGTAATCGTCTTGAACTGCTTTTCACGAAAAATTAAATAAAGAATTATCTAAACGTGTGAAAACAGTTTGATTGTGTTGATATGATCTTCTTGCACATGATACTCACAAAAATATATTACTGTAAATATTTTTGAGTTTAGTTTAGTTAGTTTAGTTTGTTTTGTTTTGAAAATATCAAAAATACCAAAAAGATTTTCCTTTTAAAAGATCTCCCATTTTGAACTGATAGGTAGTTGTTTTTGCATGATAAGATAAAATAGTGGTTTATCTTTAAATGTGAAAAAGGCTAATGGTTTTTCGAGATACTTGCTTGTGTTTCTAAACAGATTGATGCAGTCATCAACATGAAGTGCAGAGTACAAGTAAAGTGCAGATTGAGAATGAAGTGAAGATGTGAGAAGATGCATGGTAGGATCCTTCTACTACTTTGCTGAGAAAGAGATATGGAATATTTGAAGATACTTGCTTAACCAAAGATTGCTAGTTCGCTAATCTACTATGATGAAAATTTTGGAGATTGGAAGCATCAGCTAAGGGGGAGTTTGTTGATGTCAGAAACTGTGTAGCTAACGCTATCCAAAGACCAAAAGACTGCAAGATGTTTGAAGACAAAGTTACACTATGAAGCTATTGTCAAGGGGGAGTTTGTTGGTGCATGTTTTGTGTCAATAGCTTAATAGTTTGTTTGTTTGTTTGTTTAGTCTTTGGATATTTTGTATTGGGCTTAGCATATTGGTTAGGGAGTTATTTAGTGTTATGGGCTTGGAGAATGGCCTGGCCCAGACCAAAGCCCATGTGCAAAGCTTGTCCTATAAATACAAAGCTTAGCATTAGGGTTTAGGTTAGCCATTCAGAGACATTGGAGACATTGAGAGAAATCTACAGAGAGTGGCTGAGAGATTTCTAGTGGGTCTTGAATTGATTGTAAACATTCGAGTTGGATAATCAATAGAAGACCGGATTGAAAGTGTATCGTGTTCTTGATTCTTGTTCTACTCGTTTTCTGTGAAATCTGATCTAGAGGATTCCGCACTCTAGGTTAGATCGACGATTCTGTTGCGATCCGCACGCGCTACGGGACTAACAATTGGTATCAGATTCCGCTCAACAGAATCGTCGATCTAACCTAGAGTGCGGAATCCTCTAGATCAGATTTCACAGAAAACGAGTAGAACAAGAATCAAGAACACGATACACTTTCAATCCGGTCTTCTATTGATTATCCAACTCGAATGTTTACAATCAATTCAAGACCCACTAGAAATCTCTCACCACTGTCTGTAGATTTCTCTCAATGTCTCCAATGTCTCTGAATGGCTAACCTAAACCCTAATGCTAAGCTTTGTATTTATAGGACAAGCTTTGCACATGGGCTTTGGTCTGGGCCAGGCCATTCTCCAAGCCCATAACACTAAATAACTCCCTAACCAATATGCTAAGCCCAATACAAAATATCCAAAGACTAAACAAACAAACTATTAAGCTATTGACACAAAACATGCACCAACAGGGTTTTGTTTATCTTCCAATCTGTAACCTCAACTGGTTCTTCGACAAAATGGAGCGTGTCGTCAATATGAGTCTCGGCTGCGGGAATGACAACGGTTTCTTGCGTTGGATTCTTCTTCAAGTTTGATAAATGGAATGTATCGTGAACACCATTCAGTTCGGCAGGTAAGTCCAACTTGTATGTGTATGCTACTAAACTGATTCTTTCTAGAATCTTGAATGGACCAATATAGCGCGGATTCAACTTCCCACGCTTTCTGAAGCGTGCCACACCCTTCCAGGGTGATACCTTCAATAATACCAAGTCTCCTACCTCAAACTCTAGAGGTTTCCTTCTACGGTCCGCATAGCATTTTTGTCAATCGCGAGCTGCCTTGATGCGATCTCGGATCTGTGCAATCTTATCTGTGGTTTCCTGGACCACATCAGGACCAACCAATTGTCTATCGCCTACATCAGACCAACAAAGCGGTCATCTGCACTTGCGTCCATATAGAGCTTCAAATGGCGCGGCTCCAATACTGGTGTGGTAGCTGTTGTTGTACGAAAATTCGACCAATGGTAAATGTTTATCCCAGCTACCACCCAAATCCATAACACATGCTCTCAGCATATCTTCCAAAGTCTGAATAGTTCTCTCACTCTGGCCGCTAGTTTGCGAGTGAAATGTTGTACTTAGGTTCAACTGTGAGCCAAAAGCTTCTTGGAAAGACTGCCAAATCCTTGACACAAACCTTCCGTCTCTATCAGAGATGATTGAGAGAGGCACTCCATGACGAGTAACAATTTCTCTCATGTATATTTCGGCCAACTTGCTCGTGTTATCTTTCTCTCTGATGGGTAAGAAGTGCACAGATTTTGTTAATCGGTCTACTATTACCCAAATGGTGCCGTGACCTTTTGGCGTTCTTGGCAACTTCGTTATAAAATCCATTGAAATCTGTTCCCATTTCCATTTGGGAATCTCAGGTTGTTGCAGAAGTCCTGAAGGCTTCTGGTATTCAGCTTTTACCTTGGCGCACGTTAAACACTTGCTAACATAAACAGCAACGTCGCCTTTCATCCTAGGCCACCAATAATAATCCTTAAGATCTTGGTACATCTTATCCGCTCCTGGGTGGATAGAGTCCCGTGATTTGTGAGCTTCGTCAAAAATAACCTTTCGCAAACCACCAAACAGAGGAACCCAAATCCGTCTCATGAAACATAATGTCCCTTCCTCGTTTGGTACCAACTGTTTCTCCATTCCACGGAGATATTCCTCTTCAATGTTTCTTTCTTTAAGAGCTTCTTTCTGCACAGCACGAATGCGCAGGGAAAGATCTGTCTAGATAATCATCTAAGGCCCTAACCCTTATGGGATTGATCCTTTCCTTTCGACTTAGGTCATCAGCGACCACATTCGCCTTCCCTGGATGATACTTGATCTCGCAGTCGTAATCGTTCAATAATTCGACCCAACGTCTTTGTCTCATGTTCAGCTCCTTCTGGTCGAATATGTGTTGCAGGCTTTTATGATCCGTGAAGATTGTACACTTCGTACCATATAAATAATGTCTCCAGATCTTCAACGCAAATACCACTGCGCCTAGCTCTAAATCATGCGTGGTATAATTCTTTTCATGAACTTTCAATTGGTGTGACGCGTAAGCTATAACTTTCTGGCGTTGCATCAGCACGCAACCCAAACCTTGACGCGAGGCGTCACAATATACCACGAAATCATCATTTCCCTCTGGTAGCGATAAGATCGGCGAATTGCAAAGCTTGTCTTTCAATAACTGGAATGCTTCTTCCTGTTTGATTCCCCAATCAAACTTCTTATCCGTCTGCGTGAGGTAAGTCAATGGTTGAGCGATCTTTGAAAAATCCTCAATAAACCTTCGGTTGTACCCAGCCAAACCTAAGAATTGTCGGATCTCGGTTGGGGTTTTTGGAGTCTCCCAATTCTTGATCGCTTCAATCTTGGTGGGGTCCACGTGGATTCCATCCCCACTAACCACATGTCCAAGGAGTTGGACTTCGCGTAGCCAAAACTCGCACTTCGAGAATTTGGCATACAACTTTTCCTTTTTCAGTAACTCCAAAATAGCTCTCAAATGTTGTTCGTGCTCAGCCTTTGTTTTTGAATAGATCAAAATATCGTCTATGAACACAATCACGAACTTATCGAGATACGGTTTACATACTTTGTTCATCAAATCCATGAAAACAGCTGGCGCGTTTGTGAACCCAAACGGCATGACCAAGAACTCGTAGTGTCCATATCGAGTTCTAAAAGCGGTTTTGGGAATACTTTCCTCTTGTATTCTCAGCTGGTGATAACCTGATCGCAAATCGATCTTCGAGTAGTAGCTTGAACCTTGCAGCTGATCGAATAAGTCATCGATCCTTGGCAGGGGATACCAATTGTTGATCGTCAACTTGTTCAACTCCCGGTAGTCAATAGACATACGAAAACTACCGTCTTTCTACTTGACAAACAGAATTGGAGCTCCCCAAGGTGAGAAGCTTGGCCTGATGAATCCTTTGTCTAGTAGCTCCTGGAGTTGTGTGGACAACTCCTGCATCTCTAAAGGGGCAAGCCGATAAGGTGCTTTAGCCACAGGCGCGGCGCCTGGAACTAAGTCAATGTGGAACTCCACTTGCCTTTGGTGTGGTAATCCTGGCAAGTCTCCTGGAAAGACTTCCGGATATTCCTTCATGACAGGGATGTCTTCGATCTTCGGCTCAGCAGCTTTCTTATCCACGATGTGTGCCAAGAAGGCAACACATCCCTTCTGCAAACACTTTCGAGCTTTCAGGCAGCTGATAATTCTCAGAGGCGTATCGTGCTTCTCTCCATGAACCACCATCGTTTCTCCATCTTCTGTTGGGATGCGAATGATCTTTTCGTGACAAACAATCTCAGCCTTGTTGCTCGACAACCAATCCATCCCTACTACCACATCGAAGCTTCCCAACTTGACTGGTAGTAGATCCAAAGTGAACTCGCGTTCTCCCAACTCGATTACACAACCTCTGACAACTTCATTTGCTTCAACTAGCTTTCCATTAGCTAGTTCAATTGAGTACGGGATATCTAATTTACTAGCAGTTAACCCAAGCATACTCTTAAATTCTAATGATACGAAACTATAGTCGGCACCAGTATCAAACAAAACAGATGCAAAGCGTTGATTTATAGGGAACGTACCAGTGACAACATTGGGATCCTGGCGCGCTTCCCTCGCCTCGATGTTAAAGACTCTTCCCCATGCTTGGTTCAATCCTGGGCATTCCTTCTTAAAATGCCCAATGTCACCACAGTTAAAACAGCCTAGTTTTTGCCCATTACCACCTCCGTTCCCAGCTTGAGTGTTGTGTTGATTTCGATTCGCCTTCCCAGCTTGATTTGCATTGTTCCCTCGGTTTCCATTGCCTCCATTATTCCCTTGTGAACGATTTCCATTACCACCACGATTATTGTTTCTATTACCAAAACCTCCTTGGCCTCCCCGGCCAGCATTAACCCAGCAAGTATCCTTCAAGTGGCCAACTTTCCCACAAGCTTCACATATTTTTGGACCACACCGGTCAGAATGATAACGCTGGCAGGTGTTACACTTGGCCTGTGTACCCATATAACCTTTCCCTTTCTTCTCAACATCGGTTGCAGCTTGGACCGGTGTGCTTGATTCTCCTTTCTTGCCAACACTGCTTGTACCCTGCTTGAAGTTCGAGAACTTCCTTTTGTTCTCGCCAGATGACTCTAAGTGAGTCTCATTCTTCTTCTACTCAGAATTTGAAAACTTGTTTAAGCAGATGGCTTCCTCAGTAAGAGCCACGCTCAGATCAATGGCCTCTGTGATTATCGCAGGCTTGGAAGTAGTGACCATACTCATGATCTGAGGTGCTAATCCCCAGATAAATCGCTCGATACGCTTGAACTCCGGTGTAACCATGTATGGCACCACATGAGACAAATCGTGGAATCTCTGAACATACTCCGCAATCTTAGGACCTTCCATTTTCAAGTACCAGAATTCAGTTTCCAGCTTCTGAATCTCCGCACGTGAGCAGTATTTTCTTCGCATGAGCTCCTTCAGCTCATTCCATGTCATCGCATAAGCAGCGACTTCACCAAGAGTTTACACTTGTAAGTTCCACCAGGATAGGTCTCCATCCAAAAATAGCCCAGAAATGTAGGTCACTTGTTGCTCGGGAGCACACTTGCTCATTCTGAGAACAGACTCAGTCTTCTCTACTCATCTTACAAATGTATCGTAGTATGTCTCAAATGACTTAACATTACCATGAGGTGGATTGTTATTTCCGTTGTTGTTCGAATTGCTTCCACTGTTTCCTCCTTGTGAGGCTGCATACGGCGCTATGGCGGCAGCAATGATTCCTTGGAGTTCTGCCTCGTTGGCAGGCAAACGCGTCTCGCGTCTTGGAGGCATCTTCTAAAAAGATGTTATACATTGCTCAGGTCATAGTAAGTAAAAGGGCATACGTATGTAACAACAATATCAGACACATAACATCTCATGTTATAAATAATCAATCCAACATCACGTATAATGAGAATACTGCGATTGCGCTATCATAAATCAAGACCACAGTGTAAGGTTTACAAGTTCATAACCGTATCGTACATCATCAGTGACTAAGGGCCACATCGCCCTACTCCAAACTATCTAATCGGTGACAACAACAACCAATATACAAAACATCAAAAGTCATAATCATCAAAATGCGGTCTCCCAAAAAGCTGTGTAATCTGCATAATCACGGTCCTCTCATCAAAAGTCTACCTGCGTCAAATCAAAAGGCCTAAGCTGATGGCGGTGGAGGAGGGGGAAAACGAGAAAAGAGTAAACGACGCATGTGTAACCAGTCCTCCTCCATAACACGATGAGCGCGCAACAAATATGATATCTGCTGCTCAGGAGTCCAAAAGCGAGCGGCAGAATCGGGTGAAAGTGGACGCGGAGGGTGTGATACTGCAGGTGCGGTCTGGCAATGGCACGGTGGTTGCTGAGCTCTCTCCAGCTCTTGTACGCGACGGGTCAGCGCCTCCTGCTGTATCATGAAAGATGTGAGAATAACCTCCGTAGAATACCCCACGTGGTATGGGTGATACGGATCAGACGGTGGCATAATGGGGGCGTAGTCCAGAGGAATGGCTTACTAGATGGGGTGAAGGATGGTACAGTAGATGGTGCCACAATGGAACAACAGTAGGATGAGAAATCTGGGGCACAAACTGGCCTCCTCCTGACATGAAAGGTGTATGACCAAATGGCTGTCGCAAAAGGTGCACGGTCGAACATCACCGGCACTGGATCGGGAAATGGTGCAACAACAGGATCCTCTAACAAAAGTGGAGCATCAACATGAGCATCGACAGCATGACCATCCACCAATGGTGGAGCAACAACAGGATGATCTTCAACAGGTATATCATCAACAAAAGGAGCAGCAGCAGGTGCATCGTCATGAACAAGATCATTCTCTAATGCAGGGTCAGGAGCAACGACTGGCTCGGGGCCACAACAGGCTCAGGGTCAACAAACTCCATGTTAAAATCAGCTGGATCAGCAAACAAAGGATCGACAGGGGCTACAGGATCCTCCAGGGGCTGGTCTAAGTGTATGAACTCAATATCATGGTCGGGATCAAAACCAGGTGGAAAAAGAGGATCTGGATCATCATCAACATCATGATCAAACTCGAAGCTATGTGCGGGAGCAGGTGTAGCCGATGACGCCATGTCAGGGTTGGTGTCGTGTGACTGGTGCTGCACTCCCTGTGTATGCAAAGATGCGGACGCCACAGACTCAAAGGAGTCTGGAACAGGTGAATGAATAGGAGCCTCCTCTGCAGGAGCATCAGCAAGAACTAGGATATCATCAGCAGCAATAAGGGCCTCACCCTCAAGGTCGGCCTCAAGTGGGTCCTACTCAAACAGATCGACATCGTCGTCAGAAACGACATCGAGGGGCATATCAACAACTGAGTAAGCAGCAAGGGGTAAAGGAGCAGGGATCACCGCGAGTGGTAAATCCCCAGCGAGATGGCCATCAGCAGGCTCGGCTACGACGTCAGGCAGCGCAAAGGGCTGGAAGTCGTCATCGTCTGTGCTGGTAGTATCGAAAGTGTAGACCTCGTGCTCCGATGAAACTCTGTCATCTGATACTATCACCATGGGATCCAGAATGTCTGAAACTCCAGTGTCTGATGAAGAAGGCATGATGTCTGTAACCCAAACACACACATGCACACACAATCAATCATCTAATCAAATAATCATGTTAGTCACCAATAAGCAATCAAGTAATCCTCCTAGTCTCACTAGACTACCCTCCCAGCCTCTCAGACTGAACTTCCTAGTCTCTCAGACTACCCTCCCAGCCTCTCAGACTGGACTAGGGGTGTTCATCGAATCGAATATCGAATTTTCGAATTATTCGAATCGAATTGTTCGAATAATTTTTATTTTTCCTTGAATTCGTATTCGATTCGAATTCGATTAAAACCTATCGAATTCGATTCGAATTCGTATTCGAATAAATAACCCAATTCGTATTCGATTCGTATTCGATTAGAATTTCGAATTCGAATAAATTCGATTTAATTCAGATTCTTTAAAACATGTAAAAAACTATCAAAATGAAACATAAATTTTAAAGCAGCCATAAAGCACGATATTACATTAAAAAGTTTCAAATAAAGTACCACATGTCTAAAATTCAAAACGAGAAGTCGAGAATAATCCCTCCACATTACAAGTTAATATTTTTATGCTTAGAAACCTATTGATAGATTTGTTAATTAGGTTTTACTTATGGGTCATGTAATAGGTTTGGTAATGGGTAATTTTAATACTTGGAAAAAATTTAGAAAATAATTTATAGTATAGCTTAATAAAAGTTATATATTTATTATATATAAAAATAATAAATAAAAATGTATAATTTTTATTCGAATTTCGAATCGAATCGAATTTGAAATTATAAATTCGTATTCGATTCGTATTCGATTTACTCGACTCGAATTGAATCGAATTCGAATTCGAATTCTTATAATCGAAACGAATTCTTGATAATCGAATCGAATTTAAACGAATTTTGAATTTTTCGAATTCGACACGAATCCTGAACACCCCTAGACTGGACCTCCTAGTTTCTCAGACTAACTCCCTGGCCTCTCAGACCAAAACCTCCTAGTCTCTCAGACTAACTCCCTGGCCTCTCAGTCCAAAACCTCCCCAATCTCACAGATTGGCCCCTCAGTCTACTTGACTGAACCACCCAGCCTTTAGGGCTGACTCCCTCAGTCTCTAGGACTGAACCCCCCCCCCCCCCCCCCGTCGTGGCGACTGAATCATAAATTTGGAAAAAGTGTTCATACTTTTTGTTTGTAAAAATGTTTTGTATCCTGGATCTGGACGTAATGTATGCAATGTAAAAATGTTTTCGTGAGAGCCCTAGTGATCATAGTCTAGACTCGAGAAGGAATCCTAGTTCGCTATGATCAAAGCTCTGATACCAAGCTGTCACACCCTGGCTTTGTGGAAGCGTGGGTTTAATTGGTGTGACTTCTTAATACCATAGCTTAATCACAACAAAGCTATATGAAAGTAAAACCGTGATAATCATCCATTACTTCAAGTTTTAAAAATAAAATACCACAACATTGTTTGTCGACACATGCAACGAAAATACAACACAACAAAATAAAATCTTGTTCATAAGACATAACCACATAACACGAAATAACATAGTTTAAGACTTGTGACTCGTCCAGGCAAAAGTCACAACCCCTAAACTTGGATGACATCACTTCTCTACGCAGCATGAAGACATAGCATACCTCGCCAGATCCATAATTCCCTTAAATACATGTAAGTTGAAAAATCTACAAAAGTTGAGCGAGTTCATGTGAAAGTGAGTATGTAAAAAGCTTTGTAACATGTTTGAATGTATGAAAATCCCTGGTATGTAGCAAATAAGGAAATAAAGAGATCACCAATGGTTTGCAAGGCCATGGATATGTGTGAAGTGCTGTAGGAAGACTCAAACCTAGCAGATTTTTGCGTCGGGCTCAAAGTCACCCCAAGGTCCGTACAGTGGGCCTGGAGTTGGGCTCGCTACACCCAGATAGATCTACCGCTAATGACCTCGGTCCTACAATGAGGATTAATGGCCTCTAGTTTCCGCCTACCCACTCACATGATCTAAGTAGTAACCCTCCTTAAGCTAACCATACCATGTATAAAAGTATCCGTAATCATTGTAACATGAATTTCACCCCCGAAGTATAAAAACTGAAAACAGTTAAGAGAAAAGGGGGACATGAACTCACAGAAGTGCGTCTCGAAATAGTCAATCCCAATCAACCTGCTGCGTGACGACCTATATGTACTAACTTCTATTAGACGGACGACCGTGCCTTGGCTTAAGGTTTAACGTCTTTGGGAAATAGTTAGGCAACTATTTCGTATTTGCACTTCTTAATTATTTATAAATATATTCCTTCCCAAGGATGGGGGTATTAATACATGTGTGTTTTTATAATTCCGAAAATATATTTTTAAGTCTCACTTGAAAAATATATTCTAAATCACTTGTCTAAAATATTCTGACACCAAAAATATACATATTTTTCCCAAAAAATATTACATTTTACTTCATACAATTCCCAAAATATATATTTTTCCCAAAAATATTATATTTTATTCCATACAATTTCAAAAATAATACTTTATCAAAATACACATTTACGAGTATTTTCCGAAAATACATAAGTTACATTTTAAAGTTCGCGTTGTAACAACAATACCGGTGTAACTTAAATATTTATTTGTGAGGGCGTTGGTATTATTTTGGAGTCGTTACTTCTTAGTGTATTCAAGTTATATTATTTTTACTCTAAAAATAACATATCTAGTTCACAAAATAATCATAAAATCACACAAGCGTTTTACTATGAAATATATATTCTAAATATATATTTAACAAGTTTTATTTACGAAAATCCACCTCCGACACTTGGTTATTTTTTAATAAAAATCATGGCGAAGTTTATTTAGAAAAACAAGTTAAAAATATATTTATAACCACTTGTCACAAAAATATTTCTAAGTGTTATTTTCTAGAAAAATTTCGCCAGAGTTTCCTCTGTAACTGGAGGTGGCCACGCTTACTAGCGTATCATTTTCTTTTCAAAATTCAATCAAGCAATTTACCAATCATCAACATACATCATTTAAACATCAAACTTGTCAAAATAAGTATAAATCGCAAACTCATGAACTTGTAAGTCTTGTAAAAATATGTAGTAACCTTATAACATATTTAGTAGATCTTGTCATCTTTTAAAAATAACATTAGTTTCTTAAAAACTTTTCTTTTAAAGAACCTGAAGTTTAACAACTTCTTGTCAAGATTTTCAAAAATATTTCCTTATGAAATTTAATTGTTACACAAGTGTTTACACACTTGTTTAGTTACTAAAATGCCTTTAGTTTATGTAAGATCCGGGTTTTTAACAAGACTAGCATCTTTCACTTGGTTCTTCCGAAAAACCACTTGTAGATCTTTAGATCTACGAGTTTAGAACCTTATTTTACAATAAAATTTATATTTACACAAGTTCATGTTTCATGAGTGGAAGAGTTCATCATCTTTTACAACTTTTACACTAACATGCTACTAGTTCATGTTCTTGAACATGATCTAGTATGGTTAGATGATGATCCATCCCACTTCTAGTGACAAACAACATCAAGTAATCACAACTAGACAAGATTTACATGGTTTACACCACTAGTTACTCTTTATCCATCTTGTTCATCATACTTTCAAGACTTTTAGTTATGATCTTGTGTATTCTTGATTTTTAACTGTTAAATCTCTAATTAACCACTTTAAACAAGATCAAGATGATGTTTAGAGGCACTTACTACTAGCTCGAGGCTAGGGAAGAAACAAGGTGTAAACAAGATGGATAATAGCAATCTAGAGAGGTTCTTGAGCTTCCGAGTACACCGGGCCTTCTTGTATGTCACCTTGCAACTTTGAGTATGTATGGATGGCTTGAAAGTGAACAAGTGATTGTGACGTAGGGTGTTGTTGGGTTCGGCCGATCACAAAGAAAGGAGGAAGAAGAGAGTAAGTTTGGTGTTGTGTTTGAAGTAAGAGACTTGTTAACCCATGAGTTTACTTATAACCCAACATTTACTAAAGTCCATTGTGTAATGTGTTAACTAGATATTAGACAAAGATGATTAAAATAATCAGGAAATTGTGGGGTGTAGGTCACCACATGGTGACCGTCCCATGGAAGGGTGGGGGGGGGGGGTTATGGTTGGGTTTTGATGATATAGTTAGATTCTAGTTATGTTTAGTTAGGACTTTAAGTAGGTTATTAGTGTGTAGTGTAATTAATATAAAGGGTGTTAGGGTGTTCAGGGACCCTAACTAGCGCAGAAAAGTATAAACAATGTTTTTGACAATATTTTTATGTCCCGGGTAAAGTCCGGTTGTTCGGTTGGATATTGATCCGTTAAAGTGTCAAGCAAAGCTTTAAAGTGCCTTTTATAGTGTTTTTAGTGACCCAATAAATTCCCGACACTTTGGAAAGTGTCTAGTATTATTTTTCCATGTTTTTGCACTTTACTAGTTATGTTAAATGCTGAATTTTTGTATAAAGTGCAGAATTTTGTAATTAAAGCATGTTTTAGGCACATCCGGTCACTATAACTATCACCTAGTGACGCAGTTTTACAATCCTCACCTCCCTACACTCCCTACTAGTGTAGTAATCTATTCCCGGCTCATACTGGCCTCAGAGACAATGTCTGTCTAGTGCTGGCTATCTCAGCATGTTTACTGGGTTATCCGTTCATTGTGCTAACTGTGCTTTTGTGTATCAAGTTTGTCACTATAGTTTTGTGTGTAATAAATGGAGTGACAGTAATTTAGTATGATGCATGAATATGTATGTATCAGAAATCAAGAAGTAGTTTAACCACAATTGTAAACAAGCACAGTTAGGCATTAATTAAATATTAATTAATTTGTACGGATACCTGTTGTTTTTGTGAGGGTTGTCACAAATTCTATTCCCAGTTTAAATTTACGGTTTCGCCCTCCGCCTAACCTAAAATTACGGTTTCGACCTTTGTTTAAAATTACGTTTTTGCCCCTAATTCAAAATAAAATTATATTTTCGCCTTGGCTTAAAATTTACGCTTTTGCCCTTAGTTCAAAAACCTATTTCTCATTCTACTCCCAGTTTAAATTTACGGTTTCGCCCTCCGTCTAAAATTACGCTTTTACCCCCCCCCCCCTCCTTCAAAATAAAAATATGTTTTTGCCCCCAGCTCGAAATTACGATTTTGCCCCCAACTCAAAATTACGTTTTTGCCCACAGTTCAAAATAAAATTATGTTTTCCCCCATAGCTCAAATTTACGCTTTTGCCCCCAGTTCAAAATATTTTTATGATTTTGCCCTCTGTTCAAAATTATGATTTTGTTCCCATTTCAAAATTTACGATTTCTCCCTCAGTTAAAAATTATGATCTTGCCATTGTTTTACTTTTTTTTTCTCAAAACTATAGTACTGTTTTATTTTGCTTGGTTGACTCAATATAACTTTTCTTGTATCAAACAGTTGTCTAACACTCGCTCATTGGTCCTGAAAAATTAGTATTTTACCTCCAGCTCAAAATTACAGACCTGTTATTGTTTTATTTTTTTTGCAAAATTATGGTAGTGTTTTCGTTTAATTGGTTGTCTCGATGTATTTTTTTAGATCCTGTTATAAGTAGTATAAATACATGTATACATGTTATCAAACTAAGAAATATTTGATTTAATGCCCTGCAACGCGGGCGGGCATAGGTGTAATTTTTATTCGTTCAGGCATGCCTGGTACATGCTCATTTGTCCTGAAAAATTTCAATTTTGCTCCCAATTTAAAATTATAGTCTTTCCATCATTTTAGTTTTTTTTAGTAAAAGTATGGTAGTGTTTTTGTTTTAATTTATTGACTCGATGTAATTTTTTTAGAACGTGTTATGAGTAGTATGTACAAGTAACCGAAACACAGACATACATATTATGAGAGAAATATTCGGATTATTGCCCCGCAATGCGAACTGGGCAAAAACAAAAACTAGTATATATACATAGACCATGGAGTGGATAGTGACATGCAGTTGTCTAACACTTTCCTGTTTGTCCAGCCAAATTTAATATATATACATGGACCATGGAGTGGAATAGTGCGAGACAGGTATATATACATAGACCCTGCAGTGGAATAGTGCCAGGCACTTTTCCGTCTGTCTAGCCAAATTACGATTTTTTCCTGTTTAAATTTGCAGTTTTGCCATTGGTTTTGATTTTTCCCTCTCAGCCGAATTAGGATTTTGCCCTCAGTTCAAATTTATAGCTTTGCTATCGTTTTTGTTTTTTTTTTGGTGAAATTACGATTTTCCCCCGGTGTAAAAATACAATCTTGCGATCGTTTTAGCTTTTTTACTAAACTCGGTGTAATTTTTATTCATGCCACGGCGGCTACCTGAAACACACTCATTTGTCCTGAAAAATTAGATTTTTTCTCCAAATTTAAAATTATAGTCTTTCCATCGCTTTAGTTTTTTTTTTTTTTTAGCAAAAGTATGGTAGTGTGTTATTTAAATTGGTTGACTCGATATAATTTTTTTTAGATTGTGTTATAAGTCATATGTACAAGTAACCGAAACACAGATATACATGTTATGAGAGAGAAATATTTGTCGTAGTGCCCCGCAACGCGGGCGGGGCAAAAACTACTACAAAACACATGAAGGAGAATAGTGTCAAGCAGTAGCCAAATTACGATTTTGCCCCATTTAAATTTGCTGTTTTGCCATTGATTTTGTTTTTTTCCTCACAGCCAAATTACCATTTTACTCTCAACTCAAATTAATAGTTTTGTCATTTTCTTTCCTAGACAAGCTACCTGTCACTTCCCCATTGGTCCAGCCAAATTACGATTTTCCTCGTTTAAATTTAAAGTTTTACCATTGGTTTTGTTTTTTATCTCTCCCAGCTAAATTACGATTTTGCCCTCAGCTCAAGTTAATAGTTTTCCCATTTTCTTTCCCTGTCGAATTACGATTTTGCCCCAGTGTAAAGTTCGTTTTAGTCTTTTTTTACCAAACTATGGTAGTGTTTTGTTTTAATTGGTTGGCTCGGTGTAATTTTTAATCGTGCCAACTGGTAGTTTTTTACCTCGTTTTAGTTTTTTTTAGGAAAAGTATGGTAGTGTTTTGTTTTAATTGGTTGACTCGATTTAATTTTTTTTTAGATCATGTTATGAGTAGTATGTATAAGTAACCAAAACACAGACGTACATCTTTTGAGAGAGAAAATTATGGTTTATTGCCCCGCAAAATGGGGCGGAACAAAAACTAGCATATAACAAATGCTATATTGAGTGAGTTTATATACACATATCTTCTATATCTACACTTTGCATGGAAGGAAATAGTGTTGGATGCAATTGGCATGTTTGGATTTTTTTGCTTTTTACAAAAGGAAGGTTGGGGAATAAGGAATGTTGGGGAACAGTATCAGGCAACTGCCAGACACTTTTCCATTTGTGTAGCCAAATTACGATTTTATGCTAAGTTTAAAATTACGATTTCGTCCCAGCTCAAAATAAAATTTTTGTTTTGCCCCCAGTTTAAAATACGATTTTGTCCTCAGTTAAAAATTACGTTTTTGCCCTCAGTTCAAAATAAAACTATGGTTTTGCCCGCAGCTAAAAGTTACGATTTTGCCCTTAGTTCAAAATACTACAAAAGGTTGGGGAATAGTGTCAGGCAGCTGCCTAGCACCTCCCCATTAGTCCAGCTAAATTACGATTTTATCCTGAGTTTAAAATTACAATTTCACCACAGTTTAAAATAAATTTTTGGTTTTGCCCCTAGCTAAAAATTTCGATTTTGTCCTCAATTAAACATAACGTGTTTGCCTCCCGTTCAAAATAAAATTATGGTTTTGCCCCTAGCTAAAAGTTACGATTTTGCCCTTAGTTCAAAATATGATTTTGCCCCCAGTTCAAATTGCAATCTTGCCAATCGTTTTTTTTTTTTTACAAAACTATTGACTCAATGTAGTTTTTATTCGTGTCAAATAGCTGACCAATTACTGTTTTGCCTCTAGCCCTAAATTACATGTTTGCCATTATTTTAGTTTTTTGAGTTAACATTTTTTTGTAGTAAAACTATGGTAGTGTTTTAGTTTACTTTGGTTGATTTTGTGTATATTTTTTTAAGATCGTGTTATAAGTAGAACGTACAAGTAACCAAAATAAATAAGAAATATTCAGTTTAGCGTCCGCAACACGGACAGCGCATACCACTAGTGATAAATATAAAAACTAGTATAATAAACTAATATTTCTTTGATAAACAGAGAAAAATATATAAAATATATCTGGATAAACATGCTAGAACATTGCATAGGGAATCTTATTTCTGCATTTAACACATTAACAGCCTATGTGGTGGCCCAAGTTGAATGTGCAATTGGATTAAACAACTACAAAAGCCCAATGCAATGTGTTAAATTATAGTTGGCCACGGCGTAATTTTGCTTAAAAATGCTGGATACAAATCACATATAATAACATCTTAAAAAATTAAAATTTGGCTCAACCCAAATCGTCACTCGTAAACCCTAGAACTACATACCACCACACGCAATTGTCAAAATGTCAGACAACATACCATTCGAAATGCAAATGGAAATCATGAAAAAGCTTCCTGTCAAATCCTTGATTCAGTTCCGGTCCGTCTGCAAAGCATGGAAGTCTCTCATCGATAGCCCTGATTTCATTACGCAGTACAACGGCCAACACACAAACCCGCAACATCTATTTCTAACCTATTGTGATTATGAGGATAAGTATGTTTCAATTGCTGATGATCATACTTTTCCCCACCACAAAGTTCACCTCACTTTCCCCGAATGGCTTTTAGAGTATGATTATGATCTAATCGGCTGCTCTCATGGCTTGTTGTGTTTGTCTTATTATGAGGACCAGACTAGAATAGCTATTATTTGGAATATTTTGATTAGAAAAGCAATCGCTGCACTTGTGCCTAATGTGGCAGGTGGGGAGGTTTATAAAAATGTTTTAGGTTTTGGGGTTTGTCGCGAGACTACCGACCCGAAAATTGTCAAGATTACACCTATTCGGAGTCAGAGTGCTATGGAAAGTGTAACTTGGCATGCTGAGGTTTTCACTTTAAGCACAGGGACTTGGAGATCTCCATATAACGGCAATCTTCCTCGTAGCTCAATTGAGTTTGACAGTTACTGTGATCAGGTAGTTACTATAGATGGGTCTATTTATTGGCTTGCTGCTGATAGTATGGCTGATGTGGATGGTGGGTTTAGGTTCGATTATACGATTATTTCGTTTGATTTCACCCGTGAAGAATTTAAAGAAGTGAGCCTCCCAGATAGTTTAGCACACCAGAGGTATAAACATATTTTGTCGGTGTTAAAATTAGAGTGTGCCTATTGGCACACTAAAGTGCCTATTGGCACACCAAACCCTAGCAAAAGTTAGGGTTTATCTACGCTGCGTATTGGTCAATACGCAGCCTATAAGGTAAACCCTAGACGCTGCGTATTGACCAATACGCAGCGTAGATAAACCATAGATCTCAGTGCCTGATTACCAATCATTGCACAGAAAACAAGGTCCCTATACGCTGCGTATTGACCAATACGCAGCGTATACAAAACTGATGCTCATTTGGGGTCATTTTGGTAGGTTTGAAGTGTCAAATTTTTGCCAGGTTTCTATACGCCAATACGCAGCGTATATAAACTTGGTAAAATTTGACACTTCATACCTGGAAACATTTTGTGTCAATTTCAGAAACATAAGGGACCATTATTGTAAATCCAGGAAACATCAGGGACCATTTATCTAAATTATCAAACATCAGGGACCATTTTTGTAATTTTATGAAACTTCAGGGACCATTTTTGTAATTTTATGAAACTTCAGGGACCATTTTTATAAAAAATGAAACACCAGGGACCAAAGTGTAAATATATATAAAATCAGAATAAAAGGGGGTCTTCTTTAAAGAACCGGCCCTTAGCATGAATCGAACTCGTGACCTTTCATTTAGAACCGTAACGCCTTAACCAGTTTATCCTCCGTTCCGGAGCTGTTAGAACATGGAACTTAATTCTTATATGCAGTGACTACTAATACGCTGCGTATTGACCTATACGCAGCGTATACTGACAGTTAGTATACGCTGCGTATTGGTCAATACGCAGCGTATAAAGCCTTCTGAACTTTAAATTCACACAGAACCTGGAACTTAATTCTTATATTTTTTTTATTATTTAGTCGACGTCGTCCGTAAGGCGCGTACGGGCCTAACGAGCGTCGAAACTAAGCCCGTCGTTAAACGGACTTAGTTTCGACGCTCGTTAGGCCCGTACGCGCCTTACGGACGACGTCGACAAAATAATATTTTTTTTATTATTTAGTCGACGTCGTCCGTAAGGCGCGTACGGGCTTAACGAGCGTCGAAACTAAGCCCGTCGTTGCCCGTTAGGCCCGTACGCGCCTTACGGATGATAAATTTACAAAAATGGTCCCTGAGGTTTGATGTGTTTACAAAATTGGTCCCTGAGGTTTGATGAATTTACAAAAATGGTCCCTGGTGTTTCCAGGATTTACACAAATGGTCCCTGGTCAATTTCTGAAACACAAGGGACCATTTTTGTAAATCCTGGAAACACCAGGGACCTTTTTGTAAATTCATCAAACCTCAGGGACTAATTTTGTAAACACATCAAACCTCAGGGACCATTTTTGTAAATTTATCATCCGTAAGGCGCGTACGGGCCTAACGGGCAACGACGGACTTAGTTTCGACGCTCGTTAGGCCCGTACGCGCCTTACGGACGACGTCGACTAAATAATATTTTTTTTATTATTTAGTCGACGTCGTCCGTAAGGCGCGTACGGGCCTAACGAGCGTCGAAACTAAGCCCGTCGTTAAAATTTTAACGACGGGCTTAGTTTCGACGCTCGTTAGGCCCGTACGCGCCTTACGGACGACGTCGACTAAATAATATTTTTTTTTATTATTTAGTCGACGTCATCCGTAAGGCGCGTACGGGCCTAACGAGCGTCGAAACTAAGTCCGTCGTTGCCCGTTAGGCCCGTACGCGCCTTACGGATGATAAATTTACAAAAATGGTCCCTGAGGTTTGATGTGTTTACAAAAATGGTCCCTGGTGTTTCCAGGATTTAATAAAATGGTCCCTTGTGTTTCAGAAATTGACCAGGGACCATTTTTGTAAATCCTGGAAACACCAGGGACCATTTTTGTAAATTCATCAAACCTCAGGGACTAATTTTGTAAACACATCAAACCTCAGGGACCATTTTTGTAAATTTATCATCCGTAAGGCGCGTACGGGCCTAACGGGCAACGACGGACTTAGTTTCGACGCTCGTTAGGCCCGTACGCGCCTTACGGACGACGTCGACTAAATAATATTTTTTTTATTATTTAGTCGACGTCGTCCGTAAGGCGCGTACGGGCCTAACGAGCGTCGAAACTAAGCCCGTCGTTAAACGGACTTGGTTTCGACGCTCGTTAGGCCCGTACGCGCCTTACGGACGACGTCGACTAAATAATATTTTTTTTATTATTTAGTCGACGTCGTCCGTAAGGCGCGTACGGGCTTAACGAGCGTCGAAACTAAGCCCGTCGTTGCCCGTTAGGCCCGTACGCGCCTTACGGATGATAAATTTACAAAAATGGTCCCTGAGGTTTGATGTGTTTACAAAATTGGTCCCTGAGGTTTGATGAATTTACAAAAATGGTCCCTGGTGTTTCCAAGATTTACACAAATGGTCCCTGGTCAATTTCTGAAACACAAGGGACCATTTTTGTAAATCCTGGAAACACCAGGGACCTTTTTGTAAATTCATCAAACCTCAGGGACCAATTTTGTAAACACATCAAACCTCAGGGACCATTTTTGTAAATTTATCATCCGTAAGGCGCGTACGGGCCTAACGGGCAACGACGGACTTAGTTTCGACGCTCGTTAAGCCCGTACGCGCCTTACGGACGACGTCGACTAAATAATATTTTTTTTATTATTTAGTCGACGTCGTCCGTAAGGCGCGTACGGGCCTAACGAGCGTCGAAACTAAGTCCGTCGTTAAAATTTTAACGACGGGCTTAGTTTCGACGCTCGTTAGGCCCGTACGCGCCTTACGGACGACGTCGACTAAATAATATTTTTTTTATTATTTAGTCGACGTCATCCGTAAGGCGCGTACGGGCCTAACGAGCGTCGAAACTAAGTCCGTCGTTGCCCGTTAGGCCCGTACGCGCCTTACGGATGATAAATTTACAAAAATGGTCCCTGAGGTTTGATGTGTTTACAAAAATGGTCCCTGGTGTTTCCAGGATTTAATAAAATGGTCCCTTGTGTTTCAGAAATTGACCAGGGACCATTTTTGTAAATCCTGGAAACACCAGGGACCATTTTTGTAAATTCATCAAACCTCAGGGACTAATTTTGTAAACACATCAAACCTCAGGGACCATTTTTGTAAATTTATCATCCGTAAGGCGCGTACGGGCCTAACGGGCAACGACGGACTTAGTTTCGACGCTCGTTAGGCCCGTACGCGCCTTACGGACGACGTCGACTAAATAATATTTTTTTTATTATTTAGTCGACGTCGTCCGTAAGGCGCGTACGGGGCCTAACGAGCGTCGAAACTAAGCCCGTCGTTAAACGGACTTGGTTTCGATGCTCGTTAGGCCCGTACGCGCCTTACGGACGACGTCGACTAAATAATATTTTTTTTTATTATTTAGTCGACGTCGTCCGTAAGGCGCGTACGGGCCTAACGAGCGTCGAAACTAAGTCCGTCGTTGCCCGTTAGGCCCGTACGCGCCTTACGGATGATAAATTTACAAAAATGGTCCCTGAGGTTTGATGAATTTACAAAAATGGTCCCTGGTGTTTCCAGGATTTAATAAAATGGTCCCTTGTGTTTCAGAAATTGACCAGGGACCATTTTTGTAAATCCTGGAAACACCAGGGACCATTTTTGTAAATTCATCAAACCTCAGGGACTAATTTTGTAAACACATCAAACCTCAGGGACCATTTTTGTAAATTTATCATCCGTAAGGCGCGTACGGGCCTAACGGGCAACGACGGACTTAGTTTCGACGCTCGTTAGGCCCGTACGCGCCTTACGGACGACGTCGACTAAATAATAAAAAAAAATATTATTTAGTCGACGTCGTCCGTAAGGCGCGTACGGGCCTAACGAGCGTCGAAACTAAGCCCGTCGTTAAACGGACTTAGTTTCGACGCTCGTTAGGCCCGTACGCGCCTTACGGACGACGTCGACTAAATAATATTTTTTTTTATTATTTAGTCGACGTCGTCCGTAAGGCGCGTACGGGCCTAACGAGCGTCGAAACTAAGTCCGTCGTTGCCCGTTAGGCCCGTACGCGCCTTACGGATGATAAATTTACAAAAATGGTCCCTGAGGTTTGATGAATTTACAAAAATGGTCCCTGGTGTTTCCAGGATTTAATAAAATGGTCCCTTGTGTTTCAGAAATTGACCAGGGACCATTTTTGTAAATCCTGGAAACACCTATACGCTGCGTATTGACCAATACGCAGCGTATACAAAACTGATGCTCATTTGGGGTCATTTTGGTAGGTTTGAAGTGTCAAATTTTTGCCAGGTTTCTATACGCTGCGTATTGACCAATACGCAGCGTATATAAACTTGGTAAAATTTGACACTTCATACCTGGAAACATTTTGTGTCAATTTCAGAAACATAAGGGACCATTATTGTAAATCCAGGAAACATCAGGGACCATTTATCTAAATTATCAAACATCAGGGACCATTTTTGTAATTTTATGAAACTTCAGGGACCATTTTTGTAATTTTATGAAACTTCAGGGACCATTTTTATAAAAAATGAAACACCAGGGACCAAAGTGTAAATATATATAAAATCAGAATAAAAGGGGGTCTTCTTTAAAGAACCGGCCCTTAGCATGAATCGAACTCGTGACCTTTCATTTAGAACCGTAACGCCTTAACCAGTTTATCCTCCGTTCCGGAGCTATTAGAACATGGAACTTAATTCTTATATGCAGTGACTACTAATACGCTGCGTATTGACCTATACGCAGCGTATACTGACAGTTAGTATACGCTGCGTATTGGTCAATACGCAGCGTATAAAGCCTTCTGAACTTTAAATTCACACAGAACCTGGAACTTAATTCTTATATTTTTTTTATTATTTAGTCGACGTCGTCCGTAAGGCGCGTACGGGCCTAACGAGCGTCGAAACTAAGCCCGTCGTTAAACGGACTTAGTTTCGACGCTCGTTAGGCCCGTACGCGCCTTACGGACGACGTCGACTAAATAATATTTTTTTATTATTTAGTCGACGTCGTCCGTAAGGCGCGTACGGGCTTAACGAGCGTCGAAACTAAGCCCGTCGTTGCCCGTTAGGCCCGTACGCGCCTTACGGATGATAAATTTACAAAAATGGTCCCTGAGGTTTGATGTGTTTACAAAATTGGTCCCTGAGGTTTGATGAATTTACAAAAATGGTCCCTGGTGTTTCCAGGATTTACACAAATGGTCCCTGGTCAATTTCTGAAACACAAGGGACCATTTTTGTAAATCCTGGAAACACCAGGGACCTTTTTGTAAATTCATCAAACCTCAGGGACCAATTTTGTAAACACATCAAACCTCAGGGACCATTTTTGTAAATTTATCATCCGTAAGGCGCGTACGGGCCTAACGGGCAACGACGGACTTAGTTTCGACGCTCGTTAGGCCCGTACGCGCCTTACGGACGACGTCGACTAAATAATATTTTTTTTATTATTTAGTCGACGTCGTCCGTAAGGCGCGTACGGGCCTAACGAGCGTCGAAACTAAGTCCGTCGTTAAAATTTTAACGACGGGCTTAGTTTCGACGCTCGTTAGGCCCGTACGCGCCTTACGGACGACGTCGACTAAATAATATTTTTTTTTATTATTTAGTCGACGTCATCCGTAAGGCGCGTACGGGCCTAACGAGCGTCGAAACTAAGTCCGTCGTTGCCCGTTAGGCCCGTACGCGCCTTACGGATGATAAATTTACAAAAATGGTCCCTGAGGTTTGATGAATTTACAAAAATGGTCCCTGGTGTTTCCAGGATTTAATAAAATGGTCCCTTGTGTTTCAGAAATTGACCAGGGACCATTTTTGTAAATCCTGGAAACACCAGGGACCATTTTTGTAAATTCATCAAACCTCAGGGACTAATTTTGTAAACACATCAAACCTCAGGGACCATTTTTGTAAATTTATCATCCGTAAGGCGCGTACGGGCCTAACGGGCAACGACGGACTTAGTTTCGACGCTCGTTAGGCCCGTACGCGCCTTACGGACGACGTCGACTAAATAATATTTTTTTTTATTATTTAGTCGACGTCGTCCGTAAGGCGCGTACGGGCCTAACGAGCGTCGAAACTAAGCCCGTCGTTGCCCGTTAGGCCCGTACGCGCCTTACGGACGACGTCGACTAAATAATATTTTTTAACGACGGGCTTAGTTTCGACGCTCGTTAGGCCCGTACGCGCCTTACGGACGACGTCGACTAAATAATATTTTTTTTTATTATTTAGTCGACGTCATCCGTAAGGCGCGTACGGGCCTAACGGGCAACGACGGACTTAGTTTCGACGCTCGTTAGGCCCGTACGCGCCTTACGGACGACGTCGACTAAATAATATTTTTTTTATTATTTAGTCGACGTCATCCGTAAGGCGCGTACGGGCCTAACGGGCAACGACGGACTTAGTTTCGACGCTCGTTAGGCCCGTACGCGCCTTACGGACGACGTCGACTAAATAATATTTTTTTATTATTTAGTCGACGTCGTCCGTAAGGCGCGTACGGGCCTAACGGGCAACGACGGACCTAGTTTCGACGCTCGTTAGGCCCGTACGCGCCTTACGGACGACGTCGACTAAATAATATTTTTTTTATTATTTAGTCGACGTCGTCCGTAAGGCGCGTACGGGCCTAACGAGCGTCGAAACTAAGTCCGTAACGACAAAACACTTTAAATAACCTGCCAGAATTTTTTATAACCTGCCTGAATTTCAAAATATAACATTTCAAAATATGTGAAACTGTTTACACCGAAGTTTGATATATACATAACAAAATACATTACAAAGTTTGTACATACATAACAAAATGATAAAATACTACTGCTGCTGCTCCTGATGCTGCTGCTGCTGCTCCTGATGCTGCTGCTGCTGCCGCTGATGCTGATCCCAGTCCGCATCCGCAATGAAGGGTAGTGGAGGTAACCCGTCATGCTGTCGCTGCTGCTGCAGCGCCGCAGCCACCCACTCTAACAAATAATTGTTTCTCTCAACGTTTCGAAGCAGCCGCTCATGTGACGGGTCAGGACCGGGCATAACATGGCGTGGGAACTGGGGCGCCCCGGGTGGTCCACGCGGCTGTGGTGGCCGCGGAAGAACGGCGGCCGGGTCATGCGGCTCCGGCGGCTCCGGATCCCGCGGGGGATAAATCAGAGGGAACTCTTCTGGCAGTTCCTTAAGCTGGTATTGCGTGCCGTCCAGATTCTTTAACCGCTTCCCGCATGGAAAGTCTTTGGTAATATGCATCCCGTTTATTGTGTTCATCCCCATCCGCTTTGGCTGTGCCGCCGGGCCTACACGGCCGCGGTCGTTCTCCGGATGATAGCCCAACGAATGGGCTATCTTGGTCACGTAAGCGCCGCCGAATAGCATTCCGCGCTCCTGTCGATGATGCGCGGAGGCGAAATACTGTGCCAACCCGTAGGCGAGAGCGCACGGCCTCTTGTATAAGAGGCAATACAAAAAGAATAAGTCACCACTCGTACACCACTCCCGGCTTTTGTTTCGAGCAGTGATCGAAGTGGAAATCATCTTGTGCAAATACCTGCATAAATGGAAACCAGTCAGTAAATAATAATCAGACGACATCGATTAAATGGAAACCGTAAGTCGCGTAGGTCCCTAACGGGCATTTAAACGGCTGCAAACGCAGCCGCAAACGGCAGCGATTTCGCTGCCGTTTGCGGCTGCGTTTGCAGTCGTAAACGAGCGTTTAAACGGCTGCAAACGCAGCCGCACACGGCTGCGTTTTCGCTGCCGTCTGCGGCGGCATTTGCAGCCGTAACCGGGCGTTTAAAGGGCTGCAAACGCAGCCCCAAACGGCTGCGAAATCGCTGCCCTTTGGGGCTGTGTTTGCAGCCGTTTAAACGCCGGTTTACGGCTGCAAACGCAGCCCCAAACGGCTGCCGGTTTAGACGTCGTTCAAACGCCGGTTACGGTTCGACTTCGACTAAAAAATTAAAAAAAAAATATGTTTAAAAAAAAATCCTGTTTAAAAAGAAATTTGGTTTAAACGGTCCTTGGAGTTTCAAAAATTGACACAAATGGTCCCTTTTTTGATATATTTACACTTTGGTCCCTGAAGTTTCAATTTTTTACAAAAATGGTCCCCGATGTTTCAAAAATTGACACAAGTGGTCCCTAACGAGCGTCGAAACTAAGTTCGTCGTTAAAATATAAAACGACGAACTTAGTTTCGACGCTCGTTAGAGACCTACGGGCCTTACGGTTCGACTTCGACTAAATAATAAAAAAATATATATTTTAACGACGAACTTAGTTTCGACGCTCGAACGGACCTACGCGCTTTACGAGCGTCAAAACTAAGATCGTCGTTAAATTATACTTTTTTTATTATTTAGTCGAAGTCGATCCGTAAGGCGCGTAGGTCCGTAACGAGCGTCGAAACTAAGTTCGTCGTTAAAATATAAAACGACGAACTTAGTTTCGACGTTCGTTAGGGACCTACGCGCCTTACGGTTCGACTTCGACTAAATAATAAAAAAAATATATATATTTTAACGACGAACTTAGTTTCGACGCTCGTTAGGACCGTACGCGCCTTACGAGCGTCAAAACTATGATCGTCGTCGTTAAATTATATTTTTTTATTATTTAGTCGAAGTCGAACTGTAAGTCGCGTAGGTCCCTAACGGGCGTTTAAACGGCTGCAAACGCAGCCGCAAACGGCAGATATTTCGCTGCCGTTTGCGGCTGCGTTTGCAGTCGTAAACGGGCGTTTAAACGGCTGCGTTTTCGCTGCCGTCTGCGGCGGCATTTGCAGCCGTAACCGGGCGTTTAAACGGCTGCAAACGCAGCCCCAAACGGCTGCGAAATCGCTGCCCTTTGGGGCTGTGTTTGCAGCCGTTTAAACGCCGGTTTACGGCTGCAAACCCAGTCCCAAACGGCTGCCGGTTTAGACGTCGTTCAATTTTTTACAAAAACGGCTGACGGTTTGATATATTTACACTTTGTTCCCTAAAGTTTCTATTTTTTACAAAAATGGTCCCTGATGTTTCAAAAATTGACAAAAATCAACTAAATAATTAAAAAAAGAAATTTTCTTTTAAAAAAATCTGTTTAAAAAAAACTGTTTAATAACTAACGTACCTGAAGAGCGGATCCTCAATCAGCGTACTCCTCCCCTTGGATTGGTGGTGGTCCCAATGACGGATGTCCGCGATCAGATCCCAAAACCCTAATAGCGTGGGTTTATCAATCATTACGAGCCCCTGTTTACACGAATGTTTATTAAACGTTAAATTAATATTAAATCTTAAATGTTATATATTAAAAATAATAATAATAACAATACAAAATTTGTGTTAAACGTACCTTCGTATAAAGATCCGTAGCAATCTCAGCCTCCGTATACAAACCGCTATGCACCGCAAACTGTGCAAGTGACATTTCGCGCGCCTGGCCAGCCATGCGAAAAGAAACCTCGGGCGGGGGAGGGGGCTGCGCGGGGTCCACAACCTCATCTGGCCGACGAGGATGAAACTCGAACGACGACAGAAACTCGACTAGTATCTCCCTGTAGGTCGGCGTAAATGATAGCTCAAACAGACGATCCCACGGTGAATCAACGGGAACAAACCCCCGCACCCAATCTTCAACCTCAAGCTTCCGGAGGGTTTTCCACGAAACCGCAAAGTGTTCACCAATATGCATCTTCCGAAGCTTCTCGCAACGGAGCGCAGCCTCGGACTCCAGAGGAAACTCCAAATAAGGGTGATTCTCTAGAGGATCTGGCGGTGGACGCGCCCGCCGTTTCCGCTGCGGCTGCTCCGGAATATCTACTTCGAAATCCATTTCCTCCATTTTTCTGTTTTTAAAAAAAAAAAACAATTTAAGTTTAAGTTTAAAAAAATATATATTTTCTGTTTAAAAATATATATTTTCTGTTTACAAAGTGAAAGCATAAAGACAAGTGAAAGCATAAAAATATATATTTTCTGTTTAAAAATATATATTTTTCTGTTTTTAAAAAAAAAAAAACAATTTAAGTTTATGTTTAAAAAATGGTCCCTGAGGTTTGATGTGTTTACAAAATTGGTCCCTGAGGTTTGATGAATTTACAAAAATGGTCCCTGGTGTTTCCAGGATTTAATAAAATGGTCCCTTGTGTTTCAGAAATTGACCAGGGACCATTTTATTAAATCCTGGAAACACCAGGGACCATTTTTGTAAACTTATCAAACCTCAGGGACCAATTTTGTAAACACATCAAACCTCAGGGACCATTTTTGTAAATTTATCATCCGTAAGGCGCGTACGGGCCTAACGGGCAACGACGGACTTAGTTTCGACGCTCGTTAGGCCCGTACGCGCCTTACGGACGACGTCGACTAAATAATATTTTTTTTATTATTTAGTCGACGTCATCCTTAAGGCGCGTACGGGCCTAACGGGCAACGACGGGCTTAGTTTCGACGCTCGTTAGGCCCGTACGCGACTTACGGACGACGTCGACTAAATAATATTTTTTTTATTATTTAGTCGACGTCGTCCGTAAGGCGCGTACGGGCCTAACGAGCGTCGAAACTAAGCCCGTCGTTAAACGGACTTAGTTTCGACGCTCGTTAGGCCCGTACGCGCCTTACGGACGACGTCGACTAAATAATATTTTTTTTTATTATTTAGTCGACGTCGTCCGTAAGGCGCGTACGGGCCTAACGAGCGTCGAAACTAAGTCCGTCGTTGCCCGTTAGGCCCGTACGCGCCTTACGGATGATAAATTTACAAAAATGGTCCCTGAGGTTTGATGAATTTACAAAAATGGTCCCTGGTGTTTCCAGGATTTAATAAAATGGTCCCTTGTGTTTCAGAAATTGACCAGGGACCATTTTTGTAAATCCTGGAAACACCAGGGACCATTTTTGTAAATTCATCAAACCTCAGGGACTAATTTTGTAAACACATCAAACCTCGGGGACCATTTTTGTAAATTTATCATCCGTAAGGCGCGTACGGGCCTAACGGGCAACGACGGACTTAGTTTCGACGCTCGTTAGGCCCGTAAGCGCCTTACGGACTACGTCGACTAAATAATATTTTTTTTATTATTTAGTCGACGTCGTCCGTAAGGCGCGTACGGGCCTAACGAGCGTCGAAACTAAGCCCGTCGTTAAACGGACTTAGTTTCGACGCTCGTTAGGCCCGTACGCGCCTTACGGACGACGTCGACTAAATAATATTTTTTTTATTATTTAGTCGACGTCATCCGTAAGGCGCGTACATTATTTAGTCGACGTCGTCCGTAAGGGGCGTACGGGCCTAACGAGCGTCGAAACTAAGCCCGTCGTTAAAATTTTAACGACGGGCTTAGTTTCGACGCCCGTTAGGCCCGTACGCCCCTTACGGACGACGTCGACTAAATAACGTACGCGCCTTACGGACGACGTCGACTAATAATATTTTTTTTATTATTTAGTCGACGTCGTCCGTAAGGCGCGTACGGGCCTAACGAGCGTCGAAACTAAGCCCGTCGTTAAAGTCGTTAAAATTTTAACGACGGGCTTAGTTTCGACGCTCGTTAGGCCCGTACGCCCCTTACGGACGACGTCGACTAAAATTTATATTTTCTGTTTAAAAATATATATTTTTCTGTTTTTAAAAAAAAAAACAATTTAAGTTTATGTATAAAAAAATGGTCCCTGAGGTTTGATGTGTTTACAAAATTGGTCCCTGAGGTTTGATGAATTTACAAAAATGGTCCCTGGTGTTTCCAGGATTTACAAAAATGGTCCCTGGTCAATTTCTGAAACACAAGGGACCATTTTATTAAATCCTGGAAACACCAGACCCTGTTCTTATCCCGAAAACTAAATTGACCATTTTTTTAGAAATAGATTTTTTTTACCTGAACCTGGTTTGGCCCGTACGCACTTAGTTTTTTTAGTCGACGTCGTCCGTAAGGCGCGTACGGGCCTAACGGGCAACGACGGACTTAGTTTCGACGCTCGTTAGGCCCGTACGCGCCTTACGGACGACGTCGACTAAATAATAAAAAAAATATTATTTAGTCGACGTCGTCCGTAAGGCGCGTACGGGCCTAACGGGCGTCGAAACTAAGCCCGTCGTTGCCCGTAGGCCCATACGCGCCTTACGGATGATAAATTTACAAAAATGGTCCCTGAGGTTTGATGTGTTTACAAAATTGGTCCCTGAGGTTTGATAAGTTTACAAAAAATGGTCACTGTAAACCCTAATCAAACAAATCAAAAAAACACCCCTAATTTACTGTAAACCCTAATCAAACACATCAAACAAACACCCCTAATTCACTGTAAACCCTAATATACCTATGATACAGCCCTAATTTACGGATAAAATACCAAAAAAATCAAAATTACTTAAATAGGTTGAGTATATACCTCGTTTATACTTCGAATTCGCGTGTATACGGTCGGAAATACGTAGTCGCCTTCGTAGGGGTTCGTAGTGGTTTTGTTTGTAATTTGGGGAAGAACATACGCTGCGTAGGGGTTTTCCTGATTTATATCAGAAGCTATACGCAGCGTAGTGATCAATACGAAGCGTAGGTCTATGTCTAAAATTACGATTTAGCCCTTCTATCAGTGCTATACGGGGCTTAATATAAGGGCAAAAACGTCATTGTGCACCTTTATATACGCGTCGTATTGATCTCTACGATACGTATATAAGAGGTCATCACAATGACCTTTATACCCTTCTGTTTAGCCTATACAAAGCATCTGTAGAAGGGCATAAAGGTCATTATGATGACAATTAAATACGCATCGTAGAGACCCATACGAAGCGTATTTAAAGGTCCGAAAATGACGTTTTTGCCCTTATTTTAAGCCCCGTATAGCCCTAAAAGAGGGGCAAAATAGTAATTTAACATGTTTATATTTTCAAACTTCAATTTGGGGGGAAAATTGTCCGCCTTTGACATAGGATGCGTATTGATCAATACGCTGCCTGGTTTTTCTCATTTTACCTTTTTACCCTTGTTATGAGGCTAAAGGAAGCCAAAAAGAGGGGCTTTATTGTCAATTGGAAGAACATACGATGCGTAGGGATCCCTACGCACCTTAGAAGACCTTTTTTTTTTTTTTCTTGGTTTGTATTTAGAGAAACTAAAAATAATCCAAAAATTATGTTTATAAAAATTTGAATTATAAATTATAAATTATAAATTATAAATTATAAATTATAAATTATAAATTATAAATGAATTAAAAATGATAAAACTTTATAAATTAAAAAATTTCTACAATTTACAAAATTACAAGTTTCCGCTTAATCTTCGATAACATTTAAACTCGGTTCTCTGTCTTTGTCTCGGTCTGATTTAGGATGCATTAACTCGTAGTAGTGCTCTAACTGCGGTGTATACATTTCTTCCCACCGTTTCGCAGCTATTGATCGATGTGCCGACCACATCGGGTTCACTAAAGGCATGGGGTAGTCTCCTTCCAACTTAGCATGTATGAAGTGTCCCCCGTGAACATGTACAAGCGTTATCGCTTGAGGTCGTGGATCTAGTGGGGCATCCGTTAATGGGAAGATGGTAGAGCTCCATTCAATGCTTAGCACGTGGAGGACAATATTATACCTTTGCGCTATGAGAAGCCCTACGTGGGGCATTTCCATCCAGTGACTTTGATCGCACCCTTTCACTGAATGCCATTCGATGCTCTTACGTATTCGTTTAAAGTCTCCTTCGTTATATGTTTCGAATACATGCTTCCAACGCGGTTTGTTATGGTCAATCTCCAGTAGTAAATCTCTTCGAATATTGGGCCATGCGTGTTCCGTAAAACCTAACCCGACAGCCACAGACCTGTACCCACAATGACCGTCTGGGGTCACATCTTGTATACGCGATATGTAAGAGCGAAACTCTGATGGAATTTGATTCTTAAACCTCTTAATGCATAACAAGTGCTCGTCCCCCTTTATTAATGGAAAAACCTTATCATCCCTCGTCTCCTTCTTTTTAGAACTTGTTGAACTGTTTGGTTGCATTTTAGGTTTTTCAGACTTCACAAACGAACCAGTTCCACGAGAGCCCTCTGACGGTACGTATGAGCTGTGTCGGGGTAAATCGTACCTATGCTTGGGGGAAGCGGTAATTACGTTGCTGTCCTCGCCATAGGAGCTGTATCTCGCAGCTTGGTCTAACCTCGCAGCTTCATCTAGCCTTTCTTGTACTTTCTTTGATGTAGGCCGACCGCGAGTGTTTTGCTGGACGATCGGTGGTTTCTTGGTTGACGATTTCGGGGTGAAAACCGCTTTTATCTTTGAAAGCATACTCTTTTGCTGAACGGGGGACTGCGCCTCTAAATGTTGCCGCACATTATTGAGCTCTGCTACAATATCGACCTCCTCGTCTACCAGTTTACAAGGGAGCAAGTCAAGCTTACGCCAGAATACATCTATCTCGTCGAGTTGTATTATACGCCCTGCACAGTTAAGTTAATACGGTGTGAGAAACAGCTAAATCGTACAAAATAACAAAAGGTTTGTTGTTTTAATATTTTTTACCTGTACGGTTGTAGTTTTCCAGTCTACAAGCACACGGCAATCCTTTGCTAAGCCACATATGGCAACCACATGATGCGTTAAGTTTCCGCAACACATCCATCTTCCTCAGTAGCTCTTTTTCCAGCAAATCAAGTGCTTCATGGGAAACCTTTCCACGTAGGTTGTCCAACATTTGGTGTCTATGGTGGTTCATCGTTTTTTCGATGCTCTCAGTGAAACTTTTTTGTATTTCATCATACTGAGTTTCAACTATATCAATGATGCATCTTGCTATTCGCTCCAATGAACTCCCGCGCGTAATGTATCTTTTTAAATTTGCGTGCTGGCTCTCAACTCTGTTGGTGGTGCGCTGACCAAAGTTGCGACACTTATCGGTCCACGCATAAACGAACATTTCTTTATAGTCTTTGAGCCAGTTTTCGTAGACGTAATCATAGACACCTGTAAAAATAAAATAATGAAATGTAAAAGCGTGTGTGAAATATAATAGATTGGGTGAGTCGTTTGTTGAAGGAACACTTACTTTCTCGGTTGGCAACCACGAGTCGGTTATACATTTTCTCCAAGTTGTACTTGTACATGGGCTCTGATGAAGATTCGCACAATGTCCGCCAGTACGACATAAATTTCCCCCAATCTTCTTTATCGAACCCTTCCTTGCACTTTCTAGCTATATTTTGTTGGATGTGAAAGTGGCATAGAAGCCTTTTTGCGTTCGGGAATACTTTAGAACACGCGTTTATCAGGGCAAGCTCCCTATCCGTGACTATCACACGCGGCATCATACATTCATGCAATATTGACTTGATCCGCTCAAGCACCCACACGTAGTTACCCCTTCGTTCTTTACAAATAACGGCATGTGCGATACAAAAAGACTTCCCAGTCGACGTCATACCCACAACCTGGACAAATGGCATGTTGTAGAGGTTTGTTTTGTAGGTCGCGTCGATCAACATCACGTGCGGGAATGCACGCCACATAGTGATTGAATAAGGATGAACAAAGAAAATCTCTGTTACGACATCTGTTTTGGGATCTTGTCGGGTGTCGTAAATGAATCGGCGGTCATGCAGCAGGCTTTCCAGTGCCTGAATAGGATTCTTTCCGTCCATTATTGTCGCTCTAATTTTTTGTACCGCATTTTGCACGTCTTTCTGAACGTGCAGGCTGTCGGGGAACTGCTTTCTTAGGGTTTGAAATATGATACGTGGCTCCATGTTTTGAGCAGTTAGCTGCTCCACTAGCTTGTATTCGGCTTTAGTGAATCTTCGCACAAAAGCGTGGCCCAACAGACTCGTCGTAGGTTCGTGGTTATGGTTCGCACAGTCCACTTTTAACTCCCACGTGTCGTTCGTCACGTCCCGGATGGCGAGTAATGAAAACGGGCAGCCGATTTTTTTGCTACCAGCTTTCCTAACTGTTGCTTTACTACGGTGTTCACCACTACGGTCGCACACAAGCCATACCATCCCAGTAGTACCGCCAATATTTTTTGATCGGCGGGTAACAATTACGTAACCATTATCCTTTCCCGTTTCTTGTACCCAATTCTTCAAATCAGTTAGAGACATGAAACGCTAAAAAAGGTTACGTTAATAATAATATAATCGAAACTTCAGGGACCATTTGTGTCAAAAAGACATTAATAATAATAATAACAATATTAATAATAATAATAATAATAATAATAATAATAATAATAATAATAATAATAATAATATAATCGAAACTTTAGGGACCATTTTTTTCAATTTTAGAAACTTTAGGGACCATTTTTTTCAATTTTAGAAACTTTAGGGACCATTTTTTTCAATTTTAGAAACTTTAGGGACCATTTTTTCAATTTTAGAAACTTTAGGGACCATTTTTGTCAATTTAGAAACTTTAGGGACCATTTTTTTCAATTTTAGAAACTTCAGGGACCATTTTTGTCAATTTTCGAAAGTTCAGGGACCATTTTTGCAATTTTCGAAAGTTCAGGGACCATTTTTGTCAATTTTTGAAAGTTTAGGGACCATTTTTGTCCATTTTCGAAAGTTCAGGGACCATTTTTGTCAATTTTTCAAAACTTCAGGGACTGTTTTGTCAATTTTTGGAAACTTCAGGGACTATTTTCGTAAAATTTGAAACTTCAGGGACTTTTTTTTGTTTTTGGCACTTAACTGGACTAACTGAGTTCTCTAACTCAGTTAGTGGTCCCTTGTATTAAATGCTAACCTAGTTAGGATATAACTATGATTTAACTAACTAAGTTAGGTTTAAACTAACCATTTTAACTATGATTTAACTAACTAAGTTAGGTTTAAACTAACCATTTTAACTAAAAATCAATTTCATGATTCTTTTATTTATTTACAATACTAATTTATTTAAAATATTTTTTATTAATTTATTTATTTAGAAAAGAAAAATAAATTGTTTATTAACTTAACTTTCTTAACTTGTTTATTTACTAAATCTTATAATTATTTTGTTAATTAATTATAATATTTTTAACAACAACAATAATAATAATAATAATAATAATAATAATAATATTTATAATTATATTTATAATTAAAGTATTTTAACAATAATAATAATTATTATAATTATATTATTTTTAACTATAATAATAATAATAATAACAATTATAATTATAATAATAATAACAATAACAATAATTATTTTAATGTGATACCTCATTTACTTGAAATGGATTGCTCGGGGTAGATGGTTCATAAAGTGATGTGTTACGGGACTCATAACCATATCCAACTTCATCCCTAGATCTGTCGTATACACTGTAACCACCGTCACCCCCATATCTATCGTATCCACCGTAGCCCCCATATCCACTGTAACCACCTTCACCCCCGTATCCACCATCACCACCGTATCCACTGTAACTTCCGTATCCACCTTCGTCCCCGTATACCCCATAACCCGGATACGATGGCTGCGACGGGTAATATGGTTCATCAACAGGTGCATTCTCAGCACCGTATCCACTTTGTTGCACATACAGAGATTCATACCCGTATCCGTAATCTTGACACACTTGATGCACCGGATAATTTGGTTCATCAACAGGTGCATTCTCAGCACCGTATCCACTTTGTTGCACGTACGGAGATTCATACCCGTATCCGTAATCTGGACACACTTGATGCACCGGGTAATTTGGTTCATCAACAGGTGGAGTGGGAGTCTTGTTCAAGTCTGGCAACTGTGTTTCTTGATCAACAGGGACTCTAGACACAACCTCCTCCTCCTCATTGGCAGCATTTGATCCCCATGTGTCGTTAGAATAGCGATTACCGAAATAATTATCCTTCCAAAATGATGACATTTTAACAAGGTTGAACCCAAAACAAACAATTTACTTAAGAAGAAGATGAAAAGGAAAGCAAAGTATATGAAAAGGAAAGCAAAGTATATGTCGGATGATGGGTAACAGACATGAATGGAGGGATAAATAGACTTTCATCTGGCATGTCAATACGCAGCGTATTGATCCCTACTCACCGTATTACTTTATTCACGTGCCCTGGACAACATCGTATCAGGTCAAATCAGTCTGCCAATACGCAGCGTATTGATCAATACGCACCCTATGTAAGACTGATTTGACATGGTACTAGGTTTGACTGTCTGGTCGTCCACCTACCACTTATATACGCTGCGTATTGACCAATACGCAGCGTATTTAGGTAACCCTATACGCTGCGTATTGACCAATACGCAGCGTATGCAAACCCTAATTGTGCAGATAGCCTGACTTGGTGTGTAGATAGTGAGAGCCTAAAATTAAAGGAGTCTCTTGTTGTGCTTGAACGTGTCAATGATCTGGCTTACGATGTATGGATGATGGAGGATGGGGTTTCTAAACTGTTTACAAAGTTATTCACTATTAATGTTAGCACACGCTGTGCAAAAGTAAAGGGATTTAGAAAGAGTGGTGAACCTATAATTAGCTTTAGTTTTTCAATCAATGATAATCATAACAAAGTTGTTTATGAGCCCTACTCAAAACATAATGATAATGTTGTGATTGACAATATATTTGCTTCATATTATCTGGTTCCCTACATGGAAACGCTGCTTCTGCTTAATCAGCCAGATCATAACGAAGTGGAAACCCTCAAATTTGAAGATGATTGGCTTCTAGAACCGAGTTTCAGTTATGGGTTTAACGGTAAACGTATAACCGAGGACGACTACTTTATGGATTATGGAATGTAAGATTGGAATGGTGAAATGAAAAGAACAAGTGTGTTGATTCTAATGTTTATCAGCGTTAATGATTCATCTTGTGTTGAATATAAGTTGCTTAAAATAAGAGAGGCTAAACCCTCCTTCACCATTCACCCCTCTCTGATTCTCTGCACCTCTTACTCTTGTGTGTTTGTAACATGTTCTAGTTGCTTGATATATTATTCACGTGCCCCCTAAATCATAAAATAGGTGACATGTCGTATGTACATAAATTTTTATGATCTGAACAGAGGTGATCTTCTTGCTTGTTGTTGAAATTTAAACATAATTTGTTTTCTAAAGCTACAAACCCAGCAGTATAGATAAGTAGAATACAAATGATATGTATTCCATTATAATTTGTGATAATAATCAAAATGTAGCTGATGAGTCGGGGCTTATTATGTATAATCTGAAGCATCTCTTATTTAACTATGCTTGTAATACATTCAGTTTTGATGCTAGTAAACATGTTAGCGTAATCGGGATGGTACCATCTAATACCATATCTGTCCTAAACCCTTGAATTATCTTAAAGTAGTAACATACCTGTCTCATACCCAAATACCAGCTTAAATGTCTCGGGTTTTCTGTTGGATTTGTTTACCATCCCTAATTCCCCATTCTTGTGGCTTTGTGTAAACAAATGATTATTTTAGTGACCTGCCTGTATATTATCTATTTTGGAGTAAATTGTGGAATATTCCATGTAGTTTTCACATATAAGAAAAGTCAAGATACGCAACAGGTCAAGATGGAAGTCATTAAAATGGAACAAGTGGTGTGAATCACCATGAAGCCGTATAAGTTCTCATAAGAATCGTCTTATCTTTTGTGGTGTTTGCTGAAGAGGCAGCAGCACATTATAAGGTGGTCAGTGGAAAAGTTCTATACAGTGGCGGATTCAGAAATTTTTTCATAGGGGTGTGGAATATTTTTAAAGATTTTAGACCCCTATATATATAAAAAAAAAATTCAGTTCATATCAGATCGTATCGGGTCGCGTCATGTAACACAAAAGAATATCAAGTTAAAATTTATATAATTATCAAAAACATGTCAAACGACATTACAAACATATTTAAAATGTCGCTCTACGGGTTTTCATTTTTTGAAATCTATCAAAACATCTAGAGCTACTTTCTCTATATAACATATACAACTAATTTCAACACTAAACACTTAAACAATCATCACCAAACTTCATAATTTTCAACTTTAAAATCAAACCCTAATTTTAGTTGTTGATTCCTTCTAACTAACCATTTAAACACACTAAACTTTAACTAAAACAACAAAATCAACCAACTAAAGTTTCAAAAAACAACAAAACAACTAAAATTTTAAACTTTTTTAACCATTGTATTTCTCATAAAAATCCAAATAAAATAAGAAAACAAAAAAATTAATCGAACCATACCCGAAAATAGTGATAAGATGCTGTTTTCGTGAGTTTGGTGGCCGAAATTGCGGTGGGTTGGGTTATTATATTTTAGTTCAACTTAGATTATTAGATTGGGTTAGGCTTGAGTTATGGTGTGTTTATTGGGTCAAAGGTTAAGAGAAAGTTAATTGGGTTAAATAAAAGTTAATAGTTAAGTGGAAAGTTAATTAGGTTGTATTTAAAAAAAATCAGTGTTTACGTAAACTTTTTACAAATTCATAAGATTGTTTTTCCTAAGGGTGCGGTCGAAAATTCCAAGGGGTGCGAACGAAAATTTTCAAGGGGTGCGGTCGGGATTTTACTGGGAATTTAGCACTAAATTTTATTTTTTCAAGGGGTGCGCCCGCCCACCTTAAAATACATGTGGGTACGCCCCTGGTTGTATATAGGCTCTCACATAACACAGTGAAGAGGTATGACCCCAAATCACATGTGAACACATGTCAAAGGGACTACACCACTCCAAGCTGGCGTCCCCGTTACACAAAGGCGTCCAGAAGGTTCTAGAAGCTTCTGGAAGAAGACACCTTGTGACAAGAAGATGCTCCTGCTGATAGAAAGGACAACAGGTGGCACCAATAGCGAGACGCCAGCAACGGTTGCAAGATCCTGGGAGGACAAGACGACAGCCACTACAAGCGATTGCCTAGCTGGAGTGAATAACCATACGCCACGTCACCTCAGAGGCTGACAACGTCAGGGGGGACAGAACGGATATTCCTCCTGGTCGGACAGCTGGCGATCGCTGGATAGCTGGCAGGTCTCCTCCTTCACTATTCTCTGGCTATAAATAGAAGACTCTACCTTTGGGTTTAAGGATCCAATTTCTCACTCTCTTACTCTAAACACACACTTATCCTCAAAGCCATTACTTATTCTCACGTCGGAGGGTGATCATAAGGAGAACCCCCATCTTCTCCTCCTTGTGGCGAGTCATCGGTGTTGTTTATTTTGCTTGATATCTTTGCGAGATCAGCTATTCGGCAAGTGAAAGATAGAGATTATACCATAGAACAAGAGACGGCTAGCTGTGATAGTCTAGTATTATCAAGTGTTTCATCATTGGCGCCTACCGCATTTTTACAACCATTTTCACCTTTTTTCTTTTCAAAAATACTCTTCAATGGATGAACCAGACTCTTCTTTTCAAATCGGCGGTAAAGGCTCTCTGTTTGGCACGGCGGCGGACAATGCACACGTCCAAAGCCACCAAAGGGACGAGCACGTTGGTGGAGAGTTCACTGATGTCGGAGTTACTAATGTCTTTGGTAGTCAATATGAAGATGGAACATCTGAAGAAGCTTCGTCGTTTGCCTCTGCGCTACCTTGAAGAACATCGTCCGTTAGCAGATCAATACATCAAGGTCGTGAAATTCTGTGTGAAGAACCAAGTGTGTGCAGGAAGCGAATACTCGAAGTGTTAATGAAGAGAAGATTTAAAGCTTTGCATCGAAGATCCCGCACTGATCAAGGGGGAGTCTCTAAATGCACTTTGGGTGATAAGTGCAGTCTCTCCAAACTTCAAGGGTCTTGATGTAATTTGTATAAAGTTATTATTAGTTCCGAATTTATATGTGAGTTCATATAAATTCTGAATTTTTGAGTCCTTTATGTATATTCGGACTAAGGTGAATCCGAGTTGTTAGGATCACATAGTCCGAGTTTGCTAGATGTTGTCTAGTTCCACTGTAGTCCAAATTTATGTTGCTTAGGGGGTCAGGACTTGTGTATTTGTTAACACTGTCCGAATTTACTTGTTCTGGGCTTGGGCCCTTTTATATCCTGACTTTTGTAGTCAGGATTTTTCCTATATATACACATTTAGTGAAATGACAAGACCGAGATTTCTTTTGTGGAAAGTTTGTGCCTCAAGCAAAACCCTAATCATTACTGTGTGAATTGTCTGGCGGCTACTGTGTGTGACGTCCTTCATCATCTTCATCATCTGAGAATACTCTGTGTATTCTGAGATCATTCTCATTCTCTTGTTTCTTGATCCAATATTCTATAATGGTGATTGCTAGGTGGATTCCACACACCTAATGATTGTTTATTGAGTGAGATCCTAGGTTAGGTGACCTTACACAGTTGTTGATGCCGATTCATCTCATCTAAATAGGTTTAGCTAATAAAAAAAAATTGTTAGGGTCTTCAATTTGTTTCTGTGAATTAAAATTGAAAAAAGATTGGGTATATTTTGTTACCACGTAACTTTAGAAATAACATCTCCATGTACTTTTATGATATTTTGACGTCAAAATAAGTGAGATTGTTTTAATATAAAAAACATTTAATGCAAACTTATGAATATCTAAGTGATTTATGTATAATGATGTTTATGAGTATAATTATAACTTTTGTCCTTTATCCATATACCTTTTTTTCAGATGGTGTTCTTTGGTGTAAAAGTTGATGAGTTCTCTTATTTATGTTTCAAAATCTTGCACAGTATATCCTTTGAACCTAACCGAATTAATTTTTTTGGTTAAGTATGGTCAACCAAGGATATTTTAGCCTTTTTGCCTTGTATATTTAATATTATTGAAAAAAAAATAAAACAAAATAATTCAACATCCTCCATCATCACCACCCTCCACCACCATCACCACCACTCTCCGTCACCAATGCCAATGCCATCACCACCCTTCATCATCATTTACAACCACCGTCGCCACCACCATCTCCAAATCAAAAACAAAAATCGACACCACTGCACCACCTTTCATCATCTCCAACCACAACCACCACCACATCGGTCACCTTCATTGCCGCCCCTAAAACCACAACCACACCCCTCCATCACCTCCATCTGCTGGATCACCACCAAAATCCGCCAAATCCACCATTACAAGCAGCCACCTGCAACAGCCCATAACACTACCTCCACCGCTATGCTTTAATAACTCACCCTCATCTCTCCTCTATGGCTAACCCTGTTCTTCCCACACAGAATAAACCTCAATTTTCTCAAATTTACCCTGAAAATCAACCTATTTCTCTTGTACATTTCAGGTTTTTGAATAAATATTCATAGAATGATTATAATCTATTTTTCCCACATGCATTTTTGAAAAATTTTGACCGGAATTTAAGTGGGTTCGGTGTTGAATTTTATTCCACAATAACCATCCACCATATGAGAAGAGAGACAGAGAGTTTAGAGAGAGAGAGAGGAGTCCAAATTTTTCTTTTTATTTGCATTTTTTATTTTTTACACAAAAGTTCCTTAATATAAATTGTTATACATAATAGTACCTGAGAGATAATGTAGGATCGTGTTTTGACCCGAACGAGTCTATCAGAGGAGTTTTGTTCAGATACAGGTGCGGAAAACAAGTACCTAACGTAGAAGTAGCTAGATATTCTCTTAAATCACTTTTCTGATTGATTTGACAACGTTTACATTCAATTCTCACACCGGCAGCACCTCGGTATGGAAATCACCAAGTTACAAATGAGATCCACTTATGTGGTATTTATAGTGCAGGTAGTAGGTCCCCACATACGGCATGTCCGTATAAGCGGACCTGAATAATTAGGTTCCCACATACGGCATGTCCGTATAAGCGGACCTGAACAATTAGGTTCCCACATACGGCATGTCCGTATAAGCGGACCTGAACAATTAGGTTCCCACATACGGCATGTCCGTATAAGCGGACCTACTCTCTAAAACACCTATACTCTCCAGTTTTCTCGTAAAACGCACCCTAATCTATACAATACAAAGCATAACATGATCCAAGACGAAATCAACAGATGTAGTGCACCAACAGACTCCCCCTCAGACGTTGATGGAGTCGACTATCGAGTCACAACAATGCTGTGTCTTCACATCTTCAGTCTTGATCAGTCTCTGGGCTTTTCTTTCTCTCTATCTTCAGACTCCCCCTCTCGATTTACTGGTATTCCTTTGTTCTTCAGTAACATCTTCAGGATCGTTGTCTGGCTTTCCATCTAACAGCTTCTCATCTTATCCTGTAAAAGCTCTATCTCAAAGTAAATTTCTTTCACATACATATTTTAAACATAAACTCATGAACTAACTCAGACCCACTTCTCAAAAACAAAATGATTTTCCAATCTGATGAACTACGATAAGGATTGATCAAAAATAATCAGTTTTAAACACAAACTCCCCCTAAAATTATACTCATCATGCTTAGCACTCAGAATTTTGAAAATCAGCTTTCCAATATCAGTTGTCAAAAATCTTTTTGAGTTTTCTGAAACTTTATGCTAAAACACAGTGAAAATCTTTTTGGATTTTCAAATAAAGAAAATGTAATGCAGTAAAGAAAATATTTACAGACAATATTTTTTGTGAGTTCGTGTAAGAGGATCATATCAGTTTATGAGATAATTCACCAACACCGTTAAGCTTCATTTCATTTTAAGTTCTAAACAATTCACCTAGATTGTCAGTATATGTGACAACTCAAATTTCCAAAATTTCTGTTTCGTATTTATTGCACGATCATGTATTGATTACCATGAAGTTATTTATGGTTTGATTGTTTGGTTGTATTTGTGAAACTTGTCAAATGTGTGAACTTGTTAGTGTGAAACACAAAGATCCTTCGAAGGATCACGAAACATGACTTACAGATCGAAGGATCACGAAACATAACCTTCGATTCGAAGGATCAACTTTCGGTTCGAAGGATCACGAAACATATCCTTCGACCAAGGACTCTATCCTTCGAACAAAGATAGGATCCTTCGACATCTTTCGGCCCAGTCTTTCTAATGGGCTTGGCCCATTCCTGTGATACGTTTTATATACGTGAATGCATGTAAGTCGACAGTTATTTCAAAAACCCTAGTTCCATTGTGTGTGTGTGACGGCATAGCAGACCCATTCTCTGTTCGAAGATCTCGTTCCGTAATCCAGATTTTCCGGTTAGTGTGTGATGTTGTTTATGTTAATAGATGATGCTTTGAGTGTATATGATTTCATGATTTATCAATTGTCTTGCAATATGTTGTTTGTATGTTAACCGGATATGTATGTTAATCGGATATGGATGTTAATCGGATATGTATGTTAATCGGATATGGATGTTAATCGGATGTGTATGATAATCGGATCTGTTGTGATGATGTTTAATGATAATGTTTTGTGGATCGGCTGTGATATTATGCAATTCGGAATTTTTATTGTTCATGGAACCGGAACATAATATGATTAAGTGTTATTATTGTTCATGTGGTTAAATTAGGGTTCATGAGGTTTAATATGAAACTCCCTGTTTGATCGATTCTGAGGTAACCGAATACTTGAATTGGTGTTAATTGATAATCACGGATAAACTTGGAAACTTTGAGTAAACGTAACTGATATTTATCGAAAGATACTTGTTAGTCGAAACATAGTTGTTGTGACCGAAAGATACTTGTCCTTCGAACCATAGTAGTGTTGACCGAAGGATAGCATTGACCGACCCATAGTAGTGTTGACCGAAGGATAGCATTGACCGAAACATAGTTATGTTGACCGAAAGATAACAGCGTGGTCGAAAGATGACATTTGGTCGAAAGATGACATTTGGTTCGAAACATAACAATTGGTCCGAAAGATAACTGTGATAACTAATATGTCGAAAGATAACTGTTGTGTCGAAAGATAACAGTTGGGTCGAAAGATAATGGGGGGTTATAAACATACTTTGAATGATGGAATGTATGCTTGATTTATTTGGCATGCCATGCTTGGTGATGAATGTTAACATTTGTATTCGTGTACACTAGCTGATGATTAAATGTGAAATGATACGTGTTGTGCCGATATGCAAACTGACTGTTATGTGATACATGATTGATGCATGGTATTGGCTATCAAGCACTATGTGACATTAGATTGCATGCGTATCATTGCGAACATGAACTGATTTGTTATACGTGCATACAATAGGACGTGATTAATTACTTATGAGTGCATAACCTAGCATACCGAGCAAACCAAGGTGAGTTCACACTCCTACTAAGGCATGGGAATCCCGGGTCGTGGGAATGGGTTAAAGGTTATCATTGACTAAGAACGTATATATGCTTTTCCTAGACTATCACCTATCATGGTCCTCGGATGTCAGGACGGTTCCGTAGGTTGGGATAACACCTACGTGGTCACATGCCAATTACTGCCTCGGATGTCAGGCACGCACGTAAAACCTACGTGTACGCATTACTTACTTCTATCCTCGGTTATGAAGGATACGTGCGTAAAACCTACGCACACCCCATACGCGCTACTGTTCTCGGACGAAGAACAGGGATAATACGATTAGTCTAGTGGTCACATAACATGGGAAGCCCCCACCTGTATAACTCACTATTGGCCCTGTAGAGCCCCCCGTTACTTACTGTTACGCATTTACTTACTGTGAACTCGCTCAACTAGTTTGTTGATCATTCTGTTACATGCCTTGCAGATCGTTAGGTACTTGGAGCTTGCACTGGAGAAGCGGGTCGTTGTGGGCAAGGATCGTGGTTTCTACGTTGAACTATTATGACATTTAAAACTATTAACTATTGTTGGTTTATTTACTATGCTTCCGCTACACTTTGAAACTATGGTTATGTTTTGAACACCTATCGTATTGAATGGATGGTTTACATTTATTTTACTTAATATTAATTACATGTTCAATATGATTGGTGGCTTGATCCTGGTCAGTCACGCTCCCAAGCGGTGATACTCCGCATGTGGATTTTGGGGGTGTGACAGATTGGTATCAGAGCCATTGGTTATAGAGAACTTGGTTTTAATATGGAAAAACGTTTTTATTAAAACCAGACTATAACCAGAACAGTGCTCTCAACGATCCACAACGACGCTTCGCTCCACGTGCAAGACTCAACTTCCTAGGTACTAAGGTTTATGTTTATTGCCTACATGCTAGAATTTGCATAGAACTTTGCTCGTAGTATGCTTACATTACCTTGCTCACAACTTGTCATTACATGAGAATACTTATGTGCTTACACTCTTCTGTCATCGCACTATTCGCGAACCTTTCTCACTTATGTTGCCTTTGATGTGAAGATCAATGGCCGCACGAATTAACATGACTCAAGCCCAGCTAGAGGCTCTCGTTGCTGCGGCAGTTGCAGCCGCCCAAGCAGGTAGTATACCCTGCAGTATAGACACTAGGATCTTTAGATCCTACATTAATTCTCGTACTTAACTTTGCCCTATTCGTACACAATAGGTCAACCCGCTCAGCAACAACCTGGGTGCACCTTCAAGAATTTCATGGATTGTCGTCCTAGCTCGTTCAGTGGCACGGAGGGAGCAGTTGGACTCCTCCACTGGTTTGAAAAGCTCGAGTCGGTTTTCGAAATGTGTGAATGCCCTGAGGCTCGCAGGGTGAAGTTCGCCACTGGCACACTTGAAGGGATTGCGCTCACTTGGTGGAACGCACAAGTGCAGATCTTAGGGTTGGCAGCTGCTAACGCCACACCCTGGAATGATTTCAAAGAACTGATCAAGAGGGAATACTGCACTAGAGAAGACATTCACAAGTTGGAGGACGAGTTGTATAACTTGAAAATGGTTGGTTCGGAAATCGAAGCTTACACCAAGAGATCGAATGAGTTGGCTGTGTTATGTCCAACTATGGTGGACCCTCCATACAAGCGTATTGAGTTGTATCTCAAAGGTTTGGCACCAGAAATACAGAGCCACGTTACCTCGGCTAACCTCAACAACATCCAGGAAATCCAGCGTCTCGCTCATCGCATCACCGATCAGGCAGTGGATCAGAATAAACTGCCTAAGCGCGTCAGCGCTACTGCTACAGTCACTTCTTCAGCTACTCCCGTTCCCCTCAGTGACAACAAGAGGAAATGGGAGGGGGATTCAAGCAAAGCATCAATTTCGGTTCAGTCCCAGAATCAGCAGCGAAAGACTGGCAACTATCAAAGCCCTAACCAGCAGTCGTCAGGTAGCCACAGGCAGGGTGGATACCGAGGAAACCTTCCAAAGTGTAACAACTGCAACAGGCACCACAACGGCCAGTGTAACAAGGGCCGTTGTCAAAGATGCCTCAAGATGGGTCACGAGGCCAAAGACTGTAGAAGCCCTCGTCCTGCGAATCAGGATCAGCAGCAGCCACCGGCACAGCAGAATCAGCAACAGGGCAACAAGGGGTGCTATAATTGTGGTGCTGAAGGTCACATCAAGAGACACTGCCCTCAGCTAAACAGGAACCAGAACAACAACAACAATCAGGGCAACGGGAACAATAACAACAATAACGGGGGAAACAACAACAACAATGGCAACGAAGCTCGGGGTCGTGCTTTTGTGCTAGGTCGGGGTGACGCAGTGAATGATCCCAATGTGGTTATGGGTAAGTTTCTTCTCGACGATATTTATGTTACTGTCTTATTTGATTCGGGTGCTGATACAAGCTATATGTCATTGAAAATGAGTAAATTATTAAAACGTACACCAACACCCCTAGACACCAAACACGTCGTAGAACTAGCCAATGGTAAAAGGGTAGAAGCCGCACAGGTAGTCAAGGGTTGTAGTATTGTTCTAGCGGGTCAGACTTTCTCGATTGATCTCATACCCATAGTTTTGGGTAGTTTCGACGTCGTCATCGGTATGGATTGGTTATCCCAACATCACGCGGAGATCTTATGCAAAGAAAAAGTTATTCGTATTCCTCGCTCCAGTCAAGAACCTCTCGAAGTACAAGGTGACAAGAGTGGTGCTGTGGTTGGCATCATCTCTTTCTTAAAGGCGCAGAAATGTTTACGAAAGGGACATACTGCCATTCTGGCACTTGTCACTGACGCATCAGCAAAGGAAAAGAAGCTGGAGGATATACCAGTTGTGCGTGATTTTCCTCAAGTGTTTCCTGAAGATTTACCTGGTTTACCTCCTCATCGTCAAGTCGAGTTTCAGATTGAGTTAGCTCCAACCGAACTGGAAGAACTGTCGAAGCAGCTACAAGAACTCTTGGAAAAGGGCTTTATTCGTCCAAGCTCTTCGCCTTGGGGAGCTCCAGTGTTATTTGTGAAGAAGAAAGACGGTACGTTCAGGATGTGCATCGACTACCGCGAACTCAATAAGGTGACGGTGAAGAACCGTTATCCTCTTCCGCGCATAGATGACCTATTCGACCAGTTGCAAGGGTCGTGTTACTATTCCAAGATTGATTTAAGGTCAGGGTATCATCAGCTGAGAGTCCGGGATGAGGACGTCTCCAAAACCGCTTTCAGAACTCGCTACGGTCATTACGAGTTTCTTGTCATGCCATTCGGGCTTACGAACGCGCCTGCAGTCTTCATGGATCTTATGAACAGGGTGTGCAAACCTTATCTTGATAAGTTTGTTATCGTTTTCATCGACGACATTTTGATTTACTCCAAGAGTCAGGAGGAGCACGAGCAGCACTTACGTCTTATCTTGGAACTTCTTCGAAAAGAGCAATTGTACGCAAAGTTTTCAAAATGCGACTTCTGGCTTCGTGAAGTCCACTTCTTAGGCCATGTGGTGAACAAGGATGGGATTCATGTCGATCCATCCAAGGTTGATTCGATCAGCAACTGGCCAGCACCACGTACACCGACAGAAATACGCCAATTCTTGGGTTTGGCGGGTTACTACAGGCGATTTATTAAAGACTTCTCAAAGATCGCGCAACCACTTACTATGCTAACACAGAAAGGTGTCGTTTACAGATGGGGTAATACGCAAGAGACCGCTTTTCAGTACTTAAAGGATAGGCTTTGCAGCGCACCTATTCTCTCATTGCCAGAGGGCACGGATGACTTCGTGGTTTATTGTGACGCATCGATACAGGGGCTTGGTTGTGTATTGATGCAGCGGGATAAAGTTATTGCCTACGCTTCGCGGCAACTCAAGGTTCATGAACGGAACTACACGACGCACGATTTAGAGCTGGGAGCTGTTGTTTTCGCGCTTAAGATATGGCGACACTACCTGTACGGTACCAAGTGCACGATTTACACCGATCACAGGAGTCTCGAGCATATTCTTAAGCAAAAGGATTTGAATATGCGTCAACGGAGATGGGTTGAACTTCTAAACGACTATGAATGCGCCATCAAGTATCATCCAGGCAAGGCCAATGTTGTGGCTGATGCCCTCAGTCGGAAAGACACTCTACCTAAGCGCGTGCGAGCGCTACAGCTTACTATTCAGTCCAGTCTTCCTGCACAGATACGAGCTGCTCAGTTAGAAGCACTGAAACCCGAAAACGTCAAAGCTGAAGCCTTACGCGGCTCAAGGCAACGCATGGAACAAAAGGAAGACGGCGCCTACTATGTAACGGGGCGTATTTGGGTCCCACTTTATGGCGGTTTACGCGAACTTGTAATGGATGAAGCTCACAAGTCTCGCTATTCGGTACATCCAGGGTCGGATAAAATGTACCACGACATCAGCACTACTTATTGGTGGCCTAGTATGAAGGCTCACTTCGCTACGTACGTTGGAAAATGCTTAACCTGTGCGAGAGTCAAGGTTGAATATCAGAAACCAGCTGGTCTACTTCAGCAGCCTAAGATACCGCAATGGAAATGGGAAGAAATTTCCATGGATTTTGTTACAGGTCTACCTAGATCTCAGCGTGGGAACGATACAATATGGGTCATAGTTGATCGACTCACCAAGTCTGCACACTTCCTGCCGATCAAGGAAACGGACAAGTTCTCCACTCTCGCAGACGTCTATCTTAAAGAAGTTGTTTCGAGGCACGGAGTGCCCACCTCTATTATTTCGGATCGCGATGCACGATTTACGTCAGAGCTTTGGCAAGCGATGCACAAATCCTTCGGCTCACGACTAGACATGAGCACAGCATATCATCCTCAGACGGATGGGCAGTCTGAGAGAACTATCCAAACTCTAGAAGACATGCTTCGAGCGTGTGTCATCGATTTCGGCAACGGCTGGGAAAAGCACCTCCCTTTAGTGGAGTTTTCATACAATAACAGCTATCATACCAGCATTCAAGCCGCTCCATTCGAGGCATTGTACGGACGTAAATGCCGGTCACCTCTCTGTTGGGCAGAGGTGGGGGATAGTCAAATTACGGGTCCAGAGATTGTAGTGGACGCCACAGAAAAGATTGCGCAGATACGACAACGCATGGCGGCAGCACGCGACCGTCAGAAAGCCTACGCGGACAAGCGTAGAAAGCCATTGGAATTTGAGGTCGGGGACCGGGTTTTATTGAAAGTTTCACCCTGGAAGGGTGTGGTTCGATTTGGTAAACGAGGCAAACTGAATCCGCGGTACGTCGGACCATTCGAAATCTTAGAAAAGATTGGCAAAGTAGCCTACAGATTAAACCTACCAGCTGAACTCGGTGGAGTTCACAATGTATTTCACGTGTCGAATCTGAAGAAATGCCTATCAGATGAGACCCTTATAGTTCCTTTTAAGGAACTCACTATCGACGAGCGGTTGCAGTTCGTCGAGGAACCAGTTGAAATCACGGACCGGGATGTTAAGGTCCTCAAACACAAGAGAATCCCTCTTGTTCGAGTTCGTTGGAACTCCCAGCGTGGCCCAGAGTATACCTGGGAACGCGAAGACCAGATGAAAGAAAAGTACCCCCAGCTATTCGAAACAAATGCATCCACTTCTGAGGCTGAAGCTACTACTACTGAATTTCGGGACGAAATTCCAAATCAACGGGGGGATGATGTGACACCCCAGGAAAACCAGTGAACGATGTAACTTACCCAGCTTCCTCAGTGAGTGCGTACCAAATTTCGGGACGAAATTTCTTTTAAGTTGGGGATAATGTGACAACTCAAATTTCCAAAATTTCTGTTTCGTATTTATTGCACGATCATGTATTGATTACCATGAAGTTATTTATGGTTTGATTGTTTGGTTGTATTTGTGAAACTTGTCAAATGTGTGAACTTGTTAGTGTGAAACACAAAGATCCTTCGAAGGATCACGAAACATGACTTACAGATCGAAGGATCACGAAACATAACCTTCGATTCGAAGGATCAACTTTCGGTTCGAAGGATCACGAAACATATCCTTCGACCAAGGACTCTATCCTTCGAACAAAGATAGGATCCTTCGACATCTTTCGGCCCAGTCTTTCTAATGGGCTTGGCCCATTCCTGTGATACGTTTTATATACGTGAATGCATGTAAGTCGACAGTTATTTCAAAAACCCTAGTTCCATTGTGTGTGTGTGACGGCATAGCAGACCCATTCTCTGTTCGAAGATCTCGTTCCGTAATCCAGATTTTCCGGTTAGTGTGTGATGTTGTTTATGTTAATAGATGATGCTTTGAGTGTATATGATTTCATGATTTATCAATTGTCTTGCAATATGTTGTTTGTATGTTAACCGGATATGTATGTTAATCGGATATGGATGTTAATCGGATATGTATGTTAATCGGATATGGATGTTAATCGGATGTGTATGATAATCGGATCTGTTGTGATGATGTTTAATGATAATGTTTTGTGGATCGGCTGTGATATTATGCAATTCGGAATTTTTATTGTTCATGGAACCGGAACATAATATGATTAAGTGTTATTATTGTTCATGTGGTTAAATTAGGGTTCATGAGGTTTAATATGAAACTCCCTGTTTGATCGATTCTGAGGTAACCGAATACTTGAATTGGTGTTAATTGATAATCACGGATAAACTTGGAAACTTTGAGTAAACGTAACTGATATTTATCGAAAGATACTTGTTAGTCGAAACATAGTTGTTGTGACCGAAAGATACTTGTCCTTCGAACCATAGTAGTGTTGACCGAAGGATAGCATTGACCGACCCATAGTAGTGTTGACCGAAGGATAGCATTGACCGAAACATAGTTATGTTGACCGAAAGATAACAGCGTGGTCGAAAGATGACATTTGGTCGAAAGATGACATTTGGTTCGAAACATAACAATTGGTCCGAAAGATAACTGTGATAACTAATATGTCGAAAGATAACTGTTGTGTCGAAAGATAACAGTTGGGTCGAAAGATAATGGGGGGTTATAAACATACTTTGAATGATGGAATGTATGCTTGATTTATTTGGCATGCCATGCTTGGTGATGAATGTTAACATTTGTATTCGTGTACACTAGCTGATGATTAAATGTGAAATGATACGTGTTGTGCCGATATGCAAACTGACTGTTATGTGATACATGATTGATGCATGGTATTGGCTATCAAGCACTATGTGACATTAGATTGCATGCGTATCATTGCGAACATGAACTGATTTGTTATACGTGCATACAATAGGACGTGATTAATTACTTGTGAGTGCATAACCTAGCATACCGAGCAAACCAAGGTGAGTTCACACTCCTACTAAGGCATGGGAATCCCGGGTCGTGGGAATGGGTTAAAGGTTATCATTGACTAAGAACGTATATATGCTTTTCCTAGACTATCACCTATCATGGTCCTCGGATGTCAGGACGGTTCCGTAGGTTGGGATAACACCTACGTGGTCACATGCCAATTACTGCCTCGGATGTCAGGCACGCACGTAAAACCTACGTGTACGCATTACTTACTTCTATCCTCGGTTATGAAGGATACGTGCGTAAAACCTACGCACACCCCATACGCGCTACTGTTCTCGGACGAAGAACAGGGATAATACGATTAGTCTAGTGGTCACATAACATGGGAAGCCCCCACCTGTATAACTCACTATTGGCCCTGTAGAGCCACCCGTTACTTACTGTTACGCATTTACTTACTGTGAACTCGCTCAACTAGTTTGTTGATCATTCTGTTACATGCCTTGCAGATCGTTAGGTACTTGGAGCTTGCACTGGAGAAGCGGGTCGTTGTGGGCAAGGATCGTGGTTTCTACGTTGAACTATTATGACATTTAAAACTATTAACTATTGTTGGTTTATTTACTATGCTTCCGCTACACTTTGAAACTATGGTTATGTTTTGAACACCTATCGTATTGAATGGATGGTTTACATTTATTTTACTTAATATTAATTACATGTTCAATATGATTGGTGGCTTGATCCTGGTCAGTCACGCTCCCAAGCGGTGATACTCCGCATGTGGATTTTGGGGGTGTGACAGATTGGTATCAGAGCCATTGGTTATAGAGAACTTGGTTTTAATATGGAAAAACGTTTTTATTAAAACCAGACTATAACCAGAACAGTGCTCTCAACGATCCACAACGACGCTTCGCTCCACGTGCAAGACTCAACTTCCTAGGTACTAAGGTTTATGTTTATTGCCTACATGCTAGAATTTGCATAGAACTTTGCTCGTAGTATGCTTACATTACCTTGCTCACAACTTGTCATTGCATGAGAATACTTATGTGCTTACACTCTTCTGTCATCGCACTATTCGCGAACCTTTCTCACTTATGTTGCCTTTGATGTGAAGATCAATGGCCGCACGAATTAACATGACTCAAGCCCAGCTAGAGGCTCTCGTTGCTGCGGCAGTTGCAGCCGCCCAAGCAGGTAGTATACCCTGCAGTATAGACACTAGGATCTTTAGATCCTACATTAATTCTCGTACTTAACTTTGCCCTATTCGTACACAATAGGTCAACCCGCTCAGCAACAACCTGGGTGCACCTTCAAGAATTTCATGGATTGTCGTCCTAGCTCGTTCAGTGGCACGGAGGGAGCAGTTGGACTCCTCCACTGGTTTGAAAAGCTCGAGTCGGTTTTCGAAATGTGTGAATGCCCTGAGGCTCGCAGGGTGAAGTTCGCCACTGGCACACTTGAAGGGATTGCGCTCACTTGGTGGAACGCACAAGTGCAGATCTTAGGGTTGGCAGCTGCTAACGCCACACCCTGGAATGATTTCAAAGAACTGATCAAGAGGGAATACTGCACTAGAGAAGACATTCACAAGTTGGAGGACGAGTTGTATAACTTGAAAATGGTTGGTTCGGAAATCGAAGCTTACACCAAGAGATCGAATGAGTTGGCTGTGTTATGTCCAACTATGGTGGACCCTCCATACAAGCGTATTGAGTTGTATCTCAAAGGTTTGGCACCAGAAATACAGAGCCACGTTACCTCGGCTAACCTCAACAACATCCAGGAAATCCAGCGTCTCGCTCATCGCATCACCGATCAGGCAGTGGATCAGAATAAACTGCCTAAGCGCGTCAGCGCTACTGCTACAGTCACTTCTTCAGCTACTCCCGTTCCCCTCAGTGACAACAAGAGGAAATGGGAGGGGGATTCAAGCAAAGCATCAATTTCGGTTCAGTCCCAGAATCAGCAGCGAAAGACTGGCAACTATCAAAGCCCTAACCAGCAGTCGTCAGGTAGCCACAGGCAGGGTGGATACCGAGGAAACCTTCCAAAGTGTAACAACTGCAACAGGCACCACAACGGCCAGTGTAACAAGGGCCGTTGTCAAAGATGCCTCAAGATGGGTCACGAGGCCAAAGACTGTAGAAGCCCTCGTCCTGCGAATCAGGATCAGCAGCAGCCACCGGCACAGCAGAATCAGCAACAGGGCAACAAGGGGTGCTATAATTGTGGTGCTGAAGGTCACATCAAGAGACACTGCCCTCAGCTAAACAGGAACCAGAACAACAACAACAATCAGGGCAACGGGAACAATAACAACAATAACGGGGGAAACAACAACAACAATGGCAACGAAGCTCGGGGTCGTGCTTTTGTGCTAGGTCGGGGTGACGCAGTGAATGATCCCAATGTGGTTATGGGTAAGTTTCTTCTCGACGATATTTATGTTACTGTCTTATTTGATTCGGGTGCTGATACAAGCTATATGTCATTGAAAATGAGTAAATTATTAAAACGTACACCAACACCCCTAGACACCAAACACGTCGTAGAACTAGCCAATGGTAAAAGGGTAGAAGCCGCACAGGTAGTCAAGGGTTGTAGTATTGTTCTAGCGGGTCAGACTTTCTCGATTGATCTCATACCCATAGTTTTGGGTAGTTTCGACGTCGTCATCGGTATGGATTGGTTATCCCAACATCACGCGGAGATCTTATGCAAAGAAAAAGTTATTCGTATTCCTCGCTCCAGTCAAGAACCTCTCGAAGTACAAGGTGACAAGAGTGGTGCTGTGGTTGGCATCATCTCTTTCTTAAAGGCGCAGAAATGTTTACGAAAGGGACATACTGCCATTCTGGCACTTGTCACTGACGCATCAGCAAAGGAAAAGAAGCTGGAGGATATACCAGTTGTGCGTGATTTTCCTCAAGTGTTTCCTGAAGATTTACCTGGTTTACCTCCTCATCGTCAAGTCGAGTTTCAGATTGAGTTAGCTCCAACCGAACTGGAAGAACTGTCGAAGCAGCTACAAGAACTCTTGGAAAAGGGCTTTATTCGTCCAAGCTCTTCGCCTTGGGGAGCTCCAGTGTTATTTGTGAAGAAGAAAGACGGTACGTTCAGGATGTGCATCGACTACCGCGAACTCAATAAGGTGACGGTGAAGAACCGTTATCCTCTTCCGCGCATAGATGACCTATTCGACCAGTTGCAAGGGTCGTGTTACTATTCCAAGATTGATTTAAGGTCAGGGTATCATCAGCTGAGAGTCCGGGATGAGGACGTCTCCAAAACCGCTTTCAGAACTCGCTACGGTCATTACGAGTTTCTTGTCATGCCATTCGGGCTTACGAACGCGCCTGCAGTCTTCATGGATCTTATGAACAGGGTGTGCAAACCTTATCTTGATAAGTTTGTTATCGTTTTCATCGACGACATTTTGATTTACTCCAAGAGTCAGGAGGAGCACGAGCAGCACTTACGTCTTATCTTGGAACTTCTTCGAAAAGAGCAATTGTACGCAAAGTTTTCAAAATGCGACTTCTGGCTTCGTGAAGTCCACTTCTTAGGCCATGTGGTGAACAAGGATGGGATTCATGTCGATCCATCCAAGGTTGATTCGATCAGCAACTGGCCAGCACCACGTACACCGACAGAAATACGCCAATTCTTGGGTTTGGCGGGTTACTACAGGCGATTTATTAAAGACTTCTCAAAGATCGCGCAACCACTTACTATGCTAACACAGAAAGGTGTCGTTTACAGATGGGGTAATACGCAAGAGACCGCTTTTCAGTACTTAAAGGATAGGCTTTGCAGCGCACCTATTCTCTCATTGCCAGAGGGCACGGATGACTTCGTGGTTTATTGTGACGCATCGATACAGGGGCTTGGTTGTGTATTGATGCAGCGGGATAAAGTTATTGCCTACGCTTCGCGGCAACTCAAGGTTCATGAACGGAACTACACGACGCACGATTTAGAGCTGGGAGCTGTTGTTTTCGCGCTTAAGATATGGCGACACTACCTGTACGGTACCAAGTGCACGATTTACACCGATCACAGGAGTCTCGAGCATATTCTTAAGCAAAAGGATTTGAATATGCGTCAACGGAGATGGGTTGAACTTCTAAACGACTATGAATGCGCCATCAAGTATCATCCAGGCAAGGCCAATGTTGTGGCTGATGCCCTCAGTCGGAAAGACACTCTACCTAAGCGCGTGCGAGCGCTACAGCTTACTATTCAGTCCAGTCTTCCTGCACAGATACGAGCTGCTCAGTTAGAAGCACTGAAACCCGAAAACGTCAAAGCTGAAGCCTTACGCGGCTCAAGGCAACGCATGGAACAAAAGGAAGACGGCGCCTACTATGTAACGGGGCGTATTTGGGTCCCACTTTATGGCGGTTTACGCGAACTTGTAATGGATGAAGCTCACAAGTCTCGCTATTCGGTACATCCAGGGTCGGATAAAATGTACCACGACATCAGCACTACTTATTGGTGGCCTAGTATGAAGGCTCACATCGCTACGTACGTTGGAAAATGCTTAACCTGTGCGAGAGTCAAGGTTGAATATCAGAAACCAGCTGGTCTACTTCAGCAGCCTAAGATACCGCAATGGAAATGGGAAGAAATTTCCATGGATTTTGTTACAGGTCTACCTAGATCTCAGCGTGGGAACGATACAATATGGGTCATAGTTGATCGACTCACCAAGTCTGCACACTTCCTGCCGATCAAGGAAACGGACAAGTTCTCCACTCTCGCAGACGTCTATCTTAAAGAAGTTGTTTCGAGGCACGGAGTGCCCACCTCTATTATTTCGGATCGCGATGCACGATTTACGTCAGAGCTTTGGCAAGCGATGCACAAATCCTTCGGCTCACGACTAGACATGAGCACAGCATATCATCCTCAGACGGATGGGCAGTCTGAGAGAACTATCCAAACTCTAGAAGACATGCTTCGAGCGTGTGTCATCGATTTCGGCAACGGCTGGGAAAAGCACCTCCCTTTAGTGGAGTTTTCATACAATAACAGCTATCATACCAGCATTCAAGCCGCTCCATTCGAGGCATTGTACGGACGTAAATGCCGGTCACCTCTCTGTTGGGCAGAGGTGGGGGATAGTCAAATTACGGGTCCAGAGATTGTAGTGGACGCCACAGAAAAGATTGCGCAGATACGACAACGCATGGCGGCAGCACGCGACCGTCAGAAAGCCTACGCGGACAAGCGTAGAAAGCCATTGGAATTTGAGGTCGGGGACCGGGTTTTATTGAAAGTTTCACCCTGGAAGGGTGTGGTTCGATTTGGTAAACGAGGCAAACTGAATCCGCGGTACGTCGGACCATTCGAAATCTTAGAAAAGATTGGCAAAGTAGCCTACAGATTAAACCTACCAGCTGAACTCGGTGGAGTTCACAATGTATTTCACGTGTCGAATCTGAAGAAATGCCTATCAGATGAGACCCTTATAGTTCCTTTTAAGGAACTCACTATCGACGAGCGGTTGCAGTTCGTCGAGGAACCAGTTGAAATCACGGACCGGGATGTTAAGGTCCTCAAACACAAGAGAATCCCTCTTGTTCGAGTTCGTTGGAACTCCCAGCGTGGCCCAGAGTATACCTGGGAACGCGAAGACCAGATGAAAGAAAAGTACCCCCAGCTATTCGAAACCAATGCATCCACTTCTGAGGCTGAAGCTACTACTACTGAATTTCGGGACGAAATTCCAAATCAACGGGGGGATGATGTGACACCCCAGGAAAACCAGTGAACGATGTAACTTACCCAGCTTCCTCAGTGAGTGCGTACCAAATTTCGGGACGAAATTTCTTTTAAGTTGGGGATAATGTGACAACTCAAATTTCCAAAATTTCTGTTTCGTATTTATTGCACGATCATGTATTGATTACCATGAAGTTATTTATGGTTTGATTGTTTGGTTGTATTTGTGAAACTTGTCAAATGTGTGAACTTGTTAGTGTGAAACACAAAGATCCTTCGAAGGATCACGAAACATGACTTACAGATCGAAGGATCACGAAACATAACCTTCGATTCGAAGGATCAACTTTCGGTTCGAAGGATCACGAAACATATCCTTCGACCAAGGACTCTATCCTTCGAACAAAGATAGGATCCTTCGACATCTTTCGGCCCAGTCTTTCTAATGGGCTTGGCCCATTCCTGTGATACGTTTTATATACGTGAATGCATGTAAGTCGACAGTTATTTCAAAAACCCTAGTTCCATTGTGTGTGTGTGACGGCATAGCAGACCCATTCTCTGTTCGAAGATCTCGTTCCGTAATCCAGATTTTCCGGTTAGTGTGTGATGTTGTTTATGTTAATAGATGATGCTTTGAGTGTATATGATTTCATGATTTATCAATTGTCTTGCAATATGTTGTTTGTATGTTAACCGGATATGTATGTTAATCGGATATGGATGTTAATCGGATATGTATGTTAATCGGATATGGATGTTAATCGGATGTGTATGATAATCGGATCTGTTGTGATGATGTTTAATGATAATGTTTTGTGGATCGGCTGTGATATTATGCAATTCGGAATTTTTATTGTTCATGGAACCGGAACATAATATGATTAAGTGTTATTATTGTTCATGTGGTTAAATTAGGGTTCATGAGGTTTAATATGAAACTCCCTGTTTGATCGATTCTGAGGTAACCGAATACTTGAATTGGTGTTAATTGATAATCACGGATAAACTTGGAAACTTTGAGTAAACGTAACTGATATTTATCGAAAGATACTTGTTAGTCGAAACATAGTTGTTGTGACCGAAAGATACTTGTCCTTCGAACCATAGTAGTGTTGACCGAAGGATAGCATTGACCGACCCATAGTAGTGTTGACCGAAGGATAGCATTGACCGAAACATAGTTATGTTGACCGAAAGATAACAGCGTGGTCGAAAGATGACATTTGGTCGAAAGATGACATTTGGTTCGAAACATAACAATTGGTCCGAAAGATAACTGTGATAACTAATATGTCGAAAGATAACTGTTGTGTCGAAAGATAACAGTTGGGTCGAAAGATAATGGGGGGTTATAAACATACTTTGAATGATGGAATGTATGCTTGATTTATTTGGCATGCCATGCTTGGTGATGAATGTTAACATTTGTATTCGTGTACACTAGCTGATGATTAAATGTGAAATGATACGTGTTGTGCCGATATGCAAACTGACTGTTATGTGATACATGATTGATGCGTGGTATTGGCTATCAAGCACTATGTGACATTAGATTGCATGCGTATCATTGCGAACATGAACTGATTTGTTATACGTGCATACAATAGGACGTGATTAATTACTTGTGAGTGCATAACCTAGCATACCGAGCAAACCAAGGTGAGTTCACACTCCTACTAAGGCATGGGAATCCCGGGTCGTGGGAATGGGTTAAAGGTTATCATTGACTAAGAACGTATATATGCTTTTCCTAGACTATCACCTATCATGGTCCTCGGATGTCAGGACGGTTCCGTAGGTTGGGATAACACCTACGTGGTCACATGCCAATTACTGCCTCGGATGTCAGGCACGCACGTAAAACCTACGTGTACGCATTACTTACTTCTATCCTCGGTTATGAAGGATACGTGCGTAAAACCTACGCACACCCCATACGCGCTACTGTTCTCGGACGAAGAACAGGGATAATACGATTAGTCTAGTGGTCACATAACATGGGAAGCCCCCACCTGTATAACTCACTATTGGCCCTGTAGAGCCACCCGTTACTTACTGTTACGCATTTACTTACTGTGAACTCGCTCAACTAGTTTGTTGATCATTCTGTTACATGCCTTGCAGATCGTTAGGTACTTGGAGCTTGCACTGGAGAAGCGGGTCGTTGTGGGCAAGGATCGTGGTTTCTACGTTGAACTATTATGACATTTAAAACTATTAACTATTGTTGGTTTATTTACTATGCTTCCGCTACACTTTGAAACTATGGTTATGTTTTGAACACCTATCGTATTGAATGGATGGTTTACATTTATTTTACTTAATATTAATTACATGTTCAATATGACTGGTGGCTTGATCCTGGTCAGTCACGCTCCCAAGCGGTGATACTCCGCATGTGGATTTTGGGGGTGTGACAGATTGGTATCAGAGCCATTGGTTATAGAGAACTTGGTTTTAATATGGAAAAACGTTTTTATTAAAACCAGACTATAACCAGAACAGTGCTCTCAACGATCCACAACGACGCTTCGCTCCACGTGCAAGACTCAACTTCCTAGGTACTAAGGTTTATGTTTATTGCCTACATGCTAGAATTTGCATAGAACTTTGCTCGTAGTATGCTTACATTACCTTGCTCACAACTTGTCATTGCATGAGAATACTTATGTGCTTACACTCTTCTGTCATCGCACTATTCGCGAACCTTTCTCACTTATGTTGCCTTTGATGTGAAGATCAATGGCCGCACGAATTAACATGACTCAAGCCCAGCTAGAGGCTCTCGTTGCTGCGGCAGTTGCAGCCGCCCAAGCAGGTAGTATACCCTGCAGTATAGACACTAGGATCTTTAGATCCTACATTAATTCTCGTACTTAACTTTGCCCTATTCGTACACAATAGGTCAACCCGCTCAGCAACAACCTGGGTGCACCTTCAAGAATTTCATGGATTGTCGTCCTAGCTCGTTCAGTGGCACGGAGGGAGCAGTTGGACTCCTCCACTGGTTTGAAAAGCTCGAGTCGGTTTTCGAAATGTGTGAATGCCCTGAGGCTCGCAGGGTGAAGTTCGCCACTGGCACACTTGAAGGGATTGCGCTCACTTGGTGGAACGCACAAGTGCAGATCTTAGGGTTGGCAGCTGCTAACGCCACACCCTGGAATGATTTCAAAGAACTGATCAAGAGGGAATACTGCACTAGAGAAGACATTCACAAGTTGGAGGACGAGTTGTATAACTTGAAAATGGTTGGTTCGGAAATCGAAGCTTACACCAAGAGATCGAATGAGTTGGCTGTGTTATGTCCAACTATGGTGGACCCTCCATACAAGCGTATTGAGTTGTATCTCAAAGGTTTGGCACCAGAAATACAGAGCCACGTTACCTCGGCTAACCTCAACAACATCCAGGAAATCCAGCGTCTCGCTCATCGCATCACCGATCAGGCAGTGGATCAGAATAAACTGCCTAAGCGCGTCAGCGCTACTGCTACAGTCACTTCTTCAGCTACTCCCGTTCCCCTCAGTGACAACAAGAGGAAATGGGAGGGGGATTCAAGCAAAGCATCAATTTCGGTTCAGTCCCAGAATCAGCAGCGAAAGACTGGCAACTATCAAAGCCCTAACCAGCAGTCGTCAGGTAGCCACAGGCAGGGTGGATACCGAGGAAACCTTCCAAAGTGTAACAACTGCAACAGGCACCACAACGGCCAGTGTAACAAGGGCCGTTGTCAAAGATGCCTCAAGATGGGTCACGAGGCCAAAGACTGTAGAAGCCCATACGGACACCCCATACGCGCTACTGTTCTCGGTTATGAAGGATACGTGCGTAAAACCTACGCACACCCCATACGCGCTACTGTTCTCGGACGAAGAACAGGGATAATACGATTAGTCTAGTGGTCACATAACATGGGAAGCCCCCACCTGTATAACTCACTATTGGCCCTGTAGAGCCACCCGTTACTTACTGTTACGCATTTACTTACTGTGAACTCGCTCAACTAGTTTGTTGATCATTCTGTTACATGCCTTGCAGATCGTTAGGTACTTGGAGCTTGCACTGGAGAAGCGGGTCGTTGTGGGCAAGGATCGTGGTTTCTACGTTGAACTATTATGACATTTAAAACTATTAACTATTGTTGGTTTATTTACTATGCTTCCGCTACACTTTGAAACTATGGTTATGTTTTGAACACCTATCGTATTGAATGGATGGTTTACATGTATTTTACTTAATATTAATTACATGTTCAATATGATTGGTGGCTTGATCCTGGTCAGTCACGCTCCCAAGCGGTGATACTCCGCATGTGGATTTTGGGGGTGTGACAGTATATTTGTCCACTTAAATTTTCACACAAAGTTCAATTGTTCCGAGATACGATGTTAATGTCTTAATGACTTAAACTGTAAAGTTTTAACAATTTTAAGAATTTTTCATACAAACACATAATACATGAATGATGCCGATTCCTGATCCACGATTACAAACTTGGGATCTCCGGTAAGTCAGGTTTTTTCAATCGAAGAAAATGTCCACCCAAGCCTGACCAACCTTGGGTGATTTCAATTCAGATTTTGTTGGGGTGTGTCACGGCTCCCCAACCCACCCTGGACGGAGTCGGGGGACCGCGAGACAGTTCCCGTGGTATTTAATTAATGCGGCAGCGGAAGTCTTTTTATAACAGGATCTTTTATCCGTGAAATATGCTCGTTTAATATATTACACAAAGTTTAAGGGATAAATCCCATAATTTACAATAAGTTGATTTCACACAGAAATCTTTATTTTTCAAAACACGTTTTATTCATTTATTTACACTGAGCCACTTCTCTGAGCTTGATAGTGCTTTACTGCACTTTTCCTGGATCACACAGATCACCTGAAACATGTTTGAAAAAGGTTTTGTCAGCAGGGAAATACTGAGTGAATCATTCTGTTTTCTAAAACGACCCGTTAGTTATAATTTACAGTATTAAGAGCGATTACAATGTTTCTATCAACCAATTATCAAGAATGGGTATTTGTCACTCGATTCATTTCTGTGACTGTGGTCATACCACTATTGGGTCCCGTTGCCCAAATAGTGACGGTGTACTCACACAGAGTAATAATAACTCACATAGAGTAATATTCACTCACATAGAGTTATAATAACAGTAATGTGCACAATACCCCACATACCAGCTGTAATTTGGTGATTACAAAGACTTAATCCCTGTAATTATAACCTTGAAAATAATTTGAGGTATTGTAATACTTACTCACAAACTGTGAGAAAACAGTTTAAAAAGAAGAATGACTCACATTGCAGATTAACGAGCAATAGATATAAGCCTACTGATTAGCCTTGCTTAAACCTAATTTAACACAATGCACACACAAACAGGTTAGTAACTAATACAGCAGTTACGTCAATTCACGAGATTAAACCTTCACAACGATTAATCAGTGCAATACTCGATAATTCAATCGGATTCACAACGAATAACAGAGCATAGTCCGAATTCGAACAGCACTCTAATATTCAAGTCGAAATCACGATGAATAATCAAAGTACAAGCTCAATTGAGCAGCACCCGGACTATCGTTGGATAGTTATAATCGATCGGACGTTGAATCGTAATAGCGATCGAGTTATTACCCTGATTGCGGCAGCGTTTCGATAATTGTGTGTGTGTTGGACGAATTCTGCTATAAATCAGCGTATACAGCGAGTTTCTTCGTCGTTCAAGTGCCAAAATTCAAGTCCCAACCCCTGCTATTTATACTGAGAATTTGTCACCGTCGCGTAGCGCGAGGGGGTACCCCTTTAGGCGTCGCGCTACGCGAGTGACCACCCTACTTTCATAGACTAGGTTTTTGCGTGTGTAGGCTTGCTGAGTCGATAGATTTTTAAAATTCTATTTCGACAGAGAGTTATGATGATAATCGTAACTAGGGTTTTGGCCCCCCTGAGTTTTAGGGGCCCTGATCCTGATTCTGATTGTTCTGGAAATTTTAGGGTTAGTGCAGAATTACTTGGGTTTCTCAATTAGGGTTTTCTTAATAGCTAATTACCATCCTAATTATGGATTTTAGTGGCAGTTGTTACATCCTCCCCACCTTAAGAAAAATCTCGTCCTCGAGATTTACTGAAATAGATGAGGGTACTTTCGCTTTATTTCCGATTCCAGTTCCCAAGTGTATTCTAGTCCTCTTCTTGAATTCCATTTGACTTTTACTAGCACTAGTCGTTTGTGCTTGAGGAACTTGACTTTTCTATCTTCGATCTGTAACGGTTTCTCTATAAACTTTAACTTTTCGTTCACCTCTACATCTTGAAGAGGTACTACCAGGGATTCGTCTGTTAAACATTTCTTAAGATTGGATACATGAAATACATCATGTACTCCAGCCAATTCTTCTGGTAGTTGTAAACGATAAGCAACTGGTCCTATTCGTTGAATCACGGGGAATGGTCCAACGTATCTTGGACTTAGCTTTCCTTTCTTACCGAATCGTACTACTCCTTTCCAAGGAGAGACTTTTAAAAGTACTTTATCTCCTACTTGAAATTCTAAAGGCTTACGACGATTGTCTGCATAGCTTTTCTGACGATCTCGAGCTGTTTTCAGTCTTTCCTTGATCTGAGTTATCTTATCAGTAGTTTCTTGTACAATTTCAGGACCTGATAATTGACTTTCTCCGATTTCTGCCCAACATACTGGAGTTCTGCACTTACGTCCGTAGAGTGCTTCAAATGGTGCAGCTTCGATGCTTGAATGATAACTATTGTTATAGGAGAATTCAATTAATGGCAAATGGCTATCCCAATTACCACCAAAGTCAATTACACATGCTCGGAGCATGTCTTCTAGCGTTTGTATTGTCCTTTCACTCTGTCCGTCTGTTTGTGGATGATAAGCAGTACTTAGATTTAGTCGAGTTCCCATTGCTTTCTGAAAACTTTTCCAGAAATGCGAAGTAAATCGACTATCTCTATCCGATACAATGGAGAGCGGGACTCCATGTAGGGATACTACCTCGTCCACGTAGAGTTGTGCTAACCTTTCCATACTAAAGGTTTCTTTCATTGGTAGGAAATGAGCTGATTTGGTTAAGCGGTCTACAATTACCCAAATCGCATCATTACCTCTTTTGGTTTTGGGTAACTTTGTAACAAAATCCATTGTTATAAGTTCCCATTTCCATACAGGCATTTCTAACTGTTGTAGTAGTCCTGAAGGTTTCTGGTGTTCAGCTTTAACTTGTGAACAAGTTAAGCACTTGGATACATATTCGGCTATATCCTTTTTCATTCCTATCCACCAGAAATTATTTCTTAAATCTTGGTACATCTTATTGTTTCCTGGGTGCATAGTATACCTAGATTTATGAGCTTCTTCTAAAATCTTATTTCTTAACTCTCCTTGCTTAGGTACCCAAATTCGTTTCTTATGGAATTTCCAAATTCCATCATTTCCTTGTTCTAATTCTTTTAGGTAACCTTTCATTCCTTCAGCATCGTCTTGGATTGCTGTTTTCTGGACTTCTTTAATTTGTGCCATTAAATCTACTTGAAGATTTAACCTCAGAGCACGGACTCGTTTCTGTTTCTCATGGTACTTACGACTTAAGGCATCCGCAACTACATTTGCCTTTCCTTCGTGATATTGGATATCACAGTCGTAATCGCTTAGCATCTCCATCCATCTTCTTTGCCTCATGTTTAATTCTTTTTGCCCAAATATATATCTTAGACTCTTATGATCGGTATAGATAGTAAACTTACTTCCATACAGATAATGTCTCCATATCTTAAGGGCAAAAATTATGGCTCCTAATTCTAGATCATGAGTCGTATAATTTTCTTCGTGCTTTTTCAATTGTCTAGAAGCATACGCAATTACCTTCTTGCGTTGCATTAACACACATCCGTATCCTAATTTTGAAGCATCACAATATACTTCAAAATCTTCTGTTCCTTCGGGTAAAGCTAAGATTGGTGCATTCGTCAACCTATGCTTTAAAATCTTAAAGGCTTCCTCTTGTCTAGGTCCCCATTCAAACTTAGCAGCTTTACAGGTTAACTTAGTTAAAGGTACGGCTATTTTGGAAAAATCTTTGATAAATCGTCTATAGTATCCAGCTAAGCCTAGAAAACTTCTTATCTCCATTGCTGTTTGTGGAACTTTCCACTTCGTAATTGCTTCTATCTTAGCAGGATCTACATGGATACCTTCGTGATTTACCACATGACCTAAGAATTGTACTTCTTGTAGCCAAAATTCACATTTTGAGAATTTGGCATAAAGCCTTTCGTTTCTTAACAAAGTTAAGAGAACATGTAAATGCTCACAATGTTCTTTTTGGCTTTTGGAGTAAATAAGTATATCGTCGATAAAAACGATTACAAATTTATCCAAGTATGGTTTACAGATTCGATTCATCATGTCCATGAATGCTGCTGGGGCATTCGTTAATCCAAAGGGCATGACTGTAAACTCATAATGACCATACCTAGTTCTGAAAGCAGTTTTAGGTATGTCCTCTTCTTGTACTTTCAACTGATGGTATCCGGATCTTAAATCTATCTTAGAGAAATACCTAGCTCCTTGCAATTGATCAAAAAGATCATCAATCCTAGGTAATGGGTATCGATTCTTAATGTAACCTTATTCAATTCTCTATAATCGATACACATTCTCATCGATCCATCTTTCTTTTTCACAAACAGTACCGGTGCACCCCAAGGGGATGAACTAGGTTGTATGAATCCTTTGCTTAATAATTCATCTAATTGCTTTTTCAATTCTAGCATTTCGGTAGGTGCTAATCTATATGGTGCTTTAGCTATTGGTGCAGTACCTGGAATTAAATGAATTCTAAACTCTACTTCTCTATCAGGTGGTAATCCAGGTAATTCTTCTGGAAAAACGTCTGGGTATTCTGACACTACCGGGATGTCCTGAAGTTCCTTATCCTTAGTGTTAATGATTACTGAAATCATATACACCATTTCCTGTTTTCTCGAATAACTAGCCAACTTCATTACTGAGATGAATTTTAGTGGCTTTCGAGGTCTATCTCCAGTAATTAAAATTACTTCTCCTGTAGGGGTTTGAATTTCTACTGCATTTTTGTCACATAGGATTCGTGCATGGTTGGCTATTAACCAATCCATTCCTAATACTACATCGAATCCTGCTAAATTCATTGGTAACAAATTTGCAGAAAACTTATGGCCTAATAATTCTATTTTTCCTCCTTGCCAGATTTTATCTATGTTCACAGAATTTCCTTCTGCGGTTTCTACTGTGAAGATTTGCCTAAGAGTGGTTAAAGGTAACTTAAGATCTTGGCAAAATAAAGTATTTATAAAACTTTGGTTCGCACCAGAGTCAAATAATACTTTTGCAAATACGTTGTGAACTAAGAACGTACCGGCTATCACATCTGGAATGAGTTCGGCCTCTTGAGTGGTCAGCTGGAATGCGCGTGCATTTCTCTTGGTTGTTCCTTCAGCTGGTTTGGTTTGGTTAACTACAGGTTTAGCTAACTTAGGACTTTCAGATTGAAAGTGTCCCCTTTCTCTGCAATTATAACAAACTTTTGTTTTCTTCCTGCAGTCTTCTTCCCGATGTCCTTTCATTTTGCAAAAATTGCAAATCATGTTGCATTGTCCATAATGCTTCTTTTTGCAAATTTTGCAGAAAGGAGATGATGAGGATTATCCGGTTCCTCTCTTCTTGGCATTACCCACACGAAATCCTTGGGTAATCTTGTGAGCTAATTCCTTCTTGCGATCTTCCTCTCTTGTGCGTACCAATTTATCTGTTAGGGTATTAGCTAATTCTACAGCATCGTCAATAGTACGAGGTCTCGCAGCTTTAACGATGTTTCGGATTTCACTAATTAACCCCCAGATGTAACGAGAGATAAGTACCGGTTCTGGCGAAGCCAGTGATGGCACTACCCTTGCGTATTCAAAGAATGTCGAAGTATATCCCCGACAATCTACTCCTAGCATATGATGACTTAGGAACTTGTTTGCCATTTGTTCCTTCTCGTATTCGGGACATAATTTTCTTTCTACAAGACTCTTAAATTCTTCCCAACTCATTGCATAAGCTATCCTTCTTCCTTTTGCCTGGAGGACCGTGTTCCACCATTCGAGTGCTCCTTCTTTGAACAGATTTGATGCATACATCACCTGGTCTCCATCGGCACATTTGCTTATTGCAATTACTGCTTCGGTTTTCTCTAACCAACGCAGTGTTGCAGTTGCCCCTTCGTTACCTGCAAATTCAGCGGGTTTGCAAGCAAGAAATTCTTTGTAAGTGCAACCAGGCGTTGCAGCTTTCATTCTTTTAGGGAGTGGGGCCTGCTGCGGATCATGATCGTCATGATTGCCGCCTCCATTTATGTTGTTACTGCCGTTATCTTCTGGAATACGTTTACTAGGAATTAATTGTGGTTCGGCAGGTTTTCGAACATCAGCTACAATTTCTGGAATAGCATGAGCTATCCATTGGGCGATAAAATGCTCGATATCTTGTCGAGTTATATATTGATCTTCCTGTTCTAGCTCAGATTGATTTTCTTCATTAATTGGTTCATTATTAGCGTTTTCCATCTGCTAATTGGTAAAATTATTAGTGTCTAACCTATCGATGACAAAATTCACATAGATACACATAGATTATCACAACATACGAATATAACCAAAATTGTCGATTTCTCGACTTTTACTTTGTTAGTATATTGTATATGCATCCATACACACCGTATCTTACAGAGTTTTATTGCCCATTTTACAGAATTTTAAGTTACTATCATACAATACGGCTTTCTGTGGTTTAACTGACGGTTCTAGTAACGATGCTCCCTCTCATCGTACTTCCAAGTTAGATGCTCTCCCATTTCCCTGATCCTATTACCTGTACCTATCAGTTCTTCACCGAACTGACGGAGTTCAGCTAGGTTTTCATTACTCATGGGAGGATTTGGGAGTGGTTCTGGGTCAAATTGTGGAAGGAAACTATAAGGACTGTTAACTATATTTTGGAATTGCCAGTCATTGGTCCACCATTCCTCCATTTGGCGTAATGGTCTGGTATGAACTAGTGGGTCTGGAATAGTTGGTCCTAGATTTAGTGGGAATTGAACTGTAGCCGGGTAAGAAAAGAGATTATCGTTGATAGGTTCTAAAACATCACAGTTCTCCAATAGGCGATCTATTTCGTCCTGGAACGTGATTTCCTCAGACTGTTTAGAGCTTTCGCCAATCTCTATTCCCTTTTGCTTCAGATCTATTCCTATTTCTTTTTCAGGTGATTTCGAACCTTCTCCAGTTTCTATTTCCTTTCCCTTGTTCATGATCACAGGATTTTCTATTTTAGGGAGTTTCCTAGTGGCAGTTTTCCTACGGCGCACTTTCCTCCACCCTATATATCTTCTCTTCTTTTTAGGTTTGGCTTTTTCCAGCGGTGGGGCTTGGAATTCCACAGGTTCTTCTATGTCAGCAATGTAACCAGTAAAGTCGTGAGAGACTTCGATAGGCACTGGATATAAGTTGAGATTCTGGAATGTTTCCGACATCTCATTCATGCTGCATAGCATATATGCAAAATGCAATGTTAAAACTTTGGAACAAAGTTTAACAAACAAAACACTGAAGTTTTATTGCATACTAGTTTATACAAAGAACAACAGAAATAAACACACTTAGGACTTTATTTATTTACGGGATTGTGATTTCTCTTACTAGACCCAACTTATCGGATATTTAAAGATTAGCATTTTCTGCTACAGTAGCTAGCATATAGAGATTTGCCCATTTCCCGTCTATTTTATCTTCCCAAGGTGTACTATTACCCAACTCTTGGACTTCGGGGTTAAACCTAACTCTCTTGGTTCGGGGTTTCTTTGTCTCCTGACTCTTTTTAAGTATCGAATCCCTTTTCTCTGGGGAAAGTGGATTCTCATAGTTTGCCTTGCAGACAAAGATTCCTTCTTCTAGGTTTACTGGGTTTCTAGAAGAAGATGCAACATCTAGTTTATGGTAGATGGCAGACAGCTTTTGTTTACCCATACTATAACTAAAAATAGCCAGTTAATAAAACATATAATCACCGAATAACAATTAGTAAAATTAAGCACTGTGGTCCAAAATGCTTAATTTAGGCTTAATCAGTGGCTCAATTTAATTATTAGCTCTGATACCACCTTCGCTGTCACGGCTCCCCAACCCACCCTGGACGGAGTCGGGGGACCGCGAGACAGTTCCCGTGGTATTTAATTAATGCGGCAGCGGAAGTCTTTTTATAACAGGATCTTTTATCCGTGAAATATGCTCGTTTAATATATTACACAAAGTTTAAGGGATAAATCCCATAATTTACAATAAGTTGATTTCACACAGAAATCTTTATTTTTCAAAACACGTTTTATTCATTTATTTACACTGAGCCACTTCTCTGAGCTTGATAGTGCTTTACTGCACTTTTCCTGGATCACACAGATCACCTGAAACATGTTTGAAAAAGGTTTTGTCAGCAGGGAAATACTGAGTGAATCATTCTGTTTTCTAAAACGACCCGTTAGTTATAATTTACAGTATTAAGAGCGATTACAATGTTTCTATCAACCAATTATCAAGAATGGGTATTTGTCACTCGATTCATTTCTGTGACTGTGGTCATACCACTATTGGGTCCCGTTGCCCAAATAGTGACGGTGTACTCACACAGAGTAATAATAACTCACATAGAGTAATATTCACTCACATAGAGTGATAATAACAGTAATGTGCACAATACCCCACATACCAGCTGTAATTTGGTGATTACAAAGACTTAATCCCTGTAATTATAACCTTGAAAATAATTTGAGGTATTGTAATACTTACTCACAAACTGTGAGAAAACAGTTTAAAAAGAAGAATGACTCACATTGCAGATTAACGAGCAATAGATATAAGCCTACTGATTAGCCTTGCTTAAACCTAATTTAACACAATGCACACACAAACAGGTTAGTAACTAATACAGCAGTTACGTCAATTCACGAGATTAAACCTTCACAACGATTAATCAGTGCAATACTCGATAATTCAATCGGATTCACAACGAATAACAGAGCATAGTCTGAATTCGAACAGCACTCTAATATTCAAGTCGAAATCACGATGAATAATCAAAGTACAAGCTCAATTGAGCAGCACCCGGACTATCGTTGGATAGTTATAATCGATCGGACGTTGAATCGTAATAGCGATCGAGTTATTACCCTGATTGCGGCAGCGTTTCGATAATTGTGTGTGTGTTGGACGAATTCTGCTATAACTCAGCGTATACAGCGAGTTTCTTCGTCGTTCAAGTGCCAAAATTCAAGTCCCAACCCCTGCTATTTATACTGAGAATTTGTCACCGTCGCGTAGCGCGAGGGGGTACCCCTTTAGGCGTCGCGCTACGCGAGTGACCACCCTACTTTCATAGACTAGGTTTTTGCGTGTGTAGGCTTGCTGAGTCGATAGATTTTTAAAATTCTATTTCGACAGAGAGTTATGATGATAATCGTAACTAGGGTTTTGCCCCCCCCCCCCCCCCCCCCCCCCTGAGTTTTAGGGGCCCTGATCCTGATTCTGATTGTTCTGGAAATTTTAGGGTTAGTGCAGAATTACTTGGGTTTCTCAATTAGGGTTTTCTTAATAGCTAATTACCATCCTAATTATGGATTTTAGTGGCAGTTGTTACAGGGTGTAAGTTGCTTTCTTTGTAGCGTAGAAGTCTTTTACCCCTTTCACCTTCCTATCAACCATTTTACCGAAAATCTTCTTAACTTTCCCGTTAAATGCTTTCTCAACATCAAAATTATCCTTTTCAGAATAATCCTGATTTGAGACTTCAGTCTTTCCAACTATTCTTTTAAAATTCTCAGTCCTCAAGGGTGGAAAGTTCTCGTCATTCATTGAAGGAACTGAGTTTTCATCACTCTCATCAAACCGTGGCTCCTCTGATTTTGTGGAATCAGATTCATCACCAGATTTTACCTCAGATTTTTTAACAACCCATTTTTGGTTGTCAAGTTTTACACTTCGCTTGTAAAATCTCTTCGAACATTCACCAACTTCAAATGTTGAATTTTTGAAAACTTTAAATTGTTCAGTTGGTGGTTCGGTTTTATCAACAACAACTACTTTCAATTTTCCAGAAACTCCCTGTTTAATGTTCGTCGCTTTCGGACAGTTCCATGCAATATGACCGGCTTCATTGCATCGGAAACTGGTTCTGGTTTCTCTCTTCACGTAAGCTCCATTCTTTTTCTTCTCGGCAAGAAATTCTTGATTAGATTGTTTCCAGAATGAGCACTTCTTCTCCTCTTCCGAGCTTGTACCTGAAACAAATTTTGTAATTGTTTTAGAAAATTTTCTGTTTTTATAGTTTTCTGGTGGAGTGAAACCAAGTCCTTTCTTTTTGTAGCTACGATTTTGGTTTGGTTTTTTTTTGAAAACCCGAACCAGAATTGTAACCTTTTTTCTTGTTTAGTCGTTGTTGAACTCTCGAGGTGTAAAATTTAGGTTTTACAATAAGATTTTCATCTTTTATTTTAGAAAAATTAATTTCTGTTAGTTTGAAAACCTTTTTAATCATTTCTGGTTTAACACCTCTTATTGGAAACTCTTTATCAAAATATAATTTGTCAGAAACATTCAAAGTATACACAACTTCAAATGTTTCATCATTCAAATTAGATTTTGATAGCAAAAATTCTTTACTATAAACCCGTTTTCCCGATGATTTCGAACTCTTTTCGGACGAACTCGAACTCCTGACTGACTGACACGAACTTTCGGACTCGGACTTTGACTCTGACTCCTCATCCTTATCCAACACCTGATCGACCACTCGTTTTATCAGTTCGGACTCATGATCTGTGTCGGACGCTGAGAACGTGACGTCAATATTGTCTGGTAAAACATCGGTTTTCTCGGATTCTAACTTAATATTGACAGCCTGTTTTAGTTCTTCCTCGTTAGGTTTTCTAGGCGAGTACCCTTCCCAAATCCGAGGCGGACACTTATTATAACAGACACCCTGTTTCTTACCAGTATCCGTTCTCTTCTTTGGCTGTTCATCTTTAAATGCCTCGAAACCTTCAACTGTTGGATAAATTCTATCCATTACGTAGTCACAACCTTTGTAACTTTGCAGCAATCTTCTGATTCTTTCATTCTCAGCTGCTTCATTCTCCAACTCTTTTTTTAACTTTGCACATTCTTCTATGTACATGTTGATCTCTTTCTGCTTTGTCATCATTGTTGCATTTAGCATCTTCAAAGCTTTCTCTCGTTCAGAGTTAGTCTTTTCCAGACCATTCACATGCCTATTCAATACATCATATGACTTTTTCAAGTTTTTTACATCAAATAACAACTGTTCTTTCAACTTTTCTAACTCACTAAACCTCTCGTCTTTCTCTATACATTGTTTACAAGACTCTAAACATGTAAGACAGGGTTTTGTGACTTCAACGATCTCTCGACTTCAACTCTCTTTTCAACTTCCACAATCTTCTTAATCACTTTGACTTCTTTTATCTCCTTTGCAGCTTTCTTCTCTTTCAGTTTCTTCAGTTTTTCTGCAAAGTAAAATTCAAAACTATCAGAAGATAAGTGAGTTTTTCCAATATTAATCTGTTCAATTTCTTCATCACTATCACTTGTTTCTGATGAACTGTTTTCAGAAGAAACAGATCCTTCATCTTCACTCTTCTCTTCATCAGATAACACTTCCATCCATTCCTTCAGCATTTCTGGCTTTCGAATAATATGTGCAATGAACGCTTTAACATTTGATTCAGCTGGAATAAACTTGTCCCAGCTAAAACCTTCAGCCATTTTCTCATCGTCGTGATCAATGATACCATAATAAGCTTTCCTGTTTACATCCTCGATCATTCTTCCATGTGCCGTTTGAGGTTCTTTTTGTTGATGCGGTTGATGAGTGATTTGCTGATAAATGGTCTTCCTGTAATAATCATCTTTCCCAGACGATTCCTTTTCTCCTCTTGGCTGCTGATTCTTGCACTCTCTTTTAAAATGACCTTTCTCCCTGCAACGAAAACAAACAAACAACTTTAGATTTATCAAATCCTAAGTTAGAAAGGTTTGCATCCAAGAAATCTGTTCTCCCCGTAACCAATCTAAACTTTTCAGCTCTCCTCAAAACACTCGCCAATGCCCATTTGATATCCATCAATTCTAGCTCCTCTGCATCAATCTGGTCATAATCTTCTTTTGTCAGCATTGGATTGCCAATTCTTCCTGCAATCAACCCTTCATAAGCTTCCAATGCAGTGACCAGTAATCCCATATGACTCTTTACAATTTCTTCAGTATAATTCTGTCCGTTTTGAAGATGTAGAGCCACATTGCATTGTAACAGGTGACCATTTCCAACTGATGTATTTTGAGCACTTGGAGGATTTACTGTTGAGAACCCACTAGTATTGACTGATCCTTGACTGCTAGGCGGAGACTGATTTCCAGCACTAAATGCAGTTTGTATCTTTGGACTGGCTTCAGCAGTTTGAACATTTCCTTTATAGTATAGTTTGATATCTTGCTGATGAGTAGAACTGTTCATTCTGGCAATTTTCTGCTGCTCCAGATCTTGTGCCTCCAACTTCTCTATAAACTGTGCAATCGATAGCCTGCTAAACTGTCCGGAATTCTTCAATATCATCAGATATGTGCCCCATTCCTTTTGCGGTAACGCATCAGCAAGCTTTTCAACCCATTCAGCTGGAGTCTTTGTAATTTTCAACTGTGACATAGTGCGAACCAAATGACAGTATCTTTCAATAACAGTCTTGGTCGTTTCACCAGGCATACACGTAAACAACTCAAACTCCTTTTTCAGCAATGCTGCTTTACTTTGAAGCATCTCAGTACTTCCCTCAAACTTCTTCTTAAGAGCTTCCCAGATAGAGTACGCATTGTCATCATGTTGAAGCAACATAAATATATCCTCCTTTACTGCTTGCTGTAACAGATTGATCATCATTTTCTCACCTTTATAACTTTCCCTCTCTTGATCAGTGAATTCAGAAATGATTTTATCGACATTCATAGCACTTTGTGGTCTAACGTATTCAGTTTCGATGCTCTCCCAAGCTTTTAGATGATTCGCCTGCACCCAATTCTCGAAACGTTTCTTCCATCCGTGATAATCTTCAATTCCCATAAGTTTCGGGGGTTTTTGCATCGTTCCCGTTTCATTCTCCATTGTCATGTTCTTAGCAATGTCGGTCGGACTAGCAGGAGTTGTAGCAAACGCGTTGTAAAACTCAGAATCCATGCTTCAGACTTGTATCACTTGACGATCTCGAAATACCTGACGATCTTGAAATACCTGACGTTACACAAACAAACAAAACACGATCAGTTTAAAACTTATCAATTAACAGAAACGATCTGATACTCGAACCGGTGAATATTCTGTGTGGACCGAATGTTGACAAACTGTACGGACTGAACTTGATGCGAACTGGGATTCAAATTTTCAAACCGTACGAAGTGCTATGACCCGACAAAAACCACACGTCCTGGAACGAGTTTGAATTTGTACGAACTGAACCTTTGAATGATCAAACTGTGCGAGTTGAACTTAAGTCCAAATGACTTGACACGGTTCAAATGAACTAGACCTCCTCTTTTGAACTGATAAAACTTGGACTGATGACTGATTATATCACAATACACTTTGATAGGGCCCAAATTCTAAAGCAAGCCGCCGCGTTTAACAATTTGTAAATCAATTCTAATAGCTGATTTGGCCTCCCAAAAACACTTATACTACAAACAAAACAATATCACACTCACACAAATTTATTTTGACCGACATACGAACACTTGTTAATTGGGCCGCCCTATTAATGATAACTGTTTATAACAATGTCAACTTTTATATTTTCGTTAAATGGGCGGCAAATTTTAATAATATTCAACTAGTCACAACATGATTGGGCCAAATTCAATATGATCTCACATGGATTTATAAAAGTGGACGGCAACTTTATATACTAATAAACTCTCATTGGGCCAACAAATTCCACTAAGTCGACAAACAGAAATGATCTCATTGGGCCTTCATTTTGGTCACATGCACACCAATTTGTTTTTAATGAACTTTGATAGGGCCGTTCACTTTATAACACTTCACTTGCAAACTAATATCATGTGTCTGACAATAATCAAATCAAGCAACATTTTATTGGACCTCAAAGGTGAATGGGCGGCAAACATACACTTATTGACACATGCACATGGGCTGAATGATGGACTGACATTTAATGTTGTAACCTAAATGATTAATTCTGCTTTTATGATAGACATTTATGTTGGACGGCAACTTTGAAACTTATAAACACACTGTCATAAACTAATGACTACGATTGGGCCTCCCACCTGCATTACATAAAATTAACCATTAACACTAATTGGGCCTTCAAACCGGTATATTAGTTGGGTAGCATCTTTGATTGGACCAAAGTATGAAGGTGGCCGACAATAACAAACATGAGCAGACTTAATAAAGAAGACGACTAAAAAGCGGATCTATTGTGTTCCTAAGAGCGGACCTAATATGAAATATAAGCGAACCACTTGTTACCCTATGAGCGAACCACTACATTGATCAAAGAGCGGACTTGATGTTGTGACCAATGAGCGAACCTGATATTGTGACTAATAAGCGAACCAGCTTGGTTTGTTTGAGCGGACCATACACTTATTTTGGAGCGAACCTATGAAACCAATAAGCGGATCTACTGTTTTTTTTTGTTCGAAAAAGCGAACCAACCATATACTTTGGAGCGGACCTGCAACAATGACCGAATTCGAACGGAAAAACTTCGATTTCTCCTAAACGGCTAGGAGTTTCGATCTGAAACTTGGTAGGGTTGTAGATCAGGTGTACACGCACAACATATCCAAAAATCAGCTGAAACGGACCGTGAAATCTCGGTCTGACGAAGAAAGAAGGTGTAGAAGTAAGAATACGTGATGAAATCCAGCAAATCTATGTAGAACTCCTCCTCCTGAAGCTCTGATACCACTTGTAGGATCGGATTCTGACCCGAACGAGTCAATCAGAGGAGTTTGATCAGATACAGGTGCGGAAAACAAGTACCTGACGTAGAAACAGCTTGATATCTTCTTAATTCTCTTTTCTGATTAATTTGACAGTGTTTACACGCAATTCTCACACCGGCAGCACCTCGGTATGGAAATCTCAAAGTTACAAATGAGGTTCTCTTTTGTGGTATATATAGGTGAGTAGGTCCTCTTTTATGGACGTGACGAATAAGTGGACCTACTATGTATGAATAAGTGGACCTACTTTGTACGAATAAGAGGACCTACTATGTTCGAATAAGAGGACCTACTATGTACGAATAAGTGGACCTCCTCGTACCTCGTAAAACGCGCCCTAATCTATACATTATAATGAAAGACTCGATCTAAGACGTAATCAACAGATGTAGTGCACCAACAACAATTGCATTTATTCAACCCGTGTAATAAACGAGATTTTTAAAGATATATCTTTTTATTATTTGGTATATAAAATTACATTTATTCAACCGTGTAATAACGGGGTTCAAACCTAGTTATTATCATTAAAACAAACCACCATTTTGCTAGGCATGAAGGTGCGATCTTGATTGATAAGCTGGAGATTGTCGGTCTGGACACCATACTTAACGTCACCGCGAGTGGTGAAGCTGTATTGAGTATAGGGGAATTCAAGATCGCGATAAATGCCTACTTAAAATCACTGGTGACTTCCCGGGTTCGTTCATTAGCAGATATAATAGCATTCAATCAAAAGTTTGGAGGTTTGGAAAATATTGAGGAATTCGGGCAAGAGATATTCTTGGCAGCAGAAGCCACAAATGGGATCGGAAATTTGGAGAAAGCGGTGATTGCGAACATGGCTAGGCTCACGAGGGACGGGTATGAGAAGATGATGCTTGAGAACCGACTCGACGCGGTTGTGACTCCAGGTTCTAATATTTCTCCGGTCTTGGCTATAGGGGGGTTTCCAGCAATAAGTGTACCGGCTGCTTATGATAATAAAGGTGTGCCGATTAGTATTTGTTTTAGTGAATTGAAATGGTCTGAGCCTACATTGATTGAAATTAGTTATGGACTTGAACAAGCAACAAATGTAAGAAAGATTCCGACATTTATACCTTGAAAAGGCCTTGTGATATTCAACACTTGCTTGTTACTCTAAACTTGTTTTCGTTTGTTTTGTTCGTTTACTAAATGTGATGGACCCAATAGTCTTTTGGTGATGAGTGCAACACCTAAATTTAGACCCAATTTAAACTTTCACAAATCCAAAAGAATCTGAAACCTCAACTAAAAATTAATGTCGAACAAGAATAAAGGAAAAATATTGCTTCGACATAAAAAAAAGATTAAAAAAAAAAGCTATAGCTAGATTTGAACATGTGTAGAATCTCTAAAGGCTAGAAGATAGAGGCGCTAGCCACTGCGACCAAACTTCACTCCTTATATCGCAACATAGGCAGAAGTGGCTCCTGAACAAATTCGGTCATGTTGCAAACCGAAAATATTTAACTATTTTGGTCAGGTTACAAATTGAAATTTTTCATCAAACTAAAGCATATGAAAAATTCCCATTTTACTTTAGTTTTAAGAGTCAACATGAATGCATTCATCACTAAGATGACAAATGCCTATGTTGACTTTAAGAGCCAACTACTCAATATTTTAAAGTAATTTATTTGCATCTTAGCTAAGAATATTTCACAGTAAAAATAGTTGCAGCCTACAATGTCACATCAAGCTCCTGGCTTTACTTTTGTATTGTAACCGTTGTAGAAAGGTATGAACTTCTTTGGATTCATGCGCCTTAACAACGGTTAAAGTAGTACGCAATCTATGATAAGGAAACTAAGAATAACAACACACTGCCTTAAAACCTTTTCTACACACTACTTTTGAATAATAGAGAGTCCAAAAATAACAAAAACACTCTAGTCAAGTCACATTGGTATAGTTAATTCTATAAATCAATAATTCCTGTAAAGTGTAACATGTATCCAAAGTCTAAAACCTTAAAAGTTCTAGAATCAAAGTATTTGTAGTGGTTTTAAACAGGTGCAAAAGTATTTTTAAGATTTTAAGCAAAGATATATTGATATACGCAAAAGTATCACAAATACAATTGTACAAATAATCTAATACATAAACTAAGAGAGCTCAATATCAAAAAACTATCATTCAATTGCATGAAAATGTTGACAGGAACGATCATTGAAATGTTTAGTACAGAAAATATGCAACTGCAAACAAACAGCTCTATTGAGCAACATCACCAAATGATCTTACCAAATGACCTTGCTATGCTTCCCTGCTAAATATCATGCAATTGCATCACAAACATTTAATAAACAACTTTGCATATGTCTTCATATCTGATCACCTGGATAACTCTGCCATCATACACACCCTTTTCAATCTGCACCTTTGCACAAAACTTGTTAGTGTTAATAGACCACAAACTTGCATTTGACCAACGATTCACCTGTAAAGAAGATAAAATAACCTCACATGCTCTTCAGGTTTGCTGACTTTCTCATTCTTCTCATCATAGGCCTTGCTATGTTTATTCTTAGCTATGCCAAGCAGCAGTTGGTTGCGTTCAACTGTCCACTGCAAGAAACGGGAGACCACCGTGATAAAAATATATAAGCATGGGGCCATGAAGACCACCATGATACAAATATATAACCCAATCCAGTTTTTTTCCAACCAACCCAATCCAACTGGTTTTGAGCGGGCACCAAAAGTTACTTGTTTTGACACGGACCAAATTTAACCAGTTACCTAATATAACTTGCTTATTTTGGAACACCTAATTAGGTTAGCAAGAACCTTATACTAATATACCGAAAGAGTGTTTCAGGCTAACCCAATTCCAACCCCTTTAAACCCGCGAAATGTTACTTGTTTTGACCTGCCTGAACTGCTTATTTTATGCATTTCTGTCACAATTTCTCATCCTAATAGTGCCTTTATTGTTTTCATATATAGGTGAACAACTCCTATAGATGACTAAGTGTGCATTGTGATGAACCAATATAAGAATGGATCCTCATGTTAGTATCATGTGTAACTGTAACAATTAATTGGAGCACATAGTCACACAATTAGTAAAATTACATTTTCAAGTTGAAACAAGAAAACTGAACTGAATTATAGTGAAATAACAGTGATTTGAGCTTACAGCGAGGGCCAATTTTTTCTTGCCTATTGGTGAAGGTGGCAATCTGAAGGCCTCGTGTCACACCCCAATTCCCGGTGGGCCCGGATGGGTATAATCGTAACGATTGGATAACAGTTATCACAATATAATAATATGCAGCAGAAGTATTGGAACAAAAATATTAAATTCAATAATGCTTGTATATATATAAAAGTATTACAAGCGTTTCAGTACAGGCCCACAGGCGGGATCTAATAAATAGAGCTTTAGACATCATAGACCTTAAGCTTCAGGAGTTGCAAATTCCTTAGTGTCACACCCCGATATTTCCACGTGTCACCGGTGGGCCCGGTGGGGAGTATCGTGACGTAATTGATATCATCATAGTCAAACAACACAACATATAAATGCACAGCAGAAGCAAAAGATAGATTTATTTCAACTGAACAAATTGTAATGTTTAAGTATCACAAAACAGTCGAAATAGATCCACAGGCAGATCAAATAAAAAAAGGAAAACTGTTCAACAGACTTTGACATCTAAAGCTTGCGAGACTTGAGTAATGATGCCTGGAGTAGCCAGCCTATTTCGTCTAGTACCTGCACTTAGCCTTTTTGGAAAATACGTCAGTTTACACTGGTAAATACAACTTAACTGACTCATTTTGAAAAGAGTTTGAAAATTGATTTGAATGCACTTTGGCAAAAATATTTTTATAACTTGGGACAATTTTTCAAAATAATATTGTATACAGTTTTACTCATTTGTTGTCCATTAGGGTCGGTTGCAAGGCCGGACTTAAGTTAACTGACACGCCACAGGTATAATGCCCACAAGGTCGATTCCTTTAAGTGGGATGCCAGTTTTTACATAATGCATCTGTCAGGTGTACACCCACACCCCGTGCTTAGGTCGTGGCCATTTCTTTGAATGATGCCAAGGATATCCGGGACATGGTCATTTAACCCCTAAGGGCCATACACCAAATAATACATATCAAACAAGTTATGTAAATACATCAATCACAATACGATTTAAATGACTACACACACCCGACCAAGCGGTACTTTTATAGTACCGTATCCCAAGCCCGTATAGGGAAAATAAGTTAAGGGTATTTACCTGAGCAAAGTATAAATCAAATACAGCAAGTGCATGTAGCTTTTACTGGGCTCCTAATCTGAAACGAAGGTTTTTAATAACCTGTTAGAATCCTAACGGGTCTTTAATTAAGCTTAGACTTAGACCGGTTAGTTTTCAAAAGGAAGACACGGTTCAAACGCATGATAAAGCGAAGACCGATTTAGAATGTGGTTTTGACCCGACAAGCTTGTATGCTTGTTTAATATGGGTAACTTAAACACATTCTGGATTTTGAAATGATAAGGTTTGACCCGTTTCGGCTAATTTATGCAAACCAGTTACATAAGCCGATCCGAACGCGAAAATGGCGTAACGGGTAACCACAAGAGTCATGAACAGGTTCCTAAGTTAATATGCCTTAAATATGTTGTGATATCAGTAGGATACCTTCCATTATGCCCAAAACGACTTTAAAACCAATTTATGCCCCGAAGGGTGTAACACCCTAACACGTTTTAACCGAAAGGACGCAACGGAAAAACGTACCGTAAAATTTCTTTCATGATTAATATCCTATCATACTTGAAAGCCATTTAGAAACAATTCCTTTAAAAGAATTACATTATTGATCCTTCATTTATGTATTAAAAATAATGTACAAATATAAAGTTGTTTGACCAGCTATTCCGTACAATCCGTTTCTCTCTTACCCGATCTTCAATCGCTTGTTCTTCATGATGACGATCCATGATTTCATACAACCTGCACGCACCACATACATTCGTCACATTAGTACACATTATATATATATATATATGTATGTATAAACGTGTCTTGGAGTCATAATTATAGGGTCTCATCTCATTCCATTCCCATATACATTCCACTCACTTATCTTTCTAAATTTCCAGCATTCCATCTCGATATCGAATCTTTAGTGAGTCAACAATAATGTACCTGCAGTCTCCTTTCATTCTTACAATACATGGTTAGTAACATTAACCCTCAAACTTATTAAAGCTATGCATACATATATACAAGCCTTATTCCTCTGTGTACATTCAATCCCATTTAATACATACGCACATACATTCATGTATTTATACTCATACATCTAAATGCATACACCCGAATACATACATGCATACATAATAACGTCTATACATACCGGCTTACATACATACATATATATATGTATACAATTCTTGATTAACCTACTCACATTCGATCATCATACTCATATATTAATTATATGGTGCTTAGACTTGAATTTATTACCCAAAAATATTAGTTATGAGGAGTTTATAATGTATCTATTTATGCCCGAAGGTCAAAAATAACAAAACAATCAACATTTTGCAAAACTGCCGCCGTAAGCTACGGCTCAGCCGTAGCTTACGATTCAGTTGTTCTGGTCCAAACAACAGCTACGTTCTGTAGCTTACGGCTGAACTGTAGCTTACGATTTGGCTGTTCTGATCCAAACAGCAGCTACGTTCTGTAGCTTACGGCTGAACTGTAGCTTACGATTTGGCTGCTCTGCAGCTTTTCCAACTTTGTCCTTTTTACGAAAACGGCCGTAACTTTCAAACTGTTCACCCGTTTAACCTCCCGTTTCTTCCTGCGTAATCGTAGTTTGGTCCCCCTAACATTTGGACTTGAATTTAACATCCGGGTTAACAATATTCTAAACTAACAAGCTCTCGGCTTTGTATATATTTATAAAGTTTTGACCCGTTTGCCCCTATGACGAAGTTTCACCGGTTTAACATCATGCCAACTGTTGATACAACAAATAATAGACCAAGGCCTGTAGCGATATCTCAGGGGTAAAAGGGTTCAAGGTTTCGATTAGCCTAACGCAGGTCGTGGGGTCCCCCCACGTTTGTAGCACGTGGAGGCGGATCACTTTGTTATTATTCACTTTGAATTCTGGCTTGAAGGGTTCAACCCAGAATGTCTATGTTAAGTGAGATAATATTGTAGTGAGCCGAGAATAGAACAAGCACGGAGCAGGTTCTAGAAAGGAGAAGTAAGATCAGAGATCAAGGGTGATCTGAGTTGATCTGGAATGGGTGGAATGAATGGCAATAGGCTGTTATTTATAGGGAAAGAATATTCTATAAGAGGAAGCCTTTGACCAGTGATCCTTGGCTACAGTGAGGGACTTGCCCATTTGAGGGTTGAAGGGCTTAGACCTGCGGGTAAAAGCGTGTTCTCTGTGCACATACTCTCTTTTACGACTGTGAGAGTGTTGGACACGCAGAGGGTGATGTGACAAGGCTCTGACTTGTCTTTTTACTGTTCATGACCGTTGGACTATTTCCGAACCTTTTAACCTTTCAACCTTTTAAGCTGTTGTGTTTCTAATTAGGTTTATTAAGGTTTGAGCTACCCCCGTCATCAGCCCCCCAAGTCAGAGGTATTTGGGGTGTAAGCTCAAATGCTTCTGACTTTTGTACACGATTTTTATTGCTTAAAGGCTTCAAGGCTTGAAAGGTTATCAGGTGTCTAAGTGTTTTGGATTTGAATTTTGAAATGACAGTTAATGTGATGGATGGCAGTTTTTTGCCTTTTGCGTAATAATAATTGCCTAGACTTCACTTTATTTTTTCTTTCGATCGTCTCTCCTGGGTGCTAGCAAAGATATGTATGTGAGTTATTCTTGTCTCACTAGAGGAAGTTGAGGCTTTTTGTAAATAATGGGGGATCGATCCAAAGTTTAATCCGGTGGCTCTGGGTTTACATAAATCGATCGATCAGTGTCCCGCTGGTTCGATTGCTCTTTATTGTTGTCATTTCGAGTTTTCCAACTTGTGTCATCCGTTTTCAGTCTTTGTTTTGAATATTTTAGAGTATTATCGTGTGTCGTTTGTTCAGTTGCGTCCTCAAGGTCTTGCTGGGATTTTACATTTTGAGGTTTTATGAAAGGGTATGACCCATCGTTGTTGTTTCGATGTTTCTTCCGTTTGACCAAGAACGAGATTGGGTCACGTTTGAGATATCCCAAGTTGATGTTTGTTTGACTTCCTCAATGGTTACTACCTTTGGTTCTTTGAAGGACCGATTTTTCTGGATTTCAGAGTCCATTGTTCCTTTCAGGCTTGTTTGGAGGCATCCTTATGTTGTTTTGAATGAGCTTGAACCTTTCAAACACGAGATAGATGGTTGTTGAAGTTTATTAGGGGGTGTCCTTCCAGGATCTGTCCCTTTCCCGAACATCTTTTAGTGTTGGTGGATGTTAGCAAGTTGTGGGACAAGCCGGATCGTGACCCTGTGCTCGTGAGAGATGATCAAGGTATGATATTTTGTATTTTCTGCTTATGTTATATTTTTTTTGTTGCAGTTATGTTTGCCTTAGACTTTATCAAGAGCAATGACACATCTGATGTTGTGTTTGGAGATGCCGAGGCTACAACCGACAAAGTTGTTGTTGTTAGGGGCACTGAACATAGGTTCGAGGGTTCAGGCTATGTGAACGTTCCCAATGTCAAGGGTTTCACCAAAGTTGTTGCTTCCAAAGTCTCTACTCGTTGTTCGAGCTGTTGTTTGATAAATACTGCTGACCAACCATCGGCTTCTGAGTCGGTGGAACTAAGTAATGACATAGAGGCTTCAGATGATTTAGAAGTTGGGGTTGGGGAAAATCAAAAAAGAACAAGGGACGGCCCTTGGTGGTTTGGCGGGTAAAAAGGTTGTGAGCTTGAAGGGTTCCGGGAAGGGTGGTGAAGGTTCCACTAATGTTAATCTAGGGGGGGTTTATGCCTGATTGGAAGGTCACAGTTGGTGACAGCTTCAAGCCTTCATCCGTTTGTGAGGATGGTCTTACCCACTTTGATTCTCCTGTTGTTCGAGGTTCTTGCTCATCTATGGATGATGAACTGATGATTTTGAAAATTATGATGGGTGCTTGCAACCTTGCTACCTTGCTTCTTGAGGGTGTATCCCGATTTCGTAGAAAGGATGCAAGAATATGAAGTCTTTTCAAAGAAGAGGGATGAGATGAAATCTTCAATGGTTGCTTTGAAAGAAGATGAGGGATACGCTAAGAGGGAGAAAGCATTGCTATTTGAAGATTTTTAGGAATTTTCTTCCCGCACAAGACTGAATTGGAAAAGCTCTTGGAGACTGACAAGGTTCAAGTCAGGGTCGATAAGGCTGCCTTGGAGCTTCAGAAAAAAGGCCTTATTAGAGGATAAAGAAGGGTTAAAGGCTTCACTTGCCCAGGCAACTAGTGATAATAAATGGCTCATTGAGCATGAATTCCAGCAAGTGGTTAACTATCTTCTCCATTCATCGGAGTTCAAAAAGGTCTTGGGTGATGTGTACACCGAGCTTCTTGCTCATGGGAGACACCAAGATTTGTTTGCTGGTTACAAAGCTTTGTAAGCCTGGGGAGCCTTAGGAAAAGTCTTCTCTTTTTCAACCCAAAGCCTTCGAAGTTTTCAAGGAAACTCTTTTTGAAGGTAGGGCATATTATTTACCCTTATGTGGGTGAAGTCTCCAAGTATTTTGGTAAACCTTTGCCTGTCTTGCAGGAGCTAAAACCCAAGGGCCTTAATGAGGCTGTTTGTAATGAAGTGTTGAAGTCCCTCTCGAAGAAACGTCCTTGCTCCGGAGATAGCGAGGAAACGTGTTCTGAAGGTGGTGAGGGCTCAAAGGGTTCAAACCTTGAAGCCTCCGAGGCAATGGATGCAGCAGGGAGGAAAAAGAGGAAGGCTAAAAAGACCCAAGATGATGGAGCTTCGAAGAAGGATGATGCATCAAAGTCTACCATCCATGACGTTGCTAAGTGAAGAAGAAACCTTAATTCATAGCTTTCTTAGCATGTCGAATAATGTTATGGGTTGTTTGTTTGAACATCTTTTTATTTTAAAGGAATCGTCTAGATCCCTTGGTGGTTAAAGCCTTGAAGGCTTGTGGACAATGTTTTATGTTTGATGGCCAGTATGGCCGTTGCTATCTTTAACTTATCTTGCTATGTTGTTCTATTTATTCCCTTGCGTTTTCATTGATTTTGCATGTTGTCTTTGTTTTGGGTGGTGCATCTTATGTTATTTATACCTTAAAGGGTTCAGTGCTGCAGTCACTTAGCCTTAGGATATTTTTAACAAGAAGATACAACCTCTATCCTATGTATGACATTCACTTAGAGTCTTCTTGGTTCGTAAGCCAATGTTGGGGCTTAAGGAACATTTGGTGTAGGCTGTTCAAACCCGTCTATGAGACATGATTTTTAAGATTTCTCTGAGCCTCATGGAGTTGTATTGATTTAGGAACTCACCCCTTATATAGGTCCATTCAACCCTTGAACCTATTAAGCGATGTGGCCTGGGAGCTCATCCCCTTACATGGCCCTTGCCATGGAGTTTCTTGCTAGGTTCTCAACCTGATTATAGGATAAAAAGACAAATTTTGATTCATTGTTCATTCATTTCAAAGTACTTTGATTACTAGGGAATAGATAACTTTGGAACTATTTGTAACACGTTTTGGTTAAACATGGAACCTTTTAAGGTTGTTGCCATCCCAATGGCGGGGAAACTTTTTGCCTTGCGGACCTGTCAGCTTGTATGATCCCCCTTTGTGGGCTTTAAGGATAATGTATGGCCCTTCCAACTTAGGACCATGCTTTCCTTGGCTTTCTTTCTTGCTGGCCTCATTGTTTCGAAGCACAAGGTCCTCAGGCTTGAAGCGTTCATGCTTCACCCGTGTATTGTATATGATTCTATGTTTTGCTTGTACCTTGCCTTTTGTATGGCTGCTTAATCACGAGCCTCTTCGAGGAGTTTCAAATTCAACATCGTCTCTTTCTTATTTGGCTTGAGGTCGATGTTAATTGTTCTTTGTGTTGTTGCTCCGATTTCAACTAGGATTACAGCCTCTGATCCAAACACTAGGTTGTAGGGTATTTTCTTTGTGGCTCGTTTTCTCGGTTGTTTGAATTTCCAATAGCACATTGGGAAGCTATTCGAGCCAGTTGTTGTCGTATCTTCCTAATCGAGATTTAATCCCTTCAACAATGTTGTGGTTTATCCTATCAACCTAGCCATTGGATTGTGGGTAAGCTACTGAGCTGAATACTTGAGTTATTCTGAACTCCTTGCACCAGGAGCTAGAAGGTTTCTCGGCAAACTATTTCCAGTTATCCATGACTAGTACCCCTGGGAGCCCAAAACGATAGATTATGCTTTCGAAATCAATGACATGTTTCCCTGAGATTTTTGCCAATGATTTTACTTCTGGTCACTTGGTGAAGAAATTCACGGTTACCAATAAGAGCTTGACTCCTCATTTGGCTAGTGGGGATGGACCAACAATGTCTATACCCCACTTGTGAAATGGCCAAGCCAAGGAGATGGGAACGAGGTCATGTTTGGGGCTTTTAGGTACCGGAGCATGTAACTGACAAGTTTCACATTTTCGCAGTTGTTCGGAGGTATCTCGATGCATGGAAGGCCAAAAGTGTTCGAGGTTCATCAACTTTGACACTACCGATTTTGGGCCACAATGAGCTCCACATATCCCTTCGTGAACCTCTTTGATCAGATATTGGCTTTGTTTTGGGCCAACGCATCGAAGTAGTGGTGCAAGGTATCCTTTTTTCTAAAGGATATATCCTTGTAACACATACTGCCTTGACTTGATACGAACCTTTTCAGCCCTAGTCTGGTCATTAGGTAATTCATCGTTTTTTGGGAACTTTTCAATGGGAGTCATCCAATTTGGCCCTTCTTCGGTGATCACATCTTGAAACTCGTGTTTTTTGGATGGATGGTATTTTTAATACCTCAACTAGTATCTTCTTTGGTGAGATGTGCAAACGTAAGAGATGCAGGCTTGCTTACTGCATCAGCTCTCTTGTTTTGAGATCTTGGAATTTATTTGAGCACATGTTTGAAATGTGTTAATCGATTCCTTTGATTTATTTTGGTACTTATTCATGTTGGGTTCTTTTTCTATGTAGATGTTATTGTCTAAGCTTGAGAGAGTCTGTGAGGACTTGAAGCCTTTTGACACCCATATTTTTTGCAAGCTTGAGCCTAGCAATCAATGCTTCATACTCAGCTTCGTTGTTTGTAGTCTGAAATTCAAGACGAAAGACATACGTGAATTCCAATTCGTTAGGATCAATTAGAACTAGCCCTGCTCCTGACCCTTCACTGCTGGAAGCTTTGTCGGTAAAGAGCTTCCAGGTATCAGGGTTGGAGGGTTCAGCTGTAGTTGTATTAACTTCTGTTATGGCTTCTTTAGGGACTTACAAGATGAAGTCAGCCAAGATTTGAGCTTTGACAACTTTTCTCAGGACATAGGTGATTTGGTTTTCACCTAGTTTCACAACTCATTTGGCTAATTGTCTATAATTTTCTTGTTTTTCAAGCACGTTCTTAATTGGTTAGTCAATGATCACTTGTATCGGGTGTGACTGAAAGTACCTTCGAAGCCTTCTAGCCGTTTGGACTAGGGCTAGAGCAAGTTTTTTTTTTTTTAAAGAAGAATATTTGATTTCTGCTAATTTTGAAGTTTTGAAAAAGTAAACGGGTATCTGAACTTTGTTTCGTTCAATGATTAGAGCCGTACTTATGGTATTTTCAGCAATCAAAAGGTAGATAGAGGTCATTCCTCCTGTTTCTGGAGCCGAAATGGTTGGGAGTGAAGCTAAGTGTTGCTTCATTTGGTTGAAGGCTTCCTTTTGAGGTAAAACGCTTCAAAGCTGTAAGCTTTCCATTGAAAGTCTTTCTTGTTAGCACATCCTTTGAGGGTTGGCTTTTATGCTTTGTTTCCCCATGATGTGCCCTAAAAACGAGCACTTGACTGGATTAAGCTTTCATGTTTATCTTTCTCGAGGTTTGGAAGGTTTCTTGTATGTCATTGAGCATTTGGTATCCCGTTTTGCTCTTGATCATCAAATCTTCAACATAAGCTTCTATGTTCTTGCCAGTTTGTTCGGTAAACGCTTTGTCAACCAGGCGTTAATAAGTGGCACCTGCGTTTTTTAAACAAAAGACATTTTTTGGTAGCAAAATATGCCTTTATCAGTGTGTAATGCGGTTTTTATTCGTCTTCTTCTTTCATTAGGATCTGGTGGTAACCCTTTTAGGTGTCAAGAAAACACGAGAAGCCCGTGAGTAAGTTAACCTTGAGGTCTATCCAGGGCAGCAGGTAGCAATCCTTTGGGCGTGCTTTGTTCAAGTCTTTAAAATCGATATACATTCTCCAAGACTTGTCGGGTTTTTAAACCATTACCGGATTGGCCACCCATGATTGATACTTGACCTCTCGAAGGGTTCCGGCTAGAACAAGCTTTTCCATCTTTTGGCATTCTGCAAGGCTTCTTTTAGGGGCTTGACTCCGTTTCTTTTGTATAATGGGCTTAACATCAGGTGGGATCCATAACTCATGTTTCAACAATGCTATGAGGGATGCCGGTCATATCTTCAGGGCATCAAGCAAATACATACTGCAAGAGCAGCTTTTCAAGGTATGAGAGGATTTCATTGTAAAGGTTAGTGTTTACCCATATCCCCTGTTGAGGATATTTTGGGTTTATGTTCAACCCTTGTTCATCGTCTTCGTCCTTTCTTGAGCTTTCGCCTTCAACCACAAAAGCTTGTTGGGTAGGTTGAAGGGTTGTTATCCCTTTTTCAGTGGGAAACTTCACAGTGCCTTGACCAACTACAACTGCCATTCCGAACACACCTTGCCCTGGCCTTCCTGTGATGATATCATAGTTGGAAGGGATATTGATCACCGCAAAAGTGAGTTGTTCGGTTCGTCCCTTTGTTCTTTCGCTGAACAAACATTAGGGGTTATTTGGCCTAAAGGCTTGGTAGGTATGTCTGCGATACCTTCGATGGAGGATTCAGGCTGTTGAAGCTTTGAACGCTCATCGTCGCTGAGAGGGTTAAAGCGTTTCAAGCTTTTCATCAGCTGAGAGGGTTAAAGCATTTCTCAAGCATGATTTTGGAGGATTCAGACTGTTGAAGCTTTGAACGCTCATTGTCGCTGAAAGGGTTAAAGCGTTTCAAGCTTTTCATCAGCTGAGAGGGTTAAAGCATTTCTCAAGCATGAGTTTGGAGGATTCAGACTGTTGAAGCTTTGAACGCTCATTGTCGCTAAGAGGGTTAAAGCGTTTCAAGCTTTTCATCAGCTGAGAGGGTTAAAGCTTTGTTTTCAAGGTCGACCATGTTCACTTCCTACTTTTATTCTTCAACCATTTTGTCCTTGACCCCTTTAACCAAGTGAGCAAGTTCGGAGTTGACGGCTTTTTCGATCCTCTTTTTGGGTTGGAAGCAATTATTGGTATGGTGACCTTTCTATTCGTGAAACTCACAATACTGGCTTGATTATTCCAATCTTTTGTTTTTTGGCAAAGGTTGAGGAGGGCAGAAGCTGTGTTTTACCCCTTCGGTTGCCAAGATCTCTTATGTAGCCTTGGTTAAGGCTGTAAAGTTTATGGTTGTTCTTGGCTTGGAGGGTTCCGACCTTCAGGCCCTCTGGAATCCGAACCTTTGAACCGTTTGTCATAAGAGCCATACTAGAAGCTCCAGTTAAGAGTCTTTTATTTTGTTCTTTGATGTCTACAGCTTATTCTCCTCGAATGTGGGTTTCAGCCCTTTCAAGTGTTTCTTCAAGGGTTTTGGGCAGACATTTATTGAAGTATCTTGTGAAATATTTGGAATTTAGCATTCATGAACCTTGCAACCCTAATCTTTTCATTGGCGTAAGTTAAATCTTTCTTCTTGTAACTTTCGATGAAGTCTCTGAGACGTTCATCATCACGTTGTTTGGTCTGGAAGATTATCGTGGCGTCATTGACATGCCTCTGTTGTTATAGGGAACTTTTGCTAAGATCGTCAAAGGTCTGAACGCTTCGTCCAGGAAGGTCATTGAACCATATGCGTGAAAACCCTTCAAGGGTTTGCATGAACATGAGACAACATTCGGAGTTGGGTCATTTTTCAATTCTTGCAATCCCGGCGAAGATTTGGAGGTAGTCTTTAGTACCGTGATGGCATCTTTATCTGGGTTTGAAACTTGTAATCAACGATTTGTTGGGAGAAGCAAGACAAGTTTGTTAGGCTTGTAGGGTTTTGAGAGGTCTTCTACTACCCTTGAAGCTGGGTAACCGCTTGAGGTACCCTGGTGAGTGGTTGGCACTTGGTTGATGAAATTAAGGTCAAAGCCTTGAAGGCTTTCTGTGTCATCATCCACTTTTCACGTGCTGCAAAGGAAATTTTTTCCATCATCTGTGTCATCAGCTAGGGTATAAGGTTAAAGCCTTAAAGGCTTTCTGATGGTACTCATGAAAGATGTCATCATCTGTGTCAAAAGGTTAAAGCCATAAAGGCTTACTGTATAAGGCATTCCCATGGATGTGTTCATGACCCTACCACGAGCCGAAGGCATGGTGGCCATGGCTTGTTTTCACGAAGTAGCAATGGGAGGGAGAACACTTGAAGTTGGTGACTTACCATAATTGATCAAGAGTAGTTTTATGCCCCATAGGTGCACCGGTTGTAACGGGTTGGTAGGTAAATAAGGGAAAAGCGGTTGGACTTGGCCTCCCAAAAGCTTAAAGGCTTGAGTGGTTGGTCTGCCACACTAGGACCAACTTCAAGGTAAGATGTGGCTGAACGTGAGCTGCTAAAAGGAAGAGATGAAGGGCCATGTGATAATGAGGGTTCAGGTTCCTCATAATTTAGTCTTATTCTCACCCTTTTTTTTTCCTTTCTAAGCTCACATGCTAGTTGAGAAGAAATCTCAGTTGTAAGAAATTTCTAGCTACTCACTCGGGTGTTAGATCTATGTGTTCTGGTGTATGCATTACATCGATTTGAGTAGGTGTAACCCCTGACCGAGATGGGTTTGTGTTTGAAAAGAAGTGAACTCTGGGAACATATCCCGTTGGAGTACTTTCGGGAGTAGAAAGAGGTGTAGATAAGACCGGTGAGATCCGACCCGAATTTGGTCTTAAATCGGTGTTGTTAGGCACCTGATTTACCTGACCGAGAGACTCGCTTTCAGCCATGATGTAAAGAGAAAATGGAGCTACACAACTGGTCTTTAAGATAAAGTTAGCGGCGTAGCCCCACGGTGGGCGCCAACTTGTTGATACAACAAATAATAGACCAAGGCCTGTAGCGATATCTCAGGGGTAAAAGGGTTCAAGGTTTCGATTAGCCTAACGCAGGTCGTGGGGTCCCCCCACGTTTGTAGCACGTGGAGGCAGATCACTTTGTTATTATTCACTTTGAATTCTGGCTTGAAGGGTTCAACCCAGAATGTCTATGTTAAGTGAGATAATATTGTAGTGAGCCGAGAATAGAACAAGCATGGAGCAGGTTCTAGAGAGGAGAAGTAAGATCAGAGATCAAGGGTGATCTGAGGTGATCTGGAATGGGTGGAATGAATGGCAATAGGCTGTTATTTATGTAGGATCGAATTTCGACCTAAACGAGTCGTTCGGAAGAGCTCAACTCCGTTTCAGAGGCGGAAACAAGGAAACGGATGCGTACACAGCTTGTATTACACTTAAATCCTCTTGTATATTGATTTTACAACGTTTCGATTACAAGGAAAAACCGGCAATACCTCGGTATCAGATATGAAAGTTGTTACAAATGAAATGAACTTATCACCTATATATACTACTTTGGAACCGCTCATAGTGACAGACAAAAAAGCGATCCACACATGTTCATAAAAGCGATCTGACATATTGTCCATATAAGCGATCCGTAATGTTTGACCATAAAAGCGATCACTCTTGACTTTATAAGCGATCCATCATGTGACCTTCCATCTTTTTGTCTTCACATGACCCATCATATAATTGGACCTTCATTTGGTGATGTTTCATTGGTTCTTGTAATGGTGATGCCTCATTTGACCATTAATTGGTCCAATCACAACAAACACTTGAATTTCACAATATTTAATCCTTTGAACTTTTGTCGTTTATAGCTTTAAATGTATAGACATGTGATGATGTCACATGTGATGTCATCAAGATGATGTCACATGTGATGTCATGCCCGACCGGATCCGCAACGAGACCAAGACTCGATATTAAGACGAAGACGACAGATGACTGCACCAACAGACTCCCCCTCAGATGTTGACGAGTCTAAAGTGTCGAGTCTTCAACGACTTCAGTCTTTCTCTCAGTGAAAGCATCCTCAAAACTTTCTCTTCTCTTTACATCATCATCAACAGACTCTTCTCACACAATCTATACTCGGATGTCTTCAGACTCCCCCTTTCAAAATGCTGGGATCGCAGTCTGGCATGTTGTAATCACAAGATCTTCAGGTATCGGAACCTGGTTCTCTATCTCTTTGAAACCTGCACATCCTCTACCCAAAAATAAATTTTCTGATGATAACATGTAAAGATCTAATGAATCATTCGCAGACAGTATACAATCACAGAATGATTTTACAATTTGAAGAACCACTTTGAGATATATATCATTTTTGTTTTCAAAAATCAACACACTCTCCCAAACCATTTGTTCATCATGTTTAGCACTCGGAATTTTGAACATCAACTTTTCAATACCAGTTGTCGAAAATCTTTTTGAATTTTTCAAAAAAAAAATTATGCTAAAACACACTGAAAATCTTTTTGGATTTTTGACATAAGAGAAATAAAATGCAGTAAAGAAATATTTACAAACATTATTTTTGTGAGTTCGTGTAAGAGGATCATATCAGCTTATGAGACAAATCACCAACACCGTTAAGCTTCATTTCATTTTAAGTTCTAAAAAATTTACCTAGATTGTCAGTATACTGGTCCACTTAAATTTTCACACAAAGTTCAACTGTTCCGAGATACGATATTAATGTTTTAAGCACTTAAACTTATCCGTGTGTCCCACTACTTGAATATACTCCCGTATCCAGATCCCAATATTCAGTCTTACAGGTGAGTATACCACAACTGATATCTGTAAGGGGTTAGGTGCGAAACCGTGAGAGCTCAGGTCAGAACTTCCGTTCAGCAGAGAGATGACGGCTCGACTTTTGGTGGATCCCCTTTAGAGGATCTTTTTTACAACAGCAATGACTATCAATTTTATTGTTTCATCGATTTGCTGAGGGCGGTGCTTTTTCAAGCATTTGCAGAAAGTATTATCCGGAGACTAGGTCAGTACTTCCATACAGCAGAAGTCCCGGGATAATACCCCAGATATCACTGAGCATAAAGACCTAGTATCTCAGAATAAGGGACCTTTCAAACAAGATTTCAGGGGTTACCTATATATCCAAGTTTGTGTTAACCCACAGAACAAGCAAGTTTGAAATTTAGGGTTATATCTCGTCACAGTTTATTAAATGTGTAAAAACCTACTGGCACATCCTCAGTGAGATTGTTTATCACATTTTATCTTTACATTTCTTTAGCATGTTGTGACAGTCCACTGATGTACTATCATTTCCTCTTTTTACAACGAAACTCATTTTTCATTTTATCATGTTTTTGACTTTTTTCAATTTTTCTAATGTTTTTGGATTTTCTGAAATTTTCTACTCCCCCTAAAATGCAAACACTTTAAAGAAAATTGAAAACAAACTGTACAGAAACATGACAACCGATATCAAATCGCATCAATTCGCCATTCACTTTGGTATAAACAATCAGAACTCCCCCTATCAACAAACTATTTTCTCATTTAGATTTCAAAACATTTAAGTTTGTTTTAATCAAAATGATTTTTCCGGAAAATAAGTTTGGTTGATTAAAAACCACTTGTAGGTTTATCATTTTTAAGTACGGGGATGTGGTTCATCATCTTGTCTATCTTTTACCCATATGTAGTAAATCAAGTACAACTTAATGTCCCTAATTTACCATTTGCAATCAAGCAATCTCTAAACCAATTGTAAAAATAACCACTTGCAAAAGCACACAATACCACTTGTAGGAATGTTACGTCTACATCACCATTTTACCAATCAGGATGCCGATTCCTGCTTCGCACTTACCAACCTGGAAGCTCCGGCGTAGTCCTCTCACCTGTAAAATTTTGACAATTTTAAACATTTTCAAATCATCGTAATTAAACATGAAAGATGCCGATTCCTGATCCACGATTACCAACTTGGGATCTCCGGCAAGTCCGGTGTTTTACTCAAACATAATGTCCACCCAAGCCTCACCAGCCTTGGGTGACTTTGGAACACATCTGTCCCACCAACATTTTGATTTATAAAACTCTTTAGCACCCTTTACCTTCTTATCAACCATTTTCCCAAAAATATGTTTGACTTTCCCGTTGAAAGCCTTATCAACATCAAATTCTCCTTTATCGGCGAAGAATTGATTTGAGATTTCAACCTTTCCAACTTTCTTCATCAAATTTTCTTTTGTCAATTTCGGAAAATTCTCATCGTTCACCACTTGAACGGAATTCACAATCTTTTTATCAACCAATGACTCCTCTGATTTTATGGAATCAGATTCATTGTCAGAATTGTGACAACCCTCACAAAACCAGGTATCCGTACGACTTAATTAACTATTAATTGTTGCCTAATTACTGCGCTTAACTGAGATTTCTGGTAAACTGCTACTTGATTGTTGATACTTGTACATATCTGCATCATACTTTGATTTTTCCGTCACTACATTATTTACTTACTGAACTCTAGTGACAAACATGATGCACAAAAGCACAGTAGCACTTGAACGGATAACCTATTGAACATGCTGATATAGCCAGCATCAGGCAAACACTGCCTCTAAAGGCGTGAATGAGCCAGAAATATTTTACCACACCCATAATGTGTGTAGAGATACAAGGGTTGTATAATTGCGTCTCTAGGAATAAGATATAGAGATTGGATGTGCCTAAAACATACTTTAAGCACAAAACACGACATTTTTATCAACACACTAGCTTCTAGCTAATTAATAAAGTGCCAAAACATGGGGAAATATTCCTGACGCTTTGCAGAATAAATTGTATCGCTAAAAATATTATTTACAACGCTTAAAGGATTACTTAAGCACTTTAACGGATTACTATCCAACCGAACAACCGGACTATACCCGGAACATAAAAATATTGCCAGAAATATTTTTAGTCTTTTCTAAGCCAGTTAGGGTCCCTGATTACCCTAACACCCGCTTTATAACGCATTAAACAACTAACGGGGTTAATCCCTAAAGTTAACCGACCTAACTTAACTAAACTCTAACTGTACGATCAAGACCCAACCGGATACCCCCCCCCTTGGGCCGGTTCCATTCTAATGGAACTAAGGGTACACTTTTTAATATTTTATTAATTAACTGTGGATATCTAGAGGTGCATAGGAAACCGTTGGACGATGGTCTTGATTTTCTCTATAAAAGCACACACACACACACAAGTTCACCACACCATCACCAACACTCTCTCTCTCTTGCTCTCCTTCCTCCTCTCGGCCGTGAACCACCACACCCAACCATCCATTGTCGGTCTTTGATCTAGCCATTCCAAGTGCACACAAGTGTCGGGGATCACGTACGAGGAAGCTTGAAGCAAGCGGAAGCTAAAGGACCACGTTCATTTGCTTTTATCCACGCCGTTTTCGCCAAAGATCTTCCCTAGCCCCGAGCTAGAGGTATAACATTTAAAACTCGTTCTTGATCGTATCTAAAGTGGTTAAAAGGATTTTTAACGGTTAAAAGTCGGTAACCCATCTTTTGAATCTAAAAAGTCTACAAAAACTCGAATATCGTTGGTTAAAAGCATATAACGCGTGTAAAAGTTGTAGTATTTGAATATGTTGATTGTTGAGGCCCGATCTACGTTGTGGTGGCTCTTATCATCGTTTAACCTGACTTTGTTAAGATCCCGAATCTTGACATACACCTGTTTCTTTTGTACAAGGGTTAAAAGGTGAAACTCCACCACACAGGAAACATGAACTTGTGTAAAAGTGTTTTGACATGTAAAATAGTATTTAAAACGAGCCGATCTACGTATGTACAAGTGGTACATTCGTAGAACCAAGTGTCGAGAAAATCATGTTTTATATAAGTTGGATAACATGTTTACAAAGGTGATTTTTTTATAAACTACAAGTGTATGAACACTTGTGAAACGAAAGGTCCGACAAAATAACAATTTTTATAAAAATTGTCGGGAAGTTGTAAAGAGTGATTTGTTCCAAAAACGGGGTTTTTGCAAGACTAAACTATTTTATACATAGATCCACTAAATGTAATGAGATCTACACAATAGTTTTAGAAAAACTACAAGTTCATGTAATATTGTGATTTTACATACTAGTCTACAAGTTTGATTTGTTGAAACTTGTGTAATGTGTTGGAAATTGATTGGTTGATTTAAAAGAAGTGTTGAAATGATTTTGTAAAAGAAAATGATACGCTTAAAAGCGTGGCCACCTCCAGTTACAGGGGAAACTCTGGCGAAATTTTCTAAAATCTAACACTTAGAATTATTTACAAGTGTTAGACTACTTTTGACATATTTTCAAATATATTTCGCCATGACTTTATTTACAAATATTCGGAGGTGGGGTTTTCACAAAAAAATAAACGTGATAAATATTTATTAGATAGATATATTTTTCACCACACTGTTTATGATTATTTTGTGAAAATATATAAATATTATTTTTAGAGTAAAAATAATATTTACAAACTTTGTCGAACCCAAAATAATACCAACGCCTATACGACAAACATATAAGTTACAACGGTAATTACTGTTACCACTAAATCGCCAAAACGTAACTTACGCTTTATACGGAAACATTCACGAATGCGTATCTTGTCAACGTATTATTTTGGAAAGTTTTATGTAAAGAGAAAATATATTATTTTTGAGAAAAATAAATATATTTTGGAACAAGAAATAAAATATATTAAGTGAGACTTAATATTATAAACACGCATGTATTAATTCCCCCATCCTTGGGAAGGAGATTAACTACCAAGTATATACACGAAACGGTTGTCTAACCGTTTCCCGAAAATGTAAACTATAAAGCTAAAGCACGGCCATCCGTCTAATAGAATTAGCACATGTAGGTCGTTGCGCAGCAGTTGGATATTGGATTACTTGGTATTGTGACGCACTCACTGTGAGTTCATGTCCCCCTTTTCTCTTAACTGTTTTCAGTTTTATAAACTGCGGGGGTGAAATACATGTTACTATGATTATGAATATGTTTATACATGGTATGGTTAGCGTAAGGAGGTTTGTTACTCAGATCATGTGAGTGGGTAGGCACAACTTGAGGCCATTAATCCTCGTAGTAGGACCGAGGGACAGGAGCGGTAGATCTATCTGGGTGTAGCGAGCCCAGCCCCAGGTCCAGCATAACGGACCTCGGGGTGACTTAGTGCCCGACGCATAAATCCGCTAGGTTTGAGTCATCCCTACTTGCACTTCACACATATCAATGGCCTTGCAAACCATTGGTGATCTCTTTTTCCTTATTTGCTACATACCAGGTTTTTGATAAAGATAAAGGTTTATATACTCACTTTCGCATGAACTCGCTCAACATTATTGTTGATTTTTCAACTTACATGTATTTCAGGAAATTAACGATCTGGCGCGGTATGGCTTGTTTTCCGCTGCATTAGGCCCGAGGTCATCCAGGGTTCGAGGCTTGTGACTCTTTCCTGGACAAGTCACAGTCCTTGAATCATGTTTATGTTAAGTTTGTGGTTGTAATGTTTAGACAAAGTTATGGTTGTTGGGTGTTAACCCGTTAAGACAATGTTTTACTATTTTACTTTTAATGGATGATCTTGCATATTTTTAATTCATATAGCTTGTTATGATTAAGCTATGGTATTAAGAAGTCACACCAAATTAACCACGCTTCCGCAAAGCCAGGGTGTGACAGCTTGGTATCAGAGCTCTGATCATAGCGAACTAGGATTCCTTCTCGAGTCTAGACTATGATCACTAGGGCTCTCACGAAAACATTTTTTTCTGCATACCACTTAAGTCCAGATCCAAAACCTTTTTATAAACAAATGTTGAGCATATTTTATTTATTATTAGGCTCAGTCTGGGAGGCTGAGGCTCGGTCTGGGAGACTGAGGCTCGGTCTGGGAGGTCGAGGCTCGATCTAATGGATCGAGGTAGTTGTCTAGTGGGACTAGGGAGTCAGTCTGAGAGGCTGGGAGAATTTGCTAGTGGGACTAGGGAGTCAGTCTGGGAGGCTGGGAAAGTTTGCTAGTGGGACTAGGGAGTCAGTCTGGGAGGCTGGGAAAGTTTGCTAGTGGGACTAGGGAGTCAGTCTGGGAGGCTGGGAAAGTTGGCTAGTGGGACTAGGAAGGACAGTCTGGGAGGCTGGGAGGCTAGTGGGACTAGGAGGACTATGTGATTATTATTTGGTAACTTATGTGATTGCCTGATTTACTGATTATTTGTGCATACTTGTGATTGTGTTACAGACACATGGATACCTCAGGCACCGGAGACTCAGATACCACTGGACCTCTACCCATAGTATCGGATGACATTGTGTCATCGGAGCATGAGGTGCATACCTCAGACTACACGAGCACGGATGATGATGACTTCCAGCCGTTCGCTCTACCCGATGGCATTGATGAGCATACTGATGACTCCTTGCCCTTCGCTTAACCCGAGGGTGCCTATGAGCCTATTGATGGCGATCCTGCTGAGTATCTTCCCCTTGTTGTGATTCCAGCTCCAATTCCTCTTGCTTCATACCCAGCACACGAGCTATTACCAGACGCCGAGGCTGACGGCGACATTGATCTCTACGAGGACGAGCCTTTTGAGGACGAGGATCCTGATGCAGCCCCTTTACCCGCTGGCGGTCTCTTGATGATTGCCGATGCCCCAGCTGGAGACTCGCCCGTTCACTCACCAGTCCCAGACTCCTTTGAGTCTGTGGCTTCTGCTCCGTCTCACGAGGTGAGCATTCAGCATTTTGTTCATGACTCGGACCCCGATCAGGCGTCTTCTTCCGCCCCCATTCCGAGCCTTGTATTTGAGTACGACGATATTGAGGACTCCGATCCCGTTTTTCCTCCAGGATTTGATCCTGACCACGACATTGAGTATATTCCTATGGACCAGCATATGGAGGACCCTGTTGATCCCGTCGATCCTATCGATCCCTTTGATCCAGAGTTTGATTTTGACATGGCTTTTGACGACCCGGAGCCTGCCGTAGCCCCAGAGCAGGCAGCTGCTTTCGATCCTGTACATGAGCATGACTTGGTACATGCTGACGTTCCTATTGAGCCCGTCATGGCTGACCCGCCTATTGGCGATCTTCCTGTTGATGATGTCCCTTTGTTAGTTGCTGATCATGCTGTTGATCCTTTCGTTGACCCACCTTTGATTGCTGACGTCCCTGTTGACCATCATATTGATCATATTGATCCTGTCATTGCTCCTTTTGATCCTGTACCCATTGAGCCTGAGCACGCTCTATTTGCAGAGCATATGGATCCACCTGATGAGGAGACTCAGCACGGTTGGATACCGGCTGACGAGGATGTTCCACCGCTTCCACCACATCACACTGAGGCACATCATACTGATTTCTCATTTCAGATCCCACCGTTTGTACCTCCAGCAGGGCCTGGAGGGGGCTCTTCAGCCCACCCCTTTGGGCACATACCGATGCCTATGCCCTTCGTACCTCAGATGACACCTGTTCCATCTTCTGTTCATGTAGCACCATTCGATCCCACCAGCACGTCACTGCTTTGGTCATCTTCCTCACCGATGCCACCTACTGATCCATATCATCCATTCCATATGGGACATACCATAGAGGACGTCTTGATGTCCTTTGTCCATCAGCATGATTCCCATACACAGCGACTCCAGGAGCTCGAGAGAGCTCAGCTATCTCTTGGTCCATATCTTGGTCAGACATCTTCATCTTTTCAGCCTTTTCGATCATTACCTCCTGACTTTGCTGCCCGACTTTCGACTATGGTGCAGCAGATTGCATCTGTTATTCGCACTCAGCAGGCGATGGAGGAGGATTGGCTTCATTTACGCCGCTTACTTTACGCTCACTTTCCCCCTCCTCCACCCCCATCCGCATAAGGCTCATTGGTACCATAGTGGTAGGCGATGGTGAGACGACCGCGATTGTGACTGCACAGCCTTTTGGAGACCATCTGACGATACTGATTTTTGTTGATATTTGTTGATGTACTGGATGTATGTGACACTGATGTGATATTGTTTTTGACAGGGGTGATGTAGCCCCTATTTGATTTGTGATTGTATGATACAGTGACATACTGATACCCTTACCACATTATGGTCTCGATATATATAACAATCGCCGTATTCTCACCATATCTGATTCACTTGATTGCTTATTTATGTTTTGGGATATGGGATGTTGTATGTATGATATTTGCAACATGGGATGTTGGGACATGGGATGTTGTATGTATGATATTTGCAACATGGGATGTTGGGACATGGGATGTTGAAGGTATGAAATTTGTGACATGGGATGTTGGGACATGGGATGTTGTGTGTGATGTATTGATAACATGAGATGTTATATGCTATTACTATTACTATATACACGTATGTTTATTATGGCCTAATCGACGTACGCATCTTTAGAAGATGGCACCAAGACGACAACCGCAGCCGATGCCCACTACTCCTGAAGAACTACAGCAAGTTATTGCTGCCGCCATTGCTCAATATGCTGCCTCGCAAGGAGGACCAAGCGGAAGTAGCTCGAACATCAACGGCAACCAAAATCCTCCTCATGGTAACCCTAAGTCATTAAGACATACCATGGCCTAAATGGATTCCTTTAGCAGATGCTAATTCCGTTCCTATGATGTAATGTATGTGCAGGGTGCACCTACAAACAATTCTTGGACTGTAAGCCCATAAACTTCGACGGCACAGGTGGTGCTGTTGCTTTCGTCCGCTGGGCAGAGAAGACCGAGTCCGTACTTCGCATGAGCAAGTGCGCATTGGATCAGCAAGTCACCTACATCTCAGGGCTATTTGTGGATGGAGCCCTATCCTGGTGGAATCTACAGGTCCAGACCCTTGGCGAAGCCGCAGCTTACGCACTGACCTGGACAGAGTTGAAAGAGCTTATGCGCAAGAAGTACTGTTCTCGCGCGGAAATTCAGAGGTTAGAGACCGAATTCTGGCACCTAAAGATGGAAGGTTCGAAGATAGCTGAGTATGTCCAGAGGTTCCACGATTTGTCGCACGTGGTACCCTACATGGTTACACCGGAGTTCAAGAGGATTGAACGCTTCATCTGGGGATTGGCTCCTCAGATAATCAGCATGGTGACTTCTTCCAAACCTGCAACCATCACAGAAGTCATTGATCTGAGTGTGGCTCTCACCTGTGACACCTGTGTCACTTCAACCATCAAACAAATGCCAAACCAATGAAATATTGTATTTCATACTTGGGATTTGTAAAAATATATGTATTGTTTGCACATATCAATTCTTGTCCGATTTCAAGCTCAAAATCGCTTTCTAGAAGGTTATACGCGCACAAATGCGTAAATATAACCAGTTTAACACAACAAACACTCTGGAATAGTGAAATAGGCTTAACATACCTTAAATAACCTTCACATAACTTAGAAATAAGTTTTGAATGGTTTGGTGTGTTGAAATCAAGTTTATTCGCTTACAGGGACTAAATTCGACAAACTGTGAAAGTATGTCAATTTGTACTGTAACAGACCTTCCGGAACTTGATCATAAGTTAAACATACCCTAAATAACCTTTACATAACTTAGAAATAGGCTTTGAAGGCTTCGGTATGCTAAAATAAACTTTATTGATCATTAGGGACTAAAAGCGTCAAAAAGTGCACAAGTTTGCATTTTCGCGCATATCTTACGTTCTGAATATATCCGGACATCCAAAAATTTATGTAAGCATTAAAATATTTTATTTTAGTGTTTGGCATAATAAAAATCCATTCGTCGCTCAATTTGGATCGTTTTTGCGTTCGTTACGACTTCCGTCGTAATTAACCGAACAACGCAACCGTACGGCCAAACGAACCGACATCCGAGATATTTTTGAGCATGTTTTGAGTTCCCAATACTTTAACTTCATTTTAGAGCCTTGAAATGAGGTTAACGGGGCTTAAACGTGTCAAAAATGGGCCGAAACGCATGTTTCTAAGCTGCAGGGACCAAAACTGACAAATCTGTCAAACTTTCCTCAGGCGGGGCGCGTAAGGATTCATGTAATCCTTACGCGGGGCGCGTCAGACTCCCAGATCTGCAAAAATGTTGTAAACAGCTGGTTGCAGCTGTTTTGCACCTCCAAACCAATTGCAAATGGTTTTTATCAATACTAGGGGCTCCCATGGGTTTATATTTTCAGTGGGTATGTGTTGTACGGCCAAGATCGAAGCACGTTTATCGAGGAACGATCCTAAAGGTCTTGGTTTTCCTATAAATACCCATCCATCTTCATTACAAAACCCACTTGAATTCTGAGGTTGTTCTCTAAGTTGGGGTGCTTTGACACTTCATACCTGAGAATACTCGGAATTCAATCTTGCGGGGACCCGTTGTAAGTATTCCTTCGTTCTTTTATTGCTTTTCGAGTCCGAAAGTCAAACTTTGTTTGACTTTCTGCATTGACCAGTTTATGGTCAATGCGAAGTTCGTTTGAACTTCATAACGTGAGCGTAATCACGATGGTTATAGTCCCTAGCGACTATACCTACTGATTACCACGTTATCTAGGCTCAGTGACGAGCCGTAGCTTCGGCCAGAATGCGTATTCTCGCGTATTCTGTAACCAAGCTACTTTTAGGTGTCAAAACCGTTTTTTTTGATACCAAACCTGTTTTCTAACTTTGTTAAACATGTTTCGACATGTTTAGCTCGTCACTTTTAGTTTAGTGCTTGTGTAGAGTCGTAAGTCAAGCGGACTAAACACCCGCTTAGACTTTCGAACACGACCCGTTTGGTCGATCATTAGGATCCGACCAAACATATTTAGGAACCATAGTTGCATAGGGAATAACCTTCCGAGGTTATATCTTATGGTAACCTAGTTTAGGTAGTTGTATGATAAGTAGTTTATATGCCTTAGGTAAATTACCAAAATGCCCTTTTCATACATAATTGGTAATTTAGCATATGTAACCCAAACTTTTGTCACTTAACTGATTATGCAACATAATTAAGCATGTTTAGGCATATAATACTTGTCATAGGACTAGTTAAACAGTCCGAACGCGTTTTACGCAAACGATGCGTTAAAGTAGCATAAGCTACTTTAATGGATCATAATGGGTCGAAAGCACTTAGGTTAGTTTTCCTTTTAGTATGTAGGCCTTGTTAAACCATATCATATGAGTTTCCACACTCATTTGGTTTACGAGACCTCATCTTATCCGATCTTCCGATTCAGGTCCGATTTATTTACGTAGTTATCAATATTAGGTGCCGTTTGATTCCGTGCTCCTCTAGCCTTGCTTGGTAGTTGTTGAAGACTCCTAAGCACTCCCAAGTGAGTACATAGTCCCCTCTTTTACAGTTTTCAACTGTTTTGGGGTGAAGCATGTGTACCTATCTGTTATTTTCATGATTTCAAAGTATAATTGATTTTACATGTTAGTACTTATCTTTTGATAAACTAAATAACTATCTATGGTTTAAACACTGATTTTCAAAGATTATGAAATTAATTGTTGGAATAGTACTTATTTTTGTTCACCAGACCGGTTGGTAGTATGATATAGCGCTATAGGATTTGACACCCCATTCCTGTTGTCATGGAATGTCTGAAACCAATTTGTTTCTCCATCCAAATAGGGATTGCCTTTGTGGTATTCCTATAGTCTCAAAGGTGTAGTTTGATACACTAGGTCTGACTGAATCCATAAATCACACTTTTATTGTATATTTTGATATACTCTCATGTGTGGTATTGTACAAAACCAACATATATTTTTGTTAATAACCAAAACATAGTTTAATATGTTATTTATACAACCCAAAACATATTTTGATATGTTATTCTCATAATCCAAAGCATAGTTTTAATATGTTATTTTCAAACCAAAAACATAATTTAATATGTTATTTATAAATCCAAAGTATATTTTTAATATACTACTGAAAATTATTATATTTAATATACTATTTGTTTTACAACTGGGTTTTGGTTAAGTGTTTGGATAACGGGACGGGTGTAATATGATGAAAACATGGTAGATACGTCGATGGTACTTCTTATATATAAGTGTTTTCATCGCATTACATACCGTGGCGTTATTTAGTACACTTGGGTTAACGGTTTTGGAACTGAAATATATTCTAGTATATTATTTATTCGACTTTCTTAAATCAAAGTATATTTTTATATATACTATAAACCTTTTTATCAAAATATTGTTTTTCAAACAATATATTTTTTATACAAACTTATTCTACCTACTAATTTAATTTCCTATGTATTATTATCTGATTTCTTATAAATGATTTATAAAAGAAAACCTTTTTCAAGGATCATGACTATTTTTCTTAAAACCTTTTTCTTTAAACTCATAAGTCATGAATCCTAAATCAATAAAACCTATGTACTCGCCGGCATTTTTATGCTGACGTACCTATTTTTTACACATGTTTCAGGTACTGCTCTGTGATGATTGATGATATATGCTACACATAGGATGGACTCATGCCTTAGCGACTTTAAAACTCGAAAGATAATAGTTGTAGATATTTGATTGTATTTAAACAATGAATTCATTTATTCAATAAAACAAAAATTATTTATTCCGTGGTTGTGAAACAATGATTCTGTTACAACACTCCCCGACGTTTCCGCCACGTTTTGTTGTTTTACGTGGTCGGGGTGTGACAGAAAAGTTGGTATCAGAGCTAATGGTTATAGGGAATTAGGTTATTAGTAATGCTTTGACCTAGACTATAACCTTCCTAGGACCCTAACACAAGTTATCTTGTGTTTAGTTTCAAAACAATACCGTCACTTATCCTTAGGTGACAACCACAACAAGAACATAAATTTGATTTGCTTTGAAAACTAATCATTTGTTCTAGGATGATTGATTACTAGGTTTTGAACCCTTAGTTATAAGGTTTCGAACCCTTTACGTTTTCAAAAAAAAAAAAAAAAAATTCCGTCAAAGTTTGGGTCTAAATAATGTGAACACGTGCAAACTGGAAGAGTGGGTGCCTGTACCCTGAGTTTTCTGTCTAAGGCTAGAGTGTTCGTACAAATCCGCAGTATCGGACCAGTCACTCTTACCTGGGAACTCTTGGGGTGAGTGTCCACTTATAGGCGAGCATGTCTTCGCGATACATTATTTTTGACCTATTTACTTTGATTAATCTCCGTGTGTCGTTTGTTGCTTTGTAGTAACAAAAAAAAATGACCACCATCTTTGCTTTCATCAATTTTGTCTCATCTCATTCTTTTTGTCTAATCCTTTCACTTGTTTTCCTTCCTGTTTCCCCTTTTAGAATGCCTCCTCGACGCGAAAATCCGCTCTCAAATGCCGAAATGGCAGATATTCTGGCACAGCACTTGGTTGCCGCCCTCCCAAACATTATGGCTCAAATAAACCAAGCCAATAACAACCAGAATGCTCCCTGCAATTTCAAAGGTTTCAACTCAGCTAACCCCTTCAAGTTTAGCGGTTCTGAAGGAGCAACTGGACTCCTACAATGGTTTGAAAGCATCGAAAGTACATTTCGTCATGTTCAATGTCCAGAAAATCGGAAAGTCGAATTTGCATCCAGTGTGTTTCAGAAGAGGGCTCTCACGTGGTGGAATGGAATTATGAGGGACCGTGGTGCTGAGGTCGCATTAGCACAAACTTGGGCTGAGTTTAGAGCTCTTATGATGAGGGAGTTTTGTCCTCGTCATGAATTGAGGGCTTTGGAGAGGGAATTTGATGACCTAAAGCAAGACAGCGGTGAGCATCGCGCCTATACTGACCGCTTTGAGGAATTGAGCTTGCTATGTCCTGCTATGGTTACACCTGTGGATAAGGAGATTGAGAAATATATTGATGGTCTTCCTGACCTAGTTCAGGATATTGTTACTGGCAGCAACCCTACTACTGTCAGACAAGCCATTGAACTGTCTGCCACCTTAACTGAATCCCACATCAGGAAGAAAAAGCTTTTTCGAAAAGGCGACCCAAGACCATCTGACAAGACTGCTCCAGCTGAGCCAAAGGAAAGACAGGTTGAAGGATCCAAGAAGAAGAAGCGTAAGGCTTCTCAAAACTGCGCCATCACTGCTCAAGAAAAACAGGTTGCACCAAACCAGCCAGCACAACCTCGCAAAAGGCAAAACTATGTTGGTACCGCACCTTTGTGCAACAAGTGCAACCGTCATCATCTAGAGCAAGAGCAGTGTCACAAATGTACCCACTGTGGGCGGTTGGGACATTTGATCAATGTCTGTCGTTATGCAAATCAAGCTGCTGCAAACCCTGCTGCTGTTCAAGCACGGTTCCCACCTGGGTCATGTTATAACTGCGGTGACCTTACTCACTACAGAAACAATTGCCCAAGACTTGTTAACATACCTCCAGCGCGTGGACGGGCGTTTAACATCAATGAGGCAAACGTAGACAATGATGCAGCAGTGAACAATTAGTGTTTTGTTATTTTCCTCTTGTTGTTATCTTTTGACATTTCAAGACAATTCGGTTGTACATAAATAAAGATTCGATGTTTTTATTTTTGCAAAACTGATATGATTGTATAAATGATTGATGCAACCTTATGATGACAACACCAAGACAAACTACTCGTATGGTTTTGTCATTTCTATGATCACTTGTTTCTTTTAAGAGACAAAGCCAAACTCCTATTAAAGATCCTTCTATCTCCATAGATAAATTCTTGAAAATGATTAAAGTTCCAAATGAATCCACGGATTGGATTCCTAGTGTGCTTTAAATATTCATGTCCAAAGATAACAAATTAAAGATCAAGTTAACTAATTATGTGATTATGTGCTTATATGTTTTCTTATATGTTTTGTGTGATCCATCCAAATCCTCGTAAAATCTTCCATATCTTATATGAGGGATTCATAGTAGGATATCCAAAAGTACTATCTTAAATCCTTAATGGACCTCTACGTTGTAGTAAAGTCCCTTGGGTTTTAAAGTATTATTCTATATTTGGACCCCTTGAGTGGTCTAGTTAAACAGATTGATTTGAAATCTGGTTAGGAATATCATGTGATGATATAATTGAAAAGATCCCTTAAGTGGTCTATTTAAGGAGATCGTACGACGGTCTAGTTAAGGAGATCATGTGTTGATCTAGTTAAAAAGATCGTTCATTGATCTAGTTAAAAAGATCCTTTGGTGGTCTAGTCAAATCGCTTCATGTTTACTCAATTGATTTTTCCCTACGCATTATGAAATGAATTGTGCGGACTGTGCAAGGAATTACGTAATTATGGAGGCCTACATAATTATGGAATTCAGTGCACAGAAACCACAAGAAGTTTTGTTATGTGTTAAGACCTACAGTGACAAGAGAAATGATACGGGAGAAGTCTTGGACCTTGACCGATGTCATTTTATCTTACACTCCCCAATTCTGATTTCAAGCACACACAAGCTTCCTATGATAAGTCTTCATGAGAAACGTTCTTCTGTCCATAGTTCGAAACTCCATGTTTTGTTACTTCAAGGACTTCACTTTGAGGGTTGACAATTTCGCTAAAAAAAAAATCCTAACATGGCCCAGAGTTTTATTTAAGGGTTCAATGGAATTATTTGAAAGTGAAACCATCACAGTTGTCTTCACAAGTTTCCTCTAGAATTAAATTTCGGGACGAAATTTCCTAAAGTAGGGGAGACTGTGACACCTGTGTCACTTCAACCATCAAACAAATGCCAAACCAATGAAATATTGTATTTCATACTTGGGATTTGTAAAAATATATGTATTGTTTGCACATATCAATTCTTGTCCGATTTCAAGCTCAAAATCGCTTTCTAGAAGGTTATACGCGCACAAATGCGTAAATATAACCAGTTTAACACAACAAACACTCTGGAATAGTGAAATAGGCTTAACATACCTTAAATAACCTTCACATAACTTAGAAATAAGTTTTGAATGGTTTGGTGTGTTGAAATCAAGTTTATTCGCTTACAGGGACTAAATTCGACAAACTGTGAAAGTATGTCAATTTGTACTGTAACAGACCTTCCAGAACTTGATCATAAGTTAAACATACCCTAAATAACCTTTACATAGCTTAGAAATAGGCTTTGAAGGCTTCGGTATGCTAAAATAAACTTTATTGATCATTAGGGACTAAAAGCGTCAAAAAGTGCACAAGTTTGCATTTTCGCGCATATCTTACGTTCTGAATATATCCGGACATCCAAAAATTTATGTAAGCATTAAAATATTTTATTTTAGTGTTTAGCATAATAAAAATCCATTCGTCGCTCAATTTGGATCGTTTTTGCGTTCGTTACGACTTCCGTCGTAATTAACCGAACAACGCAACCGTACGGCCAAACGAACCGACATCCGAGATATTTTTGAGCATGTTTTGAGTTCCCAATACTTTAACTTCATTTTAGAGCCTTGAAATGAGGTTAACGGGGCTTAAACGTGTCAAAAATGGGCCGAAACGCATGTTTCTAAGCTGCAGGGACCAAAACTGACAAATCTGTCAAACTTTCCTCAGGCGGGGCGCGTAAGGATTCATGTAATCCTTACGCGGGGCGCGTCAGACTCCCAGATCTGCAAAAATGTTGTAAACAGCTGGTTGCAGCTGTTTTGCACCTCCAAACCAATTGCAAATGGTTTTTATCAATACTAGGGGCTCCCATGGGTTTATATTTTCAGTGGGTATGTGTTGTACGGCCAAGATCGAAGCACGTTTATCGAGGAACGATCCTAACGGTCTTGGTTTTCCTATAAATACCCATCCATCTTCATTACAAAACCCACTTGAATTCTGAGGTTGTTCTCTAAGTTGGGGTGCTTTGACACTTCATACCTGAGAATACTCGGAATTCAATCTTGCGGGGACCCGTTGTAAGTATTCCTTCGTTCTTTTATTGCTTTTCGAGTCAGAAAGTCAAACTTTGTTTGACTTTCTGCATTGACCAGTTTATGGTCAATGCGAAGTTCGTTTGAACTTCATAACGTGAGCGTAATCACGATGGTTATAGTCCCTAGCGACTATACCTACTGATTACCACGTTATCTAGGCTCAGTGACGAGCCGTAGCTTCGGCCAGAATGCGTATTCTCGCGTATTCTGTAACCAAGCTACTTTTAGGTGTCAAAACCGTTTGTTTTGATACCAAACCTGTTTTCTAACTTTGTTAAACATGTTTCGACATGTTTAGCTCGTCACTTTTAGTTTAGTGCTTGTGTAGAGTCGTAAGTCAAGCGGACTAAACACCCGCTTAGACTTTCGAACACGACCCGTTTGGTCGATCATTAGGATCCGACCAAACATATTTAGGAACCATAGTTGCATAGGGAATAACCTTCCGAGGTTATATCTTATGGTAACCTAGTTTAGGTAGTTGTATGATAAGTAGTTTATATGCCTTAGGTAAATTACCAAAATGCCCTTTTCATACATAATTGGTAATTTAGCATATGTAACCCAAACTTTTGTCACTTAACTGATTATGCAACATAATTAAGCATGTTTAGGCATATAATACTTGTCATAGGACTAGTTAAACAGTCCGAACGCGTTTTACGCAAACGATGCGTTAAAGTAGCATAAGCTACTTTAATGGATCATAATGGGTCGAAAGCACTTAGGTTAGGTTTCCTTTTAGTATGTAGGCCTTGTTAAACCATATCATATGAGTTTCCACACTCATTTGGTTTACGAGACCTCATCTTATCCGATCTTCCGATTCAGGTCCGATTTATTTACGTAGTTATCAATATTAGGTGCCGTTTGATTCCGTGCTCCTCTAGCCTTGCTTGGTAGTTGTTGAAGACTCCTAAGCACTCCCAAGTGAGTACATAGTCCCCTCTTTTACAGTTTTCAACTGTTTTGGGGTGAAGCATGTGTACCTATCTGTTATTTTCATGATTTCAAAGTATAATTGATTTTACATGTTAGTACTTACCTTTTGATAAACTAAATAACTATCTATGGTTTAAACACTGATTTTCAAAGATTATGAAATTAATTGTTGGAATAGTACTTATTTTTGTTCACCAGACCGGTTGGTAGTATGATATAGCGCTATAGGATTTGACACCCCATTCCTGTTGTCATGGAATGTCTGAAACCAATTTGTTTCTCCATCCAAATAGGGATTGCCTTTGTGGTATTCCTATAGTCTCAAAGGTGTAGTTTGATACACTAGGTCTGACTGAATCCATAAATCACACTTTTATTGTATATTTTGATATACTCTCATGTGTGGTATTGTACAAAACCAACATATATTTTTGTTAATAACCAAAACATAGTTTAATATGTTATTTATACAACCCAAAACATATTTTGATATGTTATTCTCATAATCCAAAGCATAGTTTTAATATGTTATTTTCAAACCAAAAACATAATTTAATATGTTATTTATAAATCCAAAGTATATTTTTAATATACTACTGAAAATTATTATATTTAATATACTATTTGTTTTACAACTGGGTTTTGGTTAAGTGTTTGGATAACGGGACGGGTGTAATATGATGAAAACATGGTAGATACGTCGATGGTACTTCTTATATATAAGTGTTTTCATCGCATTACATACCGTGGCGTTATTTAGTACACTTGGGTTAACGGTTTTGGAACTGAAATATATTCTAGTATATTATTTATTCGACTTTCTTAAATCAAAGTATATTTTTATATATACTATAAACCTTTTTATCAAAATATTGTTTTTCAAACAATATATTTTTTATACAAACTTATTCTACCTACTAATTTAATTTCCTATGTATTATTATCTGATTTCTTATAAATGATTTATAAAAGAAAACCTTTTTCAAGGATCATGACTATTTTTCTTAAAACCTTTTTCTTTAAACTCATAAGTCATGAATCCTAAATCAATAAAACCTATGTACTCGCCGGCATTTTTATGCTGACGTACCTATTTTTACACATGTTTCAGGTACTGCTCTGTGATGATTGATGATATATGCTACACATAGGATGGACTCATGCCTTAGCGACTTTAAAACTCGAAAGATAATAGTTGTAGATATTTGATTGTATTTAAACAATGAATTCATTTATTCAATAAAACAAAAATTATTTATTCCGTGGTTGTGAAACAATGATTCTGTTACAACACTCCCCGACGTTTCCGCCACGTTTTGTTGTTTTACGTGGTCGGGGTGTGACATCACCGAAGAGGCGATTCGGTTGAACAAGTTTGATGGGGTTGAACCCAAGAAGAAAGAGACTCATGTGGAGTCATCTGGTGGTAATAAGCGAAAGTTTTCGAGTTTCAAGCAGAGCACCGGGATGGTGGTTAAGAAAGGAGAATCGAATGCGCCAGCTCAAGATACGACTGGTGGTAGAAAGAAAGGGAAGGGATACATGGGTGCACACCCCAAGTGCAACTCATGCCAAAAACATCACTCTGGTCGTTGCAGCCTGAGAGTTTGTGAATCTTGTGGGAAGACTGGGCACACGAAAGATTTTTGTTGGGCAAATGCTGGCCGGGGAGGCCAAGGAGGAAATGGGAATCGGAATAACCGTGGTGGAAATGGGAACCGCCCACAAGGAAACCTGGGAGGTGATGGAAACCGTGCCAATAATGCTAACCAAGCAGGCGCCATGAATCGGAACCAGGGAAACCATCAAGCTGGAAACAATGGTGGGAACGGGCAGAGGCCCGGATGTTTCAATTGTGGAGATCAAGGGCATTACAAGAGGAATTGCCCAGAATTAAACCAGGCACGCGGAAGAGTGTTTAACATGGAAGCCAGGGAAGCGCGCCAGGATCCCAACGTTGTCACTGGTACGTTCCCTGTAAACCAACGCTATGCATCCGTTTTGTTTGATACTGGTGCCGATTATAGCTTTGTATCGCTAGAATTTAGAAACATGCTTGGTTTAGCCGCTAGTAAGTTAGATATTCCATACTCGATCGAATTAGCGAATGGGAAGTTAGTAGAAGCTAACGAGGTGATTCGAGGTTGCGTAATCGAGCTGGGAGAGCGTGAGTTTGCTCTCGATCTACTACCAGTCCAGTTGGGAAGCTTCGACGTGGTAGTAGGGATGGATTGGTTATCAAGTAACAAGGCAGATATAGTTTGTCACGAGAAGATTATTCGTATCCCGACCGATGATGGTGAGACCATTGTTGTTCATGGGGAGAAGCGTGAGACGCCGTTAAGGATGATTAGCTGCCTGAAAGCAAGGAAGTGTTTGAGGAAAGGATGTGTTGCTTTTCTAGCACACATTGTGGATAAGAAGGCTGCTGAGCCGAAGATCGAAGACATCCCTTGTGACAACTCGAACTTTAGACCTATCACTGTGTAACATACGTGAACGTGTTATGATTTTACAAACCTTGATGCTATTGAATGTTATGATGTTATGTGCCTTATGTGTGTATGTATGTTGTGTGTACACGAACCCAAACCACACACTAAAACCCGATTGCACATTATAACCGGTCACACAAGCCCTTTGGGCCACACTTTGAAATCGGACTCCATTAGATAAACGGATGGGCTCGGCCCACTCCCCCACTCGCAACACAAAACCGAGTTTAAGGGTTTTGTTTATTGTTTTGCAACACAAACACACACAACCCTACTTGCTCTCTATCTCCCTCTCGTTTGCTTGGAACCGACGGCAAGAGCCTCCACAATTCGGATCACCCTCTTTTCTTCTCTAATTCGGTTAGTACTTGTCATGTTTGAAATTGTTTGTGTGTATGTTGATTGTGTTCTTGTGAATCGACTTCTGTAAATGGTGATCATGATTACATACGTAATAGGTTGCATGAGTGATTTGTTATTCGATCCGTATTGATGTTTGTAACCGGCTGTGATGATCCTATTTGCACATGTGTTTTAAGTGGCATGTTAGTATGATGATACGGTTCATAAGTTAATGATGTTCATGGGCTGATTACTGATTGAATTGCCGAGAATATGTTGTTAATCGGCTAGGATGCATGATAGTTAAGGATTCGGTATAAGGCTTGTGTGGTATTCCGATTGCATGTGGTTTGAATAGATTGTTACTGTTCTTAATAATATGAAATTGCTATGAACATGATCTATTGTTGATATGAAACTGTTGATAAATTTCTGTGATTGATCTGATTTCGAAACTGCCTTAGATGTTTGCTAGAACCACGGATAAGTCAATGCAGGAATTATGGAAACCAGTTACACACACGGTTGCGACTCAGATTGCGACTTGAAACCTCACAGTCTCGACTCGAGACCACAACAGCACAAGCCGAGACCACGGTTGCGAGTCCCGTTGCGACTCGTAACCGGACCATGATGAACCGAGACCAACCATTGCGACTCGCAACCTACTGTTGCGACTCGTAATCTCCTGATATGACTCGTAATCCTCGGTTGCGACTCGAGACCACCATTTACACGCACACTGTTTGGGCCTTCACTGTCACGGGCCCAATGATTTGATTTGTGGACTGTTTGCTATTGGACTTTTGCTAGTACAGGCCCAACTGATTGGGCCGGACACTTGGCTATTTGTTTAACTGTTTGCTTTGGGCTGCTATTGGAATACGTGTTCGTTGCCATGATCAATACGTGTTAGTAACCTACGTGTTTTATACGAACCTGACTTGTGTGGTAACCCTGTTAGGACGTGGTTGACCACCCTTAGTTCAAGAGTCTTTTATTTGTGTATCTGCCGAGCAAACCAAGGTGAGTTCACATAGCCAAGGCATGGGATTCCCGGGTTGGGAATTGGGTTGGAAATGTTATTGTTAAAAGAGTTACTCGTACTTACGCATTCTCTAGACTATAGACCATCGTCCTCAGGTTAGTCAGGACACGTTACGTAAAGCCTACGTAACCCAGTATTTGCCATTTGTCTCCCGGGTCGGGAGGACACGTTACGTAAAGCCTACGTAACCCAATACCATCCACTGGCTTCCAGGTCGGAAGGCCACGCTGCGTAAAGCCTACGTAGCCCCCACGCGTACCACTGTCCTCGGGGAAGGGCACGTCACGTAAAGCCTACGTGACCCTGTACGTTTTCCTGTTCTCGGTAAAGAAGAACACATGGTCGGAAGTTAGTCTAGTAAGTACCGTTAATGAGAAGCCCTCATTAGCCAGGATAAACATGGGAAGCCCCCACCAGTATTATGAACACAAGGTTTGGGAAGCCCCCACCTTTAGTACACACTAGTATGGGAAGCCCCCATTAGCTATACTTATGCACTATGTTATGAACTTACTTTCTGTGAACTCGCTCAACTAGTTTGTTGATTATTTGCTGCATGCCTTGCAGGACCTTAGGTATACTTGGAGCTTGCACCAGAGGAGATGCGGGTCGTTGTGGACAAGAACATGTGAATGCTTATTAAACACTTTTACATTCACACATTGATACTTACGTTTTGGGTTTTACATTTAATGCTTCCGCTACATATACAATGCTTGGTTTTGAACATCAATTATGTCTATGGTTACTATTAAATGCTATGTTTGATATAATTGGTGGCTTGATCCTGGTCAGTCACGCTCCCAAGCGGTGGTACTCCGCGGGTGGATTTTGGGGGTGTGACAGATTGGTATCAGAGCCATTGGTTATAGAGAACTTGGTTTTAATATGGGGAAACGTTTTATTAAAACCGGACTATAACCAGAACAGTGCTCTCAACGATCCACAACGACGCTTCGCTCCACGTGCAAGACTCGACATCCTAGGTAATAAGGTTTATGTTTATTGCCTGTTTGCTAGAACTGTTTAGAACTTTGCTCGCATTACGCTTAGATACACATGATACCATAGCCTGAGAAACCCTACGTGCTTACACTTTTCTGTCATCGCCCTATTCGCGAACTATTCTTACCTATGCTACTTGTTACAATGAAGATCATGTCTGGAAGAATCAACATGACACAAGCCCAGCTAGAGGCTCTCGTTCAAGCCCAAGTTGCTGCGGCAGTTGCAGCAGCTCAAGCAGGTCAACACGCGCAGCAGCCTGTCTGCACATTCAAGAACTTCATGGACTGTCGTCCAAACTCTTTCAGCGGCACATAGGGGGCAGTGGGACTCCTCCACTGGTTTGAAAAGCTAGAATCAGTATTCGAAATGGGCGAGTGCCCTGAGGCTCGCAAGGTCAAGTTTGCCACCGGTACTTTGGAAGGAATAGCATTGACTTGGTGGAACGCCCAAGTTCAAATCTTAGGGTTGGCAGCTGCTAACGCCACCCCATGGAACGATTTCAAGGAACTCATCAAGCATGAGTACTGTACGCGTGAAGATATTCACAAGCTGGAAGACGAGCTGTATAACCTGAAAATGGTTGGATCAGAAATCGAAGCGTATACTAAACGGTCGAACGAGCTGGCCGTTCTGTGTCCTACTATGGTGGACCCTCCCTACAAGCGCATTGAGTTGTATCTCAAGGGATTGGTGCCAGAAATTCAGAGCCACGTGACGTCGGCTAACCTCGAAAACATCCAGGAAATCCAACGCCTCGCTCACCGTATCACCGATCAGGCAGTGGACCAGAATAAACTGCCCAAGCGTGTTAATGCTACTGCTAACGTCACCACCTCGGTTACTCCTGCTACGTCTGGTGACAGTAAAAGAAAGTGGGATGGAGATTCCAGCAGAGGCTCAGCATCCGTTCAGTCTCAAGCTCAGCAACAGAAGACTGACCATTACCAGAGTCCTAGTCAGCAATCCTCTGGTAGTCACAGACAGAGGAGATATCAGGGTAGTCAACCTAGGTGCCACAACTGCAACAGGCATCACCACGGCCCATGTAACAAGGGTCGTTGTCAAAGGTGTCTTAAGATGGGTCACGAGGCCAAAGACTGTAGGAGTCCACGGCCTGCAAATCAGAATCAGCAGCCTCAGCAACCAGCTCCACAGAACCAACAGCAGCAACAGCAGCCACATCGTGGAAACCGGGGATGTTTCCAGTGTGGGGCTGAAGGTCACTTCAAACGCGATTGCGCTCAGTTGAACCAGAACCGCAACAACAACAATAACAACCAGGGCAACGGCAACAACAACGGCGGGAACAACAACAATAATGGCAACGAGGCAAGAGGTCGAGCTTTCGTTTTGGGAAGAGGAGACGCAGTGAACGATCCCAACGTTGTTATGGGTAAGTTTCTCCTCGACAATATTTATGTTACTGTTTTGTTTGATTCGGGTGCGGATACAAGCTATATGTCTGTGAAAATGTGTCAACTGCTAAAACGTGCACCAACACTTTTACCCACCAAACATGTAGTAGAGTTAGCTAACGGTAAAAGTCTAGAAGCCACGCACGTAGTTCAGGGTTGTGATCTTATCTTAGCTGGTCAAGCTTTCTCTATCGACCTCATTCCCATAGTTTTGGGTAGCTTCGACGTCATGATTGGGATGGATTGGTTATCCCAACACCAGGCAGAAATCTTATGCAGCGAGAAGATAATTCGTATTCCACGTTCTGGTCAAGAACCTCTCGAAGTTCAAGGCGACAAGAGTGGTGCAGTGGTTGGCATCATCTCTTTCTTGAAGGCTCAGAAATGCTTACGTAAGGGTCACACAGCCATTCTGGCTCTTGTTTCAGATGCGTCTGCAAAGGAAAAGAAATTGGAGGATATTCCAATTGTACGTGATTACCCTCAGGTGTTTCCTGAAGACTTACCTGGCTTACCGCCTCATCGTCAGGTCGAATTTCAAATCGAGCTCGCTCCAGGAGCAGCACCCATAGCTCGCGCACCATATCGTCTAGCTCCATCAGAATTCGAGGAACTGTCAAAGCAGCTACAAGAGCTCTTGGAAAAGGGCTTTATTCGTCCAAGCTCTTCGCCTTGGGGAGCTCCAGTACTTTTCGTGAAAAAGAAAGACAGTACGTTCAGGATGTGTATCGACTACCGTGAACTCAACAAGGTAACGGTGAAGAATCGTTATCCTCTTCCGCGCATCGACGACTTATTCGACCAGTTGCAAGGGTCGTGCTACTATTCGAAGATAGATTTGAGGTCGGGGTACCATCAGCTGAGAGTCCGGGATGAGGACGTCTCCAAGACTGCATTCAGAACCCGTTATGGTCACTACGAGTTTCTTGTTATGCCGTTCGGGTTAACGAACGCGCCTGCCGTATTTATGGATCTTATGAACAGGGTGTGCAAACCCTATCTTGACAAGTTTGTCATAGTATTCATCGACGACATTCTGATTTACTCCAAGAGTCAGGAGGAACACGAGCAGCATCTACGTCTTATTTTGGAACTCCTTCGGAAGGAACAGTTGTACGCCAAGCTTTCTAAATGCGACTTCTGGCTTCGTGAAGTCCACTTTCTAGGCCACGTGGTAAACAGGGATGGGATCCATGTCGATCCATCCAAGGTAGATTCGATCAGAAACTGGCCTGCACCGCGTACACCGACAGAAATACGCCAATTCTTGGGTCTGGCAGGTTATTACAGACGGTTTATTAGAGACTTTTCGAAGATTGCTCAGCCGCTTACGCTACTGACACAGAAGGGTGTTACCTATCGCTGGGGAGAACCCCAGGAGACTGCTTTTCAGCACCTAAAGGATAGACTTTGCAGTGCACCTATCCTCTCATTGCCAGAGGGCACAGATGACTTCGTGGTTTATTGCGATGCATCCATTCGGGGACTTGGATGTGTGTTAATGCAGCGCGACAAGGTTATTGCTTACGCCTCTCGTCAACTCAAGGTTCATGAACGGAACTACACGACGCACGATTTAGAGCTGGGAGCTGTTGTTTTCGCGCTTAAGATATGGCGACACTACCTGTACGGTACCAGGTGCACGATTTACACCGATCACAGGAGTCTCGAGCATATTCTTAAGCAAAAGGATTTGAATATGCGTCAACGACGATGGGTCGAGTTACTTAACGACTACGAATGCGCTATCAAGTATCATCCAGGCAAAGCCAATGTTGTGGCTGATTCCCTTAGTCGAAAGGACACTTTACCGAAGCGCGTGCGAGCGCTACAGCTTACGATTCAGTCTAGCCTTCCTGCTCAGATACGAGCTGCTCAGACAGAAGCACTGAAGCCCGAAAACGTCAAGGCTGAAGCCTTACGCGGCTCACGACAACAGATGGAACAGAAGGCAGACGGCGCCTACTATGTAACGGGCCGGATTTGGGTCCCTCTCTATGGCGGTTTACGCGAACTTGTAATGAATGAAGCTCACAAGTCTCGCTATTCGGTACATCCAGGGTCGGATAAAATGTACCACGATATCAGCACTACTTATTGGTGGCCTAGTATGAAGGCCCACATTGCTACGTACGTTGGAAAATGCTTGACCTGTGCGAGAGTCAAGGTTGAATATCAGAAACCAGCTGGCCTACTTCAGCAGCCTAAGATACCTCAATGGAAATGGGAAGAAATTTCCATGGATTTCGTTACAGGCCTACCTAGATCCCAGCGTGGGAACGATACGATATGGGTGATCGTGGATCGACTCACTAAGTCTGCACACTTCCTGCCTATAAAGGAAACGGATAAGTTCTCCACTCTCGCAGACATATACCTCAAAGAAGTTGTCTCGAGGCACGGGGTGCCCACATCTATCATTTCGGATCGCGATGCACGATTCACGTCAGAGCTATGGCAAGCGATGCATAAATCTTTCGGCTCACGGTTAGACATGAGCACAGCATATCATCCTCAGACGGATGGGCAGTCTGAGCGTACGATTCAAACACTTGAAGACATGCTTCGGGCATGCGTTATCGATTTCGGCAACGGCTGGGAAAAGCACCTCCCTTTGGTGGAGTTTTCTTACAATAATAGTTATCACACCAGCATTCAAGCCGCTCCATTTGAGGCATTGTACGGGCGTAAATGCCGGTCACCCCTCTGCTGGGCAGAGGTGGGGGATAGTCAGATTACGGGTCCAGAGATTGTAGTGGACGCCACAGAAAAGATTGCACAGATACGACAACGCATGGCGGCAGCACGCGACCGTCAGAAAGCCTACGCGGACAAGCGTAGAAAGCCATTGGAATTTGAGGTCGGGGACCGGGTTTTATTGAAAGTTTCACCCTGGAAGGGTGTGGTTCGTTTTGGCAAACGGGGCAAACTGAATCCACGATACGTCGGACCATTCGAAATTATAGAAAAGATTGGCAAGGTAGCCTACAAGTTGAATTTACCAGCTGAACTCGGGGCAGTTCACAATGTTTTTCATGTATCGAACTTAAAGAAGTGCCTATCAGATGAAAACCTCATCATTCCTTTCAAGGAACTTACTATCGACGAGCGGTTGCAGTTCGTCGAGGAACCAGTTGAAATCACGGACCGGGATGTAAAGGTCCTCAAACACAAGAGAATCCCTCTTGTCCGAGTTCGTTGGAACTCCAAACGTGGCCCAGAGTACACCTGGGAACGCGAAGACAGGATGACAGAAAAGTACCCCCAGTTATTCGAAACCAATGCTACCACTACTGAGGCTGAAGCTACTACTTCGGAATTTCGGGACGAAATTCCAGATCAACGGGGGGAGGATGTGACACCCCAGGAAAATCAGTGAACAATACAGTTTACCTAGCTTCCTCAGTGAGTGCATACCAAATTTCGGGACGAAATTTCCAATTAGTTGGGGATAATGTGACAACTCGAACTTTAGACCTATCACTGTGTAACATACGTGAACGTGTTATGATTTTACAAACCTTGATGCTATTGAATGTTATGATGTTATGTGCCTTATGTGTGTATGTATGTTGTGTGTACACGAACCCAAACCACACACTAAAACCCGATTGCACATTATAACCGGTCACACAAGCCCTTTGGGCCACACTTTGAAATCGGACTCCATTAGATAACCGGATGGGCTCGGCCCACTCCCCCACTCGCAACACAAAACCGAGTTTAAGGGTTTTGTTTATTGTTTTGCAACACAAACACACACAACCCTACTTGCTCTCTATCTCCCTCTCGTTTGCTTGGAACCGACGGCAAGAGCCTCCACAATTCGGATCACCCTCTTTTCTTCTCTAATTCGGTTAGTACTTGTCATGTTTGAAATTGTTTGTGTGTATGTTGATTGTGTTCTTGTGAATCGACTTCTGTAAATGGTGATCATGATTACATACGTAATAGGTTGCATGAGTGATTTGTTATTCGATCCGTATTGATGTTTGTAACCGGCTGTGATGATCCTATTTGCACATGTGTTTTAAGTGGCATGTTAGTATGATGATACGGTTCATAAGTTAATGATGTTCATGGGCTGATTACTGATTGAATTGCCGAGAATATGTTGTTAATCGGCTAGGATGCATGATAGTTAAGGATTCGGTATAAGGCTTGTGTGGTATTCCGATTGCATATGGTTTGAATAGATTGTTACTGTTCTTAATAATATGAAATTGCTATGAACATGATCTATTGTTGATATGAAACTGTTGATAAATTTCTGTGATTGATCTGATTTCGAAACTGCCTTAGATGTTTGCTAGAACCACGGATAAGTCAATGCAGGAATTATGGAAACCAGTTACACACACGGTTGCGACTCAGATTGCGACTTGAAACCTCACAGTCTCGACTCGAGACCACAACAGCACAAGCCGAGACCACGGTTGCGAGTCCCGTTGCGACTCGTAACCGGACCATGATGAACCGAGACCAACCATTGCGACTCGCAACCTACTGTTGCGACTCGTAATCTCCTGATATGACTCGTAATCCTCGGTTGCGACTCGAGACCACCATTTACACGCACACTGTTTGGGCCTTCACTGTCACGGGCCCAATGATTTGATTTGTGGACTGTTTGCTATTGGACTTTTGCTAGTACAGGCCCAACTGATTGGGCCGGACACTTGGCTATTTGTTTAACTGTTTGCTTTGGGCTGCTATTGGAATACGTGTTCGTTGCCATGATCAATACGTGTTAGTAACCTACGTGTTTTATACGAACCTGACTTGTGTGGTAACCCTGTTAGGACGTGGTTGACCACCCTTAGTTCAAGAGTCTTTTATTTGTGTATCTGCCGAGCAAACCAAGGTGAGTTCACACAGCCAAGGCATGGGATTCCCGGGTTGGGAATTGGGTTGGAAATGTTATTGTTAAAAGAGTTACTCGTACTTACGCATTCTCTAGACTATAGACCATCGTCCTCAGGTTAGTCAGGACACGTTACGTAAAGCCTACGTAACCCAGTATTTGCCATTTGTCTCCCGGGTCGGGAGGACACGTTACGTAAAGCCTACGTAACCCAATACCATCCACTGGCTTCCAGGTCGGAAGGCCACGCTGCGTAAAGCCTACGTAGCCCCCACGCGTACCACTGTCCTCGGGGAAGGGCACGTCACGTAAAGCCTACGTGACCCTGTACGTTTTCCTGTTCTCGGTAAAGAAGAACACATGGTCGGAAGTTAGTCTAGTAAGTACCGTTAATGAGAAGCCCTCATTAGCCAGGATAAACATGGGAAGCCCCCACCAGTATTATGAACACAAGGTTTGGGAAGCCCCCACCTTTAGTACACACTAGTATGGGAAGCCCCCATTAGCTATACTTATGCACTATGTTATGAACTTACTTTCTGTGAACTCGCTCAACTAGTTTGTTGATTATTTGCTGCATGCCTTGCAGGACCTTAGGTATACTTGGAGCTTGCACCAGAGGAGATGCGGGTCGTTGTGGACAAGAACATGTGAATGCTTATTAAACACTTTTACATTCACACATTGATACTTACGTTTTGGGTTTTACATTTAATGCTTCCGCTACATATACAATGCTTGGTTTTGAACATCAATTATGTCTATGGTTACTATTAAATGCTATGTTTGATATAATTGGTGGCTTGATCCTGGTCAGTCACGCTCCCAAGCGGTGGTACTCCGCGGGTGGATTTCGGGGGTGTGACATCCCTGTCGTGAGGGAATACCCAGAAGTCTTTCCAGAAGACTTGCCTGGCTTGCCACCTCAAAGGCAAGTGGAGTTTCGCATCGACTTAGTTCCAGGCGCCGCGCCTGTGGCTAAGGCGCCTTGGAGGATATTCCAATTGTACGTGATTACCCTCAGGTGTTTCCTGAAGACTTACCTGGCTTACCGCCTCATCGTCAGGTCGAATTTCAAATCGAGCTCGCTCCAGGAGCAGCACCCATAGCTCGCGCACCATATCGTCTAGCTCCATCAGAATTCGAGGAACTGTCAAAGCAGCTACAAGAGCTCTTGGAAAAGGGCTTTATTCGTCCAAGCTCTTCGCCTTGGGGAGCTCCAGTACTTTTCGTGAAAAAGAAAGACAGTACGTTCAGGATGTGTATCGACTACCGTGAACTCAACAAGGTAACGGTGAAGAATCGTTATCCTCTTCCGCGCATCGACGACTTATTCGACCAGTTGCAAGGGTCGTGCTACTATTCGAAGATAGATTTGAGGTCGGGGTACCATCAGCTGAGAGTCCGGGATGAGGACGTCTCCAAGACTGCATTCAGAACCCGTTATGGTCACTACGAGTTTCTTGTTATGCCGTTCGGGTTAACGAACGCGCCTGCCGTATTTATGGATCTTATGAACAGGGTGTGCAAACCCTATCTTGACAAGTTTGTCATAGTATTCATCGACGACATTCTGATTTACTCCAAGAGTCAGGAGGAACACGAGCAGCATCTACGTCTTATTTTGGAACTCCTTCGGAAGGAACAGTTGTACGCCAAGCTTTCTAAATGCGACTTCTGGCTTCGTGAAGTCCACTTTCTAGGCCACGTGGTAAACAGGGATGGGATCCATGTCGATCCATCCAAGGTAGATTCGATCAGAAACTGGCCTGCACCGCGTACACCGACAGAAATACGCCAATTCTTGGGTCTGGCAGGTTATTACAGACGGTTTATTAGAGACTTTTCGAAGATTGCTCAGCCGCTTACGCTACTGACACAGAAGGGTGTTACCTATCGCTGGGGAGAACCCCAGGAGACTGCTTTTCAGCACCTAAAGGATAGACTTTGCAGTGCACCTATCCTCTCATTGCCAGAGGGCACAGATGACTTCGTGGTTTATTGCGATGCATCCATTCGGGGACTTGGATGTGTGTTAATGCAGCGCGACAAGGTTATTGCTTACGCCTCTCGTCAACTCAAGGTTCATGAACGGAACTACACGACGCACGATTTAGAGCTGGGAGCTGTTGTTTTCGCGCTTAAGATATGGCGACACTACCTGTACGGTACCAGGTGCACGATTTACACCGATCACAGGAGTCTCGAGCATATTCTTAAGCAAAAGGATTTGAATATGCGTCAACGACGATGGGTCGAGTTACTTAACGACTACGAATGCGCTATCAAGTATCATCCAGGCAAAGCCAATGTTGTGGCTGATTCCCTTAGTCGAAAGGACACTTTACCGAAGCGCGTGCGAGCGCTACAGCTTACGATTCAGTCTAGCCTTCCTGCTCAGATACGAGCTGCTCAGACAGAAGCACTGAAGCCCGAAAACGTCAAGGCTGAAGCCTTACGCGGCTCACGACAACAGATGGAACAGAAGGCAGACGGCGCCTACTATGTAACGGGCCGGATTTGGGTCCCTCTCTATGGCGGTTTACGCGAACTTGTAATGAATGAAGCTCACAAGTCTCGCTATTCGGTACATCCAGGGTCGGATAAAATGTACCACGATATCAGCACTACTTATTGGTGGCCTAGTATGAAGGCCCACATTGCTACGTACGTTGGAAAATGCTTGACCTGTGCGAGAGTCAAGGTTGAATATCAGAAACCAGCTGGCCTACTTCAGCAGCCTAAGATACCTCAATGGAAATGGGAAGAAATTTCCATGGATTTCGTTACAGGCCTACCTAGATCCCAGCGTGGGAACGATACGATATGGGTGATCGTGGATCGACTCACTAAGTCTGCACACTTCCTGCCTATAAAGGAAACGGATAAGTTCTCCACTCTCGCAGACATATACCTCAAAGAAGTTGTCTCGAGGCACGGGGTGCCCACATCTATCATTTCGGATCGCGATGCACGATTCACGTCAGAGCTATGGCAAGCGATGCATAAATCTTTCGGCTCACGGTTAGACATGAGCACAGCATATCATCCTCAGACGGATGGGCAGTCTGAGCGTACGATTCAAACACTTGAAGACATGCTTCGGGCATGCGTTATCGATTTCGGCAACGGCTGGGAAAAGCACCTCCCTTTGGTGGAGTTTTCTTACAATAATAGTTATCACACCAGCATTCAAGCCGCTCCATTTGAGGCATTGTACGGGCTTAAATGCCGGTCACCCCTCTGCTGGGCAGAGGTGGGGGATAGTCAGATTACGGGTCCAGAGATTGTAGTGGACGCCACAGAAAAGATTGCACAGATACGACAACGCATGGCGGCAGCACGCGACCGTCAGAAAGCCTACGCGGACAAGCGTAGAAAGCCATTGGAATTTGAGGTCGGGGACCGGGTTTTATTGAAAGTTTCACCCTGGAAGGGTGTGGTTCGTTTTGGCAAACGGGGCAAACTGAATCCGCGATACGTCGGACCATTCGAAATTATAGAAAAGATTGGCAAGGTAGCCTACAAGTTGAATTTACCAGCTGAACTCGGGGCAGTTCACAATGTTTTTCATGTATCGAACTTAAAGAAGTGCCTATCAGATGAAAACCTCATCATTCCTTTCAAGGAACTTACTATCGACGAGCGGTTGCAGTTCGTCGAGGAACCAGTTGAAATCACGGACCGGGATGTAAAGGTCCTCAAACACAAGAGAATCCCTCTTGTCCGAGTTCGTTGGAACTCCAAACGTGGCCCAGAGTACACCTGGGAACGCGAAGACAGGATGACAGAAAAGTACCCCCAGTTATTCGAAACCAATGCTACCACTACTGAGGCTGAAGCTACTACTTCGGAATTTCGGGACGAAATTCCAGATCAACGGGGGGAGGATGTGACACCCCAGGAAAATCAGTGAACAATACAGTTTACCTAGCTTCCTCAGTGAGTGCATACCAAATTTCGGGACGAAATTTCCAATTAGTTGGGGATAATGTGACAACTCGAACTTTAGACCTATCACTGTGTAACATACGTGAACGTGTTATGATTTTACAAACCTTGATGCTATTGAATGTTATGATGTTATGTGCCTTATGTGTGTATGTATGTTGTGTGTACACGAACCCAAACCACACACTAAAACCCGATTGCACATTATAACCGGTCACACAAGCCCTTTGGGCCACACTTTGAAATCGGACTCCATTAGATAACCGGATGGGCTCGGCCCACTCCCCCACTCGCAACACAAAACCGAGTTTAAGGGTTTTGTTTATTGTTTTGCAACACAAACACACACAACCCTACTTGCTCTCTATCTCCCTCTCGTTTGCTTGGAACCGACGGCAAGAGCCTCCACAATTCGGATCACCCTCTTTTCTTCTCTAATTCGGTTAGTACTTGTCATGTTTGAAATTGTTTGTGTGTATGTTGATTGTGTTCTTGTGAATCGACTTCTGTAAATGGTGATCATGATTACATACGTAATAGGTTGCATGAGTGATTTGTTATTCGATCCGTATTGATGTTTGTAACCGGCTGTGATGATCCTATTTGCACATGTGTTTTAAGTGGCATGTTAGTATGATGATACGGTTCATAAGTTAATGATGTTCATGGGCTGATTACTGATTGAATTGCCGAGAATATGTTGTTAATCGGCTAGGATGCATGATAGTTAAGGATTCGGTATAAGGCTTGTGTGGTATTCCGATTGCATATGGTTTGAATAGATTGTTACTGTTCTTAATAATATGAAATTGCTATGAACATGATCTATTGTTGATATGAAACTGTTGATAAATTTCTGTGATTGATCTGATTTCGAAACTGCCTTAGATGTTTGCTAGAACCACGGATAAGTCAATGCAGGAATTATGGAAACCAGTTACACACACGGTTGCGACTCAGATTGCGACTTGAAACCTCACAGTCTCGACTCGAGACCACAACAGCACAAGCCGAGACCACGGTTGCGAGTCCCGTTGCGACTCGTAACCGGACCATGATGAACCGAGACCAACCATTGCGACTCGCAACCTACTGTTGCGACTCGTAATCTCCTGATATGACTCGTAATCCTCGGTTGCGACTCGAGACCACCATTTACACGCACACTGTTTGGGCCTTCACTGTCACGGGCCCAATGATTTGATTTGTGGACTGTTTGCTATTGGACTTTTGCTAGTACAGGCCCAACTGATTGGGCCGGACACTTGGCTATTTGTTTAACTGTTTGCTTTGGGCTGCTATTGGAATACGTGTTCGTTGCCATGATCAATACGTGTTAGTAACCTACGTGTTTTATACGAACCTGACTTGTGTGGTAACCCTGTTAGGACGTGGTTGACCACCCTTAGTTCAAGAGTCTTTTATTTGTGTATCTGCCGAGCAAACCAAGGTGAGTTCACACAGCCAAGGCATGGGATTCCCGGGTTGGGAATTGGGTTGGAAATGTTATTGTTAAAAGAGTTACTCGTACTTACGCATTCTCTAGACTATAGACCATCGTCCTCAGGTTAGTCAGGACACGTTACGTAAAGCCTACGTAACCCAGTATTTGCCATTTGTCTCCCGGGTCGGGAGGACACGTTACGTAAAGCCTACGTAACCCAATACCATCCACTGGCTTCCAGGTCGGAAGGCCACGCTGCGTAAAGCCTACGTAGCCCCCACGCGTACCACTGTCCTCGGGGAAGGGCACGTCACGTAAAGCCTACGTGACCCTGTACGTTTTCCTGTTCTCGGTAAAGAAGAACACATGGTCGGAAGTTAGTCTAGTAAGTACCGTTAATGAGAAGCCCTCATTAGCCAGGATAAACATGGGAAGCCCCCACCAGTATTATGAACACAAGGTTTGGGAAGCCCCCACCTTTAGTACACACTAGTATGGGAAGCCCCCATTAGCTATACTTATGCACTATGTTATGAACTTACTTTCTGTGAACTCGCTCAACTAGTTTGTTGATTATTTGCTGCATGCCTTGCAGGACCTTAGGTATACTTGGAGCTTGCACCAGAGGAGATGCGGGTCGTTGTGGACAAGAACATGTGAATGCTTATTAAACACTTTTACATTCACACATTGATACTTACGTTTTGGGTTTTACATTTAATGCTTCCGCTACATATACAATGCTTGGTTTTGAACATCAATTATGTCTATGGTTACTATTAAATGCTATGTTTGATATAATTGGTGGCTTGATCCTGGTCAGTCACGCTCCCAAGCGGTGGTACTCCGCGGGTGGATTTTGGGGGTGTGACATCCCTGTCGTGAGGGAATACCCAGAAGTCTTTCCAGAAGACTTGCCTGGCTTGCCACCTCAAAGGCAAGTGGAGTTTCGCATCGACTTAGTTCCAGGCGCCGCGCCTGTGGCTAAGGCACCTTATAGACTCGCTCCGTCTGAGATGCAGGAACTGTCGACACAACTTCAAGAGTTGTTAGACAAGGGTTTTATCCGACCAAGCTTCTCGCCTTGGGGAGCTCCAGTTTTGTTTGTGAAGAAGAAGGATGGTAGTTTCCGTATGTGCATTGACTACAGAGAGTTGAACAAGCTGACAATCAAGAATAGGTATCCCCTGCCAAGAATCGATGATCTGTTCGACCAGCTTCAAGGTTCAAGCTTCTATTCAAAGATCGATCTTCGATCTGGATACCATCAGCTACGGATACAGGAGGAGAGTATCCCGAAGACAGCCTTCAGAACTCGATATGGACACTACGAGTTTCTCGTGATGCCGTTTGGTTTGACAAACGCACCTGCAGTGTTCATGGATTTGATGAACCGAGTTTGTAAGCCGTACTTGGATAAGTTCGTGATCGTATTCATTGATGATATTTTGATTTATTCAAAGACAAAGGCCGAGCACGAGCAACATCTTAGAGCCATTCTGGAGCTGCTAAAGAAGGAACAGTTGTACGCCAAGTTCTCTAAGTGTGAGTTTTGGCTACGTGAGGTGCAATTCCTTGGGCACGTGGTGAATGGAAATGGAATTCATGTGGACCCAACCAAAATCGAGGCGATCAAAGATTGGGAAACGCCAAAGACGCCAACCGAGATTCGGCAATTCTTGGGTTTGGCTGGCTATTATCGAAGGTTCATCGAGAACTTTTCAAAGATCGCTCAACCGTTGACACTCCTCACGCAGAAAGATAAGAAGTTTGATTGGGGAATCAAACAGGATGAGGCGTTTCAGACATTGAAGGATAAGCTTTGCAACGCGCCAATCTTAGCTCTACAAGAAGGTACTGATGATTTCGTGGTATACTGTGATGCATCGCGTCAAGGATTGGGTTGTGTGTTGATGCAACGTCAAAAGGTTATCGCCTACGCATCACGTCAACTGAAGGTGCACGAAAAGAACTATACCACTCATGATTTGGAGCTAGGCGCAGTGGTTTTTGCCTTAAAGATCTGGAGACACTACCTTTACGGTACAAAGTGCACAATCTTCACAGATCACAAGAGCCTCCAGCATATATTCAATCAGAAGGAGTTGAATATGAGGCAAAGGCGATGGGTCGAGTTGTTGAACGATTACGACTGCGAGATCAAGAATCATCCAGGGAAGGCGAATGTGGTCGCTGATGCCCTAAGTCGTAAAGAGAGAATCAAGCCCATAAGGGTTAGGGCTATGGAAATGATAATTCAAACCGACCTTTCCTCGCGCGTTCGTGCAGCACAGAAGGAAGCTCTCAAGGAGGGAAACCTTGAGGCAGAATATCTCCGTGGGATGGAGAAGATGTTGGTGCCAAACAGGGAAGGAACATTGTGTTTTGGGAAAAGGATTTGGGTTCCTCTGTTTGGTGGTTTAAGAGAGGTTATCTTTGATGAAGCTCACAAGTCGCGGTACTCTATCCACCCTGGAGCGGATAAGATGTACCAGGATCTTAAAGCTTATTACTGGTGGCCTAGGATGAAAGGCGATGTTGCTATTTACGTGAGCAAATGTTTAACTTGCGCCAAAGTTAAGGCGGAATACCAGAAGCCTTCAGGACTTCTGCAGCAACCGAGATACCACAATGGAAATGGGAGCAAATTTCCATGGATTTCGTTACTGGCCTAACTAGATCACAGCGCGGATATGATACTATCTGGGTGATCGTGGATCGACTCACGAAGTCCGCACACTTCTTGGCAATTAAAGAAACAGATAAATTCTCCACTCTGGCGGAGATATACCTCAAGGAAGTTGTTTCGAGGCACGGGGTGCCCACCTCTATCATCTCGGATCGGGATGCGCGTTTTACTTCGTAACTGTGGCAGGCAATGCACAAGTCTTTTGGCTCACGTCTAGATATGAGCACAGCGTATCACCCACAGACGGACGGGCAGTCCGAGCGCACTATCCAAACATTAGAAGACATGCTTCGCGCTTGTGTAATCGACTTTGGCAACAGCTGGGAAAGGCATCTGCCACTTGTGGAATTTTCATACAATAACAGCTACCACACCAGCATTAAAGCTGCTCCGTTTGAGGCATTGTACGGACGTAAATGCCGGTCACCCCTCTGTTGGGCAGAGGTGGGGGATAGTCAAATCACTGGTCTAGAACATGTGGTAGACACTACTGAGCGGATTGCTCAAATACGACAACGCATGGCGGCCGCTCGTGACCGTCAGAAGGCATACGCCGATAAGGGCAGGAAACCACTTGAGCTCCAGGTTGGGGAGCGGGTATTACTCATTGTTTCACCCTGGAAGGGTGTTGTTCGTTTTGGTAAACGAGGCAAACTCAACCCACGATACGTTGGACCTTTCGAAATCCTTGAGAAAATAGGCAAGGTGGCCTACAGACTGAACTTACCAGCAGAACTCGGTGCAGTTCACAACGTTTTCCATGTGTCGAATCTGAAGAAGTGTCTGTCAGATGAGACGCACGTAGTTCCTCTGAAGGAACTCATGATCGACGAACAGTTGAAATTCGTCGAAGAACCAGTCGAAATCACGGACCGGGATGTTAAGGTCCTCAAGAGCACTAGAATACCTCTCGTTCGAGTTCGTTGGAACTCACGTCGCGGCCCAGAGTTTACCTGGGAGCGCGAAGATCGGATGAAACAAAAGTATCCCCAACTGTTTGAGAACAGTACAAACGCTACTGAGGCTGAAGCTACGGAATTTCGGGACGAAATTCCAGATCAACGGGGGGTGGATGTGACACCCCAGGATAACCGGGAAAACATTACAACTTGACTAGCTTCCTCAGTGAGTGCCATCAAATTTCGGGACGAAATTTCTTTCAACTTGGGGATGATGTGACAACTCGAAATCTAGAACCTTTCGTTGTGTCTTGATGTAGCTTGCTTGTACGTTATGTGATTAGTTGACTGACTAAACTTAATGATAACGTGAACCTTTATGTGATATGTGCTTTATTATGTGTGCATTGTATGTATATGTATGTGTTATATGCAAGCCGAGAACCCAACCCGAGAACAAAGAACCCGACTCGAGACCATGAGATCTCGAGTGAATAGTGACCGAATGGGCCTTGGGCCGAGAACCTAGTGGCCGGTTGGGCCATTGGGCCGTAAACCCTTAACCGAACCCATTAAGGGTGCAACACTTGGAACTAGTATATATAAACCACCCTTAGTCATTTTTACCATTTGTTGAAACATCACAACACACACTCTCCTATTCTCTCTCCCACTTAAACTCTAGAACACAAACACACTCCTCATTCTCGGATTTGGACTTGGATCGGCTCACACACACACCCGGTTGGAAGCTTTACACACACCCTCGAAACCCATTAACCGGTTAGTGTTCTTAATGATTATTGTTAAATGCTTAGTGAATCATGTTGAGTTTTGTGCTTGAATTAATGATTATGACAATATGTTAGTTGTTGAGTTATGCATGATGTTTTGAAAAGAAATCGGCTCATGAATGTTCTTTGTTATGTGTTGAACTATATGCATGATTGTGACAAATCGGATACATGGCATGATGGGTTATGATATCTTGATTAAACTACTAGATTTTGATGATTCATGAAATCGGTTTACATATATCATGAAATCGGCTTAGTATAGAGACAAGCTTGTGGTGTTATGCTCAAGAGTTTAATGGTTGTTCATAGTTTTGGTTGAATACATGTTTGAATATATGAAGAACACTTTGAATGATAGTTGAAGATGTGAAAACCCTTGTAAATTTGATCTACTTTTACTAATAGCCTGATTAGGAAAACTTGTTAGTGAAATTCTATTGGTTGTTTCCTGATTTGGGCCTGATTACATTGTACCATTAAGCTGACCATATCTGCATCAACACTGAACGTGAAAATGACAGCATACCGACTCGCAATCACCCAGTTGCGACTCGCAACCACGGCGTGATGACTCGAGACCACGCGGTTGCGACTCGCAACCATAGCAGGTCAAACCGAGACCACGGTTGCGACACAGGTTGCGACTCGCAACCATTTATGATCAGCACAAACAGCATGACTCGAGACCATGCTTGCGAGTCCGGTTGCGACTCGAGACCACACTTTTGGGCCTAAGTTAGTGGGCCGGACTTATGAACTTCTGTGCTACTGTTGACGTGCTGTTTGGGCCTGTTATCACGAGCCCAACCGTTTGGGCCTCACACTTGGACTTTGGGTTGTATTTGATTGTAACTGTGAACTGTGTATGTTAAACGTGTTTGCCATACGTGTTGAACATTCGTACACTGCTTGGTTTGAATCTGATTATAAGTGGTATCCATGTTAGGACGTTATTGACTACTTGCGACTTGATTGATTTTCTGTGATTTACTGCCGAGCAAACCAAGGTGAGTTCACACCCTTTACAAAGCATGGGATTCCCTGGGTTGGGAACGGGGTTAAGGAACGTGGATTCCTCGTCCTCCTTGGGTAGGACGTCAGTGGTTCAGGAATGTGATTCCTCGTCCGGATGGACGGATAAACGTACTAGACTAAAACTCTATCACGAAGTCCCTCCTTTTTGTATCGACTAATCGCCGGGCCAATGGCGAGCGGGTCATTAGTTAGATAGCGCTATTTAGGTCTGACAAGCCTCACACCGTGCCGCAGAGGACGGGCGTGAACTAATGGATCTGGGGCACGTCAATGATGATAGACATTGATGTTTTCAGGGCACATAAACATGACTACAGTCAGCAGTCGATATGGTAACGAGTCTAGTGTACGCATGGGGTAGCCCCCACGGCCGAAATGCCTGATAACTAAACATGGGGTAGCCCCCACGGCTGGAGTGCCGGAGTAACTGGGAATGAACATGTCACGTTTTTAAACTATGGGGTAACCCCCACGGCAGGATGCCAGTTAAAGTAAACTGTTTTCGAAACAACTAAAACGAACACCCAACCGTGAACTCACTCAACTAGTTGTTGACTCGTTACTACATGCTTTGCAGGACCATAGGTACTCAGCTGGAGCTTGCATGGAGGAGGGTCGTTGTGGGACGCGGATTGCTACGTGCTACGTTAAACTTGAAACTTTTGAACTTATGTTATAACTTTAAACTTATGCTTCCGCTTGCAACTTAACTTGTCTGTTTTTAAACACCAATCGTATTGGTTAACTTTTATAACTGTTTATATGCTTGTTCAGTATGATTGGTGGCTGGATCCTGGTCAGTCACACCTCCAAGCGGTAGTACTCCGCAGGTGGGATTTTGGGGGTGTGACAACGTGGGAAGTTGAATCCGCGCTACATTGGTCCTTTCAAGGTTTTGGAAAGAATTGGGACCGTAGCATACAAGTTGGATCTACCTGCCGAACTGAATAATGTTCACGATACATTTCATGTATCCAATCTAAAGAGAAGTCCAACTCAAGTTAACGTTGCCATTCCTACCGACGAAATTCATATAGATGACACGCTCCACTTCGTTGAAGAACCTGTCGAGGTCACAGATTGGAAAGTTAACAAGACCCGCCGGAGCAGTGTCAAGCTCGTCAAAGTTCGCTGGAATGCTAGACATGGTCCTGAGTTCACCTGGGAGCGTGAAGACCGGATGAAAGAGAAATACCCCCACTTATTTCCTGAGAACCCTGCTTCTACAAGCAGAATTTGAAATTTCGGGACGAAATTTATTTAACGGGGGGAGAATGTGACAACCCTCACAAAACCAGGTATCCGTACGACTTAATTAACTATTAATTGTTGCCTAATTACTGTGCTTAACTGAGATTTCTGGTAAACTGCTACTTGATTGTTGATACTTGTACATATCTGCATCATACTTTGATTTTTCCGTCACTACATTATTTACTTACTGAACTCTAGTGACAAACATGATGCACAAAAGCACAGTAGCACTTGAACGGATAACCTATTGAACATGCTGATATAGCCAGCATCAGGCAAACACTGCCTCTAAAGGCCTGAATGAGCCAGAAATATTTTACCACACCCATAATGTGTGTAGAGATACAAGGGTTGTATAATTGCGTCTCTAGGAATAAGATATAGAGATTGGATGTGCCTAAAACATACTTTAAGCACAAAACACGGCATTTTTATCAACACACTAGCTTCTAGCTAATTAATAAAGTGCCAAAACATGGGGAAATATTCCTGACGCTTTGCAGAATAAATTGTGTCGCTAAAAATATTATTTACAACGCTTAAAGGATTACTTAAGCACTTTACCGGATTACTATCCAACCGAACAACCGGACTATACCCGGAACATAAAAATATTGCCAGAAATATTTTTAGTCTTTTCTAAGCCAGTTAGGGTCCCTGATTACCCTAACACCCGCTTTATAACGCATTAAACAACTAACGGGGTTAATCCCTAAAGTTAACCGACCTAACTTAACTAAACTCTAACTGTACGATCAAGACCCAACCGGATACCCCCCCCCTGGGCCGGTTCCATTCTAATGGAACTAAGGGTACACTTTTTAATATTTTATTTATTAATTGTGGATATCTAGAGGTGCATAGGAAACCGTTGGACGATGGTCTTGATTTTCTCTATAAAAGCACACACACACACACACAAGTTCACCACACCATCACCAACACTCTCTCTCTCTTGCTCTCCTCCCTCCTCTCGGCCGTGAACCACCACACCCAACCATCCATTGTCGGTCTTTGATCTAGCCATTCCAAGTGCACACAAGTGTCGGGGATCACGTACGAGGAAGCTTGAAGCAAGCGGAAGCTAAAGGACCACGTTCATTTGCTTTTATCCACGCCGTTTTCGCCAAAGATCTTCCCTAGCCCCGAGCTAGAGGTATAACATTTAAAACTCGTTCTTGATCGTATCTAAAGTGGTTAAAAGGATTTTTAACGGTTAAAAGTCGGTAACCCATCTTTTGAATCTAAAAAGTCTACAAAAACTCGAATATCGTTGGTTAAAAGCATATAACGCGTGTAAAAGTTGTAGTATTTCAATATGTTGATTGTTGAGGCCCGATCTACGTTGTGGTGGCTCTTATCATCGTTTAACCCGACTTTGTTAAGATCCCGAATCTTGATATACACCTGTTTCTTTTGTACAAGGGTTAAAAGGTGAAACTCCACCACACAGGAAACATGAACTTGTGTAAAAGTGTTTTGACATGTAAAATAATATTTAAAACGAGCCGATCTACGTATGTACAAGTGGTACATTCGTAGAACCAAGTGTCGAGAAAATCATGTTTTATATAAGTTGGATAACATGTTTACAAAGGTGATTTTTTTTTATAAACTACAAGTGTATGAACACTTGTGAAACGAAAGGTCCGACAAAATAACAATTTTTATAAAAATTGTCGGGAAGTTGTAAAGAGTGATTTGTTCCAAAAACGGGGTTTTTGCAAGACTAAACTATTTTATACATAGATCCACTAAATGTAACGAGATCTACACAATAGTTTTAGAAAAACTACAAGTTCATGTAATATTGTGATTTTACATACTAGTCTACAAGTTTGATTTGTTGAAACTTGTGTAATGTGTTGGAAATTGATTGGTTGATTTAAAAGAAGTGTTGAAATGATTTTGTAAAAGAAAATGATACGCTTAAAAGCGTGGCCACCTCCAGTTACAGGGGAAACTCTGGCGAAATTTTCTAAAATCTAACACTTAGAATTATTTACAAGTGTTAGACTACTTTTGACATGTTTTCAAATATATTTCGCCATGACTTTATTTACAAATATTCGGAGGTGGGGTTTTCACAAAAAAATAAACGTGATAAATATTTATTAGATAGATATATTTTTCACCACACTGTTTATGATTATTTTGTGAAAATATATAAATATTATTTTTAGAGTAAAAATAATATTTACAAACTTTGTCGAACCCAAAATAATACCAACGCCTATACGACAAACATATAAGTTACAACGGTAATTACTGTTACCACTAAATCGCCAAAACGTAACTTACGCTTTATACGGAAACATTCACGAATGCGTATCTTGTCAACGTATTATTTTGGAAAGTTTTATGTAAAGAGAAAATATATTATTTTTGAGAAAAATAAATATATTTTGGAACGAGAAATAAAATATATTAAGTGAGACTTAATATTATAAACACGCATGTATTAATTCCCCAATCCTTGGGAAGGAGATTAACTACCAAGTATATACACGAAACGGTTGTCCAACCGTTTCCCGAAAATGTAAACTATAAAGCTAAAGCACGGCCATCCGTCTAATAGAATTAGCACATGTAGGTCGTTGCGCAGCAGTTGGATATTGGATTACTTGGTATTGTGACGCACTCACTGTGAGTTCATGTCCCCCTTTTCTCTTAACTGTTTTCAGTTTTATAAACTGCGGGGGTGAAATACATGTTACTATGATTATGAATATGTTTATACATGGTATGGTTAGCGTTTGTTACTCAGATCATGTGAGTGGGTAGGCACAACTTGAGGCCATTAATCCTCGTAGTAGGACCGAGGGACAGGAGCGGTAGATCTATCTGGGTGTAGCGAGCCCAGCCCCAGGTCCAACATAACGGACCTCGGGGTGACTTAGTGCCCGACGCATAAATCCGCTAGGTTTGAGTCATCGCTACTTGCACTTCACACATATCAATGGCCTTGCAAACCATTGGTGATCTCTTTTTCCTTATTTGCTACATACCAGGTTTTTGATAAAGATAAAGGTTTATATACTCACTTTCGCATGAACTCGCTCAACATTATTGTTGATTTTTCAACTTACATGTATTTCAGGAAATTAACGATCTGGCGCGGTATGGCTTGTTTTCCACTGCATTAGGCCCGAGGTCATCCCGGGTTCGAGGCTTGTGACTCTTTCCTGGACAAGTCACAGTCCTTGAATCATGTTTATGTTAAGTTTGTGGTTGTAATGTTTAGACAAAGTTATGGTTGTTGGGTGTTAACCCGTTAAGACAATGTTTTACTATTTTACTTTTAATGGATGATCTTGCATATTTTTAATTCATATAGCTTGTTATGATTAAGCTATGGTATTAAGAAGTCACACCAAATTAACCACGCTTCCGCAAAGCCAGGGTGTGACAAGAATTACCCTCAGATTTAACAACCCATTTTTGTTTACTTAAATCACCTCTTCTTTTGTAAAACCTTTTTGAACTTTCTCCTTCCTCAGAAGTAGAATTTTCAAACTTCTTAACCATGTTTACAGATTGTTCTTTCTTATCAGCACAAGTCTTTCTCCAAACAGAGTTAGAAGAAACTCCCTGTTTTTGGTAGTTGGACTTGGGGCAATTCCATGCTATGTGCCCAACTTCTTGGCATTTGAAACAGGTTCTTCTATCAACTCTTTGAACATATTTTCTCACATTCTTCTTCACTTCAGCAAGAAACTCTTGATTCGACTGCTTCCAAAACGGTTTCTTCTGCTCATCCTCTGAACTTCCACCTGAAATAAATTTTGTTTTTGGTTTATAAGTTTTCTGATTTTTATGATTTTCTGAAAAATTGAAACCAAGACCTTTCTTTTTGAGATTACCACTATGGTTTGATTTCTTTCCATAACCTGAACCATAATCGTAACCCTTTTTCTTGTCCAATCTCTATTGAACTCTTGAAGTGTATTTTTTAGGTTTTTCAGCAAGATTTAAATCTTTTATTTCAGAAATATTAATTTCTGTTAATTTGAAAACCTGTTTGATCATTTCAGTTTTGACACTTCTTATTGGGAATTCCTCATCAGAATATAATTTGTCTGAATCATTCAATGTATATGCTACTTTGATTGATTCGTCATTCAAATTAGATTTTGATAACAGGAATTCTTTATTGTAAACCCTGTTAACCGGTGAACTCAGACTCTTTTCTGACGAACTCGAACTTTCAGACTTAGACTCCGGTTTTGACTCTTTATCCATATCCAACACCTGATCGACAACTCTTTTAACTAACTCGGACTCATGATCAGTGTCAGACGCTGTGAATGTAACATCAATATTGTCTGGTAATTCATCAGTGATTTCAGACTTTAATTTGATGTTTAGAGCCTTGTCTACTTGTTCCTCATTTGGTTTCCTGGGGGAATAACTCTCAAAGATAGGAGGCGGACATCTGTTATACTTGACCCTTGGTTTCTTACCAGTATCCTCTTCTTTTTCTTTCTTCTTGAAAGCTTCAAGACCTGCGACAGTAGGATAAACAAGATCAATCAGATAATCACAAGTACTATAACTCAAAAGTAATCGGTTGATCCTTTCACTCTCGATCTTCTCAAGTTCCAACTCCTTCTTCAAGTTAGCACAATCTTCGATATAATCATTAATAACACTTTGCTTTGTCATCAAAGTTGCACTCATTTTGTCATTTGCCTTTTCAAATTCTGCATTTGCTCTTTTCAAACTGTCAACTGTCCTGTTCAATACGTCGTATGACTCTTTAACGTACTTCACATCTGACAGTAAATCTTCCTTCATTTTCTCCAACTCAGCAATCTTTTTATCTTTTTCTTCACAAACTTTGCAAGCTTCTGAACACTTCTCACAAGGCTTTGTAATTTCAATCACCTTTTCAACTATCTTTTCGACTTCGACAGTCTTTTCAACTTCAACAAGTTTCTCGACATCCACTAGTTTTTCAACTTCTTTCTCAGTCACTGGTTCATCAGATTCTTTTTCAGCTTTCTGTCCTTCAGCTTCCTTTGTTGAACTTTCTTCAACTTTTGCTTTTTTCTGGATATCCAACTCATGCTCTTCAATTTTCTGAATAAACTGTGCCAGATTCATAACTTGAGACTTCCTCATGTGTTTTACAATCAACAGATAAGTTCCCCACTTCTGTTGGGGTAAAGCCTCAGCTAGCTTATCGATCCACTCATCATCCTCTTTCTTAATGTCCAATCTACCCATTTCCAATACCAAATGACAATATCTATCAATTGTCTGCTTTGTTGTTTCATCTTCAAAAGCCACAAACGTATCAAATGATTTCTTCAATAACGCAGCTGAAATTGTATCAACCGGGGTAGCAAGAGCATTGTAAAATTTCTCTTCCATGTTTCAAAAATCAGATGATACTTCGGGAAATACCTCGGTATCAGATCTGAAAGTCGTTACAAATGAAATGAACTTATCACCTATATATACTACTTTGGAACCGCTCATAGTGACAGACAAAAAAGCGATCCACACATGTTCATAAAAGCGATCTGACATATTGTCCATATAAGCGATCCGTAATGTTTGACCATAAAAGCGATCACTCTTGACTTTATAAGCGATCCATCATGTGACCTTCCATCTTTTTGTCTTCACATGACCCATCATATAATTGGACCTTCATTTGGTGATGTTTCATTGGTTCTTGTAATGGTGATGCCTCATTTGACCATTAATTGGTCCAATCACAACAAACACTTGAATTTCACAATATTTAATCCTTTGATCTTTTGTCGTTTATAGCTTTAAATGTATAGACATGTGATGATGTCACATGTGATGTCATCAAGATGATGTCACATGTGATGTCATGCCCGACCAGATCCGCAACGAGACCGAGACTCGATATTAAGACGAAGACGACAGATGACTGCACCAACAATTTATAGGGAAAGAATATTCTATAAGAGGAAGCCTTTGACCAGTGATCCTTGGCTACAGTGAGGGACTTGCCCATTTGAGGGTTGAAGGGTTTAGACCTGCGGGTAAAAGCGTGTTCTCTGTGCACATACTCTCTTTTACGATTGTGAGAGTGTTGGACACGCAGAGGGTGATGTGACAAGGCTCTGACTTGTCTTTTTACTGTTCATGACCGTTGGACTATTTCCGAACCTTTTAACCTTTCAACCTTTTAAGCTATTGTGTTTCTAATCAGGTTTATTAAGGTTTGAGCTACCCCCGTCATCACCAACCATTTCAACAAGACTTACCTTGACAATTCTTATTTATTTATACATTTCACTTGATTTCGAATATTCAAAGACATATACATCTTCATGTAAATAAATTCGAAGTGATTACGGGATCACTTACCTTATAAACCTCATGCTTCTTACTTGATATGTTGCTTCCCTTGTCTTGCTAGCTCTGAAGGTACAAGTCCGCCTTTCCGATGACCTATCCTTCATTAGCATTTACATACACACACACGTTAACCCACAATCTAATACTAGTTAATCACATCCACAATCGACTTTCATGTCACATTAACTTCCAAGCATTCAATGTCAACACGCACATTGTGACCTTATCCATCTAACATATTACACATTCATCATACCACACAACATGTCTATGAGAGTCATGTTACATTCGTAGTTTTGCATAGACTCTAGGGTCATAAGTTTAACCATAGCATTACTTATATCAAGGCAAGTTTACTTCCTACTTGTTGGGTTTCTTAGAAGTCAAACCACCAAACCTTTCCACGTCTAGACTAATCATTTTAACATGGACCTAGCATCAATGTTTTCAATTAAGATTCTACATACCATCCCTTACAACACATTACTTGCATGTTTACCAAACCAATGGATCACATAGTATGTATCATTTACAACAACAAGGTTCATGGACTTCTAAGGTGCCATCTTTCACCAATTGCATAACTATAATATTTGCAACATGAAATTCATTCGAGACACCTTCATTTTTCATATTTACTAGCAACTAACACAACCAACTCATTATACTAGTAATTCACAATTTCAAGGACACCATATCATCTATTATCACTAGTTAGGCATTTTATCAAACACTTGGTGTGCATACAACTTACTAAGCATAGTTTACAACTAGTTTAAGCATAGTCATCTCCTTTCAAGTTCCAATCACTAAGAGAGTGCTCAATATCACATCCCATTCATACAATTAGCCCTAGACTAACATCACACAACCTATTTCAAGCTAGGAACAAGTAAATTAAACAAGGATTAGACATGGGTATAATACCCATGTTGGCACTTTCATTCACAATGGTGGATTTCACCTCAAATCATCAAATTGATGTAAATTAGCCGTGAATAGGTCCTATTTCATGATACTATCACTTATTCATACTCAATTTCTCACAATTTCAACAATTCAATATTTACCCATGACTAACAACTTCTCTAAGTTGAAACTATCACTTACATGGTGATTATTGTAACTAGATGGTGATGAATTGGCATCCATGCATGAGATTTGGGCTAGAATTCCTCTTCAATTGGAGCTTCATCAAGAAGTTGGAGAACTCGCCTCCTTCCTCTCTCAAAATGGCGATGGGTGCACACAGACTAAATGTCTGGTATTTTTCCCACCCCCACATTCTTATAAAACTTCATCCCTATTGCCCACATTTAGCCCCTCATGTTCTTTTCTTATTTATTTGACCCCCATTGTTTTCCACTCTTATTTAATAGCAAACTTTACCTAACCAAGTTAAATAACTTGGTTATTAGTCAAATATCCCACTTAGTCAATAAATCCTATTTACTTATTCCATCCTAATTAAATGTCCAAATAAAGTATTTGGACCCGAGTTTTGGGGCGTTACAAGTCTACCCCCCTTAAAAGAGGTTTCGTCCCCGAAACCTTGTTCATTATCTTAGAAAAATAACTGCCTTTTCTTCTTGGTCAATATATTCATTCATTTACATATTAAGAACACACTTATAGAGTGTATACCTTAGGGCTTCGCTTTGGTCTTCTACCATTAGCATTCTTTCTAGTTACTCTCATTAACACATGTTTATTTTAGACCATGTACACATGCATGTTGCCAACATTCATTTAGGGCTATGATCATTACTACGTAGATATTATTTCACTCTCATAATTCACACTTGCTAGAAGGTTAAGCATCATTCTGTTGTCATTACATGTAACCACTAGGCATACCCTTGTAAGGTAACCCCCCAGATAATAAATCATGACGCTAAATCCCGTTCTAGAGTTTTATGTTCCTATCCATAACTTAAGTCTGAGTCAATGTCCTTCCTGTGTTGACTTATAAAGTCTCACCCTAACCACAACATAGCTACTATTTCACGCATATTATTATTTTTTTTATACTTAACTCAAGTGTTAAGAGTCATTCTACGTTTGTTATAGTTACATGTACTAAGTACACCCTCAGCTTATATTCTGGGCCATTCATTCATACAATTCTAACTTGCTTGTGAGCTCATTTCACGGATTGCTTACCAGACACTAACATTCACATTGCTCGTCAACATTAAGTCTGGGTTGGAATTTAATATTTAGTTGACCTCTAAAAGTCAAATTTTTTTTTTTGCCATATCACAATTGTGCTACCATTAGTTCGTACGGAATTACCTACTCAACCCATAGCTTTATATCTACATTCACGTATTAAACAATTCACTAACCTGTTACTTTGGCGTAATATTACGACTCGCAAGAACGGATCAGTCCACTTTGTCACAAGTCTGTGCCATCTCTGGATGGGTTTCATTCATTTTTATGACATATTCTGGCTCGCGAGCATCCTTTTACTAACTCTATTGGTTTCGTCACCTCAAGAGTTTTACCATCCTCACATATAAAATTAAAGATTAGCGCCTTTCATTCAATTCCATCAATCATGACATTTATCAAGTCATCTTGTTTACATACTAGCCCCCCTTCCAAATTCCTTTAAAATATTTGTTCGTTTGGCCCGCTCGTAATGGGTCAATGCATGTTCATTCCTTAGTATATCATTTTCGTTTGTTTGACTTTTCGAAAGTCCAATAGTAAATACATTCTTACCTCTGTTTATTAGTTACCCAATTTTGACACATCTCTCTCTAGTCGAGCCATAAGCTCCAATTGAAAGCATAACCTTTTATACATACCTGGCACGAGTCAAAACCATTGACTCGCTATCAATACCTTGCGATGGTTATTTCTTTCCAATTTGTGGCGATGCATGTCCGTACCTTACGCTTACCTATAAGCATAAAACTTGACAAACAAAACATTAATTACTGGGTTCAAATGGCGTTCACCATTTGACCTGTATGACTCATTTGTCCTTTTAACCATTCTTGCATACAACATATTTGCATATAAGTATATATGCAAAATTTGAAACATAATTTGGATAATATCCGCTTTAAAGGATATTTACTTGTTTGATCTGTACTTACTTACGAATTCAAACATTTTCCTATCGTTCATTCTTACTTGTTTGACCCGTACTCACTTATGGATTCAAACTTTTCATTCTACTTTTCATTACTTTCCTGTTTGAACCCATTTCACGGATTCAAACATTTTCATTCTACTTTTCATTACTTTCCTATTTGAACCCATTTCACGGATTCAAACATTTTCATTCTACTTTTCATTCCTTTCATGTTTTAATCCATTTCACGGATTCAAACATTTTCATTCTACTTTTCATTCCTTTCATGTTTGAATCCATTTCACGGATTCAAACATTTTCATCACTACATTTTATTCTTTCATCGCATCATTTTGCATCTCTTTTCATATGATAGGTTTCGTAACAACCTTCTACATTAAACTTCAAGTGTTGGGTTTCAACACTACATTCCACATTCTATATTATGCGTCGCGTCTAAACGCAACATTCTACATTCTGTTTCGAGTGGCGTTTCCACAATTCTTTCTTCGGTTTCATTCACGTAGAACTACATGTTTGAACTTTTCATTCTCATCTTTCTTTCTTAAGTTGATCCGATTCTTAAAGAATCCTTGGACCCCTTCCATTCCCGTACGACCCCTATATCCCAATTTGACCCGATATATGTGTGATGATTCTCATGGTCTCACGAGCGTCCTATGCTTCTTGCACACTGGCCAGGCGCGCAATCCACATACTAGTCTCGCGTCTTCGTGAGAATCATCACTTTATATCCAGGGAACCTGTCTTCAGTTCGTGCCACACTCATTTGCATCCTTCTAGGATTACACCCTCTTATTTAAAGGTATACTAAATACTGGCATTCAACGAATTTTAATTTTTTTTTTAATTTTTACCTGGGGTCCATTTGCCTGCCTTATCACATGCTTTAACCTTATGCTAGCCCGCGACTGCGGAACATCCTCGTTGTCCAGCAAACTCACTTTATATCATTCATCATTGTCAGTAACATCACACATACTTACTTGTATTAAATTATGCCTTTCGGTCTTGATCGAGTCTCGGATTGTACGGGTCACTAATCACATGAGCACACGGGTTTGAGTTCAAGTACTTACTTTGTTGTACTTGATTTCGCTCAAACCTAGGATCTGATACCAACTTGTAACACCCAAACACGTTTTAACCGAAAGGACGCAGCGGAAAAACGTACCGTAAAATTTCTTTCATGATTAATATCCTATCATACTTGAAAGCCATTTAGAAACAATTCCTTTAAAAGAATTACATTATTGATCCTTCATTTATGTATTAAAAATAATGTACAAATATAAAGTTGTTTGACCAGCTATTCCGTACAATCCGTTTCTCTCTAACACGATCTTCAATCGCTTGTTCTTCATGATGACGATCCATGATTTCATACAACCTGCACGCACCACATACATTCGTCACATTAGTACACATTATATATATATGTATAAACGTGTCTTGGAGTCATAATTTTAGGGTCTCATCTCATTCCATTCCCATATACATTCCATTCACTTATCTTTCTAAATTTCCAGCATTCCATCTCGATATCGAATCTTTAGTGAGTCAACAATAATGTACCTGCAGTCTCCTTTCATTCTTACAATACATGGTTAGTAACATTAACCCTCAAACTTATTAAAGCTACGCATACGTATATACAAGCCCTATTCCTCTGTGTACATTCAATCCCATTTAATACATACGCACATACATTCATGTATTTATACTCATACATCTAAATGCATACACCCGAATACATACATGCATACATACATACATATATAAATAATACTTCTAAATGCATACACCCGAATACATACATGCATACATAATAAGGTCTATACATACCTGCTTACATACATACATATATATATGTATACAATTCTTGATTAACCTACTCGCATTCAATCATCATACTCATATATTAATTATATGGTGCTTAGACTTGAATTTATTACCCAAAAATATTAGTTATGAGGAGTTTATAACGTATCTATTTATGCCCGAAGGTCAAAAATAACAAAACAATCAACATTTTGCAAAACTGTCGCCGTAAGCTACGGCTCAGCCGTAGCTTACGATTCAGTTGTTCTGGTCCAAACAGCAGCTACGTTCTGTAGCATACGGCTGAACAGTAGCTTACGATTTGGCTGTTCTGATCCAAACAGCAGCTACGTTCTGTAGCTTACGGCTGAACTGTAGCTTACGATTTGGCTGCTCTGCAGCTTTTCCAACTTTGTCCTTTTTATGAAAACGGCCGTAACTTTCAAACCGTTCACCCGTTTAACCTCTCGTTTCTTCCTACGTGATCGTAGTTTGGTCCCCTATCATTTGGACTTGAATTTAACATCCGTGTTAACAATATTCAAAACAAACAAGCTATCGGCTTTGTATATATTTACAAAGTTTTGACCCGTTTGCCCCTATGACGAAGTTTCACCGGTTTAACATCATGCCAACCATTTCAACAAGACTTACCTTGACAATTCTTATTTATTTATACGTTTCACTTGATTTCGAATATTCAAATACATATACATCTTCATGTAAATAAATTCGAAGTGATTGCGGGATCACTTACCTTATAAACCTCATGCTTCTTACTTGATATGTTGCTTCCCTTGTCTTGCTAGTTCTGAAGGTACAAGTCCGCCTTTCCGAGGACCTATCCTTCATTATCATTTACATACACACACACGTTAACCCACAATCTAATACTAGTTAATCACGTCCACAATCGACTTTCATGTCACATTAACTTCCAAGCATTCAATGTCAACACGCACATTGTGACCTTATCCATCTAACATATTACACATTCATCATACCACACAACATGTCTATGAGAGTCATATTACATTCGTAGTTTTGCATAGACTCTAGGGTCATAAGTTTAACCATAGCATTACTTATATCAAGGCAAGTTTACTTCCTACTTGTTGGGTTTCTTAGAAGTCAAACCACCAAACCTTTCCACATCTAGACTAATCATTGTAACATGGACCTAGCATCAATGTTTTCAATTAAGATTCTACATACCATCCCTTACAACACATTACCTGCATGTTTACCAAACCAATGGATCACATAGTATGTATCATTTACAACAACAAGGTTCATGGACTTCTAAGGTGCCATCTTTCACCAATTGCATAACTATAATATTTGCAACATGAAATTCATTCGAGACACCTTCATTTTTCATATTTACTAGCAACTAACACAACCAACTCATTATACTAGTAATTCACAATTTCAAGGACACCATATCATCTATTATCACTAGTTAGGCATTTTATCAAACACTTGGTGTGCATACAACTTACTAAGCATAGTTTACAACTAGTTTAAGCATAGTCATCTCCTTTCAAGTTCCAATCACTAAGAGAGTGCTCAATATCACATCCCATTCATACAATTAGCCCTAGACTAACATCACACAACCTATTTCAAGCTAGGAACAAGTAAATTAAACAAGGATTAGACATGGGTATAATACCCATCTTGGCACTTTCATTCACAATGGTGGATTTCACCTCAAATCATCAAATTGATGTAAATTAGCCATGAATAGGTCCTATTTCATGATACTATCACTTATTCATACTCAATTTCTCACAATTTCAACAATTCAATATTAACCCATGACTAACAACTTCTCTAAGTTGAAAACTATCACTTACATGGTGATTATTGTAACTAGATGGTGATGAATTGGCATCCATGCATAAGATTTGGGCTAGAATTCCTCTTCAATTGGAGCTTCATCAAGAAGTTGGAGAACTCTCCTCCTTCCTCTCTCAAAATGGCGATGGGTGCACACAGACTAAATGTCTGGTATTTTTCCCACCCCCACATTCTTATAAAACTTCATCCCTATTGCCCACATTTAGCCCCTCATGTTCTTTTCTTATTTATTTGACCCCCATTGTTTTCCACTCTTATTTAATAGCAAACTTTACCTAACCAAGTTAAATAACTTGGTTATTAGTCAAATATCCCACTTAGTCAATAAATTCTATTTACTTATTCCATCCTAATTAAATGTCCAAATAAAATATTTGGACCCGAGTTTTGGGGCGTTACAAAGGGGTATTTTGGTCATTATAGAGGTTATAAAAGAGATTAAATATCATCCAGAGTTACAGGTCTGATTTAATCAGTAAATATACTTAATTTAATAAGTTATAACAGTAGGGTATCATATATATGTGAAATTTATTAATTTTAACCATACGATGCACCGCAGGGGCATTTTGGTAATTTCACATAGGCTTAAAAGGTCAAAACTGAAAACCTGAGTTTAAAACTTTTCCTTACTGTTAAAATATAAAAATTCACTAAATATATCAGTAGGCATTAACCCTTATATGTTTAAAATAGTTTTGATACATACTATGCGTTAAAACGCTTGAAAAGGCGATTTGGAGCCATTTCCGGGTTTTGTATAGAAAGCTGATATTTTTATTATTCCAGAAGGCTCAAAATATTTTATTTATCATATCATATCGTAGAAAAAGGTTCGGGGTCAAAATGATTTGTAAAACCCATTTTATGGCCCAAAAGGGCAAAACCGGCAATTACCGAAACAAGCCTACAACCCTATGTTATGCTCAGCCTAAAAATAAACAAAAATCTTTAAAAATCTCAAAATATTATTTCATATCAGTAGGTAAAAAGTTTGGTATTAAAAATTGGTTTTAGATAGGATATACGCTAATTACGCTGTTTAATTAATAAAAGGCTTTCTAATTACGCTATTGAGCATAACTCTTAATCTAGACCTCAAACTGATGTCAAATTTTAGGGACAAGTTTATAATTCAGTATCCTTGTCACACCCCGACCACGTAAAACAACAAATCGTGGCGGAAACGTCGGGGAGTGTTGTAACAGAATCATTGTTTCATAACCATGGATCAAATAGTTTTGTTTTATTGAATTATTGAACTCATTGTTTTTGTACAATTCAGATAAATATAAATAATTGTTTCTCAGTTTTATAGTCCTAAGGCACGAGTCCATCCTATGTGTAGCATGCATCAACAATCATCACATAGCAGTACCTGAAACATATATGAAAATAGGTACGTCAGCATAAAAATGCCTGTGAGTAACATAAGATTTTGTGTATTAGATTCATGGCTTTGGATAATGTGAGAAAAGGTTTTATGTTTTCAAAATAGCCATGAATCTAATGTAAAAGTTTTGTTTCTGAAAACGTGTCGTTTTGGAAAAAAAGTTTATAGTATAGACAAAAATATACTTTGGTTTTGAAAAGCTTGTATAAATAGTATAACAAAGTATACTTTAGTTTTGAAATGGTTAAATGGATAGTATATCGAAATATACTTTAGTAATTAAAATAATAGTTTTGGTAGTATATCTCAAATATACTTTGGTTTAAGGATAAAAGTGTTGGTAGTATATCAAATTATACTTCGGTTTGAAAATAGCATATCAAATATGCTTTGGTTTAAACATAGCATATCAGTTATGCTTTGGTAGTATATCAAATTATACTTTAGTTTATGAAATAACAAAGTAGGTAGTATATCAAACTATACTTTGGTAAACAGTAGCATATCAAACTATGCTTTGGATAGTATATCAAAATATACTTTAGTTTAAATTAACAAAGTAGTATGTTAAAACATATGTTGGATTTTGTACTTAGTATATCAAAATATACTTTGGTATATCACATTTGAGAGCACATCAAACTATACTTTTGTAGTATATCAACATATACAAAGAAAGTGTGATTTGGTATTCAATCATGCCTTAGTGTATCAAACTACACTTTGGAGACTATAGAAACACCACAAAGGCAATTTCTATTTGGTTAAAATTTGGTTTCTGACATTCCATACAACAGGAATGGGGTGTCTAGTCCTATAGCGCTATATCATACTACCAATCGGCTGGGTGAATGTATAAAAATGGTACAATCCAACAATTTGTTTATTAAGTTTTGGAAAATCAGTGTTTAAACCATAGGTAATTGTTTAATTTGTCAAAAGAATATGTATTAAGCATGTGTAATCATATAGTTTAAAATCAGGAAAATAACAGATAGGCATATATGTTTCACCCCAAAACAATTGAAAACAGTAAAAGAGGGGACTATGTACTCACTTGAGATTGCAAGTATCCTTGATTAAGTGTCCTAACAAAGCTCGGGAAATCAAGGAATCAAGTGGCACCTAGTATGGATCACTATGTTAAACAATCGGATCCTAAATCGGAAGATAGGATAGAATGAAGTTCTATAAATCAAATGAGTATTGCAACTCATATGGCATGATTTAATAGACCTATCATTCTGATTTGGAAGTTTACCTAAGTGCTTTTGACCCGTTTCGACCCATTATGGTAGTATAAGCCACTATAATGCGTCGTTTGCGTAAAACTTATGTTCGGATGGTTATCTATGTGCTATGTCAAGTCTTACATGCCCAATTATCCCTAAACATGTTACTAATTCAGATTGTATGTCAAAAATATGTTCACATAATCAAAATATGGATTTTAGCTTCAAAAGGGCATTTTGGTCATTTCCTATGGGCATACAAGCTAACTAGCATACGACTAACCAATCCTATGTGATCATAAGGTATAACCTCAGTGGTTATTCCCTATGCAACTATGATCACTAACTAAGCTTGGTCGGATCTTAAAGATCGACCAAATGGGTCGGGTTCGAAAGGCTAAGCGGTTGTTTAGACCGCTTACCTTACGACCCTAAACAAGCACTAATCTAATAGTGTCGAGTTAAACATGTCAAAACATGTCTAACCTACTGATTTGGTATCAAAACAAAGCGTTTTGATACCCTAAAGTAGTTCCGTTGCAAAATGCGTGCTAAAACGCATTTTGACCGAAACTTTGACTCGACACTACAACTAGTTAACGTGGTAATCGGCGGCTATTATCACGAAGGATTATAACTATCGTGATTACAATCACGTTTCAAAGTTCAATTGAACTTTGACTTGACCAATTGATGGTCAAAACCGAAAGTCAAACTGTTGGCCAAACGTTTGACTTTCTGCATTACATAAGGAAAAAGCCATAAAAAGAATGAAAGAAGCTCACTAAGGGTCCTTGCTATCTTTTCAACAAGAAGACAAAGTCCCAATTCAGCTTAGGAGAGCTCCAAAGCAGATGTGAAGGAGAGAAAGAAGGAATGAGCAATGAACAAGTGAATGGAGTGGCCTATTTATACTTGTTGGTGATCAACAAGATCATGACAAGTGGTTTGTTTAGCCATTAAGCAATGAATCACAACCATACAAGTGTAATTGACAGCTATACTTTGCTTAGAGAGGTGCTAACTTGGTCACCACACAAAGGAATTGCAAGAAAGGTCCCTGAATTATCAAACTGATGCTGAAAACAATGTTTCTTCCCAGATGTGATGGTCGCGTAGCGCGACCATAAAGCCTTATGGTCGTCGCGCTACGCGACGGTGTAGGCTGAACTTTCAAAGTTTGGCAGAAATGGTCCCTGCACGTTTTTAAAGCCTTTTTCGATGCGTTTAAACCCCGTTAACCTCATTTTAAGGTTCTAAAATGAAGTTAAAGTATAGGGGACTCAAAAAAATGCTCGAAAACATCTCGGATGTCGGTTCGTTTGGTCGTACGATCACGTTGTTCGGTTAATTATGACGGAACTCAAACGGATGCGAAAACGAACCATATTAAGCGACGAATGGAATTTTTTTGCATGCCGATCACTAAAATAAAAATATTTTAGTGTGTACAAAAATTTTGGATGTCCAGATGTGTCCAGAACGTAAGATATGAGCGAAAATGCAAACTTATGCCATTTTTGACACTTTTAGTCCCTGTAAGATCATATAAGCATGTTTTCGCACACCGAACCTATCAAAGCTTATTTATAAGCTATGTTTAGGTTATATATGGTATGTTTAGCTTATGATCAAGTTCCGGACTATTCGTTACCTTACGAATCGGTATAGTTTCGCAGTTTGACGCAAATAGTCCCTGCGATCGAATAAACTTGTTTTCGCCATACCAAACCTTCCAAAACGTATTTCTAAGTTATGTAAAGGTCATTTAAGGTATGTTAAGCCTATTTCACTATTCCGGTGTGTTTGTCACGCTAAACTGATTACGTTTACGCACCAGTGCGCGTATAACTTTCCAGAAAGCGATTTAAAGCTCGGAATTGAACGAGAAATGATATGTGCAAAAGATACACATATTTATACAAATCCCAAGTATGAAACACAATATTTCATTGACTTGGCATTTTTTTTGGTGCTTGTGGTGACACAGGTGTCACAGTCTCCCCTACTTTATGAAATTTCGTCCCGAAATTTAATTCTAGAGGAAACTTGTGAAGACAACTATGATCGTTTCGCTTTCAAATGAATCCTTCGTTTCCCAAGTAGAACTCTGGGTCACGTTTGGATTCTTAGCGAATCTGTTAACTGCCAGAATGTTGCAGTAACAAAAACATGGGGTTTCGAACGACGGATAGGAGGATGTTTCCTATGAAGACTATTATAGGAAACTTGTGTGTGCTCGCAATCAGAGTCGGAGATTCCAAAATAGAATGACATTGGTCAAGGTCCAGTGTCACACCCCCAAAATCCCACACGCGGAGTACCACCGCTTGGAGGCGTGACTGACCAGGATCAAGCCACCAATTATATCAAACATAGCATATAATAATAATCAAAGACATAATTGGTGTTCAAAACCAAACACTGTTTAAGTAGCGGAAGCATTAAATGTAAAACCCAAAGCATAAGTATCAATGTGTGAATGTAAAAGTGTTTAATAAGCATTCACGAGTTCTTGTCCACAACGACCCGCTTCTCCTCTGGTGCAAGCTCCAAGTATACCTAAGGTCCTGCAAGGCATGCAGCAAATAATCAACAAACTAGTTGAGCGAGTTCACAGAAAGTAAGTTCATAACGTAGTGCATAAGTATAACTAGTGGGGGCTTCCCATGTTTATCCTGGCTAATGAGGGCTTCTCATTAACGGTACTTACTAGACTAACTTCCGACCATGTGTTCTTCTTTACTGAGAACAGGAAAACGTACAGGGTCACGTAGGCTTTACGTGACGTGCCCTTCCCCGAGGACAGTGGTACGCGTGGGGGCTACGTAGGCTTTACGCAGCGTGGCCTTCCGACCTGGAAGCCAGTGAATGGTATTGGGTTACGTAGGCTTTACGTAACGTGTCCGTCCCGACCCGGGAGACATATGGCAAATATACTGGGTTACGTAGGCTTTACGTAACGTGTCCTGACTAACCTGAGGACGATGGTCTATAGTCTGGTATATGCGTAAGTACGAGTAATCATTCCACATTCATCATATCCAACCCAATTCCCAACCCGGGAATCCCATGCCTTGGCTGTGTGAACTCACCTTGGTTTGCTCGGCAGATACACAAAGAGTATAGATAAGCTAGTAATTTGTCAATCACGTCCTAGCATGGTTGTAATACAAGTCAGGTTTGGTGTTCAAGTAGTGCACGTAAACAATCAAAGCAAGCACGTATGCACGTAAACAATCAAGAGCATACACTTGTGCGATTCATTATATGTTTCCCAAACATTACCCGGCCCAAACAATAAACCCATTCAGTAAACGGCCCAAAGATAACAATTTAGACATGAAGGTTTCGGCCCAATTAATCAACATGCAATGTCTTGTGCGATTGGCCTAGGCCCAACTATAAACGGCCCATTGTGTTGTGTGATTCAGCTAGCATAAGCAGCCCAAACATATGGTACGTAGTGGACTTGTGCGGTCCGATTCAGGTTGTGCGACTGGATGTTTTGTGCGACTATATTGCTTGTACGACCGGGCTGGGTTGTGCGAGTGAACATGTGCGATCCGTTACATAAACGGCCCAAAAATAACACCTAGTGAAATTGTGCGGTCCATTAGTGTGATCGGCCCACACAATGACTTGTGCGGCCCGGATCCAGTTGTGCGTCTAAGTGGACTGGGCTGCCCGGCCCACAATCAAACAACTTGTGCGACCAGGCAGTTTGGGCTTGTGCGAGAGGGGCTTCCTTGTGCGAGCTGACTTCTTGTACAATCAAGAAGTCTTGTGCGGTCAGCCCATGATGTGCGATCAGTTTAAGTTACCCGAATTATATGCTTGTTCGGTTACACATTAATTAGTTTCCAAACACACCATTATCAATTAACACAATCTCAGTACATCACTTAGCATAATATCGATCAATCAAGATAATCTATCAAGAATCCTCATGAACCCTAACAATCGTATGAACAATCTCTAACAATTTATATGAACATATGGCCTAGAACATCAACCAATCCGATTACATGAGCATACACATATGACCGATATCAAAACACCATTAAACATCAAACGATTAACAGAACTATTAGCATGAATCCGTTTTATACATCACCTCATCACAACCGATTACCCTATACCCTTACTTCCGATTTTTGTGTTAAGATCATGAGGTATATTCACATATAAAGACTAGCCTAGATCGATCAACAACCATCATGTAACATCATATGAGTGCATATCACATACAATCAATTAGTAAACAAGCAACATACACTAACCGGTTGTAAATCAAGAGAGAGGCGATGATCCTCTTGTGCCTTGTGTCGTCGGGTTCTAAGCAGCCGAGAGAGAGAGAGATAGCAACTAGGGTTGTGTGTGATAATGTGTTGTAACAAGATGAGAGAAGGGCCAAGTCCCCTAAGTGTTTTCACGGTTAAGAGAGGGGCCGGTTCTACCTTGGGCCGTCCTTGAGCCCAATCAAATGATATGGCCCAATGGCCTTGTGTGAATGATGTGAGCTTGTACGGTTCGATCGTTAAATACATACATACATATAACCCAACACATGATTCACAAAGCTCACACAAAATAACAAACATTTATTAAATCCAACCATATAATTTAGTTCACATACGTACATAGCGTTACACAAAACTAGTCTAAAGTTCGAGTTGTCACATTATCCCCAACTAATTGGAAATTTCGTCCCGAAATTTGGTATGCACTCACTGAGGAAGCTAGGTAAACTGTACTGTTCACTGGTTTTCCTGGGGTGTCACATCCTCCCCCCGTTGATCTGGAATTTCGTCCCGAAATTCCGAAGTAGTAGCTTCAGCCTCAGTAGTGGTTGCCTGGTTCCCGAATAAATGGGGGTACTTTTCTGTCATCCTGTCTTCGCGCTCCCAGGTGTACTCTGGGCCACGTTTGGAGTTCCAACGAACTCGGACAAGAGGGATTCTCTTGTGTTTGAGGACCTTCACATCCCGGTCCGTGATTTCTACTGGTTCCTCGACGAACTGCAACCGCTCGTCGATAGTGAGTTCCTTAAAAGGAATGATGAGGTTTTCATCCGATAGGCACTTCTTTAGGTTCGATACGTGAAAGACATTGTGAACTGCCCCGAGTTCAGCTGGTAGGTTCAACTTGTAGGCTACCTTGCCAACCTTTTCTATAATTTCGAATGGTCCGACGTATCGCGGATTCAGTTTACCCCGTTTGCCAAAACGAACCACACCCTTCCAGGGTGAGACTTTCAATAAAACCCGGTCCCCGACCTCGAATTCCAATGGCTTTCTACGCTTGTCCGCGTAGGCTTTCTGGCGGTCGCGTGCTGCCGCCATGCGTTGTCGTATCTGTGCAATCTTTTCTGTGGCGTCCACTACAATCTCTGGACCCGTGATCTGACTATCCCCTACCTCTGCCCAACAGAGAGGTGACCGGCATTTACGCCCGTACAATGCCTCGAATGGAGCGGCTTGAATGCTGGTGTGATAACTATTATTGTAAGAAAACTCCACCAAAGGAAGGTGCTTTTCCCAGCCGTTGCCGAAATCGATAACGCATGCCCGAAGCATGTCTTCGAGAGTTTGAATCGTTCGCTCAGACTGCCCATCCGTCTGAGGATGATATGCTGTGCTCATGTCTAAGCGTGAGCCGAAAGATTTGTGCATCGCTTGCCAAAGCTCTGACGTGAATCGTGCGTCGCGATCCGAAATGATAGATGTGGGCACCCCGTGCCTCGAAACAACTTCTTTAAGATAGACGTCTGCGAGAGTGGAGAACTTATCCGTTTCCTTTATAGGTAGAAAGTGTGCAGACTTGGTGAGTCGATCCACGATCACCCATATGGTATCATTCCCACGTTGGGATCTAGGTAGGCCTGTAACAAAATCCATGGAAATTTCTTCCCATTTCCATTGAGGTATCTTAGGCTGCTGAAGTAGGCCAGCTGGTTTCTGATATTCAACCTTGACTCTCGCACAGGTCAAACATTTTCCAACGTACGTAGCGATGTGGGCCTTCATGCTAGGCCACCAATAAGTAGTGCTGATGTCGTGGTACATTTTATCCGAGCCTGGATGTACCGAATAGCGAGACTTGTGAGCTTCATCCATCACAAGTTCGCGTAAACCGCCGTAGAGTGGGACCCAAATCCGGCCCGTTACATAGTAGGCGCCGTCTGCCTTCTGTTCCATCTGCTGTCGTGAGCCGCGTAAGGCTTCAGTCTTGACATTTTCGGGCTTCAGTGCTTCTACCTGAGCACTTCGTATCTGTGCAGGAAGGCTAGACTGAATCGTAAGCTGTAGCGCTCGCACGCGCTTTGGTAGAGTGTCTTTCCGACTGAGGGCATCAGCCACAACATTGGCTTTGCCTGGATGATACTTAATAGCACATTCGTAGTCGTTAAGTAACTCGACCCATCGTCGTTGACGCATATTCAAATCCTTCTGCTTAAGGATATGCTCGAGACTCCTGTGATCGGTGTAAATCGTGCACCTGGTACCGTACAGGTAGTGTCGCCATATCTTAAGCGCGAAAACCACAGCTCCCAGCTCTAAATCGTGCGTCGTGTAGTTCCGTTCATGAACCTTTAGCTGACGAGAGGCGTAGGCAATCACTTTATCCCGCTGCATCAATACGCATCCCAGACCCTGTATGGATGCGTCACAATATACCACGAAGTCATCTGTGCCCTCTGGCAATGAGAGAATAGGTGCACTGCAAAGCCTATCCTTTAGATACTGAAAAGCAGTTTCCTGCGTGTTGCCCCAACGGTAGGTGACACCCTTCTGTGTCAGTAGTGTGAGTGGCTGCGCAATCTTCGAGAAATCCTTAATAAACCGTCTGTAATAACCTGCCAGACCCAAGAATTGGCGTATTTCTGTCGGCGTACGCGGTGCAGGCCAGTTTCTGATCGAATCTACCTTGGATGGATCGACATGGATCCCATCCTTGTTCACTACGTGGCCTAAGAAGTGGACTTCACGAAGCCAGAAGTCGCATTTAGAAAGCTTGGCGTACAACTGCTCCTTCCGAAGGAGTTCCAAAATGAGACGAAGATGCTGCTCGTGTTCCTCCTGACTCTTGGAGTAGATCAGAATGTCGTCGATGAAAACAATGACGAACTTGTCGAGATAGGGTTTGCACACCCTGTTCATCAGATCCATAAATACTGCAGGCGCGTTCGTTAACCCAAATGGCATGACGAGAAACTCGTAATGACCATAACGAGTTCTGAAGGCTGTCTTGGAGACGTCCTCATCCCGGACTCTCAGCTGATGGTACCCCGACCTCAAATCTATCTTCGAATAGTAACACGACCCTTGCAACTGGTCGAATAAGTCGTCGATGCGCGGGAGAGGATAACGGTTCTTCACCGTCACCTTGTTGAGTTCACGGTAGTCAATGCACATCCTGAACGTACCGTCTTTCTTTTTCACGAAGAGAACTGGAGCTCCCCAAGGCGAAGAGCTTGGTCGTATGAAACCCTTTTCCAAGAGTTCCTGCAGTTGCTTAGACAGTTCCTCCAATTCTGATGGAGCTAGACGATATGGTGCGCGAGCTATGGGTGCTGCTCCTGGAGCGAGTTCGATCTGAAATTCGACCTGACGATGAGGCGGTAAGCCAGGTAAGTCTTCAGGAAACACCTGAGGGTAATCACGTACAATTGGAATATCCTCCAATTTCTTTTCCTTTGCTGATGCATCTGAAACAAGAGCCAAAATGGCTGTGTGACCTTTACGTAAGCACTTCTGAGCCTTCAAGAAAGAGATGATGCCAACCACTGCACCACTCCTGTCGCCCTGAACTTCTAGAGGTTCCTGACCCAAACGAGGAATGCGAATAACCTTTTCGCTGCATAAAATTTCTGCCTGGTGTTGAGATAACCAATCCATCCCAATCACGACGTCGAAGCTACCCAAAACTATGGGAATGAGATCAATAGAGAAGGCTTGACCAGCTAAGATAAGATTACAACCCTGAACTACGTGCGTGGCTTCTAAACTTTTACCGTTTGCTAACTCTACTACGTGTTTGGTGGGTAAAAGTGTTGGTGCACGTTTTAGCAGTTGACACATTTTCACAGACATATAGCTTGTATCCGCACCCGAATCAAACAAAACAGTAACGTAAATATTGTCGAGGAGAAACTTTGTCACACCCCCAAAATCCACCTGCGGATAACACCCGCTTCGGGGGCGTGACTGACCAGGATCCAGCCACCAATTATACCGAATACTTAAGTTGAGAACAAAAGTAATACTTACTATTCATAAGCTTAGCAAATATTAAGTTCAGAGTTTAAAGTTTTAAGTTCAAAACAGTAATAAGTAGCGGAAGCATAAGTAAGGTAGTTTAAAACAAAGTTCATGTTTCAAAATAAGGTAACACCCAACACAAGGGTAAACAGACACTACACGTTCCCAAGCTGCAAGCTCCTTCGTCACTGGTTACCTGCAAAGCATGCAGTAAGGGGGTCAACAATAATGCTGAGTGAGTTCACTAGTTGTCCAGTTTTAATTACCAAAAACTTTGTTTCACCGGTTAATTTATCCGTTTATACATGCCCTGGGGAGCTACCCCAAAAGTTAGCGACTAAACTGTTTTTCCAATACCGAACACTAGGTAACCGTTGCGTATCCGCAGGATGCCCCGATGTCAATGTTCTATCATCATTGACGGATTTCTGAGTTCATTAGTTCACGCCCGTCCCAAACCAGGGCACGGTGTGAGGCTGGTAAACACCTAAATAGCGCTATCAACTAATAACCCGCTCGCCTAACCCGGCGACTAATCGGTATTTGTAGTAGGGACTTGAGTGATAGAGTTTCGTTTAGTGCCGTTAGTTGCAATCCGTATAAACAGTAATTAACCAAAAGGTTTCCCAATACCCGGGAAGGAAAAGTAAGTTTTGTTCCCAATGACTAGGGAAGGTATGTAAATGGTATCCCCTTTTACCAGGGGATAGGGTTGTTAGTCTCGTGTCCCAAACCACCGGGACGCATGCTTTTAAGTTGTGAACTCACCTTGGGTTGCTCGGTAGGTTTAGGTTACTTGTCAATCACGTTGGTCACCACGTCCTAACATGGTTACCGGTATAGGTCAGGTTCGGTGTACAAGTAATCACGTAAAACACATACTGGCACGTAACATACATACAGGTAAACAGTCATGGGGTTATTGGGCCGGCCTAAACAATTAAGCAGTCAACAGTAACACATAACCCAGTCAACAGATAGCCCAACACATAATGGCCCAATAACCAAAGTGGACAGCCCAGTCGCAACCAGCTGGTCTCGAGTCGCAACCAGGTGGTTGCGGCTTGTCACGATATGGTTGCGAGTCGCAACCGTGGTCTCGAGTCATCACGTTTTGGTTGCGAGTCGCAACGGCGTGGTCTCGAGTCGCAATCTCGAGGTTTCGACTTGTCATGCTTTGGTTGCGAGTCGCAACCGTGTGGTTTCGAGTCGTAATGCCGTCGTTGCGAGTCGTAATTTGTCACTTTCATGTACACGTGATGATGCAGGTATGACAGTCCAAATAGTACCAAGAATTCAGGCCCATTTTAGGAAACAACCAATAGTATTTCACTAACACTTTGCCTATTCTGAATGCTAGTAAAGATAGATCAAACTTTGCCATTTTTAAAACCTTCAAACCATATTCAACAAGTTCATCCTATATTCATATTTTTCTAGGGTTTTCATCATAACAAATCATACCCTTTTATGAACCAAAAATCACATTTTTATGACAAGATTATCATGGCAAGAACAAAGAACATACAATATATAGCCGAAATCTTATGTTTATCAACATCATTTTTGCAAGAAACTTTAAAGCATAGTGTAGTTGGCTATGAACACTTGTAACTACCAATATCAAGTCATTTTAGTCATGTTAACACATATTCACAAACTTCACCAAACAACCTAATAATCATGCATAAACTACTAACCAAGCATCTTCTAGTTCATACAACATGTCTAAATCTTGTACCGAAAAGATAACACTAACCGGTTATGAAAAGGAGGAGCCGAAAACAAAGAGAAGAGAATGAGAGAAGATGAAGTGTCCGAGCGATCCGAGCTTGACCGAGTCCTTGTCCGAGGTCCTTGCTTGAACCGAAAGTTGGAGGAGGTTGGGATGATGTTTGGGGTTTCTTGTTGAGAGCAAAGAGTAGAAGTGTTGGTGTAACAAATGAAGGGAAATGGGGAAAGTGGGGGATTATATACCAAGTGTCAACAAGACTAAGGGGGTTTCGGGTTGGGCTTGGGGGTTTCGGCCCAAACCGGTTTCGGCTCAACGGCCCACTCGAGACCGAGTGGCCCACTCGCAACCGCCCGGTTGCGAGTCATGGTCTCGGGTCGTGGTTTCGGCTCTCATATATATATATATAATACATACATACATCACATATCATGCACAAAGGTCACGTTTTCATTTAATAATATTTATATACACAAAATATTACAAGGTGTTCGTATGGAAAAACCTCGAGTGTCACATTATCCCCAAGTTTTAAGAACTTTCGTCCCGAAAGTTGAAGCAGCCACTGCCAAGCTAGCGTGTTTCAACGGGGTGTCACAAACTTACCCATAACAACGTTGGGATCGTTCACTGCGTCGCCTCGACCTAGCACAAAAGCACGACCACGAGCTTCATTGCCGTTGTTGTTATTGTTCCCGCCGTTATTGTTGCCGTTGCCCTGGTTGTTATTGTTGTTGCGATTCTGGTTCAACTGAGGGCAATCGCGTTTGAAGTGACCTTCAGCCCCACACTGGAAACATCCCCGGTTTCCACGCTGTGGCTGCTGCTGCTGATTCTGGTTCTGTGGAGCTGGTTGCTGAGGCTGCTGATTCTGATTCGCAGGCCGTGGGCTCCTACAGTCTTTGGCCTCATGACCCATCTTTAGACACCTTTGGCAACGACCCTTGTTACATGGGCCGTGGTGATGCCTGTTGCAGTTGTGGCACCTGGGTTGACTACCCTGATATCTCCTCTGTCTGTGACCACTAGAGGATTGCTGACTGGGACTCTGATAGTGATCGATCTTCTGCTGCTGAGCTTGTGGCTGAACAGATGCTGAACCTTTGCTGGAATCCCCATCCCATTTTCTTTTACTGTCACCAGATGTAGCAGGAGTAACTGAGGTGGTGACATTAGCAGTAGCATTAACACGCTTGGGCAGTCTATTCTGTTCCACTGCCTGATCGGTGATACGGTGAGCGAGACGCTGAATTTCCTGGATGTTTTCGAGGTTAGCCGACGTCACGTGGCTCTGAATTTCTGGCGCCAATCCCTTGAGATACAACTCAATGCGCTTGTATGGAGGGTCCACCATAGTAGGACACAGAACGGCCAGCTCATTAGACCGTTTAGTATACGCCTCGATTTCCGATCCAACCATTTTCAGGTTATACAGCTCGTCTTCCAGCTTGTGAATATCTTCCCGCGTGCAATACTCACGCTTGATGAGTTCCTTGAAATCATTCCATGGGGTGGCGTTAGCAGCTGCCAACCCTAAGATCTGAACTTGGGCATTCCACCAAGTCAGTGCTATCCCTTCCAAAGTGCCGGTGGCAAACTTGACCTTGCGAGCTTCAGGGCACTCGCACATTTCAAAGACTGATTCTAGCTTCTCGAACCAGTGGAGTAGTCCCACTGCTCCTTCCGTGCCGCTGAAGGTGTTTGGACGACAGTCCATGAAATTCTTAAATGTGCAGACAGGCTGCTGCGCGTGTTGACCTATTGTGTACGAGTAGGGCAAAGTTTAAATACAAAAGCTAGTTTAGGAGTGTAGGATCTAAAGATCCTAGCGTAAGTTATGACTACAGGTTATCCTACCTGCTTGAGCAGCCGCAAGTGCCGCTGTGACTTGGGCTTGAACGAGGGCCTCTAGCTGGGCTTGTGTCATGTTGATTCTTCCAGACATGATCTTCATTGTAACAAGTAGCATAGGTAAGAATGGTTCGCGAATAGGGCGATGACAGAAAAGTATAGGCATGTAGGTGTTCTCATGTAATCAAAGCATGTGTATCTAAGCGTAATGCGAGCAAAGTTCTAAGCAATTCTAGCAAACAGGCAATAAACATAACCTTATTACCTAGGATGTCGAGTCTTGCACGTGGAGCGAAGCGTCGTTGTGGATCGTTGAGAGCACTGTTCTGGTTATAGTCCGGTTTTAATAAAAACGTTTTCCCATATTAAAACCAAGTTCTCTATAACCAATGGCTCTGATACCAATCTGTCACACCCCCAAAATCCCACACGCGGAGTACCACCGCTTGGAGGCGTGACTGACCAGGATCAAGCCACCAATTATATCAAACATAGCATATAATAATAATCAAAGACATAATTGGTGTTCAAAACCAAACACTGTTTAAGTAGCGGAAGCATTAAATGTAAAACCCAAAGCATAAGTATCAATGTGTGAATGTAAAAGTGTTTAATAAGCATTCACGAGTTCTTGTCCACAACGACCCGCTTCTCCTCTGGTGCAAGCTCCAAGTATACCTAAGGTCCTGCAAGGCATGCAGCAAATAATCAACAAACTAGTTGAGCGAGTTCACAGAAAGTAAGTTCATAACGTAGTGCATAAGTATAACTAGTGGGGGCTTCCCATGTTTATCCTGGCTAATGAGGGCTTCTCATTAACGGTACTTACTAGACTAACTTCCGACCATGTGTTCTTCTTTACTGAGAACAGGAAAACGTACAGGGTCACGTAGGCTTTACGTGACGTGCCCTTCCCCGAGGACAGTGGTACGCGTGGGGGCTACGTAGGCTTTACGCAGCGTGGCCTTCCGACCTGGAAGCCAGTGAATGGTATTGGGTTACGTAGGCTTTACGTAACGTGTCCGTCCCGACCCGGGAGACATATGGCAAATATACTGGGTTACGTAGGCTTTACGTAACGTGTCCTGACTAACCTGAGGACGATGGTCTATAGTCTGGTATATGCGTAAGTACGAGTAATCATTCCACATTCATCATATCCAACCCAATTCCCAACCCGGGAATCCCATGCCTTGGCTGTGTGAACTCACCTTGGTTTGCTCGGCAGATACACAAAGAGTATAGATAAGCTAGTAATTTGTCAATCACGTCCTAGCATGGTTGTAATACAAGTCAGGTTTGGTGTTCAAGTAGTGCACGTAAACAATCAAAGCAAGCACGTATGCACGTAAACAATCAAGAGCATACACTTGTGCGATTCATTATATGTTTCCCAAACATTACCCGGCCCAAACAATAAACCCATTCAGTAAACGGCCCAAAGATAACAATTTAGACATGAAGGTTTCGGCCCAATTAATCAACATGCAATGTCTTGTGCGATTGGCCTAGGCCCAACTATAAACGGCCCATTGTGTTGTGTGATTCAGCTAGCATAAGCAGCCCAAACATATGGTACGTAGTGGACTTGTGCGGTCCGATTCAGGTTGTGCGACTGGATGTTTTGTGCGACTATATTGCTTGTACGACCGGGCTGGGTTGTGCGAGTGAACATGTGCGATCCGTTACATAAACGGCCCAAAAATAACACCTAGTGAAATTGTGCGGTCCATTAGTGTGATCGGCCCACACAATGACTTGTGCGGCCCGGATCCAGTTGTGCGTCTAAGTGGACTGGGCTGCCCGGCCCACAATCAAACAACTTGTGCGACCAGGCAGTTTGGGCTTGTGCGAGAGGGGCTTCCTTGTGCGAGCTGACTTCTTGTACAATCAAGAAGTCTTGTGCGGTCAGCCCATGATGTGCGATCAGTTTAAGTTACCCGAATTATATGCTTGTTCGGTTACACATTAATTAGTTTCCAAACACACCATTATCAATTAACACAATCTCAGTACATCACTTAGCATAATATCGATCAATCAAGATAATCTATCAAGAATCCTCATGAACCCTAACAATCGTATGAACAATCTCTAACAATTTATATGAACATATGGCCTAGAACATCAACCAATCCGATTACATGAGCATACACATATGACCGATATCAAAACACCATTAAACATCAAACGATTAACAGAACTATTAGCATGAATCCGTTTTATACATCACCTCATCACAACCGATTACCCTATACCCTTACTTCCGATTTTTGTGTTAAGATCATGAGGTATATTCACATATAAAGACTAGCCTAGATCGATCAACAACCATCATGTAACATCATATGAGTGCATATCACATACAATCAATTAGTAAACAAGCAACATACACTAACCGGTTGTAAATCAAGAGAGAGGCGATGATCCTCTTGTGCCTTGTGTCGTCGGGTTCTAAGCAGCCGAGAGAGAGAGAGATAGCAACTAGGGTTGTGTGTGATAATGTGTTGTAACAAGATGAGAGAAGGGCCAAGTCCCCTAAGTGTTTTCACGGTTAAGAGAGGGGCCGGTTCTACCTTGGGCCGTCCTTGAGCCCAATCAAATGATATGGCCCAATGGCCTTGTGTGAATGATGTGAGCTTGTACGGTTCGATCGTTAAATACATACATACATATAACCCAACACATGATTCACAAAGCTCACACAAAATAACAAACATTTATTAAATCCAACCATATAATTTAGTTCACATACGTACATAGCGTTACACAAAACTAGTCTAAAGTTCGAGTTGTCACATCCAGGACTTCTAGTAATTTAAATAACGCTACTTTCGCAATGTAACAAGGAACACTTATATATAGGAAGTACCAGCGGCGTATCCACCATGCCCTTTTTACATTGTTCCCGTCTCGTTATTCTTATCACTATAGGTCTTAACACATGACAAAACTTGTTGTGGTTTCTGTGCACTGAATTCCATAATTACGTATGCATCCATAATTACATAATTCCTTGCACAGTCCGCACAGTTCATCTCATAATGTGTAGGGTAAAATCAACCGAATAACCATGAAATGACTTGACTAGACCACCAAAGGATCTTTTTAACTAGATCAATGAACGATCCTTTTAACCAGATCAACACATGATCTTCCTTAACTAGACCGTTGTATGATCTCTTTAAATAGACCACTTAAGGGGTCTTTATAACTCGGAACCAAATAATCGTTTTGAATCAGCACTTTGGAATCCAAGGTTCTTACTATTTGCATAGAAGCCCCTTAAGGATTTAAGACAGTACTTTGAGTATCCTTATGAGAATCTAACACATGAAAATACGGAAGATTCCACCAGGACTTAGATAACGAGCTTTGGAGTTACACATAAACACAAAATCACCAAATTGTGTATTCGTTAATTTAATTATTAGCTCGTTTGTGAATTTGAAGTACACTAGAAATCCAATCACGGACTTCAATTAGTACTTTAAAATATCCTCAAGAATCTAACTATCAAGATAGGAAGATCTTATAAGGATTTGTAATTTGTTTCTTTCGTGTTATAACATTTGTATTAGGATATATAAAGAATCCAATTAAGGACTTACGACAGTACCTTTATCAATCAAAGATTTGAAATGGTACTTCAAGTATCTGATTAAGGATTGCACCTGTACTTTGTTTCTTAAAAAAAAACTAGTACTTAGGATTTTTGGGGAGATCACAATGATCATAGAATAAAGGAATCACACGAGAAGTTTGTTCTGAAAAGAACATGGTCCTTTGGTGTCGATATTGTAGGGGTATGTCAACACACACACAATCGTATCAGTTTTGGAAATAAAATTGGAACAACCATTTTATTTATAATAACTGAATTGTCTCAAATGTCAAAAGATAACAAACAAAGGAAATACAAAAGACTAATTGTTCACTGCTGCATTGTCGTTCACGTTTGCCTCGTTTATGTTAAATACTCGTCCGCGTGCTGGATTTGCATTAGCAAGTCTTGGGCAATTGTTACGGTAGTGAGTAAGATCACCACAGTTATAGCACGATCCAGGTGGAAACTGTGCTCGAACAACAGCAGGATTTGCAGCATTTTGGTTTTGGATAACATGACGGCAGGTTTCGACCAAATGTCCCAATCGCCCACAGTGGGTACACTTGAGACACGGTGTTTGATTCACATGATGATGGTTGCATTTGTTGCACAAGGGTGCAGTACCAATATAGTTCTTCCTAGCACGAGGCTGTGCTGGCTGATTTGGTGCAACCTGATCATTCTGAGCAACTACTGCGAAGTTTTGTGAAGCCTTACGCTTCTTCGACTTCTTAGAGGACTCGGTCTGTTTATCCTTTGGTTTATCTTGTGCTGTCTTGTCAGATGGTCTTGGATCGCCTTTTCGGAAAAGCTTACCCTTCCTGATTTGAGATTCAGTCAGGGTGGCAGATAGTTCAATGGCTTGTCTGACGGTAGTAGGGTTGCTACCAGTAACAATATCCTGAACTGGGTCAGGAAGACCATCGATGTATCTTTCAATCGCCTTATCCAAGGGCGTAACCATGGTAGGACATAACAGACTCAATTCCTCGTAACGATCAGTGTAGGCTCGATGTTCACCGCTGTCTTGTTTGAGATCATCAAATTCCCGTTCCAAAGCCCTAAGCTCATGACGAGGACAAAATTCCTTCATCATTAGAGCCCGAAGCTCTTCCCAAGTTTGTGCCATTGCTACATCGGCACCTCGATCCCTCATTATGCCATTCCACCGTGTGAGTGCTCTTTTCTGGAATACACTCGACGCAAACTCAACTTTTCGCTCGTTTGGGCATTGTACATGACGAAACGTGCTTTCGAGACTCTCGAACCACTGTAGGAGCCCCGTGGCCCCTTCAGACCCAGTAAATGTAAGTGGCTTAGCTGAGTTGAATGTCTTAAAGGTGCACTGAACATTGTTATTGTTTGCCTGATTTATCTGGGTGATAAGGTTCGGGAGGACAGCAGCGAATTGCTGAGCGATTAAGGCTGCCAAGGCGGCATCCTGAGCTTGATCACGTCGAGGAGGCATATTCTAAAAGGGCAAAGAAACATGAGGGAAAAACAAGTGAGATGTCATTGGATATTCAAAACTGGATGTTTAAGAATATCGACAGAGCATAAGGATTGTGATCATTCGTTCGTTACTTAAAACAAACAAATGACACTGTGACAAATCAAAGTAAATAGGTCAATATAATGTATCACTGAAGACATGCTCACCTATAAGTGAACACTCACCCCAAGAGTTCCCAGGTAAGAGTGACTGGTCCGATACTGCGGATTTGTACGAACACTCTAGCCTTAGACAGAAAACTCAGGGTACAGGCATTCACCCTTCCAGTTTGCACGTGTTCACATTATTTAGACCCAAACTTTGACGAGATTTTGAAAACACCAAAGGCTTAAAAGCCTAAAAACAAATCATCTAAGGATAGATGACTTCTTGTGATGTTTTGAAAAATTTTGACTCGAGAGAATGAATTGTGTTTTGTTTTTGTTAATCACCTAAGGATAGGTGAAGTGTATTGTTTTAAGACTAAACACAAGATAATTTGTGTTAGGGTCCTAGGAAGGTTATAGTCTAGGTCAAAGCATTATTAATAACCTAATTCCCTATAACCATTGGTTCTGATACCAACTTTTCTGTCACACCCCGACCACGTAAAACAACAAATCGTGGCGGAAACGTCGGGGAGTGTTGTAACAGAATCATTGTTTCACAACCATGGATCAAATAGTTTTGTTTTATTGAATTATTGAACTCATTGTTTTTGTACAATTCAGATAAATATAAATAATTGTTTCTCAGTTTTATAGTCACTAAGGCACGAGTCCATCCTATGTGTAGCATGCATCAACAATCATCACATAGCAGTACCTGAAACATATATGAAAATAGGTACGTCAGCATAAAAATGCCTGTGAGTAACATAAGATTTTGTGTATTAGATTCATGGCTTTGGATAATGTGAGAAAAGGTATTATGTTTTCAAAATAGCCATGAATCTAATGTAAAAGTTTTGTTTCTGAAAACGTGTCGTTTTGGAAAAAAAGTTTATAGTATAGACAAAAATATACTTTGGTTTTGAAAAGCTTGTATAAATAGTATAACAAAGTATACTTTAGTTTTGAAATGGTTAAATGAATAGTATATCGAAATATACTTTAGTAATTAAAATAATAGTTTTGGTAGTATATCTCAAATATACTTTGGTTTAAGGATAAAAGTGTTGGTAGTATATCAAATTATACTTCGGTTTGAAAATAGCATATCAAATATGCTTTGGTTTAAAAATAGCATATCAGTTATGCTTTGGTAGTATATCAAATTATACTTTAGTTTATGAAATAACAAAGTAGGTAGTATTTCAAACTATACTTTGGTAAACAGTAGCATATCAAACTATGTTTTGGATAGTATATCAAAATATACTTTAGCTTAAAATAACAAAGTAGTATGTTAAAACATATGTTGGATTTTGTACTTAGTATATCAAAATATACTTTGGTATATCACATTTGAGAGCACATCAAACTGTACTTTTGTAGTATATCAACATATACAAAGAAAGTGTGATTTGGTATTCAATCATGCCTTAGTGTATCAAACTACACTTTGGAGACTATAGAAACACCACAAAGGCAATTTCTATTTGGTTAAAATTTGGTTTCTGACATTCCATACAACAGGAATGGGGTGTCTAGTCCTATAGCGCTATATAATACTACCAATCGGCTGGGTGAATGTATAAAAACGGTACAATCCAACAATTTGTTTATTAAGTTTTGGAAAATCAGTGTTTAAACCATAGGTAATTGTTTAATTTGTCAAAAGAATATGTATTAAGCATGTGTAATCATATAGTTTAAAATCAGGAAAATAACAGATAGGCATATATGTTTCACCCCAAAACAATTGAAAATAGTAAAAGAGGGGACTATGTACTCACTTGAGATTGCAAGTATCCTTGATTAAGTGTCCTAACAAAGCTCGGGAAATCAAGGAATCAAGTGGCTCCTAGTATGGATCACTATGTTAAACAATCGGATCCTAAATCGGAAGATAGGATAGAATGAAGTTCTATAAATCAAATGAGTATTGCAACTCATATGGCATGATTTAATAGACCTAACATTCTGATTTGGAAGTTTACCTAAGTGCTTTTGACCCGTTTCGACCCATTATGGTAGTATAAGCCACTATAATGCGTCGTTTGCGTAAAACTTATGTTCGGATGGTTAACTATGTGCTATGTCAAGTCTTACATGCCCAATTATCCCTAAACATGTTACTAATTCAGATTATATGTCAAAAATATGTTCACATAATCAAAATATGGATTTTAGCTTCAAAAGGGCATTTTGGTCATTTCCTATGGGCATACAAGCTAACTAGCATACGACTAACCAATCCTATGTGATCATAAGGTATAACCTCAGTGGTTATTCCCTATGCAACTATGATCACTAACTAAGCTTGGTCGGATCTTAAAGATCGACCAAATGGGTCGGGTTCGAAAGGCTAAGCGGTTGTTTAGACCGCTTACCTTACGACCCTAAACAAGCACTAATCTAATAGTGTCGAGTTAAACATGTCAAAACATGTCTAACCTACTGATTTGGTATCAAAACAAAGCGTTTTGATACCCTAAAGTAGTTCCGTTGCAAAATGCGTGCTAAAACGCATTTTGACCGAAACTTTGACTCGAAACTACAACTAGTTAACGTGGTAATCAGCGGCTATAATCACGAAGGATTATAACTATCATGATTACAATCACGTTTCAAAGTTCAATTGAACTTTGACTTGACCAATTGATGGTCAAAACCGAAAGTCAAACTGTTGGCCAAACGTTTGACTTTCTGCATTACATAAGGAAAAAGCCATAAAAAGAATGAAAGAAGCTCACTAAGGGTCCTTGCTATCTTTTCAACAAGAAGACAAAGTCCCAATTCAGCTTAGGAGAGCTCCAAAGCAGATGTGAAGGAGAGAAAGAAGGAATGAGCAATGAACAAGTGAATGGAGTGGCCTATTTATACTTGTTGGTGATCAACAAGATCATGACAAGTGGTTTGTTTAGCCATTAAGCAATGAATCACAACCATACAAGTGTAATTGACAGCTATACTTTGCTTGGAGAGGTGCTAACTTGGTCACCACACAAAGGAATTGCAAGAAAGGTCCCTGAATTATCAAACTGATGCTGAAAACAATGTTTCTGCCCAGATGTGATGGTCGGGTAGCGCGACCATAAAGCCTTATGGTCGTCGCGCTACGCGACGGTGTAGGCTGAACTTTCAAAGTTTGGCAGAAATGGTCCCTGCACGTTTTTAAAGCCTTTTTCGATGCGTTTAAACCCCGTTAACCTCATTTTAAGGTTCTAAAATGAAGTTAAAGTATAGGGGACTCAAAAAAATGCTCGAAAACATCTCGGATGTCGGTTTGTTTGGTCGTACGATCGTGTTGTTCGGTTAATTACGACGGAACTCAAACGGATGCGAAAACGAACCAAATTAAGCGACAAATGGAATTTTTTTGCATGCCGATCACTAAAATAAAAATATTTTAGTGTGTACAAAAATTTTGGATGTACAGATGTGTCCAGAACGTAAGATATGAGCGAAAATGCAAACTTATGCCGTTTTTGACACTTTTAGTCCCTGTAAGATCATATAAGCATGTTTTCGCACACCGAACCTATCAAAGCTTATTTATAAGCTATGTTTAGGTTATATATGGTATGTTTAGCTTATGATCAAGTTCCGAACTATTCGTTACCTTACGAATCGGTATAGTTTCGCAGTTTGACGCAAATAGTCCCTGCGATCGAATAAACTTGTTTTCGCCATACCAAACCTTCCAAAACTTATTTCTAAGTTATGTAAAGGTCATTTAAGGTATGTTAAGCCTATTTCACTATTCCGGTGTGTTTGTCGCGCTAAACTGATTACGTTTACGCACCAGTGCGCGTATAACTTTCCAGAAAGCGATTTAAAGCTCGGAATTGAACGAGAAATGATATGTGCAAAAGATACACATATTTATACAAATCCCAAGTATGAAACACAATATTTCATTGACTTGGCATTTGTTTGGTGCTTGTGGTGACACAGGTGTCACAATCCTCTCACATTTTTAAAATATCATTTTATTGAAATGAATTCAAACGGAATAAAAAAAATTGTTGATAAATGAATCCCGATTTGTTAACTATCACTTATCAGATCTTGCTCTATAATCTGGTTTGCTTTTGTAGTCCAAATAATCTCGTACCATGACGTATCTGGAATAGTAGTAATTAGTGAAACAAAAAGACTTGTACAGACCACGGAGGTTACTCCATCAGGTCAAAAGGGCATAACGGTCAACATTTAGGCATTTAACGGAAACATGCTTGAACTAGGATTTCTATGGAACCAAGTTGTATAACCTTGGAGGGTTATACTAACTTATAATATGGTCCTAATGGAATCCTAAGGCATATCTAAACTAAGCCAAATCGGGTCAGAACTGAAAGTCAAAGCAAAAGTCAACTTTTGCGACTTTGGGTTCCGAACCGAGCCTATACTTAGAATTGTCGGGTTGAATCATGCTTAGACATGTTCAACTAATATTTACCAAGCTATTAACGTGGCAAAACTGATTTTATGACTTTTAATTTAATAGTTATGCATTTTATTTAAAACTAACCCGTTTGACTTTCATTTGACCCGACAATTAAACTAAGTAAACGTGGTAATTAGGAGGCGCCCTTTTGAGGGTTAAACACCTACCTAATTACGATCACGTAGCGATGTTCGTCACGAACCATGGCTCAACCGTTTAAAAGTCAAAGCGTTTATCGAAACGCTTGACCTTTCGGCTATAACCGCTAAAAATTTAAACTAGGCACGAAAGGGGACTTACAAAGGGTCCAAGCATGGAGGGTTGATCCTAATTTCTCAGGTATGAGGAGCAAAGTCCCCAACTTAGAGAATTCAAGATCAAGGTGTGAATAAAACCCAAAATCAAGTGGGGTATTTATAGGTTGTTAAGAACCGTTAGGATCGTTTCTCATAACCCGAGCCTTGATCTGGACCGTACACATCTTACCCCCTGATTTCTAATACTATGGGTGCCCAAGGATTGAAGAAAAACCATGTGCAAGAGATTAAAACAGCTGGAACAGCTGGTAACAGCTGGAAAATCAGTTTTGCAGCTCTGGGGGACTCACACGGCCCGCGTAAGAAACACAGGCAGCCTTACGCAGCCCGCCTCGCAGTCCAGGACTGCACAGAATTTTCCAGAAATGACAAAATTGGGCCCTGTGAGCACAAAAGGTCATTTTAGGCATGTTTAAGGCCCGTTAACCTCATTTTAAGGCTCTACTATGATGATTAAACATAGGGGAGTTGAAGCATGTTCAAAAACATGTCGGATGTTGGTTCGTTTGGCCGTACAGTCACGTTGTGCGTCTAATTACGACGAAACACGGACGGACGCTAAAAACGGTCCAAATCACGCGATGAGTGGAATTTTATCATGCCACGCACTAAAATAAAATATTTTAGTGCTTACATAAATTTTTGGGTGTCCGGGGATATTCAGAATGCGAGATATGCGCAAAAGTGCAAACTTGTGCACTTTTTGACACTTTTAGTCCCTGCATGACATAAAAGTTTATTTTTGCGCACCAAACACCTCTAAGCCTAAATCTAAGCTATATAAAGGATAAATAGGGTATGTTTAACTTATGGACATATTCCGGAAGGTCCGTTACCATACGATTCGACCTCCTTTTGCAGTTTGACGCAATTAGTCCCTTAATTGCGCAAAGTAGTGTGAAATGCCGTTAAATGATATCTAAGCCTTCCATGGCCCATAATAATCATTCCCAAGCATATATTTAAATATTACTATGCTCCTGTTTGCTTAAATGGTCACTGAATGGCGTAGATTCAAAAGTTGATGCTTTAGGCCCCTCTATTGCGCAAACTTGCGCATCTCATCATTTAATAGCATTGAAGTCTCATATAATCCATATTAGGCATTCTTGAAGGTATTACTAAACATCAAGATGTTTTGGGTGTCACACCCCCAAAATCTACCTGCGGAGTATCACCGCTTGGGAGCGTGACATGACCAGGATCAAGCCACCAATCATATCGAACATAGCATTTAATAATAAAAGTAGAATATGTAATTCATCACGACATGATTGATGTTCAAAACCAAACTTTGTTTAAGTAGCGGAAGCATGTAAGTAAACCCAACATAAATAATAATGTATGAAATGTCATAAGTGTTTAATTAAGCATTCATGATCCATGCCCACAACAACCTGCTCCTCCTTGTGCAAGCTCCATAAATACCTAAGGTCCTGCAAGGCATGCAGCAGAGAGTCAACAACTAGTTGAGCGAGTTCACAGAAAGAAAGTTCACTAACAATTCATATATGCATTTAGTGGGGGCTTCCCATGTAAGTATGTACTAATAGTGGGGGGTTTCCCATGGTCATATGTATTACTAGTGGGGGTTTCCCACGTTTATCTTTACTAATGGGGGCTTCCCATGTTTGTACTTACTAGACTATTTGCAACCAAGTGTTCTTCCTAATCCGAGAACAGGAATACGTACAAGGTCACGTAGGATTTACGTGAGTGCCCTTCCCCGAGGACAGTGGTACGTGTGGGGTTTACGTAGGATTTACGTAAGTGTCCTTCCGACCCGGAAGACAGTAGTAGGTATTAGTTTACGTAGGTTTTACGTAAGTGTCCTCCCGACCCGGGAGACAATGGTAGATACTAGGTTACGTAGGTTTTACGTAAGTGTCCTGACTATCCTGAGGACGATGGTCTATAGTCTAGCGATTGCGTAAGTACGATTAATTATCCATTTCAAATATTCCAACCCAATTCCCAACCCGGGAATCCCATGCCTTGGCTGTGTGAACTCACCTTGGGTTTGCTCGGCAGATACACAAAAAGGTTCTTGAACTAAGAGAGGTCAACCACGTCCTAACAGGGTTACCATACAAGTCAGGTTTTGACTAAAGTAATGCATGTATGTTTACACATGGTCTAACCAATCACGAGCACGTATAGTTCATGACAACACGTTTGGTACGGTAACAGTCAAGAGCATATCATATTCATACTTAAGCGATTTAGATAACCAAGCCTAAAAGATAGTAGGCCCAACACGTTGTGCGGTCGGCACAGCCTTGTGCGACCCACATCATGTGGTGCGATTCAGCTGAACATCCAGCCCAAAATAACAAGAAGCCCAATAACAATCTATGCATAAACACGGCCCAATCAAAAGTGCCTAAGCCTTGTGCGATTCGGACAACTTGTACGATCGGACTAACCCAGCCCAAATGGTACCCCCGGCCCAACATAACAATCCAAAACATATTGGCCCAAACAAAATAACGTACAAGTGATTTGTGCGATCCGAGCAGACTTGTGCGATCTGCTCAGTTTGTGCGACTAGGTGATTTGGGCTGTTCGGCCCAATAGCACAACATAACAATTTGTGCGGTTCATTAGTTCTTGTGCGACTGAGGCACCTTGTGCGCTTGAATTTGTGCGTTTATCCTTGTGCGACCGAAGTCTCTTGTACGATCTAGGGACTTGTGTGATCAGTTACAATTTCCTAATTTCATGCAATCATTTACCAATCCCAATTCAATTCGTTTGACCCAAATTAACGGTTTCCTTATTTTGTGATAATCAATCACACCAACAGTTTCTAAACCAACCAAATTATCGATCAAACAAGGCAATTTTTAAACTAACTCATAAGAACCCTAATCCGATTCAATCATGAACAAACATTATAACATGAACAAGCATCATAACATTCAATCGGATTAAGCCTTACAACATAACACCCTCAAAGCCGATCAATACTAATACTCGAATCTATGGCATAACATCCGATTAACATGAGCATATTCCAAAACACACATACAAGCCGATTACATGCATCCATTCGGTTCTCATACAACATGAACAATCCGATTTCTATGAACATTAACAATGATTTAACAAGCATCATCAAATCGGTTCTAGCTTATCATCACATATACATTCCTAATCGATATAGTCTAAGCATGAGATCATATCATCATTTAACAATGAAATAATAACAAAATACTATCCGATATGAAAGATGGTGAACAAGAATTGATCCAAACGAGTACTCTTGGTGCCGTCGGTTTCGAAGGAGAGACGAGAGAGAGCTAGGGTTTTGTGTGTGTTGGTGTTGTTGTAACAAGTGAGAACCAAAACTCTTAGGGGGATTGCTTGTATGCGTGTAAGAGGAGGATGGCCGAACCCACACATGGGCTGCCCTTATGGTCCGATTACAATGGATACGGCCCCAAGTGAGCTTGTGTGATCAGGTGTAGTGTTGTGCGATCGGATCATGTTGTGCGTTTAATACAAACATTCAATAACGTACATACATGCACATAATAACATTCAATAAATCAAAGCTCATATAATCACAACACGTTCACATACGTTACACAAAGTAGGTTCGAAATACGAGTTGTCACATTATCCCCAACTAAAAAGAAATTTCGTCCCGAAATTTGGTACGCACTCACTGAGGAAGCTAGGTAAGTTGTATCGTTCGTTTACTGGTTTTTCTAGGGTGTCACATCCTCCCCCCGTTGATCTGGAATTTCGTCCCGAAATTCTGCAGTAGTAGCTTCAGCCTCAGTAGTGGTTGCATTGGTTTCGAATAACTGGGGATACTTTTCTGTCATCTGGTCTTCGCGTTCTCAGGTGTACTCTGGGCCACGACGGGAGTTCCAACGAACTCAAACAAGAGGGATTCTCTTGTTTTTGAGGACCTTAACATCCCGGTCCGTGATTTCAACTGGCTCCTCGACGAACTGCAACCGCTCGTCGATAGTGAGTTCCTTTAAAGGAACTATGAGCGTCTCATCTGACAGGCACTTCTTCAGATTCGACACGTGAAATACATTGTGAAGTGCACCGAGTTCAGCTGGTAGGTTTAGCTTGTAGGCCACTTTGCCTATTTTCTCAATGATTTCAAATGGTCCGACGTACCGCGGATTTAGTTTGCCCCGTTTGCCAAAACGTACCACACCCTTCCAGGGTGAGACTTTAAGTAAAACCCGGTCCCCGACCTGAAATTCCAATGGCTTCCTACGCTTATCCGTGTAGGCTTTCTGACGGTCGCGTGCTGCCGCCATGCGTTGTCGTATCTGCGCAATCTTTTCCGTGGCGTCCAGTACAATCTCTGGACCCGTGATCTGACTATCCCCCACCTCTACCCAACAGAGAGGTGACCGGCATTTACGCCCGTACAATGCCTCGAATGGAGCGGCTTGTATGCTGGTGTGATAACTGTTATTGTATGAGAACTCCACCAAAGGGAGATGCTTTTCCCAGCTGTTGCCGAAGTCGATAACGCATGCCCGAAGCATGTCTTCGAGAGTCTGGATCGTTCGCTCAGACTGCCCATCCGTCTGAGGATGATATGCTGTGCTCATGTCTAAACGTGAGCCAAAAGATTTGTGCATCGCTTGCCATAGTTCTGACGTGAATCGTGCATCCCGATCCGAAATGATGGAGGTGGGCACCCCGTGCCTCGAAACAACTTCTTTAAGATAAACGTCTGCGAGAGTGGAGAACTTATCCGTTTCCTTTATAGCCAGGAAGTGTGCAGACTTGGTGAGTCGATCCACGATCACCCATATAGTATCATTCCCACGCTGGGATCTGGGTAGGCCTGTAACAAAATCCATGGAAATTTCTTCCCATTTCCATTGCGGTATCTTGGGTTGCTGAAGTAGGCCCGCTGGTTTCTGATATTCCACTTTGACTTTTGCACATGTCAAACACTTGCCGACGTAAGTAGCGATGTGGGCTTTCATGCTAGGCCACCAGTATGTTGCTTTGAGATCGTGGTACATTTTATCCGACCCTGGATGTACCGAGTAGCGAGACTTGTGTGCTTCATCCATCACAAGCTCTCGTAAACCGCCATAAAGTGGGACCCAAATACGCCCTGTTACATAGTAGGCGCCGTCTTCCTTTTGTTCCATTCGTTGCCTTGAGCCGCGTAAGGCTTCAGCCTTGACGTTTTCGGGTTTCAATGCTTCTACTTGAGCAGTTCGTATTTGTGCAGGAAGACTGGACTGAATAGTGAGCTGCAAGGCTCGTACGCGTCGAGGTAGAGTGTCCTTTCGACTGAGAGCGTCAGCCACAACATTGGCTTTTCCTGGATGGTACTTGATGGCGCATTCATAATCGTTGAGTAACTCGACCCATCGTCGTTGACGCATGTTCAAATCCTTCTGCTTAAGAATATGCTCGAGACTCCTGTGATCGGTGTAAATTGTGCACTTGGTACCGTACAGGTAGTGTCGCCATATCTTAAGTGCAAAAACAACAGCTCCCAGCTCTAAATCGTGCGTCGTGTAGTTTCGTTCATGAACCTTGAGTTGACGAGAGGCGTAAGCAATAACCTTATCCCGTTGCATCAATACACACCCAAGACCCTGTATCGACGCGTCACGATAAGCCACAAAGTCGTCCGTGCCCTCTGGCAATGAGAGAATAGGTGCGCTGCAAAGCCTATCCTTTAGGTACTGAAAAGCGGTTTCCTGGGGACCTCCCCAACGGTAGGTGACGCCCTTCTGTGTCAGTAGTGTAAGCGGCTGAGCAATCTTTGAGAAATCCTTGATGAACCGTCTGTAATATCCCGCCAAACCCAAGAATTGGCGTATTTCCGTTGGTGTACGCGGTGCAGGCCAGTTCCTTATCGAATCTATCTTGGATGGATCGACATGAATCCCATCCCTGTTCACTACATGGCCTAAGAAGTGGACTTCACGAAGCCAGAAGTCGCATTTTGAAAACTTGGCATACAGCTGTTCCTTTCGAAGAAGTTCCAAGATAAGACGTAAATGCTGCTCGTGTTCCTCCTGACTCCTGGAGTAAATCAGAATGTCGTCAATGAAGACAATAACGAACTTGTCTAGATACGGCTTGCACACCCTGTTCATCAAATCCATAAATACGGCGGGCGCGTTCGTTAACCCGAATGGCATAACAAGAAACTCATAGTGACCGTAGCGAGTTCTGAATGCGGTTTTGGAGACGTCCTCATCTCGGACTCTCAGCTGATGATACCCTGACCTCAAGTCTATCTTGGAGTAGTAACTCGACCCCTGCAACTGGTCGAATAAGTCGTCTATACGCGGAAGAGGGTAACGGTTCTTCACCGTTACCTTGTTCAGTTCACGGTAGTCGATGCACATCCTGAAAGTGCCATCTTTCTTTTTCACGAAAAGTACTGGAGCTCCCCAAGGCGATGAGCTTGGACGAATAAAGCCCTTTTCCAAGAGCTCTTGTAACTGCTTCGACAGTTCTTCCAGTTCGGTTGGAGCTAAACGATACGGTGCGCGGGCTATTGGTGCTGCTCCAGGAGCTAACTCAATCTGGAATTCGACCTGGCGATGATGCGGCAAACCAGGCAAATCTTCAGGAAACACCTGAGGGTAGTCGCGTACAACTGGAATGTCTTCCAAATTCTTTTCTTTTGTTGATGCGTCAGTAACGAGGGCCAAAATAGCTGTGTGACCCTTCCGCAAACATTTCTGAGCCTTCAAGAAAGAGATGATGCCAACCACAGCACCACTCCTGTCGCCTTGAACTTCGAGAGGTTCTTGACCAGAACGGGGAATACGAATGATCTTCTCGCTGCATAAGATTTCTGCCTGATGTTGGGATAACCAATCCATCCCGATAACGATATCGAAGCTTCCTAAGACTATGGGAATAAGATCGATCGTGAAAGCTTGACCGGCTAAGACAATACTACAACCCCTGACTACTTGCGTGGCTTCTAGACTTTTACCATTAGCTAATTCTACTACATGTTTGGTGGGTAAGAGTGTTGGTGCACGTTTTAACAATTTACTGACTTTTAGCGATATATAACTTGTATCAGCACCCGAATCAAACAAAACAGTAACATAAATATCGTCGAGGAGAAACTTACCCATAACCACATTGGGATCGTTCATTGCGTCGCCTCGACCCAGTACGAAAGCACGTCCCCTTGCTTCGTTGCCATTGTTGTTGTTGTTCCCACCGTTGTTACCATTGCCCTGGTGGTTGTTGTTGTTGCGATTCTGGTTCTGGTTCAATTGAGGGCAATCGCGTTTGAAATGACCTTCAGCCCCACACTGGAAACATCCCCGGTTTCCACGCTGTGGTTGCTGCTGCTGTAGGTTCTGTGGAGCTGGTAGTTGCGGTTGCTGGTTCTGATTTGCAGGCCGTGGGCTCCTACAGTCTTTGGCCTCGTGACCCATCTTGAGACACCTTTGACAACGACCCTTGTTGCACTGGTCGCTGTGATGTCTGTTGCAGTTGTGACACTTGGGGTGAAACCCTTGATATCTTCTCTGTCTATGACCACCAGAGGATTGCTGGCTGGGACTCTGGTAGTGGTCAGTCTTCTGCTGCTGAGCTTGAGATTGAACTGTTGCTGAACCTTTGCTAGAATCCCCATCCCACTTTCTTTTGTTGTCACTGGGTGTAGTGGGAGTAGCGGCTGATGCGGTAGCACTGATGCGTTTGGGCAACTTGTTCTGTTCCACCGCCTGATCCGTGAGGCGATGAGCAAGACGCTGAATGTCTTGGATGTTGTCTAGGTTAGCCGATGTAACATGGCTCTGAATTTCTGAGGCTAGACCCTTGAGGTATAGTTCGATACGCTTGATCGGAGGGTCTACCATGGTTGGACACAAGATAGCCAGTTCGTTCGATCTCTTGGTGTAAGCCTCAATTTCCGATCCAGTCATTTTCAAATGATAAAGCTCCACTTCCAACTTGTGGATGTCGTCTCGCGTGCAGTATTCCCTTTTGATAAGTTCCTTAAAATCGTTCCAGGGTGTGGCGTTAGCAGCTGCCAACCCTAAGATCTGAACTTGGGCGTTCCACCAAGTTAGCGCAATCCCTTCCAACGTGCCAGTGGCGTACTTGACCCTGCGAGCCTCAGGGCATTCACACATCTCAAATACGGACTCGAGCTTCTCAAACCAATGGAGGAGTCCCACTGCCCCCTCGGTGCCACTGAAAGTGCTTGGACGACAGTCCATGAAGTTCTTGAAAGTGCAGACAGGTTGCGGAGCGTTTTGACCTGCTGGTGCAGCTGCAAGTGCCGCAGCTACTCGTTCATTGATAAGCGCCGTCAACTGGGCTTGAGTCATGTTCACACGTCCAGACATGATCTTCATAGTGAAAGTAGAGTAAGTGAGAATGGTTCGCGAGTAGTGCGATGACAGAAAAGTGTAAGCACATAGGTATTCTCATGCAATAGAGTCATGTGTATCAAAGCGTACTACGAGCAAAGTTCTATGCATTTCTAACAAACAGGTAATAGACATAAACCATATTACCTAAGATGTCGAGTCTTGCACGTGGAGCGAAGCGTCGTTGTGGATCGTTGAGAGCACTGTACTGGTTATAGTCTGGTTTTAATAAAACGTTTTCCCATATTAAAACCGAGTTCTCTATAACCAGTGGCTCTGATACCAATCTATCACACCCCCAAAATCCACCTGCGGAGTATCACCGCTTGGGAGCGTGACATGACCAGGATCAAGCCACCAATCATATCAAACATAGCATTTAATAATAAAAGTAGAATATGTAATTCATCACGACATGATTGATGTTCAAAACCAAACTTTGTTTAAGTAGCGGAAGCATGTAAGTAAACCCAACATAAATAATAATGTATGAAATGTCATAAGTGATTAATTAAGCATTCATGATCCATGCCCACGACGACCTGTTCCTCCTTGTGTAAGCTCCATAAATACCTAAGGTCCTGCAAGGCATGCAGCAGAGAGTCAACAACTAGTTGAGCGAGTTCACAGAAAGAAAGTTCACTAACAATTCATATATGCATTTAGTGGGGGCTTCCCATGTAAGTATGTACTAATAGTGGGGGTTTCCCATGGTCATATGTATTACTAGTGGGGGTTTCCCACGTTTATCTTTACTAATGGGGGCTTCCCATGTTTGTACTTACTAGACTATTTGCAACCATATGTTCTTCCTAATCCGAGAACAGGAATACGTACAAGGTCATGTAGGATTTACGTGAGTGCCCTTCCCCGAGGACAGTGGTACGTGTGGGGTTTACGTAGGATTTACGTAAGTGTCCTTCCGACCCGGAAGACAGTAGTAGGTATTAGTTTACGTAGGTTTTACGTAAGTGTCCTCCCGACCCGGGAGATAATAGTAGATACTAGGTTACGTAGGTTTTACGTAAGTGTCCTGGCTATCCTGAGGACGATGGTCTATAGTCTAGCGATTGCGTAAGTACGAGTAATTATCCATTTCCAATATTCCAACCCAATTCCCAACCCGGGAATCCCATGCCTTGGCTGTGTGAACTCACCTTGGGTTTGCTCGGCAGATACACAAAAAGGTTCTTGAACTAAGAGAGGTCAACCACGTCCTAACAGGGTTACCATACAAGTCAGGTTTTGACTAAAGTAATGCATGTATGTTTACACATAGTCTAACCAATCACGAGCACGTATAGTTCATGATAACACGTTTGGTACGGTAACAGTCAAGAGCATATCATATTCATACTTGAGCGATTTAGATAACCAAGCCCAAAAGATAGTAGGCCCAACATGTTGTGCGGTCGGCACAGCCTTGTGCGACCCACATCATGTGGTGCGATTCAGCTGAACATCCGGCCCAAAATAACAAGAAGCCCAATAACAATCTAAGCATAAACACGGCCCAATCAAAAGTGCCTAAGCCTTGTGCGATTCGGACAACTTGTACGATCGGACTAACCCAGCCCAAATGGTACCCCCGTCCCAACATAACAATCCAAAACATATTGGCCCAAACAAAATAACGTACAAGTGATTTGTGCGATCGGAGCAGACTTGTGCGATCTGCTCGGTTTGTGCGACTAGGTGATTTGGGCTGTTCGGCCCAATAGCACAACATAACAATTTGTGCGGTTCATTAGTTCTTGTGCGACTGAGGCACCTTGTGCGCTTGAATTTGTGCGTTTATCCTTGTGCAACCGAAGTCTCTTGTACGATCTAGGGACTTGTGTGATCAGTTACAATTTCCTAATTTCATGCAATCATTTACCAATCCCAATTCAATTCGTTTGACCCAAATTAACGGTTTCCTTATTTTGTGATAATCAATCACACCAACAGTTTCTAAACCAACCAAATTATCGATCAAACAAGGCAATTTTTAAACTAACTCATAAGAACCCTAATCCGATTCAATCATGAACAAACATTATAACATGAACAAGCATCATAACATTCAATCGGATTAAGCCTTACAACATAACACCCTCAAAGCCGATCAATACTAATACTCGAATCTATGGCATAACATCCGATTAACATGAGCATATTCCAAAACACACATACAAGCCGATTACATGCATCCATTCGGTTCTCATACAACATGAACAATCCGATTTCTATGAACATTAACAATGATTTAACAAGCATCATCAAATCGGTTCTAGCTTATCATCACATATACATTCCTAATCGATATAGTCTAAGCATGAGATCATATCATCATTCAACAATGAAACAATAACAAAATACTAACCGATATGAAAGATGGTGAACAAGAATTGATCCAAACGAGTAGTCTTGGTGCCGTCGGTTTCGAAGGAGAGACGAGAGAGAGCTAGGGTTTTGTGCGTGTTGGTGTTGTTGTAACAAGTGAGAACCAAAACTCTTAGGGGGATTTCTTGTATGCGTGTAAGAGGAGGATGGGCCGAACCCACACATGGGCTGCCCTTTTGGTCCTATTACAATAGATACGGCCCCAAGTGAGCTTGTGTGATCAGGTGTAGTGTTGTGCGATCGGATCATGTTATGCGTTTAATACAAACATTCAATAACGTACATACATGCACATAATAACATTCAATAAATCAAAGCTCATATAATTACAACACGTTCACATACGTTACACAAAGTAGGTTCGAAATACGAGTTGTCACATTGGGTTCGCTAAAAGGTCATTCGGAGGTATAATTAAATATATTGACACTTTTAGTCCCTCTAACTTGCAAAGTTGCACGTAACTTTACTTATAGGCATAAAAACCTTAGATGGCCATTACTTGGCGTTCCCGAGAGTATAATCAAATATCATGAAGCTCCCGGTTTGTTAAAAGGTCACTCAGGGGTAAGAATTAACATGTTGACACTTTTAACCCTTTATTGCGCAAACTTTCAATTTATTACGGAAACGGCTACACTTAATCATCAAGTGGCACATTTCTGAACAAAATCATCGTGAGAGGTTATTTTAGAAACTTATTTTAGGTATGCTAACACTTCCAGTCCCTTCAAAATCAAAGTTTTCGATTTTTCGAAAAATTAGTACCTAAATTTCATTGTTTGACTTTACTAGGGTTTATTACACGTGTCAATACATCATTGGACGTGATTTTACGAGGTGTTACATCCTCACCCCCTTAAAAGAAATCTCTACCTCGAGATTTGCTAAAATGCTGGAAGTACTTTGTGTCACATAATGGACTTAATTTCTATAGTATATTTGGAGCCTCTCCAAGCTCCCAGGTTGACCTCTATAATAGGTACACGTATCCTTTTTTTGGAGCTTCTTAACCTGCCGATCCTAAATCGATACAGGTTTCTCATCATATCATAGATCTGCATATCATTATGTGATAATGCTTCTTGACTTATTGGGGAAACATATCCTTAAACCTTTAGTGTGGGTCATATTGTGAGTTCCACCAAGCTCCTTAAATGGGTTTTAGCTCATAAGCTATTTGATCTTGATATATTCGATTCCTTCGAATGATTTTATATATTCAGAGCCTATCTAGTCTGATAATTAACAAATTGGTACACCCTTCCAGGGTAATATCTTTAGGAGGGTTACTCCCTTCAATAATCCTTGATTTTCTGCCAATACTGGCAATTTACAGATGATCATGGATTTGTTCGATCTTATTCGTTGTTTCCAAAGCAACTTTCAGATCCTGATAATCGGACTTACAAATCTTTTGTCTAACAATAATTGTTTAACATTCCATCTATGCAAGGTCTCCAAAGGAGCAGCCTTGATACTTATATAACAACTATTACAAAAAAGTTGATCTTAAGGTGAGATGGTAATTCCAACCACTGCTTAAAACTAATTTTAAGGAATAGCTAATCCTTGCCGCTAGTCAAACAAATTGACGATCCTGTGCAGCTGATGGATATTCTTAATTGTTGCCTAGTTACGGTTGCGGTAATTAATGCATAAGCAAAATGAACCGTCTTTCTTAATTAACTATACCGGATTCTCAGAATATTGAGTTAGGCTATATGAATCCTTTATTTAAAGAACTCACTTAATCAGGGTTTTGATTCTTCCAATGATGGTACTAGCCGTCTTGGAAATTTCATAATAATATAGCCCTAAATGGGATATAAATCTTAACTCTACTTGCCTCTCAGGAGGTGAACAGGGTAATCTTAGGAGAAGGTAATCAAGATACAAGAAGGTTGCAGAGATTTTCCAAATCTCAGGCTCCAGTTTATCCATCATTGCTCGTGTCAAATAAGTGACACGTTTATGTTACAAGTCCACTAATTCCTTAATCGGGAACATTTATTTTGACAATTCCATTCTGGATATCTTCTTTGAATACCATTAGTTGACTTTAGTACCATATGACCATCGGGATATCTTTGTGGCCCCATGCATTAAACCTCCATACTGATCAGGCATGGAAGCAATCTATGGAACATATTAAGATACACAAATCCTCATATGGCGCTTTTGTCAAACCATCTGGTATTCTTTATCGATAGAGATTAAAGAGATATCAATTATACATGCTGACGCATTTCCTCTAGAGAGAGGAAACTTCTAAAATTCTATGATTAGAGGTTTCTGACAGAAACAAAAGCAATGGTTCTTATGATTTCGCCTGTAAGTTTTATCTTACTCTTAACATCTGGGGTTCTTACGGGAAATATTTTTTTTAAAAGTTTGCTAAGCTTAGGGTTTTATGAGAAACTTATCAGTACCCGAAACCAAACGAAATTCTTAAAATCACAATAGGGGATTTATCTAGTATCATTATTAATGTGCACTGCCTTTAATCATACATCAGGAGGGTTAAACACCTCCATTCTTAATCCTTTTAAACTCAGCTGTAGAATCCTTAACAATTTTAGGGCAGACTCAGCTTTGACCGGTTATTTCTTAATCTATATAACGTGAGTAGCTGAGGTAGATCCTTAATGGATTTATGATGAGCAGGTTTTGAAAACTTTTCATGACTTTTCTTATATCCTTTCTAGCAGCTTGGTTAATTACAGTTTTGGAGACTAACTTCATTAATATTGAGGCTCACATCTGTTGCGCCATTAACACTTGTCGCATCTCTAGCATTGCGACTGTTGTTTGAATTAGATACCAAATTCAACAAGTGCTCAGGCAATCCTTACCATGTGTCTTTCTTGAATTGCCAAGGGCTTAACATAAAAAGTCTTGATAACTACTTGCTTCTTATTACCCACAATATGGGCTTGGTTACAGGATAACCAATCCATTCCTATCACTATATCGAGTCCCTCTATTTCAATGGAACCAGGACAGTGGAAAAGAATGGTTCTTGATGGATATAAAACTTCCATCTAATGTTGCCGAAGCAGTCTCTGAGGTACCATCGACCAATTCTTCTCCATACGTAATGCTTAGAGTTTTAACTGGCAGATTTAATAATTTACTAATTCTATTGTCTATAAAAGACTTATCTGTACCTGAATCAAGTAATACTCTAGCATGAACGTCATTAATCAGGAAGGTACCTGTTGTGACATTGCCATCCTGAACAGCCTCTTGAGCATTCATTTGAGAGCCTCCAGCTTTGGTCTTCTTAGCCTCCCCAGGCTTGTTGGTTTAATTTGGGCAATTAGTTTTCGATGTGCCCGATTTCCTTACAACCATAGCAGGTTGCGTCCTTTCTATCTCGGCACTCCAAAGATTTGTGCCTTTCTTTATTACAAATTTCACAAGGCTTAGCTTGTGAATTCCAAATGCCCTTCTCTTTAGTCGCCTTCTTTGGGCAGCGGGTCTTTATGTGCCTCTTCTCCCCACAACCACAGCATGTGGCGTCCTTCAAGTCCTTGCATTCATGAGTCTTGTGATCTGTCTTCCTACAGATGCCACATCTCATGATCTGCTTTTGGATACATTTTCCGAAGTGTTGTTTTCCCGCAGGTTTTACATTTGGGTTTTGCCTCATTTGGCTTGGACTAGTTATAAATTGGACTAGTCTTACCCTTTTTGTAACCCTTATTTGGGATATTCTCGCACTTCCTCTTATGATCCGTAAATACTCGGTCCATTGCTTAGTTTACGGCTATATTTAACATAGCTTGTAACTCGGTGTCCGTTAAGTTCAGTCTTGCATCCTTATTCTGATCAACGGGACGATTGTGAGCTTCAGAGGAGTCGGCCATGATGAAGCTTTGCAGACTACAAACCAAGCAGTAATAATTTGCTGAATTGTCGAACTTGATGATTAAATAGCCATGGTGTAAACCAACCATATAGGCCAATAGATAGTATTTATTTGATTATGTTTTGCCTAGGTTTTTAAATAAACCATCTTTGGCGTTTTAAACGGAATATAATCCTTCATATTTATTCGGACATTTTATATAGCACAAGGGCTTGTTCCAAAGGACTTTTGGTGGCACAGAGGCCTTGTCACTAGGGAAATTTTAAAACATAATAAGTGATTCCTTTGGATCGGAAAATTTCATAGTTCATTGTCTTGACAAGAAGTTATGAAATGAAACTATCTTTTTCATGTATACATCCTTACCCGTAGGTATACATCCCAGATGGATGTTTAGATGTGTACATCATGTTCGACGTTTATTAGTCATGATTCCTATTGATCATTAGGCTAAATGAGGGGTTGGAAGATTTCTAATATAAGGATGACAAGTGTGATTTCATCGCATCACCCATTGTCAGGAGTGTTAACACATTTTCAGGTGTTTAACAAGGATCTGAATCTCTTTAAACAGGTCTTACCATCGTAGCCAGGTCCTTAATGACATTCAAGCTAGGTTATACCCTTTGAGACTCTTTTTACTATAAATACTGGTAGGAAAGGAATGATATTTATTTTATTCAGGATTTTTATTACAATCCTATATTACAGTTTAATATTGGCACAAAAGGCCTAGTCACGTAGACATGTTTAATTTATAACCAGCATTCTCACAGAATCGAGGTATTAGGGTCTGAATCCAAGTTCATTACCTTTTCTTGACAGGGAGTTGTAGGCTACCACTGTCTTTAGTCCCAGAGGACGTTAATTATTGCCCGTAGGCACTTCATCCTTAAGGGATGGTTACATAATTATAGGGAAATTACATTAACCCAATTTTAAGATGGCCTGTGTGATTTTATCACATCACAGTTTGCCAAGCATGTTAACATACTTACAGATGTTAACAAGAATTTGGAATCTTTTGGACAGGTTCTACCATCTTGGCCATGTCTGCAATGACATTTAGGCTAGGTTTTACCATCTTGGCCATGCTTGTAATGACATTTAGGCTAGGTTTTACCATCTTGGCCATGTCTGCAATGACATTTAGGCTAGGTTTTGCCTTTAAGATTCATTTAATATTTCACGCAGAACAATCCTAAATTGAGATGTTATCAAGGATCTGAATCTAATTGTGGAACTACCATCTTGGCCCTGTCTTAAATGACACATGAGCTAGGTCCTGTCCTTTTTAGATTTTGCCATCTTATAATCATGGTAGATCTTATAATAGGAACGTTATTTTAAATCTAACCGTCCCATTAAAATTTAAACAGGTACATGGTTGCCCTAAACGGGACTTCTAAGGAATAGTGATGTCCTCAAAGGGACTGAAAGATAAATATGTCCTTATAAGGACTCCTAAGGAAACGATCTTTAGCAAAAGGAGTTTCTTCTTCATTTTATTTCTGAATGCTTTCCACTTGGTTGCACGCTAATCCTAGTCGCATTACGAAGCGCGGCCTTCCCTAGGCTTCAAATGGGGAGAATTTCCATTATGGCTGTCACACCCCGACCGCGTATAACATGCAACCGCGGCGGAAACGTCGGGGAGTGTTGAGACAGAATTATTTGTTTCACAACCATGGCATACAAAGTTATATTATATTTATCATACACGAGTGTTACATTGTTTCAAAACAGGAAATAAAGTGTTCAGAACATATTCAAACTAAGTCTATCTTCGTTTTATGTCTCTAAGGCACAGGTCCGCCCTAGTGTCACAATCATCATCCTAAGAGACAGTTCCTGAAAACCCATGTGAAAGTAGGTAAGTCAGCATAAAAATGCCTGTGAGATACATAGGATTTGTGAAAATGGGATTCATGACTTGAGTTTAAAGAAAACGTTTAATAACAGTCAGTCATGAACCTTGTAATTTGTTTTGTTTTGTAAATCATATGATAACGATAAGATCAGATGATATGTATAAATAAAATGTAAGGTTAAATGAATAACCTAGTAAAATGAGTTTGTATAAGATAAGTTATTTGTAAAAATAATGTCTTGTGAAGAATATGTTATTTGTGTAAAACGTATTATGTCTAAACTGAAATTATTTAAATAATGCTACGATAGGTAATATTATACAAACATTTATATATAGGAAGTACCAGCAGCGTATCCACCATGTTTGTATCATATTACATACGCCACGTTACTCAAACCATTTACCCAAACCAACCACCATGTAAATTGTTCATGTATAAATCAATCGTCAAGTGTTATTGTGTAAACCATATCAAAATATTCATGTCTAATGTAAACCACCAGATGTGTATATCGATGTCAAATTGTTTATGTTTAATGTAAATCATTGTAATGTGTATCCAAAATATCATGTATGGCATGTGAAAATGTATCAATTTGGGCCATAGGTAAAATGCACAAAAACAGGGTATTGAATTAAACATAGTTTAAGTCAAAGTTATGTTTTGTGGAACAATTGCATGCTATACTGATACAAAACATTTATGAGGTATTGTGAAAATTCATACATTCAAGCCTTTGTGACTGGGATGATAGACCTTTAAACAAATTAAAGGTCTATATGTGTTATTGTTTATCGAATTCGGTCATTCCTTCCAATCCAAACAAACCTGAGATTTTAGGAATGGGAGTTGTCAAGTCCTATGGTACCATTACCTACTAACGAGTGGCGTAGCTAATGTTAATGAATGTACATTGTATCATTTGAACAAACCAAATGTCATACCAAAATGTGAGCATGTGATGAATAAATTACTAAGTATGCACACAATGGGCATACATAGCATACAATGTAATGTAAAATAATGTACTAAGTACGCACACAATGGGCATGCATAGCATAAAATGTATTGTAAATCGATTGTACTAAGTATGCACACAATGGACATACATAGCATAAACACAATGAAATCATGTACTATAGATGTACTAACGAACATAATAAGCATATGATATGAAAACATTGAAAGCATAAAAGTAACAAGTAGGCACATGTGTTCCACCCCAAAACAGTTTGGAAAACAGTAAAAGAGGGGTCTATGTACTCACCTGAGATTGCTTTGAAGTTCTTGTATAACAACAAAATAATGCTAGAGATCACGGATATCAAACGGCACCTAATATAGGTAACTATGTTAATATACCGGACCTAAATCGGAGGATTTAGATAGAATGAGGGTTTGTAAACCAAACGAGTATGGAGGCTCGTGTAATATGGTTTCACAAAGCCTTCATACTAAAATGAAACCTATCCTAAGTGCTTACGACCCATTACGACCCGTTTAGGTAGCTTATGCTACCTTAACGCGTCGTTCGCGTAAAACGCGTTTGGAACGCCTAACATTGTGACCATAAGGTATAACCTCGGAAGGTTATTCCCTATACAACTATGGTCACCTAATGTGTTTGGTTGGATCCTAATGATCGACCAAAGGGGTTGGGTTCGAAAGTATAAGCGATTGTTTAGATCGCTTACCTTACGACCCTATATAAGCACTATACTAAAAGTGACGAGCTAAGCATGTTAGAACATGCTTAACTAAGTTTAGAAAACTGGTTTGGCATCAAAACAAACAGTTTTGATACCTATGAGTAGTTTGGTTACAAAATACACAAGAATGCGCATTTTGGCTGAAACTACGACTCGTCGCTGAGCCTAGATAACGTGGTAATCAGTAGGTATAGTTACTATGGACTATAACCATCGTGATCACGCTCACGTTATGAAGTTCCAACGAAATTCGTGTTGACCATAAGCTGGTCAACGCAGAAAGTCAAACAAAGTTTGACTTTAGCACTAGAAAGCGATTAAAAGAACAAAAGAACACTTACGAAGGGTCCCCGAAAGCTAAACTTGATCCAGGAGCTCAGGTATGAAGCAATGGCATCAACTTAGAGCTCTTTGATTAGTTTTGTGGGTTTTACACCAAATGGGGGGGTATTTATAGGAAAAGCAAAACCGTTAGGATCGTTTCTTGAATTTCGTGCCATGATCTCATCCGTACACTTGTCAAGATGTTGTGGTATCACATTATGACCTTAACTCTAGAGATTGTGAAGGGGCATTGCCCTTTGGAGTGATTGAAAGGCCAAAAACAGCAAAAAAATGGGTTTCTGCATCTGCAGGGCTGACGCGGCCCGTGTAAGATTTGGACATGGTCTTACGCGCCCCGCCTGGGAGTCCAGATCAGAACGCAAGTTTCAGAAATGACAGTTTAGGTCCCTGTTATGGTTTAAGGCCATTTCCGACACATTCAAGGCCCGGTAAGACATCTTTAAGGCCCTAAAATGATGCCTAAACATTGAGGACATGAAACATGCTAAAAAATATGTCGGATGTTGGTTCGTTTGGTCGTACGATCACGATGTTCTGTTAATTACGACGGAATACGCATAAGCGCGAAAAACGATCCAAATTGCGCGACGAATGGATTTTTCTCATGCCAAACACTAAGGCATAATATTAGGATGCTTACATAAATTTTTGGATGTCCGGATGTATTCAGAACGTAAGTTATGCGCGAAAGTGCAAACTTATGCACTTTTTGACACTTTTAGTCCCTGAATGACCCAAAAGTTTATTTTAGCACACCGAACCTCTCAAAGCCTATTTCTAAGCTATGTAAAGGATATTTAAGGTGTGTTTAACTTATGGTCATGTTCTGGAATGTTTGTTACAGTTCAAATTGGCATACTTTCACAATTTGTCAAGTTTAGTCCCTGTAAGCGTATTAACTTGTTTTTGCCATACCAAAGCCTTCAAAACTTATTTCTAAGTTATGTAAAGGTTATTTAAGGTATGTTAAGTATATGTTGATGTTCCGAAGTATTTGTCGCATTAAACTGGGTACGTTTACGCACAAGTTTGCGTATAATTCTCCAAAAAGCGATGTAGAGTATGAATTTGAACAAAAGTCAAAACATGAAAAATGTAAAACACAACCAAACAAACATTGGGATCAAATAACATTGTTTTATTGATAATTGAACTGTTCACAATGATTTCAAGCACAAATGTTACAGTCTCCCCTACTTATGGAAATTTCGTCCCGAATTTATTTAGAGGAAACTCGTGGAAAAAGATGCGGATATTTTGCCTTCATTTGATCTTCGCGTTCCCAAGTAAACTCTGGTCCACGCTTAGATTCCCAGCGAACCTTGACCAAAGGAATGTGTAGGACCGGTTTTGGCACCGTTCGATTGCGTAACGAACGTTTCACGTGCGGAATCCGTGGACGAACGTGATCGAACACACGATAACGTACTACTAACGTGATTTCATTGATAGATTTGACGCTTCGGTACAAGAATTCACGTTTACACTACTTTCTCTCTCTACTTTCTCTCTCTAGAAAGTCTTCTCCTCCAAGTCTCCTACTAAACTCTTCCAAAAGTCTAACTAAAATCATAACATAAGCTCCTATTTATATGGTCAAGGCACTTTAATGATAGTTCTCATTAATTACAAGTTTGCCACCTTGCCATTTCTAACTAAATAAGACATTACGCGCTTGATTCCTTTCGACTTTTCACTACGACTCGGATTGACGAAGGCGATAGACATTACGTGCATCAACAATCTCCCCCTTGGATATTGCCATAGTCAATCTCGTAGCGAAACTCATAGCGACTTGACTTTCTCTCTCTTTAAGACTCGAACGAAGATGTAGTCGACAGACAACTGCACTAACAAACTCCCCCTTGGATGTTGACGGAATCTTTAGTGAGAGTCTTCAAATACTCTTGTTCGAACAGAATCCTGGTGGATCTGTCTTCAGCTTTCGTTGCTCTCTTTCTTCAGAATCTTCAGGCTCCCCCTTTCGTCAAGCTTCCGTGCTTTTGGGATCGACGCCTTGCTTTCCGAATACAAGCTCCTTTTGCATTAAGCTCGTCTTCAGACTCCCCCTTAGACTCGGCTGTCGGGATCGTAGTCTGGCTTTTCGTAGCGACAAATTCTGAAACCTGCACATCTCAAATACTCTATTACAAACCAATAAAGTTGTGATTCAACTTAATGAATCAACTAAGCATTTGAGAATTTTCTAATACAATTTGAAACATTCCAAATTCTGATTCAACTTAATGAATCATCTTAAACATTTCAAACCAATTAACCAAACCGTCTGTTCATCATGTTTAGCCTTTGAGATTTTGAATGTCAGCTTTTCGTCATCAGTTGTCGAAAATCTTTTTGAATTTTTGAAAATAAGAAACATAAATGCAGAAATGCAGAAATAAAATGCAGAAATGAAATATGTACACACATATTTTTGTGAGTTTGTGCAAGAGGATCATATCAGTTTTGAGACAAATCACCAACACCGTTAAGCTTTTAGACATTTTAAGTTCTAAACGATTCACGTTGATTGACGATATAGTTGTCCTCTTAAATTTTCATACAATTTTCAATCCATTCAGGATACTATTTAAGTGTTTTATGAACTTAGTTCGATTCATGTGTCCCACCTCTTGAATATACTCCCGTATCCAGAATCCCAATATTCAGTCTTACAGGTATGAATACTACAATGATATCTGTACATAAATTAGGGGTTAAATGCGAGAACTAAGGGATCTCAGGTCAGAACTTCCGTTCAGCAGAGAGATATCAGCTTCGACTTAACAGTGTGTCCCCTTTAGAGGATCTTTTCAGCTACAACAGATGATTATCAATTTTATTGTCTAATCAGCTGAGGGCTTTATGCTATCTTTCAAGCATTTTGCGGAAAGTATTAGCCAAGGACTAGGTCAGAACTACCTTTCAGCAGAACTCCTGGAATAATACCCCAGACATCATAGAGTATAAACACCTAGTATATCAGAATACGAGACCTTTCAAACGAGATTTCAGGGGTTACCTATATATCCAAGTAGTGTTCCCCACGAATTTCACAAGTTTGAAATTTTAGGTTTATATCCCGAATAAATCTACTAAATGTACAAAAACCTATCGTCACATCATCAGTGAGACCGTTTATCACATTTTACATTACATTTCTTTAGCATGCTGTGATAGTCCACTGATTTACTATCATTTCCTCTTTTTCACAACAAAACTCATTTTGACTTTTTAATGTTTTTGATTTTTTTCAAATTTTCTAATTTTTTTAAAATTTTTCTCCCCCTAAAATCAAAATATGTTTCAATTTTGATTTTCTAGGAAAATTTGAAACAAACTGTACAAACTTGACAACTTGATGAGAATCACTTCAATTCTCCATCCACTTGGCGTAAACAATCAGAACTCCCCCTCACAACAAACTATTTTCCCATTGTGATTTCAAAACACTTAAGTTTGTTTTAATCAAAATGGTTTTTCCAGAAAATTAGTTTTGTGTGTCATTTCACAAATACGGGGTTTATCACATTGTTTTACAAATTATCATTTGTAGGAAAGATGAATCAAGTACAACTTAATGTCCCTGATTTATCTTTTGAAAGACGAAAAATCACCAGAGTGAAATTTCTCAAGAAATGTGCCGATTCATGTTCCACGCTTACCAACCTGGGAACTCCGGCAAGTCGGGTTTTTCATTTGAAAAGTTTCACCCAAGCCTGACTGTCCTTGGGTGATTTTGAATTCTTGTTCAACAATGGTGGAAAGTTTGAATCATCCATTGTTAAACCTGAATTCTCAGTTTTTACCTCAACAACTGGCTCTTCTGGCTTTAACGAACCAGAATCATTGCCTACAGATGGCTTGTCTGACTTTGATGAGTCAGATTCATCGCCTGAAGGTGGCTTGTCTGACTTTGGCACGTCAGATTCATCGCCGACCTTTTCCTTCTTCTTTTCCTCTTTCATCCTCAGATTTGCATCTGACGAATTCGGTTTACTTGACTTTGTTGTCGAGTGAATCGATTCATCAGCACTCTTAATCGATCTGTCGGATGAACCCGAGGACAAAATCTTCTCGAGATATTCTCTCGCCTTCTTCCTCTTTTTCCTCAGTCTGTCTTTCTGCCCCTGTGAAAGTTTTACTTTCTTTTCTTGAGTTGACTGTACTTGAACTTTAGGTTTCAGAACCTTCTGTTCCTGGGGCTTGACTTTGACTGGAATCTTTGCCACTTTCTGAGACTTAACCCTCCATCTTTCACTAGATTTCCTTGGGCAATCTCTGGCAATGTGACCTTTGATTTGGCAGTTATAGCATCTCCTCGCCTCAAATCTCTGTCTCTGGCAGTTAACAGCAATGTGTCCTCGATAACCGCATTGGTAACACACTCTGTTATCATGCCAATCACCATTTTCATACCAAACACTTAGATCAAAGCACTGTTTGGCTTGGTGATACTCTTTCCTCTTCTTGATTGTTGGATTTGGCTCTTGAGCACTATGGTCAAACCTGCACCACTCATTACCAACAATTTTTGAGTTTTCGTTTTTCAATTTTTGTGGTTTTTGATTGCGATTGGATGATCGATCTGATGAGCTTTTATTATCGTTTTGAACATTTTTCAAATTTTTAACTTTTTGTTTCTGTTCTACAATCTTCTTAACAGGTTCCTGCTTTGAGCATTCACCTATTTCAGTAGATTGCAAAACAGTAGTTTTGAATTTTTCTTCTAATTTTAAAAACAATTTTTGTTTTTCAATTTTTTCATTTACATCATCAGATTTCTCATCACAATCTTCAACTTTGACATTATCAAAGTTTGTGACATCATCACTTATTGGAATTTCATTGATCGGTTCTGGACAAACATACTGTACAGAAGTCACAAAACCTTTCAACTTACTTTCTAATTCATTAATTTTAATATGATCAATTTTAGCTTCTTTTTCAAGCTGAATGATTTTAGCAAGATAAGAATTGATTGCAATTTGTTTTTCAAGATTATCTTTACCAAAAATATCTCTCTCATCTTCTAAAATCTTGATTTGTTTTTGAAAATCGTTTTCAATTTTTGATTTTTCATTTTCAAAAACTTTTTCTTTTTCTTTCAAAATTTTGTTTTCCAATGTCAAACTGTCCAAATCACTTAACAGTTTGACATTGTCTAATTCAAATTTGTCACATTTTGAACACTTCTCGATCATCTTTACATCCTCAGCTTTCTTCTCAACCTTAATCGCTGAAATTTCTTTAACCAGCTCCTCTACATCTTGACCGATTTTCTCAGATTTTAATTTTGCTTCATCAGCTGCTTCTTCACTACTAATCTTTTGTAGTTCAAGTTCTCGCTCTTTAATCTTCTCGATAAACATGCACAAAGTCACTTCTAAGTATCTCTTCTTCCAATCTGACAGATACGTTCTCCATTCATCACCCGGTAAAGCATTTTCCAGTTTGTTAACCCATTCCTCATTTGTCTTGGTAATCTTCAAACTCACCATTATCCAATACAGCTCGACATACCTTTCGATCAATTCTTCAATCGATTCTCCATCGATACCTGAAAAATTATTGAACTTGTTCAGTACAATATTAATTGCAAAATCCATTTTCGGTATTAAACGATTCACAAAAACGAATTTTCAATCACTTCAAAACTTTCACACAAACAAATGACTATTCGATTGAATATCAAAGATTAGGTGAACGTGGATCGAGTGGAAATTCGTTTGTGTGTATAACCGATGCTCGACAAACTACCGTGGATTTCCTGCAAACAAGCAAGTAAACAATTAGATCAAAACTAATTTAATTCGTAACAGTGTGTGGATGAACCCAATCTAAGACTCGTTTGTCGAAGATTCGTGAACCCGTTCCAATGAATGTACACTGTTAACTCAAATGCCCCCAATTCTTTATAGAATAATAGTTTTTTTTTAATCAATTACAACAAACAAGACATGGGCTGTGATTGGTTGTATGGACGGTGCAAGCTAAAGATTAAAACGGCCGTGTGGGGCGGTGCTAGAAATAAGGGATTGGGCCAAATAAAAGTAGTGGGCGGTGCACTTCAAAGATAGTGATTGGGTTGATTTGGACGGTGTACTTCAAACAAAAACAACTGACAACCACTTTAAGTGAGCTTCACATGGGACGGTGACTGAGACCTGCAACTTATCTTCTCCTACTGATAACGATGACACAAGTGCGAACCTCAATCAAACCTTAAAAGCGATCCATATTTGTCACAATGAGCGGTTCTGAGTTTTTCTTAAAAGCGAGCCCAAGTCTGTCTTAAAAGCGATCTATAGTTTGTAATTTTGGAGCGGTTCACACGTAATCACTATAAGCGGTTCATAAAAGTGTCTTACGAGCGGTTCATACACATTGATTACGAGCGATCCAACTACTTTCCAATAAGCGACCCACAATAGTGCCACAAAAGCGTTCCACACCTGAATTTTGACGCGAATTCGGTTCGAAAAACTGCAATTTCTCCAAAACGGCTTGGAATTTCGATGTGAAACTTGGTAGGGTTTTGATTCAATGATATTCGCACAATATACTAGAATTTCAGACGAATCGGACCGTGAAAACACGTTCAATTTGTCGAATTTCCGTATAAACCGTAAGAAATGAGTAGAAGATAAAGAAATTGACGAATTTGGATCTGATTTGGCTCTGAATACGCTGAAATCTGTACGAGAACGACGTGTTTGATCAAGCAATCGAGCTCCTTGCTCTGATACCACTTGTAGGACCGGTTTTGGCACCGTTCGATTGCGTAACGAACGTTTCACGTGCGGAATCTGTGAACGAACGTGATCGAACACACGATAACGTATACTAACGTGATTTCATTGATAGATTTGACGCTTCGGTACAAGAATTCACGTTTACACTACTTTCTCTCTCTACTTTCTCTCTCTAGAAAGTCTTCTCCTCCAAGTCTCCTACTAAACTCTTCCAAAAGTCTAACTAAAATCATAACATAAGCTCCTATTTATATGGTCAAGGCACTTTAATGATAGTTCTCATTAATTACAAGTTTGCCACCTTGCCATTTCTAACTAAATAAGACATTACGCGCTTGATTCCTTTCGACTTTTCACTACGACTCGGATTGACGAAGGCGATAGACATTACGTGCATCAACAATCTCCCCCTTGGATATTGCCATAGTCAATCTCGTAGCGAAACTCATAGCGACTTGACTTTCTCTCTCTTTAAGACTCGAACGAAGATGTAGTCGACAGACAACTGCACTAACAAACTCCCCCTTGGATGTTGACGGAATCTTTAGTGAGAGTCTTCAAATACTCTTGTTCGAACAGAATCCTGGTGGATCTGTCTTCAGCTTTCGTTGCTCTCTTTCTTCAGAATCTTCAGGCTCCCCTTTCGTCAAGCTTCCGTGCTTTTGGGATCGACGCCTTGCTTTCCGAATACAAGCTCCTTTTGCATTAAGCTCGTCTTCAGACTCCCCCTTAGACTCGGCTGTCGGGATCGTAGTCTGGCTTTTCGTAGCGACAAATTCTGAAACCTGCACATCTCAAATACTCTATTACAAATCAATAAAGTTGTGATTCAACTTAATGAATCAACTAAGCATTTGAGAATTTTCTAATACAATTTGAAACATTCCAAATTCTGATTCAACTTAATGAATCATCTTAAACATTTCAAACCAATTAACCAAACCGTCTGTTCATCATGTTTAGCCTTTGAGATTTTGAATGTCAGCTTTTCATCATCAGTTGTCGAAAATCTTTTTGAATTCTTGAAAATAAGAAACATAAATGCAGAAATGCAGAAATGAAATATGTACACACATATTTTTGTGAGTTTGTGCAAGAGGATCATATCAGTTTTGAGACAAATCACCTACACCGTTAAGCTTTTAGACATTTTAAGTTCTAAACGATTCACGTTGATTGACGATATAGTTGTCCTCTTAAATTTTCATACAATTTTCAATCTATTCAGGATACTATTTAAGTGTTTTATGAACTTAGTTCGATTCATGTGTCCCACCTCTTGAATATACTCCCGTATCCAGAATCCCAATATTCAGTCTTACAGGTATGAATACTACAATGATATCTGTACATAAATTAGGGGTTAAATGCGAGAACTGAGGGATCTCAGGTCAGAACTTCCGTTCAGCAGAGAGATATCAGCTTCGACTTAGCAGTGTGTCCCCTTTAGAGGATCTTTTCAGCTACAACAGATGATTATCAATTTTATTGTCTAATCAGCTGAGGGCTTTATGCTATGTTTCAAGCATTTTGTGGAAAGTATTAGCCAAGGACTAGGTCAGAACTACCTTTCAGCAGAAGTCCCGGAATAATACCCCAGACATCATAGAGTATAAACACCTAGTATATCAGAATACGAGACCTTTCAAACGAGATTTCAGGGGTTACCTATATATCCAAGTAGTGTTCCCCACGAATTTCACAAGTTTGAAATTTTAGGTTTATATCCCGAATAAATCTACTAAATGTACAAAAACCTATCGTCACATCATCAGTGAGACCGTTTATCACATTTTACATTACATTTCTTTAGCATGCTGTGATAGTCCACTGATTTACTATCATTTCCTCTTTTTCACAACAAAACTCATTTTGACTTTTTAATGTTTTTGATTTTTTTTCAAATTTTCTAATTTTTTTAAAATTTTTCTCCCCCTAAAATCAAAATATGTTTCAATTTTGATTTTCTGAGAAAATTTGACACCGTTCGATTGCATAACGAACGTTTCACGTGCGGAATCCGTGAACGAACGTGATCGAACACACGATAACGTACTACTAAACGTGATTTCATTGATAGATTTGACGCTTCGGTACAAGAATTCACGTTTACACTACTTTCTCTCTCTACTTTCTCTCTCTAGAAAGTCTTCTCCTCCAAGTCTCCTACTAAACTCTTCCAAAAGTCTAACTAAAATCATAACATAAGCTCCTATTTATATGGTCAAGGCACTTTAATGATAGTTCTCATTAATTACAAGTTTGCCACCTTGCCATTTCTAACTAAATAAGACATTACGCGCTTGATTCCTTACGACTTTTCACTACGACTCGGATTGACGAAGGCGATAGACACCGGTTTTGACACCGTTCGATTGCGTAACGGACGTTTCACTTGCGGAATCCGTGAACGAACGTGACCGAACACACGATAACGTACTACTAACGTGATTTCATTGATAGATTTGATACTTTGGTACAAGAATTCACGTTTACACTACTTTCTCTCTCTACTTTCTCTCTCTAGAAGTCTTCTCCTCCAAGTCTCCTACTCAACTCTTCCAAAAGTCTAACTAAAATCATAACATAAGCTCCTATTTATATGGTCAAGGCACTTTAATGATAGTTATCATTAATTACAAGTTTGTCACCTTGCCATTTCTAACTAAATAAGACATTACGCGCTTGATTCCTTTCGACTTTTCACTACGACTCGGATTGACGAAGGCGATAGACATTACGTGCATCAACAGAATGCGCTTGAGTTTAAGCCACTTGACTTCACGTTCCATGATTTCCACCGGTTTCTCAACAAATTTCAGTGTTTTATCAACACGAATTTCGTCAAGCGGTATGCGGAGGTTCTCATCAGCTAAACACCTCTTGAGATTGGACACGTGAAAGGTTGGATGAACATTTCCAAGTTCAGGAGGTAACTCAAGTCTGTAGGCTACCTTACCGATTCTTTCGACGATCTTGAATGGTCCAACGTATCTAGGTGCAAGTTTTCCTTTCTTTCCAAATCTGATCACACCTCTCCAAGGTGAGACCTTAAGTAATACACGATCACCGACTTGAAAATCCAAGGGCTTGCATTTTAGGTCTACGTAACTCTTTTAGGTCCAGTAAGTTGAGCCTCGCCGATCTCATTCCAGCAGACTGGTGAACGACATTTTCGACCATAGAGAGCCTCGAAAGGAGCCATGTTGATGCTGGAGTGATAACTGTTGTTGTAGGAGAATTCAATCAACGGAAGATGTGAATCCCAACTACCACCAAAATCGATCACACAAGCTCTAAGCATATCCTCCAGTGTCTGGATTGTTCTTTCAGATTGACCATCCGTTTGTGGATGACAAGTTGTGCTCAGATTAAGTTGGGACCCCATAGCAGATTGCATGGTTCTCCAAAAATGAGAAGTGAAACGAGCATCTCTGTCAGAAATGATGTTCAAAGGAACACCATGTCGAGCTACAATTTCATCCATGTAGATTTGAGCAAGTTTGTCAGCAGAAAAATCCTCATGGATTGGCAAGAAATGCGCTGACTTGATAAGACGATCAACGACTACCCAGATGGCATCATGACCTTTCTTTGTGCGCGGGAGTTTAGTAATGAGATCCATAGTAATGTTTTCCCACTTCCAAACTGGGATCTCCGGTTGCTCCAATAAACCAGAAGGACGCTGATGTTCAGCCTTAACCTTAAGACAAGTAAGGCATTTTGATACATATAAGGCGATGTCTTTCTTCATACCAGGCCACCAATACTGAATACGAAGATCCTTATACATCTTATCTGAGCCAGGATGAATAGAATAACGAGACTTATGGGCTTCATCCATAAGCAAGGTACGAAGGTTATCTTGGCTCGGGACCCACAAACGGTCCATGAAGTAATACGATCCATTGTCCTACAAATTCTAGAGCAGGTGTTATGTGATAAGGAAATTCCTTATCCATCAAACCTTGCGAAACACAAGATTGTTGAGCCTGAGAAATACGGGCTTGGATATCAGATTGAGCTTGAATAACAGATTGGACACGAACATAATGAAGCTTAGTACGTTCCTTGCGACTCAAAGCATCGGCCACGACATTCGCCTTACCAGGATGGTAGCGAATTTTGCAGTCATAGTCGTTTAGAAGCTCCACCCAACGTCGTTGCCTCATGTTGAGTTCTTTCTAGTTGAAGATATGCTGAAGACTTTTGTGGTCTGTGAAAACCACACATTTTGTACCGTATAAATAGTGTCTCCAAATCTTAAGAGCGAAGACAACTACACCCAACTCAAGATCATGAGTGGTGTAGTTCTTCTCATGTATCTTCAACTGCCTTGATGCGTATGCTATGACTTTGTTTCTTTGCATCAGGACGCAGCCAAGACCCAGTTTAGATGCATCGCAATAAACGATGAAATCATCATTGCCCTCAGGCAAAGTTAGGACAGGCGCGTCGCAAAGTTTTTGCTTCAAAGTCAGAAATGCTTCCTCTTGCTTAAATCCCCAATCAAAGGGCTTGTTCTTCTGAGTTAGAGCAGTTAGAGGAACTGCAATCTTTGAGAAATTCTCTATGAAGCGGCGGTAATAACCTACTAGACCAAGAAAAGAACGAACTTCAGTAGGAGTAGTAGGCGTATCCCAATCCTTAATCGCACTGATCTTGGAGGGATCTACATGAATACCTTGTTCATTGACAATATGTCCTAAGAATTGAACCTCTTTAAGCCAGAATTCACACTTGGAGAATTTGGCGAAAGTTGCTCCTTCTTTAGGAGTTCCAAAGTAAGACGAAGATGTTTGTCACACCCCCAAAATCCACCCGCGGAATACCACCGCTTGGGAGCGTGACTGACCAGGATCAAGCCATCAATCATATCAAACATAGCATTTAATAATAAAAGTAATCAACGTAAGTCCCCATGACATGATTGATGTTTCAAAACCAAATAATGTTTTAAGTAGCGGAAGCAACATAAAGTAAACCCAAAATAAAGTTATAAGTTCAGTAATGTTCATGATCCATCTGCCACAACGACCTGCTCCTTCCCTGTGCAAGCTCCATAAAGTACCTAAGGTCCTGCAAGGCATGCAGCAAATAATCAACAAACTAGTTGAGCGAGTTCACAGAAAGTAAGTTCATAACATGCATAAGTATAGCTAGTGGGGGCTTCCCATACTAGTGTGTACTAAAGGTGGGGGCTTCCCATGTTCATCATGGTTAATGAGGGTTTCTCATCAACGGTACTTACTAGACTAACTTCCGACCATGTGTTCTTCTTTACCGAGAACAGGAAAACGTACAGGGTCACGTAGGCTTTACGTGACGTGCCCTTCCCCGAGGACAGTGGTACGCGTGGGGGCTACGTAGGCTTTACGTAACGTGGCCTTCCGACCTGGAAGCCAGTGAATGGTATTGGGTTACGTAGGCTTTACGTAACGTGTCCTCCCGACCCGGAAGACATATGGCAAATAATCTGGGTTACGTAGGCTTTACGTAACGTGTCCTGACTAACCTGAGGACGATGGTCTATAGTCTGGTATATGCGTAAGTACGAGTAATCATTCCACATTCATCATATCCAACCCAATTCCCAACCCGGGAATCCCATGCCTTGGCTGTGTGAACTCACCTTGGTTTGCTCGGCAGATACACAAGGAATATAAGTAGCAAGTAAATGGTCACTCACGTCCTATCATGGTTATTATACGAGTCAGGTTCGTATACAGCACGTATATAGTAATCACGTATAGTCATGGCAAACATGTACGCACGTAAGCAAATAAGACATAGCATGCGTGATCCAATTGTCTAAGTCCAACAATACCCGGCCCAATGACATAAGCAGCCCAATAACAAAGCAGTCCAGATTCTCAATCGGCCCAAATAGCAAACACATTCAAGTCCATTAATAAACAGCCCATAAATCAAATCATTGGGCTCAATAGATTGGGCCCGTGACAGTGAAGGCCCAACAGTGTGCGTGTAAACGATGGTCTCGAGTCGCAACGGAGATCTCGAGTCGCAACCGGAGATTACGAGTCGCAACAGCTGGTTGCGAGTCGCAATGGAGATCTCGGTTCATCATGGTCCGGTTACGAGTCGCAATCTGACTCGCAACCGTGGTTGCGGTTCGTGCGGTTGTGGTCTCGAGTGGGGTTCCGACTCGCAACGAGTGATGCCGAGTCGCAACCGCGTGTGTAACTGGTTTCCATAATTCCTGCATTGACTATTCCGTGATTCTAGCAAACACTTAGGCAGTTTCGAAATCAGATCAATCACAGAAATTTATCATCAGTTAATTCAGATTTCATGCATATTCATAACAATTCAAGAACATCAAATCAACGTGAACTGCATTCATATGAACAATAATCTATTTCTATGAACATGTAACCGTGACTAATTACCTAGCCCAGAACTTAGCACATCCACAAGTTAACATCCGAATCATATAGCATAACAACAGATTTCATCGAGTTTCATCCGATCCGTATGAACATGTTAACAATCCGAAACACATATTAACATTTGATTTATAACAAAGCACACATGTAAACCGGTTCTATCACAATCAACCATACTATCATCATCCGAATTACATCATGTAATGTTCAAGAATCATATAAAATCATCATATACAATCAAATAACAATGTACACTAACCGGTTGGAATCAAAGAGAAGGTGAGCCGAGAAGTGTTGTTCGCCGTCGGGTTCCAAGTAAACGAGAGAGAGAGAGCAAAGCTTCTAGGGTTTGTGTGTGTGTTTGTGATTTGCAAAAGTGGTAAAACAATCCCCTAGTTCCGGTTTTGTGTGTGTTGCGAGTGGGGAGTGGGCCGAGCCCACTCGGTTGTCTAATGGACCCGAGAACAAGGAGTGGCCCAAAGGGCTTTGTGTGGCCGGTTCACATACATACGACATACATACACACATAATGCATATAACATAACATATATCATGAGATCAATTAATCATTCGGGTTTATAAAAATCACATATCGTGCACAAACGTTACGTCAAAGCAAGTCGAAAGTTCGAGTTGTCACATTATCCCCAACTAATTGGAAATTTCGTCCCGAAATTTGGTATGCACTCACTGAGGAAGCTAGGTAAACTGTACTGTTCACTGATTTTCCTGGGGTGTCACATCCTCCCCCCGTTGATCTGGAATTTCGTCCCGAAATTCCGAAGTAGTAGCTTCCGCCTCAGTAGTGGTTGCCTTGTTCCCGAATAACTGGGGGTACTTTTCTGTCATCCTGTCTTCGCGTTCCCAGGTGTACTCTGGGCCACGTTGGGAGTTCCAACGAACTCGAACAAGAGGGATTCTCTTGTGTTTGAGGACCTTCACATCCCGGTCCGTGATTTCAACTGGTTCCTCAACGAACTGCAACCGCTCGTCGATAGTGAGTTCCTTAAAAGGAATGATGAGATTTTCATCTGATAGGCACTTCTTTAAGTTTGATACATGAAAGACATTGTGAACTGCCCCGAGTTCAGCTGGTAGGTTCAACTTGTAGGCTACTTTGCCAATCTTTTCTATAATTTCAAATGGTCCGACGTATCGCGGATTCAGTTTACCCCGTTTGCCAAAACGAACCACACCCTTCCAGGGTGAAACTTTCAATAAAACCCGGTCCCCGACCTCGAATTCCAATGGCTTTCTACGCTTGTCCGCGTAGGCTTTCTGACGGTCGCGTGCTGCCGCCATGCGTTGTCGTATTTGTGCAATCTTTTCTGTGGCGTCCACTACAATCTCTGGACCCGTAATCTGACTATCCCCCACCTCTGCCCAACAGAGAGGTGACCGGCATTTACGCCCGTACAATGCCTCGAATGGAGCGGCTTGAATGCTGGTGTGATAACTGTTATTGTAAGAAAACTCCACCAAAGGGAGATGTTTTTCCCAGCCGTTGCCGAAATCGATAACGCATGCCCGAAGCATGTCTTCAAGAGTTTGGATCGTACGCTCAGACTGCCCATCCGTCTGAGGATGATATGCTGTGCTCATGTCTAGTCGTGAGCCGAAGGATTTATGCATCGCTTGCCAAAGTTCTGACGTGAATCGTGCATCGCGATCCGAAATGATAGACGTGGGCACCCCGTGCCTCGAGACAACCTCTTTAAGATAGACGTCTGCGAGGGTGGAGAACTTGTCCGTTTCCTTAATCGGCAGGAAGTGTGCAGACTTGGTGAGTCGATCAACTATGACCCATATTGTATCGTTCCCACGCTGGGATCTAGGTAAACCCGTAACGAAATCCATGGAAATTTCCTCCCATTTCCATTGCGGTATTTTAGGCTGCTGAAGTAGGCCAGCTGGTTTCTGATATTCAACCTTGACTCTCGCACAGGTCAAACATTTTCCAACATACGTAGCAATGTGGGCCTTCATACCAGGCCACCAATAAGTAGTGCTGATGTCGTGGTACATTTTATCCGACCCTGGATGTACCGAGTAGCGGGACTTGTGAGCTTCGTCCATCACAAGTTCGCGTAGACCGCCATAAAGTGGGACCCAAATCCGGCCCGTTACATAATAAGCGCCGTCTTCCTTTTGTTCCATCTGTTGTCGTGAGCCGCGTAAGGCTTCAGCCTTGACGTTTTCGGGCTTTAATGCTTCTGTCTGAGCAGCTCGTATCTGAGCAGGAAGACTAGACTGAATCGTAAGCTGTAGCGCTCGCACGCGCCGTGGTAAAGTGTCCTTTCGACTAAGGGCGTCAGCCACAACATTGGCTTTGCCTGGATGATACTTGATAGCGCATTCGTAATCGTTAAGTAACTCGACCCATCGTCGTTGACGCATATTCAGATCCTTCTGCTTAAGGATATGCTCGAGACTCCTGTGATCGGTGTAAATCGTGCACCTGGTACCGTACAGGTAGTGTCGCCATATCTTAAGCGCAAAAACAACAGCTCCCAGCTCTAAATCGTGCGTCGTATAGTTACGTTCATAAACCTTGAGTTGACGAGAGGCGTAAGCAATAACCTTGTCGCGCTGCATTAACACACATCCAAGTCCCCGAATGGATGCATCACAATAAACCACGAAGTCATCTGTGCCCTCTGGCAATGAAAGAATAGGTGCGCTGCAAAGCCTATCCTTTAGATACTGAAAAGCAGTTTCCTGCGTGTTGCCCCAACGGTAGGTGACACCCTTCTGTGTCAGTAGTGTAAGCGGCTGAGCAATCTTCGAGAAATCCTTGATAAACCGTCTGTAGTAACCTGCCAGACCCAAGAATTGGCGTATCTCTGTCGGTGTACGCGGTGCAGGCCAGTTCCTGATCGAATCTACCTTGGATGGATCAACATGGATCCCATCCTTGTTTACCACGTGGCCTAGGAAGTGGACTTCACGAAGCCAGAAGTCGCATTTAGAAAACTTAGCGTACAGCTGCTCCTTCCGAAGGAGTTCCAAAATAAGGCGAAGATGCTGCTCGTGTTCCTCCTGACTCTTGGAGTAAATCAGGATGTCGTCGATGAAAACAATGACGAACTTGTCGAGATAGGGTTTGCACACCCTGTTCATAAGATCCATAAATACAGCAGGCGCGTTCGTTAACCCAAATGGCATGACGAGAAACTCGTAGTGACCGTAACGAGTTCTGAAGGCTGTCTTGGAGACGTCCTCATCCCGGACTCTCAGCTGATGGTATCCTGACCTTAAGTCTATCTTCGAGTAGTAGCACGACCCTTGCAACTGGTCAAATAAGTCGTCGATGCGCGGAAGAGGATAACGGTTCTTCACCGTCACCTTGTTGAGTTCACGGTAGTCGATGCACATCCTGAACGTACCGTCTTTCTTCTTCACGAAAAGTACTGGAGCTCCCCAAGGCGAAGAGCTTGGACGAATGAAACCCTTTTCCAAGAGTTCCTGCAGTTGCTTTGACAATTCCTCCAATTCCGATGGAGCTAGACGATATGGTGCGCGAGCTATGGGTGCTGCTCCTGGAGCGAGCTCGATCTGAAATTCGACCTGACGATGAGGCGGTAAGCCAGGTAAGTCTTCAGGAAACACCTGAGGAAAGTCACGTACAATTGGAATATCCTCCAATTTCTTTTCCTTTACTGATGCGTCTGTAACGAGTGCCAGAATGGCAGTGTGACCCTTACGTAAGCATTTCTGCGCCTTTAAGAAAGAGATGATGCCAACCACAGCACCACTCTTGTCGCCTTGAACTTCAAGAGGTTCCTGACCCGAACGAGGAATGCGAATAACCTTTTCGCTGCATAAGATTTCTGCCTGGTGTTGGGATAACCAGTCCATCCCAATCACGACGTCGAAGCTACCCAAAACTATGGGAATGAGGTCGATAGAGAAAACTTGACCAGCTAGGATAAGATTACAACCCTGTACTACGTGCGTGGCTTCTAGACTTTTACCGTTAGCTAACTCGACTACATGTTTGGTGGGTAAAAGTGTTGGTGCACGTTTTAGCAGTTGACACATTTTCACAGACATATAGCTTGTATCCGCACCCGAATCAAACAAAACAGTAACGTAAATATTGTCGAGGAGAAACTTACCCATAACAACGTTGGGATCGTTCACTGCGTCGCCTCGACCTAGCACAAAAGCACGACCACGAGCTTCATTGCCGTTGTTGTTGTTGTTTCCACCGTTGTTGTTGCCGTTGCCCTGATTGTTGTTGTTGCGATTCTGGTTCAATTGAGGGCAATCGCGTTTGAAGTGACCTTCAGCCCCACACTGGAAACATCCCCGGTTTCCACGCTGTGGCTGCTGCTGCTGATTCTGGTTCTGTGGAGCGGGTTGCTGAGGCTGCTGATTCTGATTCGCAGGCCGTGGACTCCTACAGTCTTTGGCCTCATGACCCATCTTAAGACACCTTTGACAACGACCCTTGTTACATGGGCCGTGGTGATGCCTGTTGCAGTTGTGGCACCTAGGCTGACTACCCTGATATCTCCTCTGCCTGTGACCACCAGAGGATTGCTGACTGGGACTCTGATAGTGATCGATCTTCTGCTGCTGAGCTTGTGGCTGAACAGATGCTGAACCTTTGCTGGAATCCCCATCCCATTTCCTTTTACTGTCACCAGATGTAGCAGGAGTAACTGAGGTGGTGACGTTAGCAGAAGCATTAACACGCTTGGGCAGTCTATTCTGATCCACTGCCTGATCTGTGATACGGTGAGCTAGGCGTTGGATTTCCTGGATGTTTTCGAGGTTAGCCGACGTCACGTGGCTCTGAATTTCTGGCGCCAATCCCTTGAGATACAACTCAATGCGCTTGTATGGAGGGTCCACCATAGTAGGACACAGAACGGCCAGCTCATTCGACCGTTTGGTATACGCTTCGATTTCCGATCCAACCATTTTCAAGTTATACAGCTCGTCTTCCAGCTTATGAATATCTTCACGCGTGCAATACTCACGCTTGATGAGTTCCTTGAAATCGTTCCATGGGGTGGCGTTAGCAGCTGCCAACCCTAAGACCTGGACTTGGGCGTTCCACCAAGTCAGTGCTATTCCCTCCAAAGTACCGGTGGCAAACTTAACCTTGCGAGCCTCAGGGCACTCGCACATTTCGAACACTGATTCTAGCTTCTCGAACCAGTGGAGGAGTCCAACTGCCCCCTCTGTGCCGCTGAAAGAGTTTGGACGACAGTCCATGAAGTTCTTGAAAGTGCAGACTGGCTGCTGCGCGTGTTGACCTATTGTGTACGAATAGGACGAAGTTAAATACGAGAGTTAATGTAGGATCTAAAGATCCTAGTGTGTGCCTATACTGCAGGATATACTACCTGCTTGAGTTGCTGCAACTGCCGCAGCAACTTGAGCTTGAACAAGAGCCTCTAGCTGGGCTTGTGTCATGTTGATTCGTCCAGACATGATCTTCATAGTAACAAGTAGCATACGTAAGGATGGTTCGCGAGTAGGGCGATGACAGAAAAGCGTAGGCATATAGGTGTTCTCATGAAATCAAAGCATGTGTATCTAAGCGTAATGCGAGCAAAGTTCTAAGCAGTTCTAGCAAACAGGCAATAAACATAACCTTATTACCTAAGATGTCGAGTCTTGCACGTGGAGCGAAGCGTCGTTGTGGATCATTGAGAGCACTGTTCTGGTTATAGTCCGGTTTTAATAAAAACGCTTTTTCCCATATTAAAACCAAGTTCTCTATAACCAATGGCTCTGATACCAATCTGTCACACCCCCAAAATCCACCCGCGGAATACCACCGCTTGGGAGCGTGACTGACCAGGATCAAGCCATCAATCATATCAAACATAGCATTTAATAATAAAAGTAATCAACGTAAGTCCCCATGACATGATTGATGTTTCAAAACCAAATAATGTTTTAAGTAGCGGAAGCAACATAAAGTAAACCCAAAATAAAGTTATAAGTTCAGTAATGTTCATGATCCATCTGCCACAACGACCTGCTCCTTCCCTGTGCAAGCTCCATAAAGTACCTAAGGTCCTGCAAGGCATGCAGCAAATAATCAACAAACTAGTTGAGCGAGTTCACAGAAAGTAAGTTCATAACATGCATAAGTATAGCTAGTGGGGGCTTCCCATACTAGTGTGTACTAAAGGTGGGGGCTTCCCATGTTCATCATGGTTAATGAGGGTTTCTCATCAACGGTACTTACTAGACTAACTTCCGACCATGTGTTCTTCTTTACCGAGAACAGGAAAACGTACAGGGTCACGTAGGCTTTACGTGACGTGCCCTTCCCCGAGGACAGTGGTACGCGTGGGGGCTACGTAGGCTTTACGTAACGTGGCCTTCCGACCTGGAAGCCAGTGAATGGTATTGGGTTACGTAGGCTTTACGTAACGTGTCCTCCCGACCCGGAAGACATATGGCAAATAATCTGGGTTACGTAGGCTTTACGTAACGTGTCCTGACTAACCTGAGGACGATGGTCTATAGTCTGGTATATGCGTAAGTACGAGTAATCATTCCACATTCATCATATCCAACCCAATTCCCAACCCGGGAATCCCATGCCTTGGCTGTGTGAACTCACCTTGGTTTGCTCGGCAGATACACAAGGAATATAAGTAGCAAGTAAATGGTCACTCACGTCCTATCATGGTTATTATACGAGTCAGGTTCGTATACAGCACGTATATAGTAATCACGTATAGTCATGGCAAACATGTACGCACGTAAGCAAATAAGACATAGCATGCGTGATCCAATTGTCTAAGTCCAACAATACCCGGCCCAATGACATAAGCAGCCCAATAACAAAGCAGTCCAGATTCTCAATCGGCCCAAATAGCAAACACATTCAAGTCCATTAATAAACAGCCCATAAATCAAATCATTGGGCTCAATAGATTGGGCCCGTGACAGTGAAGGCCCAACAGTGTGCGTGTAAACGATGGTCTCGAGTCGCAACGGAGATCTCGAGTCGCAACCGGAGATTACGAGTCGCAACAGCTGGTTGCGAGTCGCAATGGAGATCTCGGTTCATCATGGTCCGGTTACGAGTCGCAATCTGACTCGCAACCGTGGTTGCGGTTCGTGCGGTTGTGGTCTCGAGTGGGGTTCCGACTCGCAACGAGTGATGCCGAGTCGCAACCGCGTGTGTAACTGGTTTCCATAATTCCTGCATTGACTATTCCGTGATTCTAGCAAACACTTAGGCAGTTTCGAAATCAGATCAATCACAGAAATTTATCATCAGTTAATTCAGATTTCATGCATATTCATAACAATTCAAGAACATCAAATCAACGTGAACTGCATTCATATGAACAATAATCTATTTCTATGAACATGTAACCGTGACTAATTACCTAGCCCAGAACTTAGCACATCCACAAGTTAACATCCGAATCATATAGCATAACAACAGATTTCATCGAGTTTCATCCGATCCGTATGAACATGTTAACAATCCGAAACACATATTAACATTTGATTTATAACAAAGCACACATGTAAACCGGTTCTATCACAATCAACCATACTATCATCATCCGAATTACATCATGTAATGTTCAAGAATCATATAAAATCATCATATACAATCAAATAACAATGTACACTAACCGGTTGGAATCAAAGAGAAGGTGAGCCGAGAAGTGTTGTTCGCCGTCGGGTTCCAAGTAAACGAGAGAGAGAGAGCAAAGCTTCTAGGGTTTGTGTGTGTGTTTGTGATTTGCAAAAGTGGTAAAACAATCCCCTAGTTCCGGTTTTGTGTGTGTTGCGAGTGGGGAGTGGGCCGAGCCCACTCGGTTGTCTAATGGACCCGAGAACAAGGAGTGGCCCAAAGGGCTTTGTGTGGCCGGTTCACATACATACGACATACATACACACATAATGCATATAACATAACATATATCATGAGATCAATTAATCATTCGGGTTTATAAAAATCACATATCGTGCACAAACGTTACGTCAAAGCAAGTCGAAAGTTCGAGTTGTCACAATGTTGTTCATGATCAGCTCGCGCCTTAGAATATATCAAAATGTCATCAATGAAAACGATGATGAACTTATCCAAGTAAGGTTTGCAGACCCTATTCATCAAGTCCATGAAAACAGCAGGAGCATCAGTCAAACCGAATGGCATGATTGTGAACTCATAATGCCCGTAACGAGTGCGGAATGCTGTCTTGGGAATATCTTCTTCATGCACACGGAGTTGATGATATCCAGATCGCATATCAATCTTTGAAAAATAAGAAGCGCCTTGCAACTGGTCAAAGAGATCATCAATGCGAGGCAGGGGATATCGATTCTTGATGGTAAGCTTGTTAAGCTCACGATAATCGATACACATCCTAAAAGATCCATCCTTCTTTTTGACAAAAAGAACGGGAGCACCCCAAGGTGAAAAGCTATGATGGATAAAGCCTTTGTCAGAGAGCTCCTGCAGCTGCTTAGACAACTCTTGCATCTCGGACGGTGCAAGACGATATGGAGCTCTGGCAATGGGATTTGCACCAGGTACGAGATCAATACGGAACTCGACTTGGCGTGCTGGGGGTAGACCAGGTAACTCTTCAGGAAATACTTCAGGATAATCCCGAACAACAGGAATATCTTGAATAGATTTACCTTTGCCCTTATCTGCTACAAAATGTGCCAAAAAGGCCACATAGTTCTTTCGCATATACTTTCGAGCTTTAAAACAAGACATGAGTTTGAGACCACCAGCAGGTTTCTCACCACGAACCTGTAGGATCTCACCTGACGAAAGCGGCATGCGAATGATCTTCTCAAAACAAACTATCTCTGCGCGATACTTGGCTAGCTAATCCATAGCCACAATAACGTCGAAGCTTCCAAGTTGCATAGGCATGAGGTCAATAGGAAAAAGATGGTTGTTAAGGTTCAATTGGCAGTTGCGGAGAACAGAATCAAGAACAATGGGTTCACCGCTCGCCACTTCTACTGTCAATGGTTTACCTAGTTTTGTTCTAGACACGCGAAGCAATGGTTCAAAAGATAACGACACAAAACTCTTATCAGCACCCGAATCAAAAAGAACAGATGCTGGCTGATTATTAATAAAGAACGTACCATTCACCACATTATCATCTGCTTGCGCCTCTTGTGCATTCATGTTGAAGACTCGACCTCGAGCCTGGGCCTGATTCTGGTTTGCATTCTGGTTGGCTAGCCTTGGGCACCGGTTTCTGTAGTGGGTCAGATCCCCACAATTGTAGCACGAACCAGGAGGAAAATGAGGTCGTGCAGCTTGACCTTGTAGCTGAGCAAGAGGCTGAGCAACTTGTTGAACTGGGTTCTGAACTGCCTGATTTTGAGCAAAACGACAAACACCAGCAAAATGACCTGGCTTCCCACAGTTAGTACAAATACGGCACGGAAATTGCGGCTGATGGTGACTGTTGCATCTATTGCACAAAGGTGCATTCCCTGCATAAGGTTTCTTCGCTGGAGGCTGTGCGGGTTGATTGGGAGCTGCCTGGTTAACCTGGGCAGTGACAGCAAAATGTCGGGAAGCCTTACGCTTCCTTGACCCCCCTTGAGGAACCAGAATCCTTTCCCTTCTTGTTTTGACCTTTCTTGCTATCTTCGTTGTCAGCTGCCTGCTTCTTACCCTTGTCACCCTTTTTGTGCAGCTTTCCCTTTCGAATCTGCGACTCAGTCAGTGTCGCTGATAACTCGATCGCCTGACGGAGTGTGGTAGGGTTACTACCAGTAATGATGTCTTGTACCGAGTCAGGTAGGCCACCGGTGTACCTTTCTATGGCCTTGTCAAGTGGGGCAACCATTGTCAGGCATAGCAGACTCAACTCCTCAAACCTATCAGTATATGCCCGATGCTCGCCACTGTATTGTTTTAAGTCATCAAACTCCTTCTCCAAAGCTCGCTGCTCATGACGTGGACAGAACTCCCTCATCATCAGTGCCCTAAGTTCAGCCCATGTCTGAGCTAGAGCAACTTCTGCACCGCGATCCCTCATAACCCTGTTCCACCACGTAAGAGCCCTCTTCTGAAACACACTCGAAGAAAACTCGACCTTGCGATTGTCAGGACACTGCACGTGACGGAAAGTATTCTCAATGCTCTCGAACCATTGAAGAAGCCTAGTTGCTCCCTCAGAACCACTAAACTTGAGTGGTTTAGTCGATTTAAAATTCTTGAAATTGCATGGAGCATTGTTGTTGTTGTTGGCTTGGTTCCATTGAGCAAAGAGGTTTGGAAGTGCAGCAGCCATTTGCTGTGCAATAATTTCTGCCAGTTCGGCATTCACCACGTCGAGGAGGCATTCTAGTAGAGGAAAACATGAAAGGAAACGAGTGAGATGATTGGATGAAGAGAATGAGATGAAGCAAAATCAACAAAAGCAAAGATGGTGGTTATGCATCACAAAGGAAGCAAGCGATACACAGTGTCTAGTCAGAGTAAATGGGTCAAAAATAATGTATCGCGAAGACATGTTCGCCTACAAGTGAACACTCACTCCAAGAGTTCCCAGGTAAGAGTGACTGGTCCGATTATGTGGACTTGTACGAACACTCTAGCCTTAGACAGAAAACCCAGGGTACAGGCATTCTCTCTTCCAGTTCACACGTGTTCACACTATTAAAACCCGAAACCTTGACGATATGTTTGAAAATTCAAAGGGGTTCAAAACCTTATAACAGAGGGTTCAAAACCTAGTAATCAATCATCCTAGAACAGATGATTAATTTTCAAAGCGGATTCAGAATCGAAGTTCTCGTTGTGGTTATCACCTAAGGATAGGCGAAGTGCATGTTTTAAAATCTAAACACAAGATAACCTGTGTTAGGTTCCTAGAAAGTTATAGTCTAGGTCAAAGCATTACTAATAACCTAATTCCCTATAACCATTGGCTCTGATACCAACTCTTCTGTCACACCCCGACCGCGTATAACATGCAACCGCGGCGGAAACGTCAGGGAGTGTTGAGACAGAATTATTTGTTTCACAACCATGGCATACAAAGTTATATTTTATTTATCATACACGAGTGTTACATTGTTTCAAAATAGGAAATAAAGTGTTCAGAACATATTCAAACTAAGTCTATCTTCGTTTTATGTCTCTAAGGCACAGGTCCGCCCTAGTGTCACAATCATCATCCTAAGCGACAGCTCCTGAAAACACATGTGAAAGTAGGTACGTCAGCATAAAAATGCCTGTGAGATACATAGGTTTTGTGAAAATGGGATTCATGACTTGAGTTTAAAGAAAACGTTTAATAACAGTCAGTCATGAACCTTGTAATTTGTTTTGTTTTGTAAATTATATGAAAACGATAAGATCAGATGATATGTATAAATAAAATGTAAGGTTAAATGAATAACCTAGTAAAATGAGTTTGTATAAGATAAGTTATTTGTAAAAATAATGTCTTGTGAAGAATATGTTATTTGTGTAAAACGTATTATGTCTAAACGGAAATGATTTAAATAATGCTACGATAGGTAATATTATACAAACATTTATATATAGGAAGTACCAGCGGCGTATCCACCATGTTTGTATCATATTACATACGCCACGTTACTCAAACCATTTACCCAAACAAACCACCATGTAAATTGTTCATGTATAAATCAATCGTCAAGTGTTATTGTGTAAACCATATCAAAATGTTCATGTCTAATGTAAACCACCAAATGTTTATATCGATGTCAAATTGTTTATGTTTAATGTAAATCATTGTAATGTGTATCCAAAATATCATGTATGGTGTTAGGGCTGGATTTTTATGACCTATGATCCTTACATGTGATCCTTACACGTGATCCTAACCAGTGATCCTTGTTTCTTTGGCAGATAGTGATCCTCAGAAGAGTTCCAGGATCAGGATCACGGAGCAACCTAGGGATCCTCATACTAACGATTGTTCTCTTTGAATTTAATGTTGTCTTGCAGGAATTTCGAGTAGGATCCGCTCTTAACAACGTAAACAAGGAACCTGTCACGCTACTTTGGCATATGCATAATCAAAGATGGACGTTGTGGACAATATGGAAACTCAGCACAATTTAAGGGCGATAATTTAGGCTAAATTTACTTCTATTCTTGAAGGGGTAACGAGCTAATAGTTAGGTTATTTACCTAAAATATGACCACACACACTTGTATAAGTAGCACTCTTCAACATTCGGAAGACACAACACATTTCTCACACGCTTTGACACACGATACTATAGTGATCCTTGTACCTAGCTCGTTACCATCCGAAGTTGTAAAAACATTGTTTGTTATATTGAAGCTCGGTGATCGGTAGTTGCCATCACCCGAGGTTTTTTATGCCGGAGATCATTGATCAAGGGCTTTTTCCTCGTATAAATCCTTGTGTCACTTGTGCATTTTACATTTAAGTGATCCTTCACTTTGTTCATCATACCAAGCATCATTCCCCGTTTACATAAAGTTTGGTTGCATTATCCTTAAGTGATTTTTGACCAAAACAGTTTGGCGCCCACCGTGGGGCAATTGGTGCTTCATTCATAAGAAAGTTTTTCTGTTGGTGATCATTCCGGAAGTGTTGCATGGCTTCATCATTGAAGAATACTTCCACAGCGATGTCTGCAGTCAATTCATCTAATGGCATTCCACCTTTGCCTCCACCACCAGCTGGATCTCAGAAAAATGCTGAGAAGAGACCAACTCCTATCTCCTCTAAACCATCATCTTCTGCTCTAACTTCTTCTATTCCCAGTACTAGTGATATATTTACTTTGATTTTGCAGATGAGGGATCGTATGCAGCAGCAGGATGAAACTAATGACAGGATCCTCAAGGAAATCGGAGATCTCAAAAGACAAAAGAAAACGGCAGAGGATCATTCCCCACTGATGCCCAAATCTTTGAATTTTGATACTCCGATGATTACTTCTCAGCCATCAGAGGTCCCAGACGTTCAACACATGTGTGGATCAAGAGGAGTGCATTTCGGCCCAGCAGTAGTGACTCAGGCATCAGGATCATATTTCCAACCGGCAGGATCCTATACTCAGCATATGGGATCCTTCATGAACTCAGGATCCTCCTTCGTTCCAGGATCATCCCAGGTTCAAGGATCCTCCTTCGTTCCAGGATTATCCCAGGTTCGAGGATCCTCCTTCGTTCCAGGATTATCCCAGGTTCAAGGATCCTCCTTCGTTCCAGGATTATCCCAGGTTCAAGGATCCTCCTTCGTTCCAGGATCATCCCATATTCAGGGATCCCTTCAGATACCAGGATCCTTGAAGAATTTGCAAACAGGAAGTCCAGATGTCCATCAAGGAGATTTTATTCCAATGCAGACCATTGCTTCCACTGGTCCATCCATCATCCCAGAATCCCAGCAATATGGATTCACATCCAATGTTCCTAACTTGAACCCGATGGGAGGTAACACTTTTAATAATTCTCTTACCACTAACCATGGATTCATGCAGGATACAAGTATCAATCATGCTATGGCCAGAGAACTACAAAAACTGAAGGATATGATATCAAGTGTTCTAGGGGTAGTCAAACCTATCCCGGAAATTGCAGATGGAAGCCATAAGGTATCTCGTTTTGCACCACCAATTTGTGATGCTGAGATACCCAAAAGGTTCCATATCCCTACTATGAAGCTGTATGATGGTACAACGGATCCTGAGGAACACATAGCACAATACAGGGAGAGGATGGAGATCAATCCAATTCCAGAAAAGTTAAAGGAAGCATGCTTATGCAAAGGATTTGGATCCACTCTTACTGGATCAGCTCTTAAATGGCTGCTAAGTCTTCCCCCTTACTCTATTACCTCATTTGCTAATCTAGTTAATTTATTCAATAATCAATTCTCTTGTAGTAGAAAATTTGAAAGATTGACTAGTGATTTATATAGGGTAACTCAGGGTCATAATGAATCATTAAGGGATTATATAACCAAATTCAGTAAAGAATCCTTAGATATTCCCAACTTGGATATGGCCACAGCTGTTGAAGCCTTCAAAATGAGATTGCTTAAGGATTCATTGTTCTATGATGATCTTCTTATGACACCATGCAGGAACCTAGATGAAGTAAGAACTCGTGCACTCAGGTTCATCCGGCTAGAGGATGACAAAAGGATCCAGGAAAGACAAGTAGGATCCTCAAAACAAGAAAAGCAAGGATCCTCTTTCAAAAGCAACAGATTCAAATACTACAATAGGAATGACAACCAGAACGTGCATGCCGTTGACCAAGAAGAGGATGATGAGGATTATCCTCCGATTTCTGAATATTGTTTTTCCGTTGATAATCATGAACTAATCCTTGCAATGCAGAATCTAGGAGAAAAAGCCAGATGGCCCAGAAAAAACGACAAACCAGCCGGAACTAAAGACAAGTCAAAGTGGTGTGCATACCACGAGGATTTCGGGCATTTAACTGAAGAATGCATCGCATTGAGAAAGGAAATTGGATATCTGCTAAGCAAGGGACATCTAAAAGAGTTGTTGGGAAGAAAAAAGCAACGGACTCAGGATCCTGAAAGGATCCCTGAAAAAGCTCCAGCTCCTCAGGCAGATGCACAAGTGATCAACTTTATTTCTGGAGGATCAGACATCTGTGGTACATCCTTCTCAGCAGCTAAAAGGAATGCAAAGGAAGCTAAAATGGATAACGGAGAAAGACCTATTCGAACATCAAGTGTCTCGGGAGGAAAAGCGATAACCTTTGATGAGGATGATCGCGTTAACATTCAGGATCCTCATCATGATAGTCTAGTCATCACTCTCTTTATCTCTAACCATTTTGTCCGCAGGATCCTTATTGACGGAGGAAGCTCAGTGAATATTATCCAACTTGATGTTCTGAAGAAGATGGGTATCCCTGAATCAGATATCACTCCAAGATCCTCCGTGCTTGTGGGATTTAGTGGCGAAACTAAGAAAACCCTGGGGGACATCAAACTCCCAATCTATGTGGAAGGATTACATAATTATCAAAAATTTTGTGTTATTGACTGTTTGTCTTGTTGTAATGTCATCCTTAGCAGGCCCTGGATACACGATATGAAGACAGTCCCATCCACCTACCATCAATGTGTGAAGCTCCCTAGCCCATGGGGAATAATCAAGATCGACAGTGATCAGCAGGAGGCTAAGGATTGTTACACCTCATCAATGAAACCAGCCTCGAAGCCAAGGGAGCAATAGCAATTACAATATCCTCCAAGGAATGTCCTGGAGGCGAGAGAACAGGATGTGGACGAAATCCTTTTGGATCCTAATGATCCTGAATCAAAAATCTATATCGGATCAGGGATCCTTGGCAAGATGAAAGAAGACATAGTATCCTTCCTCAAAAGAAGAAAGTCTACCTTTGCATGGAAACATGAGGATATGACAGGTATATCTAAGGATATTATAACTCATAAACTTGGCATCGACAAGTCAATCAAACCAATCCATCAAAAAAGGAGGAAGTTTGCACCGGAAAGAAATGCCATCATCCAGGAAGAAGTAAAAAGATTACTTCGAGCAGGTATGATTAGAGAGGTAAAGTATCCAAAATGGCTAGCCAATGTGGTTGTTGTTCAAAAGAAAAACGGAAAGTGGAGGGTATGTGTCGATTTCACTGATTTGAATAAAGCATGTCCCAAGGATCCTTTCCCATTACCCCACATTGACTCCATGGTGGATGCAACAGCGGGGCATGAACTGTTAACCTTTATGGATGCATCATCTGGATTCCAACAAATTCAGATGGAGCCATCTGACCAAGAGGATACAGCTTTTATGACCCCAACCGGTTTATATTATTATATTGCTATGCCTTTTGGACTAAGAAATGCAGGTGCAACATATCCAAGGCTAGTGAATATGATGTTCAAAGATCAAATTGGACAAACTATGGAAGTATACATAGACGATATGGTGGTAAAGTCAAAGAAGGCTGAGGATCACCTAAGGGACTTGGAGGAAGCATTTGATATCCTTGATAATTATAACATGAAGCTTAATCCTTCAAAATGTCACTTCGGTGTTAAAGCAGGCAAATTCTAAGGATATATGGTAACTCAGAGGGGCATTGAAGCAAGCCCGGAATAAATCAAAGCATTGGTGAATATCAAATCCCCTGCCAACACTAAGGATGTGCAACGGCTAACAGGCAGGATAGCAGCCCTAAACAGATTCATATCCAAATCCTCATAAAGATGTAAAGAATTCTATGATATCCTAAGAAAGAACAAGAAATTCGAATGGACTGAAAAGCATGAGAATGCTTTACAAGCCCTAAAAGAATACATGTCCTCAGCACCAGCATTGATGAAACCAGAAAAAGGAGATGTGTTATCCTTATACCTTGCGGTATCCTCAAAAGCAGTAAGTGCAGTCCTTGTTAAGGATCATGAAGGTACACAATATCCTGTCTATTATGAAACCAGAGATGTCCGGAAGAATGGCTAAGTGGGCAGTAAAGCTTAGTGCCCATGATATAAGATATGAGCCCAGAACAACCATCAAATCTCAAGCATTAGCAGACTTTGTGGCTGATTTCAGTAGTGATCTACAAAAGGAAGCCGAATTGGAGGTCCAGCAGCTGGATGAGACCAAGGATCCTTGGATACTACATACTGATGGATCCTCAAATGTCAAAGGCACAGGGCTTGGTATACTACTAAAATCGCCACAGGGGGACATAATACCCCGTTCCATAGCTTGTGAGTTCCAAGCCACTAATAATGAGGCTGAATATGAAGCCTTAATCGCTGGCTTACAAATTGCTAAGCATATGGGGATCAGGTATCTTGAGGTATACGTGGATTCATTGTTAATCACTAATCACTTTAATGGATCCTATGCTGTGAAAGGTGAAAAACTAACCAAATATTTAGAGATAGTCAAAGAATTGGCACTGTCCTTTGTTTCTTTCAGTTTGTCACAGGTACCAAGGGAGGAAAATACAGAAGCTGATGCATTGGCCAATCTAGGATCATCTTTGAAGATCCCAGAGGATATAAGTATCCCCATCATCCATATCCTGGCTCCTGCTATTGAAAAACAGGTGGCCATGGAAATAGAAGAGGATACTGCAATGATCCCTAGTGAGGATACTCAATCTTATTCAGGATCATGGATCTCACCAATCATGAGATACTTACAACACGGGGGGATTCCTATGGGAGAAAATCCTAGGGCTTTCAGGATTAAGGTATCTCAATTCACAATCTTGAATAATGTGCTATATAAGCGATCTCTTGCAGGACCATATTTAAGATGTATCGAGGATCCTGAAATTCAAGAAGTGTTAAAAGACTTCCATGAAGGAGATTGTGGAAACCACACTGGGGGCAGGGCATTGTTCTCAAGGATCTTAAGGACAGGATACTACTGGCCAACTATGAAAAGGAATGCTGTGGAGTATGCTAAGAAGTGTGATCCTTGTCAAAGACACAACAATATCCTTCATCAGCCGGCTGAATTTCTGCATCCTATACCATCCTCTTGGCCATTTATGAGATGGGGGATGGATATAGTTGGCAAGCTCCCTAAAGCACCTGGTGGAAAAGTATTCATGCTTGCTATGACTGACTACTTCTCCAAATGGATAGAGGCTGAAGCTTTTACCTAAGTCAGAGAAAAGGAAGTTATATCCTTTATTAAGAGAAACATCATAACTAGATTTGGCATTCCTTCTGAAATTGTATGTGATAATGGTTCCCAATTTATTGGGAGCAGGACTACTAACTTTTGTGACAGTTGGGGGATTAAAATGATAACATCAACACCAGTCCACCCACAAGCCAATGGCCAAGCAGAATCATCCAACAAGATCATCATCAATAATCTGAAGAAGAAACTTGGATCCAAGAAGGGGAAATGGGCAGAGGAATTGCCTTATGTGCTTTGGGCTGATAGGACAACTCCCAAGAATGCTACTGGTCAAACACCCTTCTCTTTAGTGTTTGGGGTAGAAGCAGTGATCCCAACAGAAATGGTGGTTCCAACTGCTAGAACAAGTACTCGTGATCCTGAAGGAAATGCTGCAAACTTGGCTCAGGACTTGGATACTATTGAGGAAATCAGGGATCTGGCTAGGATAAGGATGGCGAGCTACCAACAAAGAATGGCTGGTGCTTACAACAAAAATGTCAGAATAAGGAAATTCCAAGTGGGTGATATGGTATTGAGAAAAGCATTCCAAAATACCATCAATCCTGCTGATGGGAAATTAGCACCAAAGTGGGAAGGCCCTTACTTGATTGAAGCTGAAGCAGGAAAGGGGGCATATAGATTGCTAACCATGGAAGGAAATTTGTTACCAAGAGCCTGGAATGCTGTTCACCTAAAGAAATATTTCATGTGAGCAGGATCCTCCTGGCACATATGATCCTTACATTGAAAGCATCCTCGAAGGATCCCAGTGATGTCAATGATCCTTACCCTGGTAATGTCCTAATCCTAAACTATTCCATTTTCTTATTTTTACCTAAGGATAAGGATCATGTATCCTTCATCCTCCTCTCACGAGAATTTGAGTTCTGATAGTCCAGGTATCCTCAGCATATCATTGAAAATCTTCAAAAGCATCTCAGATCCTTGGGTTCGGCCCCTGTTATCCTTGGGCTTGTCCCCAGTTTTCGCCTGTAGCGCACGATGATCCTGGTATAGTTCATGTCTTTGGGACCAGTACCCACTTTAGGGGCTGATAACCTCATCGTACTGGCTATACCTAGGATCCTACGTATAATGGTAGACGTACCATACATCCGTTCCTAAGGTTTCTAACGTTTTCACGTTAGCTAAGGTTTTGGCATTTTCATGTCACTAAGTTTGGATAGTCGCCAGTGAGGGCCATACACCAGTTTACATACGATCCTTGGGCTTGTCCCCAGTTATCCTTCGGGCTTGTCCCCAGTTATCCTTTAGGCTTGTCCCCAGTTATCCTTCGGGCTTGTCCCCGGTTATTCTTTGGGCATGTCCCCAGTTACTAACTTATCTTTTATATTGGCTTAGTCCCAAGTTATGTTCTATTTTTCAGGTTTTCAAAGTTAAACAATTAAGGATCCTTAATCCTTATTATCCATTAAAGTTTCATTTATGGTTATCTTGATTAGAGGTTAGGATCCTAACTTGGATCGTCAGGTATGATCCTTAATTATTTTCGATTTCATACATTATATGTTTGAATAACCCATAGACTTTGACAACTGAACCTATGATCCTTAAAATAAACTACTTTGAAAATTTTCGATTACAGGATATTTGATCCAGGATCATATCCTAAATTTCTTAAACATAATTTGCTTAACTTTTCTTACTCAAACAAATATGTATCAAAACAATTGGAAATTAAAAGGATAACAATACGAGATAAGCCAAAAAGATTAGAGTTATTTTATTAACAAAGGTTTAAAACCCTTCAAAGTTGTCAAAATTGCCAACCCACGTTTCTACCAGCAAAATGTGGCCCGTCCACATGGGTTGGCAAAGGGTGTCCATTGTTTGTGCGGTCATAGCATGCAGGTAAATAAAAGGCGGCAGGATCACAATGGCTTCATCCCCCAAACAGAGGATCCCTCCACCATGTGTAATCCTACCTATTGTCTGAAGGATCCTGGATCCTCAACCCTAAACCTACTGTTCGAAGTTACAGACCATAATTCTTTAAAAACATCAACAAACACAAAAAAAAATTGGGCTCCGGCTATGTCTAGAAGTTTCCTTCATCGCCCAATCCTGCAGCTCAAGCCTTCGCTGCACCATCACCACCAGCTCCACTTGCCTCTCCACCCTGATCCTTGCCAACATCACCACCCTCAAGCATCGGGACCTCCTCAGCCTCTTCATCATCCTCCAACTCTGCCAGCCTCGCCTTCCAGCCCTCAACGTCCCATGTGCTCTTGTCGAAGGCAGGATCCTGAGCCTCCGCAGCCATCTGCAGCTGGATCTTATACATGGTTATCGCAGCAGAGACCTTGGCATCCTGGGTGATCTCATGCTTCTCATAATCAAAATTGATCAGCATCCTGGCAGCTTTATCCTTGGTGGCCCGGAGCTCCTTCTCAAGATCAGCTATCTTAAGATCCTTCAGCACACCCATCTGTTGGAGGTCAGCAATTTGGCGGTCTTGATCCTCGACGTGGCCAACATAAGTCTCTATCTCAGCAAATTTCTGCAAGGAAAACAAGGCATAACGTCAGTAACAAGTGATCCTCAAAACTGTCAGGATAACAAACAGGGGCAGTGATCCTTACCTCGTTGAAGTAGTCCAGAAACTGTTGGCGGAGCAGGGGCAGACCTTGTAGATCCTCAGGGGCCTTTCTCTTCTTTCCTTTACCCCTAATAGGTGCTTTAGGGGCTGAAGCAGTTGGGCTAGCAGCAGGAGTCTTCTTCCTTGCAGACTTGAAATTAGCAAGATCATCAATACCGAACTTTGAAGCAGACTTAGAGGATTTTCCAGCACCTACACAACCAAAATAAGATAAGTATTCTAATTAAACTTGAAAATCCTACATAGAATTACTTTTTAAATGAGGATACTTATTTGACATTGTGACAGAGGCAGAGGATACTTCTTGAGAATCCTGGGTAGCAACCTGGAAAGTTCTTGTCTCCGGATCAAGCTTCTTAAAGGCCAAAAGTCTCTCTTTTGCAGCAGGTGTCAACTTCAGATGAGAGATGGAGATAGCTGCACAAAAAATAACAGAACATCAGTAATCCTTATGCTAAAAGATAGGTCCTACGGTGATCCTTCCAGGATCCTCTATCCTACCATGAGTAGCCCACTCCTTGGGCAAATCCTTCCCATCAGGGATGGTATCTCTCCTAACAAAAAAGAACCGTCGCTTCCAGTTCGTGTCGTTCTTGGTAACTTTGAAGACAGGATGATCCTCTCCAGCTTTTCGCTTAAACAAGTATCGGTGGGATCCGAAAGTGGTAAGATCATACATCTCAGCCAACTCCGCCATGCCAAGGTCAATACCCTCTTGCCCAATGATCCTTTCAAGGGTGTATAACACCCTCCAGATCATCGGCATAGCCTGGATATAGCTGATGCCGGTAAGGGAGAAGAAAGATTGGGTGAATTGGGGAAAAGGATACGAATATCCTATCAAGAAAGGAGTGACCGGGAAAGCTACCCAAGTCTCAGAAATATAATCGCTCAGAGCGGTAGGGTCAAAAGATTTAAAGAGGGTGTTCGCCGGAAAACAATGACGGATTTTGTCAATGTAAGGATCAGTAAAACAACACCTCTCAGTGGGAGAATCCTTGATGATCCCTTGACTCTTCAAGGGACTGTTCTTCTTAGGATCCTTGTGTGGGGAGTTCCGGAGCAACATTTTTTCAAGACAATGGAAAGAAAAAGAAAAACAGAGCAAGCAAGGTAGAAGGAGAAGGGGAATACCTGTTCAATCCTCTGATCGCGGTTATAAAGGGAAGAGTTCTCGAATTTAAATGCAAACGATCCTATCCCTATTTCTATTTATAATGATGATTTGTGCAGGGCTATCACTTCCGTGACGTCAGATCGCAACGGATAGTTTCATTGTAACGGCTATATATCCGTTAAGTTAGTTAGAGATAAGATTCAGCAAAATATAACTCGTTTATATCACATAAATACTCCTTATATTTTGGGGGCAATTGTTAGGGCTGGATTTTTATGACCTGTGATCCTTACATGTGATCCTTACACGTGTTCCTAACCAGTGATCCTTGTTTCTTTGGCAGATAGTGATCCTCAGAAGAGTTCCAGGATCAGGATCACGGAGCAACCTAGGGATCCTCATACTAACGATTGTTCTCTTTGAATTTAATGTTGTCTTGCAGGAATTTCGAGTAGGATCCGCTCTTAACAACGTAAACAAGGAACCTGTCATGCTACTTTGGCATATGCATAATCAAAGATGGACGTTGTGGACAATATGGAAACTCAGCACAATTTAAGGGCGATAATTTAGGCTAAATTTACTTCTATTCTTGAAGGGGTAACGAGCTAATAGTTAGGTTATTTACCTAAAATATGACCACACACACTTGTATAAGTAGCACTCTTCAACATTCGGAAGACACAACACATTTCTCACACGCTTTGACACACGATACTATAGTGATCCTTGTACCTAGCTCGTTACCATCCGAAGTTGTAAAAACATTGTTTGTTATATTGAAGCTTGGTGATCGGTCATTGCCATCACCCGAGGTTTTTTATGCCGGAGATCATTGATCAAGGGCTTTTTCCTCGTATAAATCCTTGTGTCACTTGTGCATTTTACATTTAAGTGATCCTTCACTTTGTTCATCATACCAAGCATCATTCCCCGTTTACATAAAGTTTGGTTGCATTATCCTTAAGTGATTTTTGACCAAAACATATGGCATGTGAAAATATATCAATTTAGGCCATAGGTAAAATGCACAAAAACAGGGTATTGAATTAAACATAGTTTAAGTCAAAGTTATGTTTTGTGGAACAATTGCATGCTATACTGATACAAAACATTTATGCGGTATTGTGAAAATTCATACATTCAAGCCTTTGTGACTGGGATGATAGACCTTTAAACAAATTAAAGGTCTATATGTGTTATTGTTTATCGAATTCGGTCATTCCTTCCAATCCAAACAAACCCGAGATTTCAGGAATGGGAGCTGTCAAGTCCTATGGTACCATTACCTACTAACGAGTGGCGTAGCTAATGTTAATGAATGTATATTGTATCATTTGAACAAACCAAATGTCATACCAAAATGTGAGCATGTGATGAATAAATGTACTAAGTATGCACACAATGGGCATACATACCATACAATGTAATGTAAAATAATGTACTAAGTACGCACACAATGGGCATACATAGCATAAAATGTATTGTAAATCGATTGTACTAAGTATGCACACAATGGACATACATAGCATAAACACAATGAAATCATGTACTATATATGTACTAACGAACATAATAAGCATATAATATGAAAACATTGAAAGCATAAAAGTAACAAGTAGGCACATGTGTTCCACCCCAAAATAGTTTGGAAAACAGTAAAAAAGGGGTCTATGTACTCACCTGAGATTGCTTTGAAGTTCTTGTATAACAACAAAATAATGCTAGAGATCACGGATATCAAACGGCACCTAATATAGGTAACTATGTTAATATACCGGAACTAAATCGGAGGATTTGGATAGAATGAGGGTTTGTAAACCAAACAAGTATGGAGGCTCGTGTAATATGGTTTAACAAAGCCTCCATACTAAAATGAAACCTATCCTAAGTGCTTACGACCCATTACGACCCGTTTAGGTAGCTTATGCTACCTTAACGCGTCGTTCGCGTAAAACGCGTTTGGAACGTCTAACATTGTGACCATAAGGTATAACCTCGGAAGGTTATTCCCTATACAACTATGGTCACCTAATGTGTTTGGTCGGATCCTAATGATCGACTAAAGGGGTCGGGTTCGAAAGTATAAACGATTGTTTAGATCGCTTACCTTACGACCCTATATAAGAACTATACTAAAAGTGACGAGCTAAGCATGTTAGAACATGCTTAACTAAGTTTAGAAAACAGGTTTGGCATCAAAACAAACGGTTTTGATACCTATGAGTAGTTTGGTTACAAAATACACAAGAATGCGCATTTTGGCCGAAACTACGACTCGTCGCTGAGCCTAGATAACGTACGTGGTAATCAGTAGGTATAGTTACTATGGACTATAACCATCGTGATCACGCTCACGTTATGAAGTTCCAACGAACTTCGTGTTGACCATAAGCTGGTCAACGCAGAAAGTCAAACAAAGTTTGACTTTTGCACCAGAAAGCGATTAAAAGAACGAAAGAACACTTACGAAGGGTCCCCGAAAGCTAAACTTGATCCAGGAGCTCAGGTATGAAGCAATGGCATCAACTTAGAGCTCTTTGATCAGTTTTGTGGGTTTTACACCAAATGGGGGGGTATTTATAGGAAAAGCAAAACTGTTAGGATCGTTTCTTGAATTTCGTGCCATGATCTCATTCGTACACTTGTCAAGATGTTGTGGTATCACATTATGACCTTAACTCCAGAGATTGTGAAGGGGCATTGCCCTATGGAGTGATTGAAAGGCCAAAAACAGCAAAAAAACGAGTTTCTGCATCTGTAGGGCTGACGCGGCCCGCGTAAGATTTGGACATGGTCTTACGCGCCCCGCCTGGGAGTCCAGATCAGAACCCAAGTTTCAGAAATGACAGTTTAGGTCCCTGTTATGGTTTAAGGCCATTTCCGACACATTCAAGGCCCGTTAAGCCATCTTTAAGGCCCTAAAATGATGCCTAAACATTGAGGACATGAAACATGCTCAAAAATATGTCGGATGTTGGTTCGTTTGGTCGTACGATCGCGATATTCGGTTAATTACGACGGAATGTGCATAAGCGCGAAAAACGATCCAAATTGCGCGACGAATGGATTTTTCTCATGCCAAGCACTAAGGCATAATATTAGGATGCTTACATAAATTTTTGAATGTCCGGATGTATTCAGAACGTAAGTTATGCGCGAAAGTGCAAACTTATGCACTTTTTGACACTTTTAGTCCCTGAATGACCCATAAGTTTATTTTAGCACACCGAACCTCTCAAAGCCTATTTCTAAGCTATGTAAAGGATATTTAAGGTGTGTTTAACTTATGGTCATGTTCCGGAATGTTTGTTACAGTTCAAATTGGCATACTTTCGTAGTTTGTCAAGTTTAGTCCCTGTAAGCGTATTAACTTGTTTTTGCCATACCAAAGCCTTCAAAACTTATTTCTAAGTTATGTAAAGGTTATTTAAGGTATGTTAAGTATATGTTGATGTTCCGGAGTATTTGTCGCATTAAACTGGGTACGTTTACGCACCAGTTTGCGTATAATTCTCCAAAAAGCGATGTAGAGTTTGAATTTGAACAAAAGTCAAAACATGAAAAATGTAAAACACAACCAAACAAACATTGGGATCAAATAGCATTGTTTTATTGATAATTGAACTGTTCACAATGATTTTAAGCACAAATGTTACAATGGCTTCTTTGCTTGGCGACATATTAGAATATATAGAATTGAAAACAATAGTTCTTCGAATAGAGATGGGAGTATTCCTATGTTAAGTCTAGACTCATAAGGTCAAGAAATGTGCTATTGTGTCATTGAGATTAAACACAAAAGGCTAGTGTTTAATTCACTCAATGTTGGCTCTGATACCAACCTGTCACACCCCGATATTTCCACGTGTCACCGGTGGGCCCGGTGGGGAGTATCGTGACGTAATTGATATCATCATAGTCAAACAACACAACACATAAATGCACAGGGAAGCAAAAGATAGATTTATTTCAACTGAACAAATTGTAATGTTTAAGTATCACAAAACAGTCGAAATAGATCCACAGGCGGATCAAATAAAAAAAGGAAAACTGTTCAAAAGACTTTGACATCTAAAGCTTTAGAGACTTGAGTAATGATGCCTGGAGTAGCCAGCCTATTTCGTCTAGTACCTACACTTAGCTTTTTTTGGAAAATATGTCAGTTTACACTGGTAAATACAACTTAACTGACTCATTTTGAAAAGAGTTTGAAAATTGATTTGAATGCACTTTGGCAAAAATATTTTTGTAACTTGGGACAATTATTCAAAATAATCTTGTATACAGTTTTACTCATTTGTCGTCCATTAGGGCCGGTTGTAAGGCCGGACTTAAGTTAACTGACACGTCACAGGTATAATGCCCACAAGGTCGATTCCATTAAGTGGGATACCAGTTTTCAATTAATGCATCTGTCAGGTGTACGCCTACACCCCGTGCTTAGGTCGTGGCCATTTCTTTGAATGATGCCAAGGATATCCGAGACATGGTCATTTAACCCCCAAGGGCCATACACCAAATAATACATATCAAACAGGTTATGTAAATACATCAATCACAATACGATTTAAATGATTACATACACCCGACCAAGCGGTACTTTTATAGTACTGTATCCCTAGCACGTATAGGGAAAATAAGTTAAGGGTATTTACCTGAGCAAAGTATAAATCAAATACAGCAAGTGCACGTAGCTTTTACTGGGCTCCTAATCTGGAACGAAGGTTTTTAATAACCTATTAGAATCCTAACGGGTCTTTAATTAAGCTTAGACTTAGACCGGTTAGTTTTCAAAAGGAAGACACGGTTCAAACGCATGATAAAGCAAATACCGATTTAGAATGTGGTTTTGACCCGACAAGCTTGTATGCTTGTTTAATATGGGTAACTTAAACACATTCTAGATTTTGAGATAAAAATGATATGGTTTGACCCGTTTCGGCTAATTTATGCAAACCAGTTACATAAGTCGACCCGAACGCGAAAATAGCGTAACGGGTAACCACAAGAGTCATGAACAGGTTTCCTAAGTTAATATGCCTTAAATATGTTGTGATATCAGTAGGATACCTTCCATTATGCCCAAAACGACCTTAAAACCAATTTATGCCCCGAAGGGGTATTTTGGTCATTATAGAGGTTATAAAAGAGATTAAATATCATCTTGAGTTACAGGTCTGATTTAATCAGTAAATATACTTAATTTAATAAGTTATAATAGTAGGGTATCATATATATGTGAAATTTATTAATTTTAACCATACGATGCACCGCATGGGCATTTTGGTAATTTCACATAGGCTTAAAAGGTCAAAACTGAAAACCTGAGTTTAAAACTTTTTCTTACTGTTAAAATTTAAAAATTTACTAAATATATCAGTAGGCATTGACCCTTATATGTTTAAAATAGTTTTGATACATACTATGCGTTAAAACGCTTAAAAAGGCGATTTGGAGCCATTTCCGGGCTTTGTATAGAAAGCTGATATTTTTATTATTCTAGAAGGCTCAAAATATTTTATTTATCATAGCATATCAGTATAAAAAGGTTCGGGGTCAAAATGATTTGTAAAACTCATTTTATGGCCCAAAAGGGCAAAACCGGCAATTACCGAAACAAGCCTACAACCCTATGTTATGCTCAGCCTAAAAATAAACAAAAATCTTTAAAAATCCCAAAATATTATTTTATATCAGTAGGTAAAAAGTTTGGTATTAAAAATTGGGTTTAGCTAGGATATACGCTAATTACGCCGTTTAATTAACAAAAGGCTTTCTAATTACGCTATTGAGCATAACTCCTAATCTACACCTCAAACTGATGTCAAATTTTAGGGACAAGTTTATAATTCAGTAATGAAGGTTTCTATCCTCTAACATTTTTAAAATATCGTTTTAAGGTCAAAAGGGCAAAACGGTCAACATTTAGGCATTTAACGGAAACATGCATGAACTAGGATTTCTATGGAACCAAGTTGTATAACCTTGGAGGGTTATACTAACTTATAATATGGTCCTAATGGAATCCTAAGGCATATCTAAACTAAGCCAAATCGGGTCAGAACTGAAAGTCAAAGCAAAAGTCAAGTTTGGCGACTTTCGGTTCCGAACCGAGCCTATACTTAGAATTGTCGGGTTGAATCATGCTTAGACATGTTCAACTAATATTTACCAAGTTATTAATGTGGCAAAACTGATTTTATGACTTTTAATTTAATAGTATTGCATTTTATTTAAAACTAACCCGTTTGACTTTCATTTGACCCGACAATTAAACTAAGTAAACGTGGTAATTAGGAGGCGCCCTTTTGAGGGTTAAACACCTACCTAATTACGGTCACATAGCCATGTTCGTCACAAACCATGGCTCAACCATTTAAAAGTCAAAGCGTTTATCGAAACTCTTGACCTTTCGGCTATAACCGCTAAAAATTTAAACTAGGCACGAAAGGGGACTTACAAAGGGTCCAAGCATGGAGGGTTGATCCTAATTTCTCAGGTATGAGGAGCAAAGTCCCCAACTTAGAGAATTCAAGATCAAGGTGTGAATGAAACCCAAAATCAAGTGGGGTATTTATATGTTTTCAAGAACCGTTAGGATCGTTTCTCGTAACCCGAGCCTTTATCTGGACCGTACATATCTTACCCCCTGATTTCTAATACTATGGGTGCCCAAGGATTGAAGAAAAACCATGTGCAAGAGATTAAAATAGCTGGAACAGCTGGTAACAGCTGGAAAATTAGTTTTGCAGCTCTGGGAGACTCACGCGGCCGCGTAAGAAACACAGGCAGCCTTACGCGGCCCGCCTGGCAGTCCAGGACTGCACAGAATTTTCCAGAAATGACAGAATTGGTCCCTGTGAGCACAAAAGGTTATTTTAGGCATGTTTAAGGCCTGTTAACCTCTTTTTAAGGCTCTACTATGATGATTAAACATAGGGGACATGAAGCATGTTCAAAAACATGTCGGATGTCGGTTCGTTTGGCCGTACAGTCACGTTGTGCGTCTAATTACGACGAAACACGGACGGACGCTAAAAACGGTCCAAATCACGCGACGAGTGGAATTTTATCATGCCACACACTAAAATAAATATTGTAGTGCTTACATAAATTTTTGGGTGTCCGGGGATATTCAGAATGCAAGATATGCGCAAAAGTGCAAACTTGTGCACTTTTTGACACTTTTAGTCCCTGCATGACATAAAAGTTTATTTTTGCGCACCAAATACCTCTAAGCCTAAATCTAAGCTATATAAAGGATAAATAGGGTATGTTTAACATATGGACATATTCCGGAAGGTCCGTTACCATACGATTCGACCTCCTTTTGCAGTTTGACGCAATTAGTCCCTTAATTGTGCAAAGTAGTGCGAAATGCCGTTTAATGATATCTAAGCCTTCCATGGCCCATAATAATCGTTCCCAAGCATATATTTAAATACTACTACGCTCCCATTTGCTTAAATGGTCACCGAATGGCGTAGATTCAAAAGTTGACGCTTTAGACCCCTCTATTGCGTAAACTTGCGCATCTCATCATTTAATAGCATTGAAGTCTCATATAATCCATATTAGGCATTCTTGAAGGTATTACTAAACATCACGATGTTTTGGGTTCGCTAAAAGGTCATTCGGAGGTGTAATTAAACATATTGACACTTTTAGTCCCTCTAACTTGCAAAGTTGCGCGTAACTTTACTTATAGGCATAAAAACCTTAGATGGCCATTACTTGGCGTTCCCGAGAGTATAATCAAATATCATGAAGCTCCCGGTTTGTTAAAAGGTCACTCAGAGGTAAGAATTAACATGTTGACACTTTTAACCCTTTATTGCGCAAACTTTCAATTTATTACGGAAACGGCTACACTTAATCATCAAGTGGCACATTTGTGAACATAATCATCATGAGAGGTTATTTTAGAAACTTATTTTAGGTATGCTAACACTTCCAGTCCTTTCAAAATCAAAGTTTTTGATTTTTCGAAAAATTAGTCCCTAAATTTCACTGTTTGACTTTATTAGGGTTTATTACACGTGTCAATACATCATTGGACGTGATTTTACGAGGTGTTACATCCTCACCCCTTTAAAAGAAATCTCTACCTCAAGATTTGCTAAAATGCTGGAAGTACTTTGTGTCACATAATGGACTTAATTTCTATAGTATGTTTGGAGCCTCTCCAAGCTCCCAGGTTGACCTCTATAATAGGTACACGTATCCTTTTTTTTTTGGAGCTTCTTAACCTGCCGATCCTTAATCGATACAGGTTTCTCATCATATCATAGATCTGCATATCATTACGTGATAATGCTTCTTGACTTATTGGGGAAACATATCCTTAAACCTTTAGTGTGGGTCATATTGTGAGTTCCACCAAGCTCCTTAAATGGGTTTTAGCTCATAAGCTATTTGATCTTGATATATTCGATTCCTTCGAATGATTTTATATATTCAGAGCCTATCTAGTCTGATAATTAACAAATTGGTACACCCTTCCAGGGTAATATCTTTATTGAACCTTATTCCTTAACAAGAACTTAGGAGGGTTACTCCCTTCAATAATCCTTGATTTTCTGCCAATACTGGCAATTTACAGATGATCATGGATTTGTTAGATCTTATTCGTTGTTTCCAAAGCAACTTTCAGATCCTGATAATCGGACTTACAAATCTTTTGTCTAACAATAATTGTTTAACATTCCATCTATGCAAGGTCTCCAAAGGAGCAGCCTTGATACTTATATAACAACTATTACAAAAAAGTTGATCTTAAGGTGAGATGGTTATTCCAACCACTGCTTAAAACTAATTTTAAGGAATAGCTAATCCTTGCTGCTAGTTGAACAAATCGACGATCCTGGGCAGCTGATGGAAATTCTTAATTGTTGCCTAGTTAGGGTTGCGGTAATTAATGCATAAGCAAAATGAACCGTCTTTCTTAATTAACTATACCGGATTCTCAGAATATTGAGTTAGGCTATATGAATCCTTTATTTAAAGAACTCACTTAATCAGGGTTTCGATTCTTCCAATGATGGTACTAGCCGTCTTGGAGATTTCATAATAATATAGCCCTAAATGGGATATAAATCTTAACTCTGCTTGCCTCTCAGGAGGTGAATAGGGTAATCTTAGGAGAAGGTAATCAAGATACAAGGAGGTTGCAGAGATTTTCCAAATCTCAGGCTCCAGTTTATCCATCATTGCTCGTGTCTAACAAGTGACACGTTTATGTTACAAGTCCACTAATTCCTTAATCGGGAACATTTATTTGGACAATTCCATTCTGGATATCTTCTTTGAATACCATTAGTTGACTTTAGTACCATATGACCATCGGGATATCTTTGTGGCCCCATGCATTAAACCTCCATACTGATCAGGCATAGAAGCAATCTATGGAACATATTAAGATACACAAATCCTCATATGGCACTTTTGTCATACCATCTGGTATTCTTAATCGATAGAGATTAAAGAGATATCAATTATACATGCTGATGCATTTCCTCTAGAGAGAGGATACTTCTAAAATTCTATGATTAGAGGTTTCTGACAGAAACAGAAGCAATGGTTCTTATAATTTCGCCTGTAAGTTTTACCTTACTCTTAACATCTGGGGTTCTTACGGGAAAGATTTTTTTAAAAGTTTGCTAAGCTTAGGGTTTTATGAGAAACTTATTAGTACCCGAAACCAAACGAAATTCTTAAAATCACAATAGGGGATTTATCTAGTATCATTATTAATGTGAACTGCCTTTAATCATACATCAGGAGGGTTAAACACCTCCATTCTTAATCCTTTTAAACTCAGCTGTAGAATCCTTAACAATATTTGGGCAGACTTAGCTTTGACCGGTTATTTCTTAATCTATATAACGTGAATAGCTGAGGTAGATCCTTAATGGATTTATGATGAGCAGGTTTTGAAAAATTTTCATGACTTTTCTTATATCTTTTCTAGCAGTTGTGTTAATTACAGTTTTGGAGACTAACTTCATTAATATTGAGGCTCACATCTGTTGCGCCATTAACACTTGTCGCATCTCTAGCATTGCGAATGTTGTTTGTCCTTTCCGAGTTTTCTATACCCGAAGCTTTGGTATTATATACCAAATTCAACAAGTGCTCAGGCAATCCTTACCATGTGTCTTTCTTGAATTGCCAAGGGCTTAACATAAAAATTCTTGATAACTACTTGCTTCTTATTACCCATAATATGGGCTTGGTTACAGGATAACAAATCCATTCCTATCACTATATCGAGTCCCTCTATTTCAACGGAACTAGGACAGTGGAAAAGAATGGTTCTTGATGGATATAAAACTTCCATCTAATGTTGCTGAAGCAGTCTCTGAGGTACCATCGACCAATTCTTCTCCATACGTAATGCTTAGAGTTTTAACAGGTAGATTTTATAATTTACTAATTCTATTGTCTATAAAAGACTTATCTGCACCTGAATCAAGTAATACTCTAGCATGAACGTCATTAATCAGGAAGGTACCTGTTGTGACATTGCCATCCTGAACAGCCTCTTGAGCATTCATTTGAGAGCCTCCAGCTTTGGTCTTCTTAGCCTCCCCAGGCTTGTTGGTTTAATTTGGGCAATTAGTTTTCGATGTGCCCGATTTCCTTACAACCATAGCAGGTTGCGTCCTTTCTATCTTGGCACTCCAAAGATTTGTGCCTTTCTTTATTACAGATTTCACAAGGCTTAGCTTGTGAATTCCAAATGCCCTTCTCTTTAGTCGCCTTCTTTGGGCAGCGGGTCTTTATGTGCCTCTTCTTGCCACAACCACAGCATGTGGCGTCCTTCAAGTCCTTGCATTCATGAGTCTTGTGATATGTCTTCCAACGGATGCCACATCTCATGATCTGCTTTTGGATACATTTTCCGAAGTGCTATTTTCCCGCAGGTTTTACATTTGGGTTTTGCCTCATTTGGCTTGGACTAGTTATAAATTGGACTAGTCTTACCCTTTTTGTAACCCTTATTTGGGATATTCTCACACTTCCGCTTATGATCCTTAAATACTCGGTCCCTCTATTTCAACGGAACCAGGACAGTGGAAAAGAATGGTTCTTGATGGATATAAAACTTCCATCTAATGTTGCTGAAGCAGTCTTTGAGGTACCATCGACCAATTCTTCTCCATACGTAATGCTTAGAGTTTTAACAGGCAGATTTTATAATTTACTAATTCTATTGTCTATAAAAGACTTATCTGCACCTGAATCAAGTAATACTCTAGCATGAACGTCATTAATCAGGAAGGTACCTGTTGTGACATTGCCATCCTGAACAGCCTCTTGAGCATTCATTTGAGAGCCTCCAGCTTTGGTCTTCTTAGCCTCCCCAGGCTTGTTGGTTTAATTTGGGCAATTAGTTTTCGATGTGCCCGATTTCCTTACAACCATAGCAGGTTGCGTCCTTTCTATCTTGGCACTCCAAAGATTTGTGCCTTTCTTTATTACAGATTTCACAAGGCTTAGCTTGTGAATTCCAAATGCCCTTCTCTTTAGTCGCCTTCTTTGGGCAGCGGGTCTTTATGTGCCTCTTCTTGCCACAACCACAGCATGTGGCGTCCTTCAAGTCCTTGCATTCATGAGTCTTGTGATATGTCTTCCAACGGATGCCACATCTCATGATCTGCTTTTGGATACATTTTCCGAAGTGCTATTTTCCCGCAGGTTTTACATTTGGGTTTTGCCTCATTTGGCTTGGACTAGTTATAAATTGGACTAGTCTTACCCTTTTTGTAACCCTTATTTGGGATATTCTCACACTTCCGCTTATGATCCTTAAATACTCGGTCCCTCTATTTCAACGGAACCAGGACAGTGGAAAAGAATGGTTCTTGATGGATATAAAACTTCCATCTAATGTTGCTGAAGCAGTCTTTGAGGTACCATCGACCAATTCTTCTCCATACGTAATGCTTAGAGTTTTAACAGGCAGATTTTATAATTTACTAATTCTATTGTCTATAAAAGACTTATCTGCACCTGAATCAAGTAATACTCTAGCATGAACGTCATTAATCAGGAAGGTACCTGTTGTGACATTGCCATCCTGAACAGCCTCTTGAGCATTCATTTGAGAGCCTACAGCTTTGGTCTTCTTAGCCTCCCCAGGCTTGTTGGTTTAATTTGGGCAATTAGTTTTCGATGTGCCCGGTTTCCTTACAACCATAGCAGGTTGCGTCCTTTCTATCTTGGCACTCCAAAGATTTGTGCCTTTCTTTATTACAGATTTCACAAGGCTTAGCTTGTGAATTCCAAAAGCCCTTCTCTTTAGTCCCCTTCTTTGGGCAGCGGGTCTTTATGTGCCTCTTCTCGCCACAACCCATGTGGCGTCCTTCAAGTCCTTGCATTCATGAGTCTTGTGATCTGTCTTCCTACAGATGCCACATCTCATGATCTGCTTTTGGATACATTTTCCGAAGTGCTGTTTTCCCGCAGGTTTTACATTTGGGTTTTGCCTCATTTGGCTTGGACTAGTTATAAAATGGACTAGTCTTACCCTTTTTGTAACCCTTATTTCGGATATTTGTAACAACTCTCACTAAAGTTAATACTTAGTATGTTAATTATCTATTAAGAAAACCCTAATTAAGACACCCAAGTGATTCTGCACAAACCCTAAAATTTTCAGAACAATAGGAATCAGGATCAGGGCCCCTAAAACCCAGGGGGGCAAACCCTAGTGGACGATTATCTAAATAACTTGTTGTCGAATTCAAATTTGAAGAAACTGTCAACTCAGCAGGCCTAGTCCCACACGTGGCTACCCTATAGTGATCAGGTGTCCTTTACGGACCGTAAGGAAAAAAATGTTTACGGTCCGTAAGCCTGTCAAATTTTGTGTATAAATAGCAGACATTGGCACTTGATATTCTGCGTATGTTCGATGAAGAAATTCATTTTAGGCACTGAGTTACATTCTGTTTACCACAATTAACACACACGGATCACTAATCGACGCCATAATACAGGGTAATAACTCGATCGCTGTCACACCCCCAAAATCCACCCGCGGAGTATCACCGCTTGGGAGCGTGACTGACCAGGATCAAGCCACCAATCATACAGAATAATACATATAATAAAAGTAATTGTCATTTAAACCAAACCAATTCCATATGAAAGGTGTTCCAAACCATAAGAAAGTTATCATTGTTTAGCGGAAGCGTATTAATAAAAACCCATCGTAAATAAGTATCAAATATCAACAGTGTTTAACAGGATAATCGCGATCCATGCCCACAACGACCTGCTCCTCCCTGTGCAAGCTCCATATACCTAACGACCTGCAAGGCATGTAACAGAGGATCAACAACTAGTTGAGCGAGTTCACAGAAAGTAAATGCGTAATAGTAAGTTCGTTGTAACAGGTGGCTCTACTGGGCCGTTAGTACGTTCTATTGGTGGGGGCTTCCCATGTTGTATAACCACTAGACTACTCGTAACCATAAGTATCCTTCACAACCGAGGATAGTAGTGCGTATAAGTACACGTAGGTCTTACGTGTGTATCCTTCACAACCGAGGATAGTAGTGAGTTTAAATGCACGTAGGTTTTACGTGCGTATCCTTCACAACCGAGGATAGTAGTGAGTTTAAATGCACGTAGGTTTTACGTGCGTATCCTTCACAACCGAGGATAGTAGTAAGTATAAGTCTACGTAGATTGTAGGTATGTGTCCTGCACAACCGAGGACAGTGAATAGCAATAGTATGTGTCCTGCACAACCGAGGACAGTGGTATGGTAGTCTAGTATTAGTATCAGTACGAATCTATTCAATCTTATTCCTTCAATCCCATTCCCAAGCCCTTGGGAATCCCATGCCTTAGTAAGGGTGTGAACTCACCTTGGTTTGCTCGGTATGCTATGCTCTAGTGTATAACAATTGTCTAAGTCCGTTACACACGACCTAGGATACATTGCACATACGTGACGTAAGTATATAAATTAAATTAGGGTTTGCAACTCTTCGGTGATCACACAATCACATACAATATCGTATCATACTGTATCATTCAGTAACATGAAGTATCTTATAATCACAGTCTTTTCAAGTATATACAGAAGTTAGAATATGTATCATTACAAACATTCTGGGTTATGTAAGCAACTTACAACTTAGACAGTTCATCTACAACGTCAGGTCATTCATTAAGTAAAATGTTCAAGCTATACATCACAAATGAAACTCAGTTTAGGTTATCATGTAATAACTCGGACAAGATATAACTCACATAAAGGTCGGACAGGACATGGGGGGGTTTAAACATCGGACATGGTGTTGGGGGGTCACAAGGTCGGACCAAGGGAAAGAAGGGCACAAACTCGGATCACTTGATGTTATTTAAAGGTCGGACGACATGCGGATACAACAAAACTCGGACCCACAATGCCTAAGAAGCTCGGACCCTTTCTAGGGCTTAAAGGTCGGTCAAGGGGAGTCAAAAACTCGGGCCATGCAAAGCATTAAAGCTCGGACCAAAATACTCAACAACCTCGGACAGTAGTGCATTAACCAAACTCGGACCCCTTGATCTTGTGGAAAACTCGGATCCCTTGTGTTTGAATGAAAGTCGGACATGCTTGTCCTTGGCCAACCTCGGACCCTTAACACTTTGAAAAACTCGGGTAACACAGGTGTTAAAAAGCTCGGACTTATTCATGTCCTTTCTAAACCTCGGTCACATGATCACATATAAAAAAATTCGGACCTACATAACATTGATAAAGCTCGGGCTAGCATATTATTCAAACTCAGACAAGTCATCACATAAGAAAGTCAGACAATCCTCATTACGTTACAAACTCAGATCAACAATCATCGAGCAAGCATAGTCCCATGCACAACAGTTACGCATACAAACAAACCCTAATTTTATTCATATTGACGGCATCATCATAACTAATCCACCTATGATCACAATTAATCATTACAAGAACAATCTAATCGAGCATACAACTATTCATATTCGTTTCTCAACAATCAGAATCCTTAAACGCAGAAACATCACATGTGAAACTAGGGTTTTTCATGCATACATAATCAAGAATCAAGAATTGATATCAATCCAATAATCAACAACAATCATTAACAATTACCTTGTGTTGATTCTAGAGAAAAGAGGAATCAAACTTGTGATGCCTTGCCAATGATTTGGTGATGATTGCTAGGAAGTTAGAGATTGTAGTACGTGCTTTGGTTTTGTGAAAATGATTAGTGAACAAAGGATTAGGGTTAAGTATAGCTTAAGTTTCACTAATAGCTCTCTACACCCTTAATTACTTTATTTTACACAATTACACCATCTCATAACAATTCCACAATTTCACCACCAAATTCACATATTCGACAAGTCCTTCACAATTAACACATAACCATGCATAATCACACGATACACTTCATTGTATCAGAATGTTATATTGAATTAAACAACTAAACAACACACGAACGTGCAATAAATGCGAAATAAGAATCTTGGAAATTCAAGTTGTCACATTATCCCCAACTTAAAAGAAATTTCGTCCCGAAATTTGGTACGCACTCACTGAGGAAGCTAGGTAAGCTGTACTGTTCACTGGTTTTCCTGGGGTGTCACATCATCCCCCCGTTGATTTGGAATTTCGTCCCGAAATTCCGCAGTAGTAGCTTCAGCCTCAGTAGTGGATGCATTGGTTTCGAATAATTGGGGGTACTTTTCTTTCATTTGGTCTTCACGTTCCCAGGTGTACTCTGGGCCACGTCGGGAGTTCCAACGAACTCGAACAAGAGGGATTCTCTTGTGTTTGAGGACCTTAACATCCCGGTCCGTGATTTCAACTGGCTCCTCGACGAACTGCAACCGCTCGTCGATAGTGAGTTCCTTAAAAGGAATGATAAGGGTCTCATCTGACAGGCACTTCTTCAGATTCGACACGTGAAATACATTGTGAACTGCACCGAGTTCAGCTGGTAGGTTCAGTCTGTAGGCTACTGGGCCTATTCTTTCAGTGATTTCGAACGGTCCAACATACCGTGGATTGAGTTTGCCTCGTTTACCAAATCGAACCACACCCTTCCAGGGTGAGACTTTAAGTAAAACCCGGTCCCCAACCTGAAATTCCAATGGTCTCTTACGCTTATCCGCGTAGGCTTTCTGACGGTCGCGTGCTGCCGCCATGCGTTGTCGTATCTGTGCAATCTTTTCTGTGGCGTCCACTACAATCTCTGGACCCGTAATCTGACTATCCCCCACCTCTGCCCAACAGAGAGGTGACCGGCATTTACGTCCGTACAATGCCTCAAATGGAGCGGCTTATATGCTGGTATGATAACTGTTATTGTATGAGAACTCCACCAGAGGGAGGTGCTTTTCCCAGCCGTTGCCGAAATCGATAACACATGCTCGAAGCATGTCTTCAAGAGTTTGAATCTTGCGCTCAGACTGCCCATCCATCTGAGGGTGATATGCTGTGCTCATGTCTAAACGAGAGCCAAACGCCTTGTGCATCGCTTGCCATAGTTCTGACGTGAATCGTGCATCCCGATCCGAGATGATGGAGGTGGGCACCTCGTGCCTTGAAACAACTTCTTTAAGATAGATGTCTGCGAGGGTGGAGAACTTATCCGTTTCCTTAATAGCCAGGAAGTGTGCAGACTTGGTGAGTCGATCCACGATCACCCATATGGTATCATTCCCACGCTGGGATCTAGGTAAGCCCGTAACGAAATCCATGGAAATTTCTTCCCATTTCCACTGTGGTATCTTGGGTTGTTGCAGTAGACCTGCGGGTTTCTGATATTCAAACTTGACTCTCGCACAGGTCAAGCACTTGCCAACATAGGTGGCTATGTGGGCCTTCATGCTAGGCCACCAATAAGTAGTTCTGATGTCGTGGTACATTTTGTCCGACCCTGGATGTACCGAGTAGCGAGACTTGTGTGCTTTGTCCATCACAAGTTCTCGTAAACCGCCATAAAGTGGGACCCAAATACGCCCCGTTACATAGTATGCACCGTCTTCCTTTTGTTCCATTCGTTGCCTTGAACCGCGTAAGGCTTCAGCCATGACGTTTTCGGGTTTCAATGCTTCTATCTGAGCAGCTCGTATCTGTGCAGGAAGACTGGACTGAATCGTAAGCTGTAGCGCTCGCACGCGCTTAGGTAAGGTGTCTTTCCGACTAAGGGCGTCGGCCACAACGTTGGCCTTGCCTGGATGATACTTGATAGCGCATTCGTAATCATTAAGCAGTTCGACCCATCGTCGTTGATGCATATTCAATTCCTTCTGCTTGAAGATATGCTCGAGACTCCTGTGATCGGTGTAAATAGTGCACTTGGTACCGTACAGGTAGTGTCGCCATATCTTAAGCGCAAAAACAACAGCTCCCAGCTCTAAATCGTGCGTCGTGTAGTTCCGTTCATGAACCTTGAGTTGACGAGAGGCGTAGGCAATAACTTTATCCCGCTGCATCAATACACAACCAAGCCCCTGTATCGATGCGTCACAATAAACCACAAAGTCATCCGTGCCCTCGGGCAGTGAGAGGATAGGTGCGCTGCATAGTCTATCCTTCAGGTACTGAAAAGCAGTTTCCTGCGTATTACCCCATCTGTAAACGACACCTTTCTGTGTCAGCATAGTAAGTGGCTGCGCGATCTTGGAGAAGTCTTTGATAAACCGCCTGTAGTATCCCGCCAAACCCAAGAATTGGCGTATTTCTGTTGGTGTACGCGGTGCTGGCCAATTCCTGATCGAATCTACCTTGGATGGATCGACATGAATCCCATCCTTGTTCACCACATGGCCTAAGAAGTGGACTTCACGAAGCCAGAAGTCGCATTTTGAAAACTTTGCGTACAGTTGCTCTTTTCGAAGAAGTTCCAAGATAAGACGTAAGTGCTGCTCGTGCTCTTCCTGACTTTTGGAGTAGATCAGAATGTCGTCGATGAAGACAATAACGAACTTGTCAAGGTAGGGTTTGCACACCCTGTTCATAAGATCCATGAAAACTGCAGGCGCGTTCGTAAGCCCGAATGGCATGACCAGAAACTCGTAATGGTCGTAGTGAGTTCTGAATGCTGTCTTGGAGACGTCCTCATCCCGGACTCTCAGCTGATGGTAACCTGACCTTAGATCAATCTTGGAGTAGTAACTCGACCCTTGCAACTGGTCGAATAAGTCGTCAATGCGAGGAAGAGGATAGCGGTTCTTCACTGTGACCTTGTTCAGTTCGCGATAATCAATGCACATTCTGAAAGTGCCATCCTTCTTTTTCACGAATAGTACTGGAGCTCCCCAAGGCGAAGAGCTTGGACGAATGAAGCCTTTATCCAAGAGCTCTTGTAGCTGCTTTGACAGTTCTTCCAGTTCGGTTGGAGCTAAACGATACGGTGCGCGAGCTATAGGTGCTGCTCCTGGAGCTAGCTCGACTTAGAATTCGACCTGACGATGAGGCGGTAGGCCAGGTAAATCATCTGGAAACACTTGAGGAAATTATCGTACAACCGGGATATCCTCTATTCTTTTCTCTTTCGAAGCTGCATCAGTAACCAGTGCCAAGATAGCAGTATGACCCTTTCGCAAACATTTCTGAGCCTTCAGGAAAGAGATGATGCCAACCACGGCACCACTCTTGTCGCCTTGAACTTCGAGAGGTTCCTTTCCCGAACGAGGAATACGAATGATCTTCTCCTTACATAGAATCTCTGCCTGCTGCTTGGATAAACAATCCATGCCGATGACGATGTCGAAACTACCCAGAACTATAGGAATAAGGTCGATGGAGAAAGTCTGACCAGCTAAAACAATGCTACAACCCTTAACTATCTGTGTGGCCTCTACACTTTTACCGTTTGCTAACTCTACCACATGCTTGGTGTTTAGGGGTGTTGGTGTACGTTTTAACAATTTACTCATTTTCAAAGACATATAACTCGTATCCGCACCCGAATCAAATAGAACAGTAACATAAATGTCGTCGAGAAGAAACTTACCCATAACGACGTTGGGATCATTTCTGGCATCACCCTGCCCCAACACAAACACACGGCCCCTTGCATCATTGCCATTGTTGTTCCCACCATTGTTGTTGTTGTTGCCATTGCCCTGATTGTTGTTATTGTTGTTGTTGTTGTTCTGGTTCCTGTTCAGCTGAGGGCAGTGCCTTTTGAAGTGACCCTCTGCACCGCAACGAAAACACCCTTTGTTGCCCTGCTGCTGATTCTGCTGTGCTTGGGGCTGCTGCTGATTCTGGTTCGCAGGTCGAGGGCTTCTACAATCTTTGGCCTCATGACCCATCTTGAGGCATCTTTGACAGCGACCCTTATTACACTGGCCACTGTGGTGCTTGTTGCAGGTGTTACACTTCGGGAGATTTCCTCGATATCCTCCCTGTCTGTGGCTGCCTAAGGAGTGCTGACTGGGACTCTGGTAACTGTCTGTCTTTCGTTGCTGAGCTTGCGACTGCACTGAAGCTGATCCCTTGCTAGAATCCCCATCCCATTTTCTCTTGCTTTCACTGGGAGTAGCAAGTGTAGTAGAAGCAGTAGCGGTAGCAGTAGCGCTGATACGCTTTGGCAGTCTGTTCTGATCCACTGCCTGATCTGTGATGCGGTGGGCAAGGCGCTGAATAGCCTGAATGTTGTCAAGATTAGCCGATGTTACGTGGCTCTGGATTTCTGGCGCCAAACCCTTGAGATACAACTCAATACGCTTGTATGGAGGGTCCACCATGGTTGGACACAGCACAGCCAACTCGTTCGACCTCTTGGTATAAGCCTCGATTTCTGACCCAGTCATCTTCAAATGATAAAACTCATCCTCCAGCTTGTGGATGTCTTCCCGAGTACAGTACTCACGTTTAATCAGTTCCTTGAAGTCATTCCAAGGGGTGGCGTTAGCAGCTGCCAACCCTAGGATCTGCACCTGCGCGTTCCACCAAGTCAACGCGATCCCTTCCAAAGTACCAGTGGCATACTTAACCCTGCGAGCCTCAGGGCATTCACACATCTCGAACACAGACTCGAGCTTTTCAAACCAGTGGAGGAGTCCAACCGCTCCTTCAGTGCCACTGAACGTGCTAGGGCGACAATCCATGAAATTCTTGAAAGTGCACACAGGCTGCTGCGCGTGTTGACCTGCTTGAGCAGCTGCAAGTGCCGCAGCAACTTGAGCTTGAACGAGAGCCTCTAGCTGGGCTTGAGTCATGTTAATACGTCCGGCCATTGATCTTCACATCAAAAGCAACATAGGTGAGAGAGGTTCGCGAATAGTGCGATGACAGAAGAGTGTGTAAGCACATAGGTGTTCTTAAGCAATAACAAGTAGTGAGCAAAATAACGTAAGCATACTACGAGCAAAGTCCTATGCAAATTCTAGCATGTAGGCAATAAACATAAACCTTATTACCTAGGATGTTGAGTCTTGCACGTGGAGCGAAGCGTCGTTGTGGATCGTTGAGAGCACTGTTCTGGTTATAGTCTGGTTTTAATAAAATCGTTTTCCCATATTAAAACCAAGTTCTCTATAACCAATGGCTCTGATACCAATCTGTCACACCCCCAAAATCCACCCGCGGAGTATCACCGCTTGGGAGCGTGACTGACCAGGATCAAGCCACCAATCATACAGAATAATACATATAATAAAAGTAATTGTCATTTAAACCAAACCAATTCCATATGAAAGGTGTTCCAAACCATAAGAAAGTTATCATTGTTTAGCGGAAGCGTATTAATAAAAACCCATCATAAATAAGTATCAAATATCAACAGTGTTTAACAGGATAATCACGATCCATGCCCACAACGACCTGCTCCTCCCTGTGCAAGCTCCATATACCTAACGACCTGCAAGGCATGTAACAGAGGATCAACAGCTAGTTGAGCGAGTTCACAGAAAGTAAATGCGTAATAGTAAGTTCGTTGTAACAGGTGGCTCTACTGGGCCGTTAGTACGTTCTATTGGTGGGGGCTTCCCATGTTGTATAACCACTAGACTACTCGTAACCATAAGTATCCTTCACAACCGAGGATAGTAGTGCGTATAAGTACACGTAGGTCTTACGTGTGTATCCTTCACAACCGAGGATAGTAGTGAGTTTAAATGCACGTAGGTTTTACGTGCGTATCCTTCACAACCGAGGATAGTAGTGAGTTTAAATGCACGTAGGTTTTACGTGCGTATCCTTCACAACCGAGGATAGTAGTAAGTATAAGTCTACGTAGATTGTAGGTATGTGTCCTGCACAACCGAGGACAGTGAATAGCAATAGTATGTGTCCTGCACAACCGAGGACAGTGGTATGGTAGTCTAGTATTAGTATCAGTACGAATCTATTCAATCTTATTCCTTCAATCCCATTCCCAAGCCCTTGGGAATCCCATGCCTTAGTAAGGGTGTGAACTCACCTTGGTTTGCTCGGTATGCTATGCTCTAGTGTATAACAATTGTCTAAGTCCGTTACACACGACCTAGGATACATTGCACATACGTGACGTAAGTATATAAATTAAATTAGGGTTTGCAACTCTTCGGTGATCACACAATCACATACAATATCGTATCATACTGTATCATTCAGTAACATGAAGTATCTTATAATCACAGTCTTTTCAAGTATATACAGAAGTTAGAATATGTATCATTACAAACATTCTGGGTTATGTAAGCAACTTACAACTTAGACAGTTCATCTACAACGTCAGGTCATTCATTAAGTAAAATGTTCAAGCTATACATCACAAATGAAACTCAGTTTAGGTTATCATGTAATAACTCGGACAAGATATAACTCACATAAAGGTCGGACAGGACATGGGGGGGGGGGTTAAACATCGGACATGGTGTTGGGGGGTCACAAGGTCGGACCAAGGGAAAGAAGGGCACAAACTCGGATCACTTGATGTTATTTAAAGGTCGGACGACATGCGGATACAACAAAACTCGGACCCACAATGCCTAAGAAGCTCGGACCCTTTCTAGGGCTTAAAGGTCGGTCAAGGGGAGTCAAAAACTCGGGCCATGCAAAGCATTAAAGCTCGGACCAAAATACTCAACAACCTCGGACAGTAGTGCATTAACCAAACTCGGACCCCTTGATCTTGTGGGAAACTCGGATCCCTTGTGTTTGAATGAAAGTCGGACATGCTTGTCCTTGGCCAACCTCGGACCCTTAACACTTTGAAAAACTCGAGTAACACAGGTGTTAAAAAGCTCGGACTTATTCATGTCCTTTCTAAACCTCGGTCACATGATCACATATAAAAAAATTCGGACCTACATAACATTGATAAAGCTCGGGCTAGCATATTATTCAAACTCAGACAAGTCATCACATAAGAAAGTCAGACAATCCTCATTACGTTACAAACTCAGATCAACAATCATCGAGCAAGCATAGTCCCATGAACAACAGTTACGCATACAAACAAACCCTAATTTTATTCATATTGACGGCATCATCATAACTAATCCACCTATGATCACAATTAATCATTACAAGAACAATCTAATCGAGCATACAACTATTCATATTCGTTTCTCAACAATCAGAATCCTTAAACGCAGAAACATCACATGTGAAACTAGGGTTTTTCATGCATACATAATCAAGAATCAAGAATTGATATCAATCCAATAATCAACAACAATCATTAACAATTACCTTGTGTTGATTCTAGAGAAAAGAGGAATCAAACTTGTGATGCCTTGCCAATGATTTGGTGATGATTGCTAGGAAGTTAGAGATTGTAGTACGTGCTTTGGTTTTGTGAAAATGATTAGTGAACAAAGGATTAGGGTTAAGTATAGCTTAAGTTTCACTAATAGCTCTCTACACCCTTAATTACTTTATTTTACACAATTACACCATCTCATAACAATTCCACAATTTCACCACCAAATTCACATATTTGACAAGTCCTTCACAATTAACACATAACCATGCATAATCACACAATACACTTCATTGTATCAGAACGTTATATTGAATTAAACAACTAAACAACACACGAACGTGCAATAAATGCGAAATAAGAATCTTGGAAATTCAAGTTGTCACAATCGCTATTACGATTCAACGTCCGATCGATTGAAACTATCCAACGTATGATTAAGTGCTGCTCAAATTGAGTTTATACTTTGTCATTCGTCGTAATTTCGACTTGAATGTTTGAGTGTTGTCCGAACTCGGGCTATACTCTGTCATTCGTTGTGAATCCGCTGAATTGTTAAGTATTGCAATTTATTAATCGTTGTGAGGGTTTAATCTCGTGAATTGACGTAACTGCTGTATTAGTTACTAACCCCGTTTGCGTGTATTGTGAATTAAATTAGGTTAATCAAGGCTAATCAGTAGGCTTATACTCTGCTCGTTAAATCTGCAATGTGAGTCATTCTCTTTTTATCAACAGTTTTACAATACTCCAAATTATTTTCAAAAGTTATAATTACAGGGACTAAGTCGTGGATATCTTGAATCACTGGCTAGTGGGGTATTGTGCACATTACTAATTTTCTCCCAGTAAGGTTCATTGACCTACTAGGGATAATCATCACTATTTGGGTTCATTGACCTAATAGTGGTATGACCATCGTCACCATTATGACATGTCACCATTGTGACACAGCGCCAGATAAAAATAAGATATAAGCCATTGTAATCGCTCTTATGCTGTAATTAATAACTATGCATCAGTTTATTTAAATAGAATGATTCACTCAGTATTTCCCGCTGACAAAACCTTTTTCAAACATGTTTCAGGTGATCTGTTATGATCCAGGAAAAGTGCCGTGAAGCACTACAAGCTTAAGAAAGTGGCTCATGATAAAATAAAGAAACATGTTTTGTAAAATAAAAGATTTCCCAGTGAAATCAAATGATTGTAAATTACTGGGGTTTTATCCCTAAATTATGTAAACGGGCAGTTTTAGATATTGAAAGATCCTGTTTTAAAAGACTTCCGTTGTCGCCTAAATTAAATACCGCAGGATTTCTGTCCCGCGGCTCCTGAAATGGGTCAAACCGGGTCGGGGGCCGTGACAGAAAAAGGTGGTATCAGAGCCACTGATTTAAGCTTACTATTGATTTTAGCCTATTAAAGTAATTGAGAAATACTTAGGGATTTCTAATTGCTATTCTGTGATTATGTGTTTTATTATCTGACTAATTGTGTACAGTATGGGCAGATCTTTATATGCTAGCCAATGTAGCAATTAATGCAAATCCTTAAACAATTTGACCCAAGTTTTAGTACCTTTATTATCTACAGTCTAGAAGCCTTATTCAGTAAATAAATAAATTTACAAATAAAACCTAGGGTGTTTTAAATTTCCGTTGTTTTGGTAGTTACCCAGTATGAAATAATATTTAAAAGTTTTTCTATAAAATTTTGTTATAAATTTTAACTTGGTAATTGTGTGTATTTTGCTAAACAGCATGAGTGACTTGTCTGACGCCCTTCAGAATTTAAATCTCTATCCAGTAAGAATAGAGGTTTCCAGAGATTTCAATAGGTATATACCAGACATAGAAGAACCTATAGAATTCAACGCTTTACCTCTCGAGAAACCCAAGCCTAAGAAAATGGAAATTGGGGAAAGTTCTAGGCAAATTGAAAGGTTACCATCTCAGGAAGAGCTAGATTTTATATTGGCAAGCTATAAAACTATTAAGCCTGTTAATGAAAATGTTTTTATTCACTTTCTTGAAACACAACTACCAATGAACTTAGAACCAGCTATTCCAAATCCTTCAATCCACTTGCAAATAAACGAATGGTTAACTAATGAAATACAGTTCCAAAACAATCCCTATAAGTTTTTCCTCCGATCAATCCAGAACCTTTACCAAATCCACCAATGAGTAACGAGAATATGGCTGAACTCCGCCACTTTGGCAAAGAACTAATGGATACTGGGAATAGGATCCAAGAGATTGGGGGACAGATCTCCTGGAAATACGATGAGAGGGAACGCCGTTACTAGAATATCATCTGACAAAGGATAGGGGATTTATGGAACTGTCGTTGTATAATAGTAATAGTCAAAATCAGTCTGTAAAATAACGTAAAATAAAACTTTGTAAGATAATGGTGTGTATTGATGCATACTATTAAATATAAATGGAAATCAAGAAATCAATAAGTTTGGCTATATGCGTATTGTGAAATTAATATAATTATTTTATGTATAATTGTTATTATTAATACTAATAAATATATTATCAGATGGAAAGCGCTAGTAATGAACCAGTTAATGAGGTTAATTAATCTGGGCAACAACCGGGGGATCAATATATGACTAGGCAGGATATAAAAAATATTGTTGCTCAAGGGATAGCCAACGCTGTTCCAGCAATAATTGCTCAAGGGATAGCCAACGCTATTCCAGCAATCGTTGCTGCTGTTAAAAATCCAATAGAACCGCAACAAATCGTTCCTAGCAAACGTATTTCTGAAGATAACTTCAGTAATAGCGTAAACGGAGGCAATAATCATACTAATCATGAGAATGAACCACGGCAAGCTCCTTCCCCTAAGAAAATGAAAGCTGCAACGCCTGGTTGCACTTACAAAGAATTTCTTGCTTGTAAACCCACTGAGTTTGCAGGCAATGAAGGAGCGACTGCAGCACTGCGTTGGTTAGAGAAAACCGAGGCAGTAATTGCCATAAGTAAATGTGCTCAGGATGATCAGGTCATGTATGCGTCAAACCTTTTCAAAGAAGGGGCGCTAGAATGGTGGAATCCGGTGTTACAAGCAAAAGGAAGAAGGATGGCGTATGCTATGAACTGGGAAGAATTTAAGAGCTTTATAGAAAGAAAATTCTATCCCGAATATGAAAAGGAACAAATGACAAACAAGTTTTTAACCCACCGGATGGTAGATGTAGATTGTCGAAAGTATACTTCGACATTCTTCGATTATGCTCGAGTAGTACCAACCCTGGCTTCGCCAGAGCCGGTACTTATTTCTCGTTATATTTGGGGATTGATTGCTGAAATCCGTAATATTGTCAAGGCTGCGAAACCTCGCACGATTGATGATGCGGTGGATTTAGCCAATACTCTGACTGACGAACTAGTACGGACAAGAGAAGAAAATAGAAGGAAGGAAGTAGCCCAAAAGATTACCCAAGGATTCCGTCCGAGTAACCATAACAATTTCAAGAAAAGAGGGAATGGGCAATCTTCCACTAGTCCATTTTGGAATTCTTGCAAAAGAAAGCATTTTGGAAGATGCAAAGGATATTGCAATTTTTGCAAAATTCTGGGGCATCAAGAAGAAGACTGCAGGAGGAAGAGATTTTCAGTCTGCTACAACTGTGGAGAAGCTAGACATCTTAGGCCAGATTGTCCAAAACTGAATAAACTATCTAGCCAAACCTGCAGAAGAAGCAAAAAGGAATGTAAGAGCCTTCCAACTGACTGCTCAGGAAGTAGAGCTCATTCCAGATGTGATAGCTGGTATGTTCTTAGTTTACAACGTTTACACAAAAGTATTATTTGACTTTGGTGCAAACCAAAGTTTTATAAATATTTCATTCTACCAAATTCTTAACTTACCTTTAACCAGCATTAGGCAAATTTCTACAGTAGAAACGGCAGATGGGAATTCAGTAAATAAGGTTCTGCAAAACGTAGAAATAGAACTTCTAAGTCATAAATTTCTGCAACCCCTTTATCTATGAAATTAGTTGAATTTGATGCTTTGTTAGGAATGGATTGGTTAGTAAACAACCATGCTTAAATTATCTGTGATAAGAATTCCATAAAAATTTGTGCACCCACTGGAGAAGTAATAATGATTACAGGAGATAAGCCATGTAAACCCATAAAGTTTATATCAGTAATGAAAGTTGCTAATTATGAACAAAAGCAAGGAATAGTATAAATGATTTCAGTAATCATTAATACTAAAGATAAAGAACTTAAGGAAATTTCTGAGTTTTAGAATACCCAGATGTATTCCCAGAAGAATTACTAGGGTTACCACCAGATAGGGAGGTAGAATTTAGGATTAATCTAATTCCAGAAACTATACCGATAGCCAATGCACCTTATCGGTTAGCAACCACAGAAATATTAAAATTGAAAAATCAATTAGATGAATTATTAAGTAAAGGTTTCATACAACCTAGTTTATCCTCGTGGGAGGGGGCACCAGTGTTGTTTATTAAGAAAAAGGATGGTCCGATGAGAATGTGTATTGATTATAGAGAGTTGAATAAGGTTACAATTAAGAATCGATACCCATTATCTAGGATTGATGATCTTTTCGATCAACTTCAAGAAGCTAGATATTTTTCTAAGATATACCTACGTTCCGGATATCATCAATTGAAAGTACAAGTGGAAGACATACCTAAAACTGCATTCAGAACTAGGTATGGTCATTACAAGTTTACAGTCATGCCCTTCGGATTAACGAATGCACTTGCAACATTCATGGACAAAATGAATAGGATCTGTAAACCATATTTGGATAAATTTGTAATTATCTTCATCACATACTTATTTATGCCAAAAGACAAGAAAAACATTATCAGCACTTGCATGCACTCTTAACTTTGTTAAGAAAAGAGAAGCTTTTCGCCAAATTCTCGAAGTATGAATTTTGACTGCCAGAAGTGCAATTTCTAGGTCATATGGTGAATCATGAAGGTATTCACGTAGATCCTGATAAGATAGTAGCAATTACCAAATGGAAGGTTCCGCAATCCGCAATGGAAATTAGGAGTTTTGTAGGTTTAGCCAGATACTATAGACGGTTTATTAAGGATTTTTCCAAGATAGCTATATCATTAACTAAGCTAACCTGTAAAACATTTAAGTTTGAATGTGGACCTAAACAAGAAGAAGCCTTTAGGATCTTAAAGCATAAATTAACAAATGCCCCAATCCTAGCCTTACCAGAAGGAACAGAAGATTTTAAAGTATATGGTGATGCTTCAAAGCTAGGATTTGGATGTGTGTTAATGCAACGCAAAAAGGTAATTGCGTATGCATCAAGGAAATTGAAAAAGCACGAAGAAAGCTATACCACTCATAACTTAGAATTAGGAGCTATAATTTTGCCCTTAAGGTTTGGAGAAATTATCTGTATGGAAGTAAGTTTCCTGTCTATACGGGTCATAAGAATTTAAGATATATATTTGAGCAAAAAGAGTTAAACATGAGGCAAAGGAGATGGATGAAAATCCTAAGTGACTACGACTGTGCTATTCAGTATCACGAAGGAAAGGCTGAAGACGGCTAGAGATCACCAGAAGAGTTATACATGTTATGGGTCATTTTCTGAGTATACATATCCTGACTAATATCCCGCTTTTAATTGTTTACTTGTGACCAGGATACTGGACGGGGATATTGCTAACATCCTGGGCGATATCCTAAGGTTGAGTGAATTAAACACGTGCAGGTTAGTGGCTGTAAGTTACTAACGGTCATCAGGACTTCTTCTCCTCAAGACTCAGGCGTATTTGTTATAAGGGAGCCGTTGAACCCCAAAGACTTGGTCCTCAACGTTCGAGTGGGAATATTCGCTGGATCCCGGAAGTTTAGGATAGTTTGTTACATTATCTTTACTATAAATAGATGGGGGCGGATCAGTTTAAGGCACGCAATTTTTACACTTACACTCTCGAACACTTTTACTCTCTAGCTCACCGCAAACACCACACTCAAACACTTGTATTCAAATTACATTGCAACACTTAGTCGATCCGCACCACATCCTGCACTGTATCCTGAAGTTTGAAGCAATAAGAAGAACAGGGCAGCTGCGATTGTCAGCTCCCGAGGTTTTATGCCGGCGATCTAGATTGATCAAGGGCTTTCCTCGTACATCACGTGTCAACCTTTACTTTTTTGCTCATTGTTTGATCATTGATACAGCTCTACATCCCGAGCCGTATCCTGAATACTGTTTTTCTAAATAACTTAACCAACATATTTTCAACACATCTTTTAGCACACTACCTCACAAAACTAATTTGATTACTTAATTGCTTAGGTAATTTTTGACCAAAACAATTTGGCGCCCACCGTGGGGCAAGTGGTGCTCTCTTTACTAAAAATTTTTGTGAAATCGCTAATCAGTCTTCTGTTTTCAAAATTTTTTGCCACATTGTTTACAATGGCCTCAAGATCAAACATGAGCTCCTCCACTGTGTCTGCTACGACCTCTGCTACTACTGGTTCGGTGCTTCCACCACCTCCTCCAAGGATGCCGTTGTCTTCACAATCTCAAGATGTTATCCCTACTCGGAGTGTCCAGGGATCTGCTCCCGTTTTAGCCTCTAACGATGAAATTTTGACTTTATTTGGAAGTGTGCAGGAACGAATGAGGCAGCAACAGGAAACTAATCAAATGTTGTTAAGAGAAATACAACTCTTAAAAGCTAGCTCGAGTAGACCCGCTGAAGAAACTGTCACTCCTATACAACCCAGGGCTTTGAATTTCAGTTCCGCAGTTTACACTGAGGATAATAGGGGGAATATTGTGCCCAGCCTTCCTCAGAATCATACTCCTGAAATACCCTCCTCGGTCAGGATGTCAACCATGAGGAGCTCAGGATATGCTTCAGGATATGGGCAGAACCCTCAGACTGGTAACGTGTCTAATAATAATAATACTCTTACCACTAACAGTGTTGGATCTTTGCAGGATACAACTGTGACATCAGCATTATCTAGGGAGCTTCAGAAGCTAAAGGATATGATATCCAGTGTACCTGGGGTGGTTTAGCCAATTCCTGAAGTATCCCAGGATAGCCACAGGATATCTCGGTTTGTGCATCCTATTTGTGATGCTGAAATCCCAAAAAGATTCCAAACTCCTAACATGAAGCTGTATGATGGGACTATGGATCCTGAAGAGCATATTGCCCAGTATAGGGAAAGAATGGAGATTAACCCTATCCCTCCGGAGCTCAAGGAAGCATGCTTATGCAAGGGATTTGGTTCTACTCTGACAGGATCAGCCTTAAAATGGCTGTTAAACGTTCCTCCTCACTCAATTACTTCGTTTGCTCATTTGGTTAATTTATTTAACAGTCAATTTTCTTGTAGTCGGAGTTTTGAGAAACTAACCAGTGATCTTTACAGGATAACTCAAGGGCCTCAGGAATCCTTGAGGTATTATGTGAACAAATTCAGTCGAGAATCCTTGGATATCCCACATCTTGATGTTGCAACAGCTGTGCAAGCTTTTAAGATGGGGTTACAAAAGGATTCTCAGTTTTATCATGATCTTGTAATGAATCTCTGCAGGAATCTCGACGAAGCTCGTAACAGGGTTTGAGATATATCCGTTTGGAAGATGACAAGAAAATGCAAGAGAGGATGAATTCTACCTCAACCTACGAATCAACCAACAGGAAATCAGAATCCTCATATAAGCCATATCGCTCTAAGCCATATGGCAGAAATGATAGTAAGAGAGTGAATGTTGTTGAAGACGAGGATCCTGAAGAATATCCTGAATTATCTGAATGTTGTTTTTCTGTTAATATACCTGAACTAATGTATGCTATGCAGGGTTTGGGAGATAAAGCCAGGTGGCCTCGGAAGAATCAACAAAAAGCTGATTGGAAGGATAAATCCAAATGGTGTGCCTTCCATGAGTATTTCGGACATGTTACTGAGGATTGCATTGCCCTGAGGAAAGAAATAAGCTACCTACTAAGCAAAGGATATCTGAAGGACTTGCTGGGAAGAAAGAAAAATAAAGGGCAGGATCCCGAGAAGGATCCTGAGCGAGCAGCATCACCCCCAGCGGATGCCAAGATAATTAACTTTATTTCAGGAGGATCCGTCATTTGTGGGACTTCGTATTCAGCGGCTAAGAGACATGCAAAGGAAGCTAAGAGTGAGAGGGGAGACAAACCAGTCAGGATGACTACCCTCACAACTGATAAAGTGATCACTTTCGATAATGATGACAGGGATACTGTTCAGGATCCTCACCATGATGCTTTGGTAATAACATTATATGTGGCTAACCATTTTGTACGCAGGATACTGGTAGACAATGGTAGTTCTGTCAATATAATTCAGCTGGAAACATTGAAGAGGATGAATGTATCTCCGATGGACATTACTTCGAAGTCCACTGTGCTCGTTGGTTTCAGTGGAGAAGCTAGGAATACCGTAGGGGAGATAAAGTTGCCAGTATATGTTGAAGGGGTCAACTCCATACAACGCTTCTGCATGATGGACTCCTTATCCTGCTATAACATCATACTGGGAAGACCATGGATTCACAATATGAAGGCTGTGCCATCAACATATCACCAATGCATCAAGATCCCTACCCCTTGGGGAGTTGTCAAGGTTGAAAGTGATCAGCAGGAAGCGAAAGAATGCTACTCATCCTCAATGAAATCCTCAACTAAGCCTAGTGCAGCATAGCAATTAAAGATGCGGGCCCAGGATATCGTGGAGGATTCGGAGCAGGATGTGAAGAATATTATCCTGGATCAGGATAATCCTGATATCTCGGTGCTCGTAGGAACCAATATCCTTCAGGATATTGAAGAGCAATTAACTAACTTTTTGAAATGCAGGATGTCAACATTTGCATGGAAGCATGAGGATATGACAGGCATATCCAAAGACATTATCACTCACAAGCTTGGAATTGACAAATCATTCAAGCCTGTTCGGCAAAAAAGAAGAAATTTGCTCCTGAGCGGAATAAGATTATCCAAGAGGAAGTTGAAAGATTGTTGAAGTCCAGGATGATCAGAGAAGTCAAGTTTCCAAGATGGCTAGCAAACGTAGTTGTGGTACAGAAGAAAAACGGGAAATGGAGAGTCTGTGTAGACTACACGGACTTGAACAAGGCTTGTCCTAAAGACCCATTTCCTCTCCCTCATATCAATGCAATGGTGGATGCTACTGCTGGACATGAAATGTTAACGTTCATGGACGCATCCTCAGGATTTCAGCAGATTCAAATGGAGCCTTCGGATCAGGAGGATACTGCTTTTGTTAGGGGAGGATTTTTTAATGACCCGTGATCCTTACTTGTTATCCTAATAATGATCCTTACTTCTTTGACAGATAGTAATCCTCAGAAGATCTTCAGGATCAGGATCATGGATCACCCTAAGGATCCTCATACTAACGATTGGCTGTTTGTGTTTCATATTGTTTTGCAGGAGTATTGAGCTTGACTTGGTCTTGGCAATGTAACTATGGAATATTCCACGGGTATTTCGCACACATTTGAATAGAAATGGACGTTGTGGAGAACGTGGGAGCATGGCACAAAAGTCGGACAATTAGTTATCTTAGTAAGCTTTCATTTTTAAAGGGGTGACGAGCTAAAATTAGAACACTTAGCCATTTTCGGTTACACACACACTCTTATGCAATTGCAGTCTCAAAGCTCTCAGCAAACACTTAACACATCTCACACTTTTACACGATTAACCATAGTGATCCTTGTACTTAGCTCGTCACTATCCGAAGTTGTAAACTTTTATTGATTTATTTGAGCTTGGTGATCGGTAGTTTCCATCACCCGAGGTTTTTTATGCCGGAGATCATTCATTGATCAAGGGCTTTTTCCTCGTATAAATCCTTGTGTTGTTTGTGCAATTTACATCGAAGTAATCCTTATTATTGTTCTTCATTTCAAGCATCATTCCCCATAACTAAGAGTTTGGTTGCATTATCCTCATTAGATTTTTAACCAAAATAGTTTAGCGCCCACCGTGGGGCAATTGGTGCTTCATTTCTAAGAAAGTTTTCTGTTGGTGATCATTCCGGTTCATTGCATACAAGTACATGGCTTCATCATCGAAGAATATCTCTACTGCAATGTCTGCGGTCAATTCGTCTCAGGGCATTCCACCCTTGCCTCCACCACCTGCTGGATCTCAGAAAAATGCTGAGAAGAAACCAACTCCCATTTTCTCTAAACCTCTAACTTCTTCTGCTCCTTACACTCCCACTACTAGTGACATGTTTACTTTGATTTTGCAGATGAAGGAACATATACAGCAACAGGATAAGACCAATGATAGGATCCTCAAAGAAATCGGAGATCTCAAGAAACAAAAGAAAGCGGCAGAGGATCATTCCCCACTGGTGCCCAGATCTTTGAATTTTGACACTCCGGTGATTACTTCTCAGCCATCAGAGGTTCCAGATGTTCAATATGTGGGTGGACCAAAAGGAGTGCACTACGGTTCAGCAATAGTAACTCAGGCATCAGGTTCATATTTCCAGCCAGCAGGATCCTATCCTCAGCATATGGGATCCTTCATGAATTCAGGAGCCTACTCAGGAGCGCAGCAGATTCAAGGATTTTCCTCTGTTCCAGGATCATCCCAGGTTCAAGGATCCTCCTTTGTTCCAGGATCATCCCAGGTTCAAGGATCTTCCTTTGTTCCAGGATCATCCCAGGTTCAAGGATCCTCCTTTGTTCCAGGATCATCCCAGGTTCAAGGATCCTCCTTTGTTCCAGGATCATCCCAGGTTCAAGGATCCTCCTTTGTTCTAGGATCATCCCAGGTTCAAGGATCCTCCTTTGTTCCAGGATCATTCCAGTTTCAAGGACCCTTCCAGATGTCAGGATCCTTGAGGAGTTTGTAAACAGGAAGTTCAGATGTCCATCAGGGAGATTTTATTCCGATGCAAACCATTGCTTCCACTAGTCCCTCCATAATTCCAGAGTCCCAGCAATATGGATTTACATCCACTGCTACTACTTTAAACCCGATGGGATGTAACATTTTTAATAATTCTCTTACAACTAACCATGGATTCATGCAGGATACAGGTATCAACCATGCCATGGCCAGAGAGTTGCAAAAATTGAAGGATATGATATCAAGTGTTCCAGGAGTGGTCAAACCTATCCCGGAAATTGCAGATGGAAGCCATAAAATATCTCGTTTTGCACCACCAATCTGTGATGCTGAGATACCCAAAAGGTTCCATGTGCCAACCATGAAGCTATATGATGGTTCGACGGATCCTGAGGAGCACATAGCACAATACAGGGAAAGGATGGAGATCAATCCAATTCCAGAAAGGTTAAAGGAAGCATGCCTATGCAAGGGATTTGGATCCACTCTTACTGGATCAGCTCTCAAATGGCTGCTAAGTCTTCCCCCTTACTCTATTACCTCATTTGCTAATCTAGTTAACTTATTCAATAATCAGTTTGCTTGTAGTAGAAAATTTGAGCGGTTAACTAGTGATCTATATAGGATAACCCAGGGTCATAATGAATCATTAAGGGATTATATAACCAAGTTTAGTAAAGAATCCTTAGACATTCCCAACTTGGATATAGCCACGGCTATTGAGGCCTTCAAAATGGGATTGCTTAGGGATTCATTATTCTATGATGATCTTGTTATGACACCATGCAGGAACCTAGATGAGGTAAGAACCCGGGCACTCAGGTTCATCAGGCTAGAGGATGACAAAAGGATCCAGGAGAGATTAGCAGGATCCTCAAAACAAGAAAAGCAAGGATCCTCGTTCAAGAACAACAAATTCAAATCCTATAACAGATCCGATAATCAGAACGTGCATGCTGTTGATCAAGAAGATGATGATGAGGATTATCCTCCAATCTCTGAATATTGTTTTTCCGTTGAAAACAATGAACTAATCCTTGCGATGCAGAATCTAGGAGATAAAGCCAGATGGCCTAGAAAAAATGACAGACCGGCTGCAACCAAAGACAAATCAAAGTGGTGTGCATACCATGAGGATTTTGGGCATTTAACAGAGGAATGCGTTGCATTGAGAAAGGAAATTGGATACTTATTGAGCAAGGGGCATTTAAAAGAATTGCTGGGTAGAAAAAAGTCAAGGACTCAGGATCCTGAAAGGATCCCTAAGAAAGCTCCAGCCCCCCCGGCAGATGCACAAGTGATAAACTTTATTTCTGGAGGATCAGACATATGTGGTACATCCTTCTCAGCAGCTAAAAGGCATGCAAAAGAAGCTAAAATGGATAATGGAGAAAGACCCGTTCGAACATCAAGTGTCTCTGAAGGAAAAGTCATAACCTTTGATGAGGATGATCGTGTTGACATCCAGGATCCTCATCACGATGGTTTAGTTATTACTCTTTTTATTTCTAACCATTTTGTCCGCAGGATCCTTATTGACGGAGGAAGCTCAGTGAACATTATCCAACTGGATGTTCTAAAGAAAATGGGCATCCCTGAATCAGATATCATACCAAGATCCTCTGTGCTCGTGGGATTTAGTGGCGAAACCAAGAACACCCTAGGGGACATTAAACTCCCAATTTATGTTGAAGGATTACATAATTATCAAAAATTTTGTGTTATTGGCTGTTTATCTTGTTGTAATGTTATCCTTGGCAGGCCCTGGATACACGATATGAAGGCAGTCCCATCTACCTACCATCAATGTGTGAAGCTCCCTAGTCCTTGGGGAATAGTCAAGATTGATAGTGATCAGCAGGAGGCTAAGGATTGCTACACTTCATCAATGAAACCAGCCTCGAAGTCAAGGGAGCAATAGCAATCAAAGTATCCTCGAAGGGATGTCTTGGAGGCAAGAGAGCAGGATGTGGTAGAAATCCTCATGGATCCTGATGATCCTGAATCCAAAATCTATATCGGATCAGGGATCCTTGGAAACATGAAAGAAGATCTTGTATCCTTCCTCAAAAGAAGAAGGACTACTTTTGCATGGAAGCATGAGGATATGACAGGTATATCTAAGGATATTATCACTCATAAACTTGGCATTGACAGGTCATTCAAACCAGTCCATCAAAAAAGGAGGAAATTTGCACCAGAAAGAAATGCCATTATCCAGGAAGAGGTATAGAAATTGCTCCGGGCAGGTATGATTAGAGAGGTCAAGTATCCAAGATGGTTGGCCAATGTGGTTGTTGTTCAAAAGAAAAATGGAAAGTGGAGGGTATGTGTCGATTTTACTGATTTAAATAAGGCATGTCCCAAGGATCCTTTCCCATTACCCCACATTGACTCCATGGTGGATGCAACGGCGGGTCATGAACTGTTAACTTTTATGGATGCTTCATCTGGATTTCAACAAATTCAGATGGAACCATCTGATCAAGAGGATACGGCTTTTATGACTCCAACCGGTATATATTGTTATATTGCTATGTCGTTTGGATTAAGAAATGTAGGTGCAACATATCAAAGGCTGGTGAATATGATGTTCAAGGATCAGATTGGACAAACTATGGAGGTTTACATAGATAATATGGTGGTAAAATCCATAAAAGCTGAGGATCACCTAAGAGATTTGGAGGAAGCATGAGATTTGATGTTCACCAAGGCTTTGATTTGTTCCGGGCTAGCTTCAATGCCTCTCTTGGTCACCATATATCCTAAGAATTTACATGCTTTAACACCAAAGTGACATTTTGAAGGATTAAGTTTCATGTTATATCTGTCAAGGATATCAATGCCAAGGATGTGCAAAGGCTAACAGGCAGGATAGCAGCTTTGAACAGATTTATATCCAAATCCTCAGAGAAGTGCAAAGAATTCTACGATATCCTAAGGAAGAACAAGAAATTTGAGTGGACTGAGAAGCATGAAAATGCCCTAAGAGCTCTAAAAGATTACCTATCCTCAGCCCCAGCCTTGATGAAACCAGAAAAAGGGGATGTGTTATCCTTATATCTTGCAGTATCCTCAAAAGCAGTAAGTGCGGTCCTTGTTAAGGATCATGAAGGTACACAACATCCTTTCTATTATGTAAGTAAGAGTTTACTTGATGCTGAATCCAGGTATTCACACCTTGAAAAGCTTATCCTTGCTTTAATTATGGCATCTACTAAGTTGAGACATTATTTTGAAACTCATGTTATTATTGTTAAAACTAATTTTCCAATTAAGAATGTCCTCAGGAAACCAGAGATGTCAGGAAGGATGGCTAAGTGGGCAGTGAAGCTTAGTGCCTATGATATAAGATATGAGCCCAGGACAGCTATCAAATCCCAAGCATTAGCCGACTTTGTAGCTGATTTCAGTAGTGATTTACAAAAAGAAGCTGAGTTAGAAGTCCAGCAGCTAGAAGAGACTAAGGATCCTTGGATACTCTATACTGATGGATCCTTAAACGTTAAAGGCACAGGGCTTGGTATACTACTAAAATCGCCACAGGGGGACATAATACCCCACTCCATAGCTTGTGAGTTCCAAACCACTAACAATGAGGCTGAATATGAAGCCTTGATTGCTGGTTTGCAAATTGCTAAGCATATGGGAATCAGGTACCTTGAGGTACATGTAGATTCATTATTAATTACAAATCATTTTAATGGATCCTATACCGTTAAAGGTGAAAAGCAAACTAAATATTTAGAGATAGTCAAAGAATTGGCACTCTCTTTTGTTTCCTTTAGTTTGACACAGGTACCAAAGGAAGAAAATACAGAAGCTGATGCATTGGCTAACTTAGGATCATCCTTGAAGATCCCGGAGGATATAAGTATCCCCATTATCCATATCTTGGCTCCTGCTATCGAGGATCATGTGGCCATGGAGATAGGGGAAGATTCTGCAATTATCCCTAGTGAGGATACTCAATCTTATTCAGGATCAGGATCATGGATCTCACCAATCATGAGATACTTACAACACGGAGAGATTCCTATGGGAGAAAACCCTAGGGCTTTCAAAAATAAGGTATCTCAATTCACAATCTTAAATAATATGTTGTATAAGCGATCTCTTGCAGGACCATATTTAAGATGCATTGAGGATCCTGAAGTCCAAGAAGTTTTAAAAGACTTCCATGAAGGAGATTGTGGAAACCACACTGGGAGCAGGGCATTGTTCTCAAGGATCTTAAGGACAGGATACTACTGGCCAACTATGAAAAGGGATGCTGTGGAGTATGCTAAAAAGTGTGATCCTTGTCAGAGACACAGCAATATCCTTCATCAGCCGGCTGAATTTCTACATCCTATATCCTCCTCTTGGCCATTTATGAGATGGGGGATGGATATAGTTGGTAAACTCCCTAAAGCACCTGGTGGGAAAGTGTTCATGCTTGCTATGACTGACTACTTCTCCAAGTGGATAGAGGCTGAAGCTTTTGCCCAAGTCAGAGAAAAGGAAGTTATATCCTTCATTAAAAGAAATATTATAACTAGATTTGGTATTCCTTCTGAAATCATATGTGATAATGGTTCCTAATTTATTGGGGGCAGAACCACTAACTTTTGTGACAGCTGGGGGATTAAGATGATAACATCAACACCAGTCCACCCACAAGCTAATGGTCAAGCAGAATCATCTAACAAGATCATCATCAACAATTTGAAGAAGAAGCTTGGATCCAAGAAAGGAAAATGGGCAGAAGAGTTACCTTATGTGCTTTGGGCTGATAGGACAACCCCTAAGAATGCTACTGGTCAAACACCATTCTCTTTGGTGTTTGGGGCAGAATCAGTGATCCCAACAGAAATGGTAGTTCCAACTGCTAGAACAAGTACCCGTGATCCTGAGGAAAATGATGAGAACCTGGCTCAAGACCTGGATACTATTGAGGAAATCAGGGATTTAGCTAGGATAAGGATGGCTAGTTATCAACAAAGAATGGCTGGTGCTTACAACAAAAATGTCAGGATCAGGAAGTTTCAAGTCGGAGATATGGTATTGAGGAAAGCATTCCAGAATACCACCAATCCTGCTGATGGAAAGTTGGCACCAAAGTGGGAAGGCCCTTATTTGATTGAAGCTGAAGCAGGAAAGGGGGCATATAGATTGCTGACCATGGAAGGTGATTTGTTACCAAGAGCTTGGAATGCTGTCCATTTGAAAAAATATTTCATGTGAGCAGAATCCTCCTGGCACGTATGATCCTTACATTAGGGGTATCCTTGAAGGATCCTTAAAGCATCAATGATCCTTACTCTGGTAATGTCCTAACCTTGAACTATTTCATTTACTTATTTTCTCATACAAGGATAAGGATCGTGTATCCTTTACCCTTCTCTCACAAGACTTTGAGTTTTGAAAGTTCAGGTATCCTTAGCATAATGTTGATTATCTACAGAAGCAATCCAGATCCTTGGGTTTAACCCCAGTTATTTGGGCTTGACCCCAGTTTCGCCTGTAGCGCATGATGATCCTGGTATAGTTCAAGGCATTGGGACCAGTACTCGCTTTAGGGGCTGATAATTCCATTGTACTGGCTATACCTAGGATCCTACGTATAATGGTAGACGTACCATACATCCGTTCCTAAGGTTTCTAACGTTTTCACGTTAGCTAAGGTTTTGGCATTATCATGTCACTAAGTTTGGATAGTCGCCAGTTAGGGCCATACTCCAGTTTACACACGATCCTTGGGCTTGTCCCCAGTTATCCTTGGGCTTGTCCCCAGTTATCCTTGGACTTGTCCCCAGTTATCCTTGGGCTTGTCCCCAGTTATCCTTGGGCTTGTCCCCAGTTATCCTTGGGCTTGTCCCTAGTTGCTAACTCTTATCTTATATTGGCTTAGTCCCAAGTTATGTTCTATTTCAGGTCTTTGAAGTTAAACCACTAAGGATCCTTGATCCTTATTTCTCTCTAAGGTTTATCTTATAGTTATCCTGATTATGGTTAGGATCCTAACTTGGATCCTCAGGTATGATCCTTAACTATTTTTATCTTATTCATTGTTTAACCCTTATACTTTGACAACTGAACCTATGATCCTTAAAGCATGAACTACTTTTTGGGATTTTTCAACTACAGGATATTTGATCAAGGATCATATCCTAAATGTTTTCAGTATGACTTATTCAAAATTATTTGTTCACTAAATGTACATCAAGACAATTGAAAATTAAAGGAACTTAAAGGACAACAACACAGGATAAGCGACAAAAGGTTAAGATTTTATTTATTAACAAAAAGACTAACCCTTCAAAGTGTTAGGGCTGGATTTTTATGACCTATGATCCTTACATGTGATCCTAACAAGTGATCCTTACTTCTTTGGCAGATAGTGATCCTCAGAGGAGCCCCAGGATCAGGATCATGGATCATCCTAAGGATCCTCACACTAACGATTGTTCTCTTTGGATTAAATGTTGTTTTGCAGGAATTACGAGTTGGACTTGGTCTTAGCAACGTAAACAAGGAATCTATCACGCTAATTTTGCACATGCGTAATCAAAGATGGACGTTATGAAGAATATGGAAACTCAGCACAATTCAAGGGAGATTATTTAGGCTAAATTTACTTCTATTTCTAAAGGGGTAACGAGCTAGTAGTTAGGTGATTTGCCTAAAATAGAACCACACACACTTGTATAAAAGGCACTCTTGAACATTCGGAAGACACGACACATTTCTCACACGCTTTAGCATACGATACTATAGTGATCCTTGTACTTAGCTCGTTACCACCCAAAGTGGTAACCATTATTTGTTATATTGAAGTTTGGTGATCGGTAGTTTCCATCACCCGAGGTTTTTTATGCCGGAGATCATTGATCAAGGGCTTTTTCCTCGTATAAATCCTTGTGTCACTTGTGCATTTTACATTTGAGTGATCCTTCACTTTGTTCATCATACCAAGCATCATTCCCCGTTTACATAAAGTTTGGTTGCATTATCTTTAAGTGATTTTTGACCAAAACAGTTTGGCGCCCACCGTGGGGCAATTGGTGCTTCATTCATAAGAAAATTTTTTCTGTTGGTGATCATTCCGGAAGTGTTGCATGGCTTCATCGTTGAAGAATACTTCCACAGCAATGTCTGCAGTCAATTCATCTAATGGCATTCCACCTTTGCCTCCACCACCAGCTGGATCTCAGAAAAATGCTGAGAAGAGACCAACTCCTATCTCCTCTAAACCATCATCTTCTGCTATAACTTCTTTTGTTCCCAGTACTAGTGATATATTTACTTTGATTTTGCAGATGAGGGATCGTATGCAGCAGCAGGATGAAACTAATGACAGGATCCTCAAGGAAATCGGAGATCTCAAAATGCAAAAGAAAACGGCAGAGGATCATTCCCCACTAATGCCCAAATCTTTGAATTTTGATACTCCGATGATTACTTCTCAGCCATCAGAGGCCCTAGACATTCAACATATGGATGGATTAAGAGGAGTGCATTTCGGCCCAGCAGCAATGACTCAGGCATCAGGATCATATTTCCAACCGGCAGGATCCTACACTCAGCATATGGGATCCTTCATGAGCTTAGGACCCTCCTTTGTTCCAGGATCATCCCAGGTTCAAGGATCCTCCTTTTTTCCAGGATCATCCCAGGTTCAAGGATCCTCCTTTGTTCCAGGATCATCCCAGGTTCAAGGATCCTCCTTTGTTCCAGGATCATCCCAGGTTCAAGGATCCCCTCAGATACCAGGATCCTTGAAGAATTTGCAAACAGGAAGTCCAGATGTCCATCAAGGAGATTTTATCCCAATGCAAACCATTGCTTCCACTGGTCCCTCCATCATCCCAGAATCCCTGCAACATGGATTCACATCCAATGTTCCTAATTTGAACCCGATGGGAGGTAACACTTTTAATAATTCTTATACCACTAACCATGGATTCATGCAGGATACAGGTATCAATCATGCTATGGCCAGAGAACTACAAAAACTGAAGGATATGATATCAAGTGTTCCAGGGGTAGTCAAACCTATCCCGGAGATTGCAGATGGAAGCCATAAGGTATCTCGTTTCGCACCACCAATCTGTGATGCTGAGATACCCAAAAGATTCCATATCCCTACTATGAAGCTGTATGATGGTACAACGGATCCTGTGGAACACATAGCACAATACAGGGAGAGGATGGAGATCAATCCTATTCCAGAAAGGTTAAAGGAAGCATGCCTGTGCAAGGGATTTGGATCCACTCTTACTGGATCAGCTCTTAAATGGCTGCTAAGTCTTCCCCCATACTCTATTACTTCATTCGCTAATTTAGTTAACTTATTCAATAATCAATTTTCTTGTAGTAGAAAATTTGAACGATTGACTAGCGATTTATATAGGATAACTCAGGGTCATAATGAATCATTAAGGGATTATATAACCAAGTTTAGTAAAGAATCCTTGGATATTCCTAACTTGGATGTGGCCACAGCTGTTGAGGCCTTCAAGATGGGTTTACTTAAGGATTCATTGTTCTATGATGATCTTGTTATGACACCATGCAGGAACCTAGACGAAGTAAGAACTCGGGCACTCAGGTTCATCCGGTTAGAGGATGACAAGAGGATCCAGGAGAGACAAGTAGGATCCTCAAAACAAGAAAAGCAAGGATCCTCTTTCAAAAGCAACAGATTCAAATCCTATAACAGAACTGACAACCAGAACGTGCATGCTATTGACCAAGAAGAGGATGATGAAGATTATCCTCCAATTTCTGAATACTGTTTTTCCGTTGATAACCATGAACTAATCCTTGCAATGCAGAGTCTAGGAGAAAAAGCCAGATGGCCTAGAAAAAATGACAAACCAGCCGGAACTAAAGACAAATCGAAATGGTGTGCATACCACGAGGATTTTGGGCATTTAACCGAAGAATGCATCGCGTTAAGAAAGGAAATTGGATATCTGCTAAGCAAGGGGCATCTAAAAGAGTTGTTGGGAAGAAAAAAGCAAAGGACTCAGGATCCTGAAAGGATCCCTGAGAAAGCTCCAGCTCCTCCGGTAGATGCACAAGTGATCAACTTTATTTCTGGAGGATCAGACATCTGTGGTACATCCTTCTCAGCAGCTAAAAGGCATGCAAAGGAAGCTAAAATGGATAACGGAGAAAGACCTATTCGAACATCAAGTGTCTCGGAAGGAAGAGTGATAACCTTTGATGAAGATGATCGAGTTGACATCCAGGATCCTCATCATGATAGTTTAGTTATTACTCTCTTTATTTCTAACCACTTTGTCCGCAGGATCCTTATTGACAGAGGAAGTTCGGTAAACATTATCCAGCTTGATGTTCTGAAGAAAATGGGTATCCCTGAATCAGATATCACACCAAGATCCTCCGTGCTCGTGGGATTTAGTGGCGAAACTAAGAAAACCCTGGGGCACATCAAACTCCCAATTTACGTGGAAGGATTACATAATTATCAGAAATTTTGTGTTATTGACTGTTTGTCTTGTTGTAATGTTATCCTTGGCAGGCCCTGGATACACGATATGAAGGCAGTCCCATCCACCTACCATCAGTGTGTGAAGCTCCCTAGCCCATGGGGAATAATCAAGATCGATAGTGATCAACAGGAGGCTAAGGATTGTTACACCTCATCAATGAAACCAGCCTCGAAATCAAGGGAGCAATAGCAATTAAAGTATCCTCCAAGGGGTGTCTTGGAGGCAAGAGAGCAGGATGTGGACGAAATCCTCTTGGATCCTGATGATCCTGAATCCAAAATCTACATCGGATCAGGGATCCTTGGCAAAATGAAGGAAGACATTGTATCCTTCCTCAAAAGAAGAAAATCTACCTTTGCATGGAAACACGAGGATATGACAGGTATATCTAAGGATATTATCACTCATAAACTTGGCATTGACAGGTCGGTTAAACCAATCCATCAAAAAAGGAGGAAGTTTGCACCAGAAAGAAATGCCATTATCCAGGAAGAGGTAGAAAGATTACTACGAGTAGGTATGATTAGAGAAGTAAAGTATCCAAAATGGCTAGCCAATGTGGTTGTTGTTCAAAAGAAAAATGGAAAGTGGAGGGTATTTGTCGATTTCACTGATTTGAATAAGGCATGTCCCAAGGATCCTTTCCCATTACCCCACATTGACTCCATGGTGGATGCAACGGCGGGTCATGAACTGTTAACCTTTATGGATGCATCGTCTGGATTCCAACAAATTCAGATGGAACCATCTGACCAAGAGGATACGGCTTTTGTTGGGTTTTTCACATGTTTATCAAAGTAATTTTATCCGAATAAAATTAAAACGCAGCGGAATAAGGATTTAAAACATGTTACTTTGCAAGATTTAAAACCATTTTTAAATGCAAAACCCAAAATCGGATCCATATATGAAATGCATGCTATCAAAATACAACCATAGGGTGTTTTAGAATACTACCTTTCCAAGAGCAAGGTGATATGAAGAAGATGATATTCTTGAATGGAAATCTTCAAAGGAGAAGACCTCAAGCTTGCATACCCCAAGCTTCCAACGAACACCTTATGTTGCTAGGATTTCTACACTTGAAACTCAAATGAAACACCCTCTTGATCAACCCACCTTGGCCGAAATTTTGAGGAGTTTTTTAAGAGTTCTTACAACTTGAAAATTAGTAGTAACCATGAGAGAAGATGTTGCAAACATTTAAAAGGAAAATCAAGTGCCTTGTTCTTTGAAAAGATTGCATGCAATTTTATTGGTGGAAGATCACCTTGGGAAGACCCAAAGTGGGCGGCCCAAGCCACCTACCAACTCACCCAATCAAAATTTTTCTTATTTATTTTTATGTCTCTTGTTTAGTTTTATAACTTTTATAAAACATTACATGACATCTTTATAAGATTTTATGCAACAAATTATAGCTTTTATAATGTTATTTAACCCATTAAATAACAAAATAAATATTCTCTCAAAATAAATTATCCATATAATTTATTGCTTTCTCAAGTGCAATTATTTAGAAAACCGATTTCTAAATATTGTAAGTGTTAATATTCATTGTTCGATCATATCATAAACAAATATTATAGGTGTTTGTCTAGCTTGTTATTGGGTATGACCCGACTTGGATCATAACGTACTAGCCACATCAATTTAATATGTGTCTTGGGCATACAGACTCCAACAATCTCCCACTTGCACAAGATACATAGAAGATTGATGCAAGTAGTAAATAACGCTTAACAACGGTTAATACGTATGACGAAGTGCCATTCAATAACATCATCCCCTTCAAGTCCCTTTACTTGAATATGATTTAGGTGAATCTATCATTTATCCTTTTGTTACAGATGTCATGTCAAATCCAGAGACACAGTGTGATCATTCTCTGTTGATTTAACTTTAACAGGCCTTAGACATCTTACTCTCAACGAATAAGAGGAACAAATCCCTTCTTGACTACATACGTCTCTCACAATCACCTCGTACCACACCTGAGCTTAGCCTTGTGTACTGTCTTATTACAGACAGCGAAGAACTAAGTCAAGGTACAATATTTAGTGAATATCAAGACCCAATATGTATCTCAGGTCAGAGGATACTATGATATTCGCCTTTGCTCAAATTTACTTATGATCAATCACAAATGATTCCATGCAGTAACATTTGAGAGCGGGTCAGTCCAATATTTGTATCCCACAAATATCTATGAACTTTGGCAGCAACACTTTGCTCTATATTCATACCTAATGAATATCCACCAATCCAAGTTCATAATAGTCTTACATTCATATTTGTTCCCACAAGTATGATCGACTACGGACATTTAGAATAATTAATTTATTCACGGATTTAAACATGCTAAAATGGAACATAACTCAAAATACCATAAAAGAGTTAAAATAACAATTGTTCCAATATCCAAATACACAATAGATCAAATCCAATCACTAGAATATCGAAGTCCTAAGGCACAAGTATGACCCTCATGTTTTGGCCGTTCAAGGAGCTTCGTGAGTGGATCCGCAATGTTTTGATCGGTGTGAACTTTGCGAATACATATCTTTCCCTTTTCAACTTCATCCCTTATGTAGTTGAATCTCCGCTCAATGTGACTTGTCTTTTGATGTGCACGAGGTTCCTTGATTTGAGCAATCGCACCCTCGTTATCACAAAAGATCTCTAGGGGGTCTTGAATGGTAGGGACTACCCCTATGTCGGCAATGAACTTCTTTAACCACGCAGCTTCTTGTGCTGCCAATGAGGCGGCGATGTATTCTGATTCTGTAGTGGACAATGCTACAACATCCTGCTTCGAGCTCTTCCAAGAGACTGCAACTCCATTCAAAATGAAGACATACCCAGATTGTGATCGAGAACCATCTCGATCAGTTTGGAAACTCGCATCTGTGTAACCTTTTACAACGAGTTCCTCTTCACCAGATCCATATATTAGAAACATATCCTTAGTCCTCCTAAGGTATTTCAATATGCTCTTAACAGCCATCCAATGACTGTTACCTGGATTTTGTTGGTATCTGCTTGTCATGCTTAAAGCGCATGACACGTCCGGTCTAGTACATATGATTGCATACATTATTGATCCAATAGCAGACGCATATGGGATTCCTTTCATTCTTTCTTGCTCATCCTTTGAGCTTGGACTTTGAGTTACATTCAATATTGTCCCCTTTTGAATAGGTACCAAACCTTTCTTAGAGTTCTCCATCTTGAACCTTTTCAAGACCTTGTCAATGTATGCACTTTGGTTTAAACCTATCAAGCGCCTTGATCTATCCCTATAGATTTTTATTCCCAAAATATAGGTAGCTTCTCCAAGATCTTTAATGGAAAAACATCTTCCAAGCCAGGTTTTTACACCTTCCATGGTTGGAATGTCATTTCCAAATAGTAGAATGTCATCGACATACAATACTAAGAAAGTGACGGTGCTCCCACTAGCTTTCTTATACACACAAGCTTCATCGCCGTTCTTGATGAACCCAAAATTCCTAATCTCTTCATCAAAACGGTGATTCCAACTTCTCGATGCTTGTTTCAATCCATAGATTGATTTCTTTAACTTGCACACTTTGTTAGGATGTTTTGGATCGACAAAACCTTCAGGCTGAACCATATAGACATCTTCATTCAGATATCCATTGAGGAAAGCCGTTTTGACATCCATTTGCCAAATCTCATAGTCATAATATGCAGCTATGGCAAATAATATCCTAATTGACTTTAGCATTGCCACTGGCGAGAAGGTCTCATCATAATCAACCCCTTGAGTTTGAGTGAAACCTTTTGCTACAAGTCTCGCTTTATAAGTATCCAAGTTACCATGCATATTTGTTTTCTTCTTGAAAACCCACTTACTTCCAACTACTTTGGAGTTAAGAGGTGGCACTACCAATTCCCAAACTTGGTTGTCATACATGGATTGCATCTCTACGTTCATGGCTTCAAGCCATTTGTCGCAATCAGATTTTGACATTGCATCGTGGTATGTGGTTGGTTCATCTGAATCTACCACATAGCATCCATCCATGAAAAATCCATATCTTTCAGGTGGATTACTAATTCTACCAGATCTGCGAACGTTTTGTGTATGTTGATCAACCATTTGATCATTTTCAACAACTTCTTGTTGAGTGCTAGTATCAACCAAACGTGTATCGGGTTGTGGTTCTTGATCCTCATCAAGTTCCACTGTTCTATTAGTTCCTTCCATAAGGAACTTATCCTCCAAGAACTTACCCTTTCGAGCAACAAATACCTTTTGCTCTGTTGGATCGTAGAAATAATATCCTATATCATCTTTAGGATATCCTACGAAGATACACTTAATGGATCGTACTTCTAACTTGTTTGGGGTGTATTGCTTTACATAAGCATCACAACCCCATACCTTTAAATATGATAAAGATGGAACTGTTCCATGCCATATTTCAAAAGGTGTCTTATCCACTTTCTTGGTTGGGGCCATATTTAATATACGAGCCGCGGAGAGCAAAGCGTAACCCCAAAATGATAGAGGCAATGTGCTTCTAACCATCATAGATCGAACCATATCCAATAAAGTTCGATTCCTCCTCTCAGACACACCATTATGTTGTGGTGTTCCAGGTGGAGTAAGTTGTGAGATGATCCCACAACTCCTAAGATGATCTTGAAAAGCATCACTAAGGTATTCACCTCCTCTATCGGAACGAAGAACTTTGATTGTCTTGGTGAGTTGATTCTCTACTTCGTTTTGGAAGATTTTGAACGTTTCAAAAACTTCATCTTTGTGACTTAGCAAGTACACATAACCATAACGACTAAAGTCGTCGGTAAAAGTTACGAAGTATCTTTCACCATTCCTAGTCATTGGCTTAAAAGGACCACATACATCTGAATGTATGATGCCTAATAAATCTTTTGCCCTTTGGTTTGTGCCACTAAAGGGTTTCTTGGTCATTTTTCCTTGTAAACAAGATTCACATGTATCAAATGAACCAATTTCATTTGTTTCCAAAAGACCATTCTTTTGAAGTGTTTGCATGCGATTTCTGTTTATATGACCAAGACGACAATGCCAAAGATAGGTCTCACTCAAATCCATTTTGAGTTTCTTGGTGTTTGCTTGGTACATCGAATTATCAAATGATGTATTATCATGAACCAATTCATAAATACCATTTGAAGGCGTAGCTTTAAAGTAGAACATGTCATTAATCAAAGCATAAATTTCATTGTTCACAAACTTCAAATCAAATCCATATTTTTTTAAAAGGGAAACAGAAATAATGTTCCTAGTCAAACTAGGAGCATACAAAACATTTTTCAAACATATTTCCAAACCACTTGGAAGTTTTAAAACATAGTCTCCTTGGGCTTCAACTTGAACCTTCGCTCCATTGCCCATGAAGAGACTAGTGTCTCCCTTCTTGTAATGCTTATTTCTTTTGAACCCCTGCAACGAATTGCAAATATGAGTTCCACATCCGGTATCTAATACCCATGTGTTAGAAGAAATAACATTTAGATCAATATGTATCATAAAGATTGTACCTGAGGTTTGCCCCGCATCCCTCTTGTTTTTCAACTCTTTGAGATAGGTTGGACAATTCCTTTTCCAATGTCCTATCTCTCCACACTCAAAGCATGGATCGCTTGTGGCAACTTTTGCCTTCTTCTCTTTTGGTTTTGGTGGTTCTGCTTTTGCCTTTCTTTTTCCCTTCCCTTTGACGTGTCCCTTTCCCTTGGCAACATTTGCTTTGATGTCGGGGTGATGCCCTTTCTTGCCTCCCTCATTGATCGTTAGAACGTGTAAAGCCTTTTTACCCATTCCTGCTTCGGCCGTTTTGAGCATTGCATGAAGCTCACCAATGCTCTTGTCCCATCCGTTCATGTTATAGTTCATAACAAAGCTCTCAAATTTCTTTGTTAAGGAGTTGAGGATCAAATCCGTAGCCAACTCTTTAGAGACGGGACAATTGAGCCTCTCGAGGCGATCAATGTGGCTTTTCATTTTAAGGACGTAAGATGAGACCGATTGGGTTTCCTCCATTCGATATGCATGAAGCGCTCGAACCGTTTCGAAGCGTTCTACCCTTGCTTGTTGTAGGAACATTTCCTTCAATTGGGTAATCATGTCGTATGCCCCATGATGTTCAAAGTCCTTTTGAATCTCGGGAATCATAGTTCCCAACATGAGGCAAGAGGCTTGCATGGAGTCCTCGGTATACTTAACCCAATCATTGTAGGCTTCTACATCTTCCTCGTCAGGTTGGTCGGGAATAGGATCGTCCAACACATAGGATATCTTTTCTTGCTTGAGAACAATTCTCAAGTTTCGAAACCAATCCATGAAGTTGTTATGGTTGAGACGATCCTTTTCAAGGATGGTTCTTAGTGATAGGTTACGGACGGTTTGGGTAATCGGGTTTGCATTGTTAGCGGCCATCTACAAAATTTAACAAAGTTCAATTTTAGTATTTTCGATATTATTAAAATTTTAATCATTAATACCCTTTTATTGTCTCAAAGACAATTAATAATTAAAATCTAGAATCCAACGTTACATTTAAATATTGGTTAGGTGACCTTTATCCCATTATTTAAATTAACAAGGTAGTCAACGTTTGACAATTGCAACCCTTTGCAACTTCTAGCTATATGGGATCGGTTAAACATCTTTATGTTTAGTTGGCATGTTTAATCCCATCAACACCTTTGTTCCCCATGCTTCGGTGACCCTAAGTTCATGGTTTCCAAATCAAGTCGTCCAACTTACACACACATGTGAGTTTACACACATAAGTGGTTAGGTGACCTTTATCCCACAAACATGGTGAACCCACCTCAAATATACAAGTTTCCTCAAATGTGGTTAGGTGACCTTTATCCCACAAAGAGTTCCCAAGTAATTCGAGTGTTGTATAAAAGGATGGTGTTTGACTTGTTTTATTAAAAGGGATTTTATTTTTCAAAATTCTAGTTTAAAAAAAATTTATGTACCATATATTTGCATGCATTCAAACCAATGGTACTTTAGTGAAAACCAATTTTCAAGTTCTTTTAATAAAACCCATTTTATTATAAAATCATTAATTTTTAATAAAACTTTTATTAATCGTTTTAATGATTTTGTAAGAACCAATTTTAAGCTTGTTCCGGATTATTTGTTGTTAAGCATGCATATCCAAATATCATCCAAACAACATAAATAAACAACCACACAAGCACAACACACATATCAAAAGGTGCATAACCATAGCCAACTATTTTGACCACACTTGTTAGCCGAAACAAGTGTGCCAAAAGGTCCTTCCTAAAGGGTGAATATTGACACAAAAAAAAAAGTGTCGTTGAACTCCCACTTGATCCCGCATCCTAATGCTTCAAGTCTTCATCTTGTGTTGTGATTTCTTCATATTCTTTGAGCTTCCAAATGTCTTTAATATTCAGCTCCAAACTCCTTTGGACTTCAAAAAAATGTGTTTTGGTTATCGGGCTAAAATCCCGTTAAGAACTATGAAATCCTTTATGCCCGAAAATGGCAAAACCCAAAACCGCATTTTTGTGTGCATCTTCTTTTACATAAAAGTATCCTAATACATTTTCTAGTAAAATAAAATGCATCTAATCTATTTACTTACATACCAAATGAAAATAAATAAATTACATATTTTTACAAATGGAAGACAAAAATAATAATTATTACAACCCATTGAATAATAAAATCACAAACACAAGTATATTCACACAAGGTCATGGCTAGGTTATGAACACCAAAAATATATATCCGAATATATATTAATTACAAGAGCAAAATGGTTTCCTTTTACAACCTACATTTTTCGGCCAAGAATGAAAAACCGAAAAATGTGAGGTTTTGTCCAAACAAAACAAATCATCCATACGACATAATTTTTCCAAGATTCCTTTATGCATGTAGGAAATAAATCTTGAAAAAACAAAAGGAAAACCATGGATAAAATTTCGGCTATTGGGTTTCTCCAAACCCGAAAACCCGAAAATTTTTAAATCCGATGAAGCAAGCACTCATATAAGCGGCTCTGATACCATTGTTGGGTTTTTCACATGTTTCTCAAAGTAATTTTATCCGAATAAAATTAAAACGCAGCGGAATAAGGATTTAAAACATGTTACTTTGCAAGATTTAAAACCATTTTTAAATGCAAAACCCAAAATCGGATCCATATATGAAATGCATGCTATCAAAATACAACCATAGGGTGTTTTAGAATACTACCTTTCCAAGAGCAAGGTGATATGAAGAAGATGATATTCTTGAATGGAAATCTTCAAAGGAGAAGACCTCAAGCTTGCATACCCCAAGCTTCCAACGAACACCTTATGTTGCTAGGATTTCTACACTTGAAACTCAAATGAAACACCCTCTTGATCAACCCACCTTGGCCGAAATTTTGAGGAGTTTTTTAAGAGTTCTTACAACTTGAAAATTAGTAGTAACCATGAGAGAAGATGTTGCAAACATTTAAAAGGAAAATCAAGTGCCTTGTTCTTTGAAAAGATTGCATGCAATTTTATTGGTGGAAGATCACCTTGGGAAGACCCAAAGTGGGCGGCCCAAGCCACCTCCCAACTCACCCAATCAAAATTTTTCTTATTTATTTTTATGTCTCTTGTTTAGTTTTATAACTTTTATAAAACATTACATGACATCTTTATAAGATTTTATGCAACAAATTATAGCTTTTATAATGTTATTTAACCCATTAAATAACAAAATAAATATTCTCTCAAAATAAATTATCCATATAATTTATTGCTTTCTCAAGTGCAATTATTTAGAAAACCGATTTCTAAATATTGTAAGTGTTAATATTCATTTGTTCGATCATATCATAAACAAATATTATAGGTGTTTGTCTAGCTTGTTATTGGGTATGACCCGACTTGGATCATAACGTACTAGCCACATCAATTTAATATGTGTCTTGGGCATACAGACTCCAACAGCTTTTATGACCCCAACCGGTTTATATTGTTATATTGCTATGCCTTTTGGATTAAGAAATGCAGGTGCAACATATCAAAGGCTGGTAAATATGATGTTCAAAGATCAAATTGGACAAACTATGGAAGTGTACATAGACGATATGGTGGTGAAATCCAAAAAAGCCGAGGATCACCTAAGGGACTTGGAGGAAGCATTCGATATCCTTGATAACTATAATATGAAGCTTAATCCTTCAAAATGTCACTTTGGTGTCAAAGCAGGAAAATTCTTAGGATATATGGTAACCCAGAGGGGCATTGAAGCAAGCCCGGAACAAATCAAAGCATTGGTGAATATCAAATCCCCTGCCAACGCTAAGGATGTGCAAAGACTAACAGGCAGGATAGCAGCTTTAAACAGATTTATATCCAAATCCTCAGAAAAGTGTAAAGAATTCTATGATATCCTAAGAAAGAACAAGAAATTCGAATGGACTGAAAAGCATGAGAATGCTTTACAAGCCCTAAAAGAATACATGTCCTCAGCACCAGCATTGATGAAACCAGAAAAAGGAGATGTGTTATCCTTATACCTTGCGGTATCCTCAAAAGCAGTAAGTGCAGTCCTTGTTAAGGATCATGAAGGTACACAATATCCTGTCTATTATGTAAGTAAGAGTTTACTTGACGCTGAATCCAGGTATTCACACCTTGAAAAACTTATTCTTGCACTGATTATGGCATCTAATAAACTTAGACATTATTTTGAAACACATGTTATTGTTGTTAGAACTAATTTCCCAATTTAGAATGTCCTCAGGAAACCAGAGATGTCCGGAAGAATGGCTAAGTGGGCAGTAAAGCTTAGCGCCCATGATATAAGATATGAACCCAGAACAGCCATCAAATCCCAAGCATTAGCAGACTTTGTGGCTGATTTCAGTAGTGATTTACAAAAGGAAGCCGAATTGGAAGTCCAGCAGCTGGATGAAATTAAGGATCCTTGGATACTACATACCGACGGATCCTCAAATGTCAAAGGCACGGGGCTTGGTATACTACTAAAATCGCCACAGGGGGACATAATACCCCATTCCATAGCTTGTGAGTTCCAAGCCACTAATAATGAGGCTGAATATGAAGCCTTAATCGCTGGTTTGCAAATTGCTAAACATATGGGAATCAGGTATCTTGAGGCATACGTGGACTCATTGTTAATCACTAATCACTTTAATGGATCCTATGCTGTTAAAGGTGAAAAACTAACCAAATATTTAGAGATAGTCAAAGAATTGGCACTCTCCTTTGTTTCCTTCAGTTTGACACAGGTACCAAGGGAGGAAAATACAGAAGCTGATGCATTGGCCAATCTAGGATCATCTTTGAAGATCCCAGAGGATATAAGTATCCCCATCATCCATATCCTGGCTCCTGCTATTGAAACTCAGGTGGCCATGGAAATAGAAGAGGATACTGCAATGATCCCTAGTGAGGATACTCAACCTTATTCAGGATCATGGATCTCACCAATCATGAGATACTTACGACATGGGGAGATTCCTATGGGAGAAAATCCTAGGGCTTTCAGGATTAAGGTATCTCAATTCACAATCTTAAATAATGTGCTATATAAGCGATCTCTTGCAGGACCATATTTAAGATGTATCGAGGATCCTGAAGTTCAAGAAGTGTTAAAAGACTTCCATGAAGGAGATTGTGGAAACCACACTGGGGGCAGGGCATTGTTCTCAAGGATCTTAAGGACAGGATACTACTGGCCAACTATGAAAAGGGATGTTGTGGAATATGCTAAGAAGTGTGATCCTTGTCAAAGACACAGCAATATCCTTCATCAGCCGGCTGAATTTCTACATCCTATACAATCCTCTTGGCCATTCATGAGATGGGGGATGGATATAGTTGGCAAGCTCCCTAAGGCACCTGGTGGAAAAGTATTCATGCTTGCTATGACTGACTACTTCTCCAAGTGGATAGAGGCTGAAGCTTTTGCCCAAGTCAGAGAAAAGGAAGTTATATCCTTTATTAAGAGAAACATTATAACTAGATTTGGCATTCCTTCTGAAATTGTATGTAATAATGGTTCCCAATTTATTGGGAGCAGGACTACTAACTTTTGTGACAGTTGGGGATTAAGATGATAACATCAACACCAGTCCACCCACAAACCAATGGTCAAGCAGAATCATCCAACAAGATCATCATCAACAATCTGAAGAAGAAACTTGGATCCAAGAAGGGGAAATGGGCAGAGGAATTGCCTTATGTGCTTTGGGCTGATAGGACAACTCCCAAGAATGCTACTGGTCAAACACCCTTCTCTTTGGTGTTTGGGACAGAATCAGTGATCCCAACAGAAATGATGGTTCCAACTGCTAGAACAAGTATCCGTGATCCTGAGGAGAATGATGCAAACCTAGCTCAAGACTTGGATACTATTGAAGAAATCAGGGATCTGGCTAGAATAAGGATGGCTAGCTACCAACAAAGAATGGCTGGTGCTTACAACAAAAATGTCAGGATAAGGAAATTCCAAGTTGGGGATATGGTATTGAGAAAAGCATTCCAAAATACCATCAATCCTGCTGATGGGAAATTGGCACCAAAATGGGAAGGCCCTTACTTGATTGAAGCCGAAGCAGGAAAGGGGGCATACAGATTGCTAACCATGGAAGGAAATTTGTTACCAAGAGCCTGGAATGCTGTTCACTTAAAGAAGTATTTCATGTGAAGAAGGATCCTTCTGGCATGAGTGATCCTTACATTGGAAGTATCCTTCAAGGATCCCTGAAGGATTAATGATCCTTACTCTGGTAATGTCCTAAGCTCGAACTCTTATTTACATATCTTCTTATTTAAGGATAAGGATCATGTATCCTTCATCCTTCTCTCACGAGATTTTGAGTTCTGATAAGTCCAGGTATCCTTAGCACAATGTCAACAATCTTCAGAAGCAACTCAGATCCTTGGGCTTGTCCCCAGTTATCCTTGGGCTTTGATGGAGTGTGTGAAACCCGAGTATTAACGTGCTTATTTTACGTGTCTTATTGTGTTTTAAGCGACAATGTGCGTTGAATATGTTCACTACGAACTTTCGTGAATTTACAGGTTTATCGCGTAATTTGGTGAATTTAAAGAGGTTAGAGATGAAGCGGAACAACCGGGAGTAATAATCAAGTGAATTATATCATTCGAGACGTGTTTGGGTCGAAAAGATACATTGGAATGCAAAAGATATGAAATCAATGAAGTCGAGGGGCCATGTGGTAAATATGTGAAAGCTGAATTCAAGTTATGGTGTGCGTGTGATATGTTTACAGAAACAACTTACCGTAGCCTACGGCTTACGGTCCGTAGGTTACTGTTGAAAAAGAAAATATACGGCACATGTTTGAGGTCATAGGAGGCATTAACAAGAAAAGGGAAAAGAGGCTATAGCCACGTGAAGTTGCAGACTTACTTGAGAGGAAGCAACATCACGTGGAGAACAAACTGGTGAGACTTGTGGGATTATTATTTTGGAGGCACAAGAGCCAAGAGAAACAAGGAAAGAGGCTGCACACTTGGGCCGCCATATGCCACATGGACTTAATGGTGGGGCCGAGATATGGATTGAAAATAAAAGATATTAATCACATGGGCCGATATCATCATCATGGATCCATCTTGATCATCACGTGGAACAAGGAAGAAAAGGGGATTGGCAGCATATACACGCATACATAGTGGAAGACATTTTGGACTTTGTTTTTTATTGGGCCGCCATATACATCATAAAAACATCATCATCGAACAGACTTTTGGGACGTAGAGTTGTTGACTTTTGTGAACTTTTGGATCCATCAATTGAAATCAGAAGTCCCGTGGACTTCTATTGTGGGCTTGGCATATATTGGACGCACATGTGAGGCATATGATCATTACTTGGGCTTTTGGGCGGCACACATCAAGATCACCATCACAAATATATCAATAACATCTTCGACGGTAGAAGGGTTTTCGACTATGGTTCGACGGTGTGAAGATCATCACTCAACCCAGATGAGCGGCTAGTCTTTGTATGGTTTCCTTCGGATGGAGGGTTTTTGTAAGTTAGACAATTCTATGTGTTTGCTACAATCGTTTTATCTTGGTGATCTAAGCATTCGATGCTTTTCACTTTGATTTGATTTGATTTATTGGTTGTAAACAATTGCATTTATTTAAGCCTTAATTTCTAAGCATTCAGTTCCCGAGAGTTCTAGTAATTGGGATATATTTGACATGGGGTTAGGGTTTGTAAGTGTAATTGATAATCATTCGATAACCTCCCGTTATGTATTGACCGGAGTACTTAGTCGTTGGTTATCACAATTAGTTAATCAGGTTTAACACCTATGTCTATGTAGGTAACGATTAAACACATAGTTGAAGTTAACTGGAAAACCTGAAATCTGGAGGAACCATCTTCTCTCCTATTGATTCAAACCTTAGTTTTAGTTTGTAATTTTTAGATAATTAATCAAACCCAACAATTGAGTTTTACTTTTTAGCAATAGTTAATCAAAACTTAGCATCGTGACACTTTCCACAATCCTCCTCTGGTTCGATATCCGACTTACTCTAGCTACTAGTTTATTTCGGTTTTTGCATGTCCATAACGACAGACATCAAAATGGCGCCGTTGCCGGGGAGGCGTGCGCAAAGTGTTTAGTGTTAAGTTTCAGTTTAAAAAAAATAAAATAAAAAATAAATAAATAAAAAAATAAAAATCCAAAAATAGTGTCAGTTTTGTTTTGTTTTGTTCAGATTTATGCTTGGTGCTTGTGTTTTTGTGTTTGTGCAGGATGACAGATCTTACAATATTCTGCAGCTCTCTTAGATGCATTTTGTGCAGGGAACCACTTCACCCGTGTATCGGTTGCCACGAGGCTCGATTTAGACGGGAAAAAGCGAAATTGAAAGAACCACCGATGCCTTGCTATGATAATCCTTCCCCTCCACCATATTTTTATGATTCTGATACAACGGTGGAGGATGGTTATTACTCTGATGGATGGGATCGGGACGAGGATGCTTATTATGAACCAAGGACGGATGGACAATGTTTCTGTTGCGGTCGTTATCATACTTCTTATTATGATGATGTATGCGCGGTGTATTTGGAAAATCCAGAGTATTGGAATAAAAAAAATGATGGATGCATACATCTCAACACCGTATCAAGGATACCGACAGTATCATCCCGAGGAATATTCGGAGCCCGAGGGTGTTTATATTTATCAGACCGAGGAGGAGAAAGAACTTGCTATGTTGGAAGTGACTTTGTCCAAACTCGAGCAATATTTATCAGCACCCAACCTTTCCGATGAAGATCGAATCAGCTGTCTAGTTTCTAAGTGTCAGAAATTAAAAATGAAGATAGAAATAGAAGAGCGTCTCTCACCATTACCTGATGATATTAGAGATTATTCTCACATGGAGGAGGAGGTTGTGGAGGATAATACCACACCAATGAATCCTTTATCTGATGAAAAGTCACTGGTGGATCAGATGGTGTGTGAGGATGAGGAGACAGAGCATTCTGAGGAGATAAATATGTGTACCGAACCTCTTCCCATATCAATCATTCTAATTAACAAGTGTGGGGAAGAGGGTTCGAGGAAGAAGATGAAAAGGGTGAAGTTACAAGACATCGGTGTATATCTCGTGAAGTGGATTAGCGAAACCCGCATGTGCTTTCTAAACATGCCAATTATACTGACGAGTTTATGGAGATGGCATGTAAATTTTCGAGCATTCGTTGGAAATGTTTTAGGTAAGTGTGCATTGAGACCACCGTAGCGGAAATCAGGTACGGTCTGGCTGAAGACCTTTAAACTTAGCGCTCTCGGGAGGCAGCCCGAGGATGTAGAGTTTGTACTTTGTTTTGGTTTCGTTTGGTGTGTTTGTGTTTTGACAGGTTTCTACGTTCCATCTTCACGGATGCAATGAATCAAGTGTGGGGATGTTTGGCAACATCCCCGGTGAGATCTCAAAGAATCCATGAGGGGCGTATATTCCGGTTAGATCGCAACAGTTCACCGCCACAGACACTCACTTGTTTTCTGATCAGGTGCATGTGTTTATCTATCTTGTGTTTTATTTGTTTTCGTGTATTTGGTGGTGTGAAATTTTTGTGTTGGGAGTGGTTTCTTTGTGTTGAGTCGTGTAGGTGTTAGCCGTTCATGGTTTGTTAGATGGTATCTCTCGAGTTTAGATTATAAATTCCACCATACATTGGGGACAATGTATCCCAAGTGTGGGGATGCAGTAACTCGAGAGAGGGTTGGTAGGATTGATGATCTTAAATGCTTGAAGGGTTGAGAATTTGCTAAAAATTGAAAAATTTTGAAAATTTTTGTTTCTCAAGTATGCTTGAACTACATGAAAACCAACATTTTCAATTGCTAAAGGGTTCCTACTGATATTAAGCTAATCTAGATCCCTAGTCATGGTTGTCCTTTTAAGTTTCATGAGAGTATTTCTGACATGTTTTTAGAAAATAGTTGAGAAGAGATGCCTAACTAGGGGTAACATGTTTTAAGAACTACACATGCTATGTGTCGGCAACCCAATTTCCTTTATTCGGTGAGATATTTGAGCCTACTAGTTGATAGTTGAATTGCAATAAAGGTTCATTTGCTGAGAGTAGGCCATATGTTGCTTTGTGTTAGAACTTGTGTGGTTTGATACGTGCCGAAACTGTGCTTTAGCGTATACACATAGATGATAAAGGCATTAGGATCCCTTCCATTGTTTTATTTGTTGATTGTTTATCCACTCACCTTAGTAAACCATATTGAGCCTTTTACCCTTCGTTTGATACACCTTGTTTGACCCATTTGCTTACCAACCATGAATGACAAGTACATGGTAGATGTTGTTGAAAAAAAAAGAAAAAAAAAAGAAAAAATGAAATGAAAATAAAATAAAAGAGAAAAAAGAAAGGAAAAGAAAAAAAAATAGTATTATTTTCGTGTTGAATAAATGGGTCGAAAAATACCCAAGTGTTAGTATTATTGTGAATAAGTTGTCATGGTTTGGTATTTGTTTTTGTTCGCCATATAAATAAAAAACCCAAAAATATATCCTTACCTTTACCCTTAACCCTTAACCCAAAAGTCCTTTTGATATGTGTACGTTATTTGATACAGTGGAGGTATGATTGCTATACAAGCTTATGATTACAAAGTAGCGTATTTGGTTTTGAGTGAATTACATACTAGCACATTACACGCTAGTCTTGATTGAGCCGAGAGGAGTGATCATTGTGAGAGGCGTGTGGCATGTGAGTAGTATCATAAGCATGTTAGTTCTAGTTTGGCAAGTCTTAAGTTGTTTTAAATGCGTATCATTTATCTGTCAGATTGTTAATCTCGATTGTGTCAGTCTATGGGACTCGTATGACTTGGGACCTTAAATTGTTAATTCGGTAAGAGATTTAATGGTGATTTGTTAATAAGGTGAGTAATGTTTGTAATGGTTGCTTGAGGACAATCAATGTTAAGTGTGGGGATGTGATGGAGTGTGTGAAACCCGAGTATTAACGTGCTTATTTTACGTGTCTTATTGTGTTTTAAGCGACTATGTGCCTTGAATATGTTCACTACGAACTTTCGTGAATTTACAGGTTTATCGCGTAATTTGGTGAATTTAAAGAGGTTAGAGATGAAGCGGAACAACCGGGAGTAATAATCAAGTGAATTATATCATTCGAGACGTGTTTGGGTCGAAAAGATACATTGGAATGCAAAAGATATGAAATCAATGAAGTCGAGGGACCATGTGGTAAATATGTGAAAGCTGAATTCAAGTTATGGTGTGCGTGTGATATGCTTACAGACACAACGTACCGTAGCCTACGGCTTACGGTCCGTAGGTTACTGTTGAAAAAGAAAATATACGGCACATGTTTGAGGTCATAGGAGGCATTAACAAGAAAAGGGAAAAGAGGCTATAGCCACGTGAACTTGCAGACTTACTTGAGAGGAAGCAACATCACGTGGAGAACAAACTGGTGAGACTTGTGGGATTATTATTTTGGAGGCACAAGAGCCAAGAGAAACAAGGAAAGAGGCTGCACACTTGGGCCGCCATATGCCACATGGACTTAATGGTGGGGCCGAGATATGGATTGAAAATAAAAGATATTAATCACATGGGCCGATATCATCATCATGGATCCATCTTGATCATCACGTGGAACAAGGAAGAAAAGGGGATTGGCAGCATATACAAGCATACATAGTGGAAGACATTTTGGACTTTGTTTTTTATTGGGCCGCCATATACATCATAAAAACATCATCATCGAACAGACTTTTGGGACGTAGAGTTGTTGACTTTTGTGAACTTTTGGATCCATCAATTGAAATCAGAAGTCCCGTGGACTTCTATTGTGGGCTTGGCATATATTGGACGCACATGTGAGGCATATGATCATTACTTGGGCTTTTGGGCGGCACACATCAAGATCACCATCACAAATATATCAATAACATCTTCGACGGCAGAAGGGTTTTCGACTATGGTTCGACGGTCTTTGTATGGTTTCCTTCGGATGGAGGGTTTTTGTAAGTTAGACAATTCTATGTGTTTGCTACAATCGTTTTATCTTGGTGATCTAAGCATTCGATGCTTTTCACTTTGATTTGATTTGATTTATTGGTTGTAAACAATTGCATTTATTTAAGCCTTAATTTCTAAGCATTCAGTTCCCGAGAGTTCTAGTAATTGGGATATATTTGACATGGGGTTAGGGTTTGTAAGTGTAATTGATAATCATTCGATAACCTCCCGTTATGTATTGACCGGAGTACTTAGTCGTTGGTTATCACAATTAGTTAATCAGGTTTAACACCTATGTCTATGTAGGTAACGATTAAACACATAGTTGAAGTTAACTGGAAAACCTGAAATCTGGAGGAACCATCTTCTCTCCTATTGATTCAAACCTTAGTTTTAGTTTGTAATTTTTAGATAATTAATCAAACCCAACAATTGAGTTTTACTTTTTAGCAATAGTTAATCAAAACTTAGCATCGTGACACTTTCCACAATCCTCCTCTGGTTCGATATCCGACTTACTCTAGCTACTAGTTTATTTCGGTTTTTGCATGTCCATAACGACAGACATCAGGCTTGTCCCCAGTTTTCGCCTGTAGCGCACGATGATCCTGGTATAGTTCACGTCTTTGGGACCATTACTCGCTTTAGGGGCTGATAACCTCATCGTACTGGCTATACCTAGGATCCTACGTATAATGGTAGACGTACCATACATCCGTTCCTAAGGTTTCTAACGTTTTCACGTTAGCTAAGGTTTTGGCATTTTCATGTCACTAAGTATGGATAGTCGCCAGTGAGGGCCATACTCCAGTTTACATACGATCCTTGGGCTTGTCCCCAGTTATCCTTTGGGCTTGTCCCCAGTTATCCTTCGGGCTTGTCCCTAGTGATCCTTTGGGCTTGTCCCCAGTTATCCTTTGGGCTTGTCCCCAGTTACTAACTTATCTTTTATATTGGCTTAGTCCCAAGTTACGTTCTACTTTTCAGGTTTTCGAAGTTAAACAATTAAGGATCTTTAATCCTTATTATCCATTAAAGTTTCACTTATGGTTATCCTGATTAAAGGTTAGGATCCTAACTTGGATCCTCGGGTATGATCCTCAACTATTTTCAATTTCATTCATTAATTGTTTGAATAACCCTTAGACTTTGACAACTGAATCTATGATCCTTAAAATAAACTACTTTGAAAATTTTTGATTATAGGATATTTGATCCAGGATCATATCCTAAATTTCTTAAACATAATTTGCTTAACCTTTCTCACTCAGGCAAATATATATCAAAACAATTGGAAATTAAAAGGATAACAACACAAGATAAGCCAAAAAGATTAGAGTTATTTTATTAACAAAGGTTTAAAACCCTTCATAAGTTGTCAAAATTGCCAACCCACGTTTCTACCAGCAAAACGTGGCCCGTCCACATGGGTTGGCAAAGGGTGTCCATTGTTTGTGCGGTCATAGCATGCAGGAAATTAAAAGGCGGCAGGATCACAATGGCTTCATCCCCCAAACAGAGGATCCCACCACCATGTGTAATCCTACCTATTGTCTGAAGGATCCTGGATCCTCAACCCTAAACCTATTGTTCGAAGTTACAGACCATAATTGTTTAAAAAACATCAACAAACACAAAAAAAAAAAAAATTGGGCTCCGGCTATGTCTAAAAGTTTCCTTCATCGCCCAATCCTGCAGCTCAAGCCTTCGCTGCACCATCACCACCAGCTCCACTTGCCTCTCCACCCTGATCCTTGCCAACATCACCACCCTCAAGCATCGGGACCACCTCAGCCTCTTCATCATCCTCCAACTCTGCCAGCCTCGCCTTCCAGCCCTCAACGTCCCATGTGCTCTTGTCGAAGGCAGGATCCTGAGCCTCCGCAGCCATCTGCAGCTGGATCTTATACATGGTTATCGCAGCAGAGACCTTGGCATCCTGGGTGATCTCATGCTTCTCATAATCAAAATTGATCAGCATCCTGGCAGCTTTATCCTTGGTGGCCCGGAGCTCCTTCTCAAGATCAGCTATCTTAAGATCCTTCAGCACACCCATCTGTTGGAGGTCAGCAATTTGGCGGTCTTGATCCTCGACGTGGCCAACATAAGTCTCTATCTCAGCAAATTTCTGCAAAGAAAACAAGGCATAACGTCAGTAACAAGTGATCCTCAAAACTGTCAGGATAACAAACAGGGGCAGTGATCCTTACCTCGTTGAAGTAGTCCAGAAACTGTTGGCGGAGCAGGGGCAGACCTTGTAGATCCTCAGGGGCCTTTCTCTTCTTTCCCCCTAATAGGTACTTTAGGCGCTGAAGCAGTTGGGCTAGCAGCAGGAGTCTTCTTCCTTGCAGACTTGACATTAGCAAGATCATCAATACCAAACTTTGAAGCAGACTTAGAGGATTTTCCAGCACCTACACAACCAAAATAAGATAAGTATTCTAATTAAACTTGAAAATCCTACATAGAATTACTTTTTAAATGAGGATACTTACTTGACATTGTGACAGAGGCAGAGGATACTTCTTGAGAATCCTGGATAGCAACCTGGAAAGTTCTTGTCTCCGGATCAAGCTTCTTAAAGGCCAAAAGTCTCTCTTTTGCAGCAGGTGTCAACTTCAGATGAGAGATGGAGATAGCTGCACAAAAAATAACAGAACATCAGTAATCCTTATGCTAAAAGATAGGTCCTACGGTGATCCTTCCAGGATCCTCTATCCTACCATGAGTAGCCCACTCCTTGGGCAAATCCTTCCCATCAGGGATGGTATCTCTCCTAACAAAAAAGAACCGTCGCTTCCAGTTCGTGTCGTTCTTGGTAACTTTGAAGACAGGATGATCCTCTCCAGCTTTTCGCTTAAACAAAAGAATCACTCACCAGTATTTCCCACTGACAAAATGTTTTTAAAACGCGTTTCAGGTAACAAAATGTGAAAGCCAAATAGAAGCCAGCTGGACAGCACTGGAGGCTTGGAAAAGTGGCAATAAAGTTACCTAATAATAAAATGGATGTTTTTATTCAAATAAATAGGATTTATTCCTATGAAACGTGTGTATTGAAAACTTGGGTTTTACCCATATGTTTAATGTTATAAAACATGGTGGTTTACTCTGATTAAAATATTTCCTAACTACGGTCCTGATGAAAATTTCCGCTGCCAAATTGGATAAATAAATGTGATACCACCGAAACTGGCTCACGGCCGCCCGCTCCCGGAAACTAGGGATTGGGGACTGTGACAGAAGGAGCCAACTCCGCCATACCAAGGTCAATACCCTCTTGCCCAATGATCCTTTCAAGGGTGTATAACACCCTCCAGATCATCGGCATAGCCTGGATATAGCTGATGCCGGTAAGGGGGAAGAAAGATTGGGTGAATTGGGGAAAAGGATACGAATATCCTATCAAGAAAGGAGTGACCGGGAAAGCTACCCAAGTCTCAGAAATATAATCGCTCAGAGCGGTAGGGTCAAAAGATTTAAAGAGGGTGTTCGCCGGAAAACAATGACGGATTTTGTCAATGTAAGGATCAGTAAAACAACACCTCTCAGTGGGAGAATCCTTGATGATCCCTTGACTCTTCAAGGGACTGTTCTTCTTAGGATCCTTGTGTGGGGAATTCCGGAGCAACATTTTTTCAAGACGATGGAAAGAAAAAGAAAAACAGAGCAAGCAAGATAGAAGGAGAAGGGGAATACCTGTTCAATCCTCTGATCGCGGTTATAAAGGGAAGAGTTCTCGAATTTAAATGCAAACGATCTTATCCCTATTTCTATTTATAATGATGATTTGTGCAGGGCTGTCATCTCCATGACGTCAGATCGCAACGGATAGTTCATTCTTAACGGCTATATATCCGTTGAGTTAGTTAGAGATAAGATTCAGCAAAAATATAACTCGTTTATATTACATAAATACTCCTTATATTTTGGGGGCAATTGTTAGGGCTGGATTTTTATGACCTATGATCCTTACATGTGATCCTAACAAGTGATCCTTACTTCTTTGGCAGATAGTGATCCTCAGAGGAGCCCCAGGATCAGGATCACGGATCATCCTAAGGATCCTCACACTAACAATTGTTCTCTTTGGATTAAATGTTGTTTTGCAGGAATTACGAGTTGGACTTGGTCTTAGCAACGTAAACAAGGAATCTATCACGCTAATTTTGCACATGCATAATCAAAGATGGACGTTATGAAGAATATGGAAACTCAGCACAATTCAAGGGCGATTATTTAGGCTAAATTTACTTCTATTTCTAAAGGGGTAACGAGCTAGTAGTTAGGTGATTTGCCTAAAATAGAACCACACACACTTGTATAAGAGGCACTCTTGAACATTCGGAAGACACGACACATTTCTCACACGCTTTAGCATACGATACTATAGTGATCCTTGTACCTAGCTCGTTACCACCCAAAGTGGTAACCATTATTTGTTATATTGAAGTTTGGTGATCGGTAGTTTCCATCACCCGAGGTTTTTTATGCCGGAGATCATTGATCAAGGGCTTTTTCCTCGTATAAATCCTTGTGTCACTTGTGCATTTTACATTTGAGTGATCCTTCACTTTGTTCATCATACCAAGCATCATTCCCCGTTTACATAAAGTTTGGTTGCATTATCTTTAAGTGATTTTTGACCAAAACACAAAGGTTGTCAAAATTACCTACCCCAAGCATCTACCAGCAAAACGTGGCCCGTCCGCTGGGGTAGGTAAAAGGTGTCCGTGATAATAGGTTTGAAGTTGTGCAGGAACATAAATGCGGCAGGATCACAATGGTTTCATCCCCCAAACAGAGGATCCCTCCACCATTTGCAATCCTGCCTATTGTCTGAAGGATCCTTGATCCTTAAAGCTAAAACTATTGTTCAAGAGTACAGACCATTAAATTGTTCAACAAAACAAGCTACTATCAAACAAAAAATTAGGCTCCGGCTACGTCTAGAACTTTCCTTCATCGCCCAATCCTGCAGCTTAGACCTTCGCTGCATCCTCACCACCAGCTCCACTTGCCTCACCACCCTGATCCTTGCCACTGCCTCCAGCCTCAAGTGTCAGGATCTCCTCAGCCTCTTCATCGTCCTCCAGTTCAGCCAGCCTTGCCTTCCAGCCCTCCACATCCCAGGTGCTCTTATCAAAAGCAGGATCCTGAGCTTCCATGGCCATTTGCAGCTGGATTTTGTACATTGCTATGGCAGCGGAGACCTTGGCATCCTGGGTGATCTCGTGCTTCTCATAATCAAAGTTGATCAGCATCTTGGCAGCATCATTCTTGGTGTTCTGGAGATCCTTCTGAAGATCAGCTATTTTGAGGTCCTTCAGCACGGCGACCTGTTGAAGATCAGCAATCTTGTTATCCTGATCCTCAACGTGGCCAACATAGGTTTCGATCTCAGCAAATTTCTGCAAGGAAGACAAAGGATAATGTCAGAACCAAATGATCCTCAAACAAGCAGGATATACAAGCAGGGACAGTGATCCTTACCTCGTTGAAGTAGTCCAGGAACTGTTGGCGGATTAAGGGAAGGCCTTGCAGATCCTCAGCTTCTGAGGCCTTTCTCTTCTTGCCTCCCTTTCCTCTGAGGGGTGCCTTGGGGATTGAAGCAGTTGGGCTAGCAGGAGTCTTCTTCCTTGAGGATTTGACATTGGTGAGATCGGTGATGCTGAATTTTGAAGCAGACTTGGTGGATTTTCCAGCACCTACACAACCAAAACAAGATAAGTATCTTAATTTTACTTGAATTTCATTATTTAATTGAATCTTTAAAACAAGGATACTTACTTGACATTGTGACAGAACCAGAGGATACTTCCTGAGAATCTTGGGTGGTAGTCTTGAAAGTTCTTGTTTCAGGATCAAGTCTCTTGAAGGCCAAGAGTCTCTCTTTAGCAGCAGGAGTTAATCTGAGGTGTGAAACGGAGATAGCTACACAACAAGAAAGCAAAATAAAAAAGTCAGTGATCCTTATTCTGATGGATAAGTTCTATGGTGATCCTCCTCAGGATCCTCCATCCTACCATGGGTAGCCCACTTCTTGGGTAAATCCTTCCCGTCAGGGATGGTATCTCTTCTCACAAAAAAGAAGCGCCGCTTCCAGTTGGTATCGTTCTTGGTAGCCTTGAAGATTGGGTGCTCCTCCCCAGGTTTTCGTTTGAATAGATAGCGATGGGAACCGAAGGTGGTAAGTTCATACAGTTCTCCAAACTCAGCCATGCCTAAATCTATCCCCTCCTGCTCGATGATCCTTTCAAGGGTATACAAAACTCTCCAGATCATCGGCATGGCTTGGATGTAAGATATGCCGGTCAGGGAAAAGAAGGATTGGGTGAAAGCTGGAAAGGGATATGTGTAGCCTATGGCAAACGGGGTCACAGGGAAGGCAACCCATGAATCAGAAGTGTGATCGCTCAGGGCTGTAGGATCATAGGGTTTGAACACGGTGTTTGCAGGAAAGCAATACCGGACCCTGTCAATTTGAGGATCGGTGAAAATGCAGCGTTCTTTAGCGGAATCTGTGATGATCCCTTGACTCTTGAAGGGGCTTTCTTTCTGGTGATCCTTGGCAGGGGAGTTCCGGAGCAACATTTTGAACAGAATAATTGAAAAGAGAAGAAAAACAGAGCAAGCAAAGAAAGAAGATGAAGAGGAGAATACCTGTTTGATCTTCTGAATGCGGTTATAAAGGGAGTAGCTTTGGAATTTAAATGCATACGATCATATCCATATCTCCTATTTATAATCATGATTTTTGCAGGGGTGTCACTTCTGTGACGTCATAATGCAACGGATAGTTAGATTTTAACGGCTATAAATCCGTTGATTTTGTTGCAGATAAGATCAAGAAAATATAATTCGTTCATCTTACAAATTACTCCTTATATTTTGGGGGCAATTGTTAGGGGAGGATTTTTTTTAATGACCCGTGATCCTTACTTGTTATCCTAATAATGATCCTTACTTCTGTGACAGATAGTGATCCTCAGAAGATCTTCAGGATCAGGATCATGGATCACCCTAAGGATCCTCATACTAACGATTGGCTGTTTGTGTTTCATATTGTTTTGCAGGAGTATTGAGCTTGACTTGGTCTTGGCAACGTAACTATGGAATATTCCACGGGTATTTCGCACACATTTGAATAGAAATGGACGTTGTGGAGAACGTGGGAGCATGGCACAAAAGTCGGACAATTAGTTATCTTAGTGAGCTTTCATTTTTAAAGGGGTGACGAGCTAAAATTGAACACTTAGCCATTTTCGGTTACACACACACTCTTATGCAATTGCAGTCTCAAAGCTCTCAGCAAACACTTAACACATCTCACACTTTTACACGATTAACCATAGTGATCCTTGTACTTAGCTCGTCACTATCCGAAGTTGTAAACTTTTATTGATTTATTTGAGCTTGGTGATCGGTAGTTTCCATCACCCGAGGTTTTTTATGCCAGAGATCATTCATTGATCAAGGGCTTTTTCCTCGTATAAATCCTTGTGTTGTTTGTGCAATTTACATCAAAGTGATCCTTATTATTGTTCTTCATTTCAAGCATCATTCCCCATAACTAAGAGTTTGGTTGCATTATCCTCATTAGATTTTTAACCAAAACAGCTTTCATGACACCAACAGGTATATATTGCTATACTGCTATGCCTTTCGGTTTGAAAAATGCAGGTGCAACATACCAGAGATTAGTAAACATGATGTTCAAAGATAAGCTGGGGGACACCATGGAGGTATATATCGATGATATGGTGGTGAAATCTAAAAAGGCTGAGGAATATCAAGGGAGCATTTGATATCCTGGATCGGTATAACATGAAGCTGAATCCTGCTAAGTGCCATTTCGGAGTGGGGGCAGGAAAGTTTCTAGGATATATGGTGACAAAAAGGGGGATAGAGGCGAGCCCGGAGCAGATTAAAGTTATCCTGGATATAAAGTCACCCTCGAATATGAAGGACGTACACCGGTTAACAGGCCGAGTAGCAGCTTTGAATAGATTTATTTCTAGATCCTCGGAAAAATGCAAGGAATTCTATGATATCCTCAAGAAGAATAAGAAATTTGAATGGGGAGCAAAGCATGAAGCAGCCTTGCAGGATTTGAAGCAATATCTCTCAACTGCACCTCTATTGATGAAGCCTGAAAATGGTGAACCACTATCCCTATACCTCGCTGTATCAGGGAATGCTGTAAGTGTCGTTCTTATAAAAGACCATGAAGGTCAGCAATATCCTGTATATTATGTTAGTAAAAGTTTGTTAGATGCTGAAACTAGGTATTCTCATTTAGAAAAATTGATATTAGCTCTAGTCATGGCATCGACAAAGCTTAGACATTATTTTGAAACACATAGGATCCATGTTAAAACAAATTATCCTGTCAAAAATGTGCTTAGGAAACCAGATATGTCAGGCATGATGGCCAAGTGGTCAGTAAAGTTGAGTGCTTATGACTTAGTATATGAACCTAGAAATGCCATAAAGTCTCAGGCTTTAGCTGACTTTGTGGCTGATTTCAGTAGTGATATCCAGGATGAGGTAGACCTAGAAGTTCAACAGTTAGGAGAATCTTCAGGATCCTGGACATTATATACTGATGGTGCATCCAATATAAGAGGTGTAGGTTTAGGTATACTACTAAAATCGCCACAGGGGGACATATTACCCCAGGCCATTAGGTGTGAATTTCCTGCTACTAATAATGAGGCAGAATATGAAGCTTTAATTGCAGGATTAGAATTGGCTAAAAGTATGAGTATCAAGAATTTGCGAGTATATGTTGACTCCTTGTTAATTACTAACCATTTTAATGGATCCTATGCAGTTAAGGGTGAGAAATTAATCGAATACCTCGATATTCTCAAAAAGTTAGCAGAGTATTTCGATGTTTTTACACTTGAACAGGTACCAAGAGAGGATAATGCCGAAGCAGATGCCTTAGCAAATCTGGGATCATCGATCAGGATACCAGAAGGAACCCAAATACCAATAATACATGTTTTGTATCCTGCAATGAATCCTCGGGGTAAAGAAGTAGCGGCTATTCAGGATCCTGGAGCAGAGTATCCTGAAGAGGATCCTAAATCTTGGACGGCTCCAATTGTGAGATATCTCAAAGAAGGATACATCCCCGGAAATGAAAATCCTAAGGAATTTAGGATGAAGGTATCACGATTCACTATTATAAATAATGTTTTATACAAGAAATCTCTTGCAGGACCGTATTTAAGGTGCTTGGAAGATCCTGAAGCCAAAGAAGTACTTGAGGATATACATGAAGGGGATTGTGGTAACCATACTGGGGGCAGGTCGTTATTCTCAAAGGTGTTAAGGATAGGATATTATTGGCCAACAATGAGAAAAGATGCCGCAGAATATGCTCGAAGATGTGACGCATGTCAAAGACATAGTAACATATTGCATCAGCCTGCTGAACCATTATATCCTATTGTTTCCCCTTGGCCATTTATGAAGTGGGGTATGGATATAGTAGGAAAGCTTCCAAAGGCTCCAGGAGGGAAGGTTTTTATGTTGGCAATGACAGATTATTTCTCCAAATGGGTTGAAGCCGAGGCATTTGTTCAAGTTAGGGATCAAGAAGTAGTATCCTTCATAAAGAGAAATATCCTGACCAGATTTGGAGTACCAGCCGAGATAATCTGTGACAATGGTTCTCAGTTTTTAAGCAAGAGAACTACTGACTTTTGCAAAAGTTGGGGAATCAAAATGGTAACATCTACTCCAGTACATCCTCAAGCGAATGGACAAGCAGAATCCTCAAACAAGATAATTGTCAACAACTTGAAGAAAAGATTAGGGGCCAAGAAAGGAAGATGGGCAGAAGAATTACCCTTTGTTTTGTGGGCTGATAGAACGACGGTAAAAAATGCAACTGGTCAAACCCCGTTTTCCTTGGTATTTGGAGCAGAAGCAATGATCCCAACGGAAATGACAATACCCACTGCAAGATCTACCCTTAGTGATCCTAAACAGAATCCTGAAGCCTTGAGTCAAGATTTGGATACTATAGATGAAAAGAGAGATGCAGCAAGGCTAAGGATGGCAGCATATCAACAAAGAATATCCAGAGCGTATAACAAGAATATCAGGACCAGAAGATTTAAGGTTGGAGATTGGGTGTTAAGAAAGGCTTTTCAGAATACCACTAATCCTGCCGATGGCAAGCTAGCTCCAAAATGGGAAGGACCATATGAAGTTGAATCAGAAGCAGGGAAAGGAGCATATAGACTCAAGAATATGAAAGGGGATATGCTACCGAGATCTTGGAATGCTATACACCTTAAGCTTTATTTCAAGTGAGTTTAGAATTTAATTTCTAACTCAGGATGGTATGAATTCTATCTATTTTAAATATGTTTGGTTTAATTTATTCTTTGAAACCCAATACTAACTTAAGCATCGGAGGGGTGTTAGCCAAGCTAACACCCACCTTAGTTTTGAAATGTTTTGCAGTATATGCTTCGGGATATAGCTCCAGGATACACACTCAGGATGCTTCGGAAGATTAGAGGATTGGCCCCCTCTCTCACGTATAAGGGATCCTGATCCCTTCATAGGTTTAAAGGTATTCACCTTTCATCCGAATTGGGTTTAAACACCCCACCTGGAGCGCAAGTTATTCGGGAATAGTTCAAGGTGGCGGGACCAGTCCATGTAAAAGTGGTTGACAATTTCATTACTGTTGGCTATATCCTGAATCCTAAAAGTATATGAGGATTGATCACCCTCTCTCACGACAGGGTATTTTCATACTCTCTAAGGTTTAAAGGTTTTCACCTTTCTAAGTCTTGGAGTTTATACACTCCCGCCTGTAGCGCATGAAAATTTGGGATTATCCCCAGGATACTAAGGATTTATCTCCAGGATGTTTTCGGGTTTTACCCCAGTAACACAAGAACTGTCTACGCAGTTGAACATAAATCTAAGTAATTTTTTCTAAGTGTTGGAAGATTTCGTACACAGGGGACATTTCTCCTAAGGTGATTATGTAAAGCACAAAGAGTCAGGTTTGAACCAAGTGTACAAAGACTGGGGACATCTTGGTGCAAGGAATTGCAAGGAGGATTGAAGTTTGAAACTAGGGTTACACTCTATTCCTGGTATGATCTTTCCTTTGAGAATCTTACACAACTTGATTGAACTTTTGAAACCATGTCTGAAATTTAAGTATCCTGACTAGGATATATCTTCAGGATATATTCTCAGAATATGTTCTCAGGATATAATACAAGATACTTGTTTGGAATATTTGGGGTACGGTACTCAAGTTTAAAAATCAGAATGGAATTTATTTATAAATGCTAAGTAAACCATCTTATTCCTTTGAACGCTTTAAATTATTTGAGATCTTAAAAAGAATAAACTATTTTTGAAACTTTATTCGGATTATGGGGATTTTGAGAAGATCTATTTGCCAAAGTTCTTTACAGGATATTGCTGAAAATATGGATTGAGGTATTTAAATGATTGTACTAATTGATATCAAAACTAAACAGTATATAATGAAAAACTAAAGCATTGACAAAGGCAAGTAAGTCAAAGTCAGGTCATATTATTAACATGTCAAAAGTTGTGCTTTTGGTTTCACCTTAAACTAAGGCCCATCCACCAAAAGCACAATAGATTCTTAACTAGATTTACTTAACAGATTGAAGGTTTCGTCTCAAACCGAGACCCATCCGCCTTCAACTGTTATATTGTTCAAAATAAACGATACTAATTGATGACCAAGGGCTTCATCCTGAAACCCAGGACCCATCCACCTTTGGCCATCATATTGTTGAAGTGCAGGAAATGTAAATTATTCAAGAGCAGGAAAAGTAAATTGTTCAGACAATCACAACCATCAAACTTAAAAAAGTGGGCTCCGGCCTTGGCACATATATGCATCATTGCCCACTTCGCTGCTTTTAAGGGGCAACACCCTCTTCAACCATCGCTTCATCAGCACCTGCACCAGCATCATCTTCGGGATTCTTCTCAGCATCGCCACCAGCATCGGCCGCCGCCTCTGTCGTCTTGGGAGGATCCTCACCAGCATGTTTCGCAGGATGTTCCACAGGAGTGCCTTTGAGATCCGTTAGTTTCGCTTCCCAGGCCTTGACATTCCAGGAAGGGCATTCAAACCCAAGGCCTTGGCTTCATAGGCCATCCTTAGCCTGGCTTGAAGAAGGGAAACAACAACGGATCCTTTAAGGCCATCCCGGTAGGAACTCATATCCTGCTGTTATTGGAGATGGGCAGCATCCAGCTTGGCTTGGGCGTCCTCGTTGGCCTTGTGAATAGCGGCTTGGTGCTCCTGGGTCATTGCCTTGAATTTATCTTCATAATGCTGAGATTTTGCGGCGGCGATCATCCCTTGGTCAGCAATGGTGACTTCAGCTTTCTTGAGCTTGGCCTCCAGTATCTTGTTAAGCCCACACGCCTCCTCATAAAGGAACATGAGACGTTCCAAGCCCTACAACCAAAAGCGCAGGTATCAACATATGTATAAAATGTCCAGGATACTAGTTAACATACATGTGCAGGATATCAGATGAGGATTTTTACCTGATTAAGAAATGAAGTCATAAACCCACTGGCTTCATTGAATCCATAGTTCTCGTATGGGAAAGACTCGGAGGTAGCCAGAGAATCTGTTTCTTTCCTCTTCCGGGCGCTGAGAGCATGAGTCCTGGTGGCTAGAGGAGGCTTGGGAGTGTTAACGGCTTTCGAGCTGCTGGGCCTGGAAGACGTGGGAGCTTTAGGGCTTGGTTCTTTCTTCACCGGGATGGGAGCAGAGTAGCTATCCAATTCATCGAGATCGAAGACCTTTGGAGCTTTGACTGGTGCTGCATAAAAGACATGTCGGAGCTGGATCTTTGGCTTGAACTTGCAAATGACAGAGAAAAAGTTCTCTCACTTTCTGGGAGTTGGTAAATGCTTTTGATTCTCGGATCTGATTCAGCGGTTGGGGGCGCTAGATCTTTGAAATTTGCTGCACAAGAAATAAAGATGTCAGCTCAGGATATAACTTCAGGATACGGTTGGGGATATTCCTAAAACCCTAAATCCTACCAGAAGTTAACCACTTCACTGGAAGATCAAAACCTCCAGTGATAGAATCCCTTTTTACAAAAAAGAACTTTCGTTGCCATCTTTCCTCGTTCTTTGTGGCTTTAAGAACGAGAGGGTTTTTGGAGGTTGAGAAAAGGAGAAAACGACTGTTGCCATGAGAACGAAGGCGGTAGGCTACCGGGAGATCTTCAATGCAAAGGTTGGGGATAAAACGAGATCTGATTTGATCCAAGGTCACTAGCACGCGCCAAACCATGAGCATGGTTTGGGCATAACTAAGACCGGTGAGTTCGAAGAAACGGGATATAAAAGCCGGAAAGGGGTATCGGAGTCCGATAGAGAAAGGGTAGGCCAAGAAACACACCCATTCGTTGGAAGAAAAGTCCGATCGGACTTCTCTGTCGAAAGGGCGGATGATTGTACCGACAGGGAAAGCACCGGAAGCTTGCAGGGCAGCAATGTCAGCATTGTCGAATGAAAAGACCTCTTTCTCGGGCTCTTTAAGAAGGTTTTGGGCTTCGAAAGTCGGGATTGAATCGCCTGTGTGGGATCTGGTTCTACTAGCCATAAGGGATTTCTGTGGAGAAAAAAAACAGAGAAGAAAGAAAGAAAGGGAATTTACCTGAAGATGCCGGTGAAGATGGTTTATCAAACAAGAAGAGAGAAGATATAGGGGCTAAATGGATAGCCATCGAGTAAAAAACGCATGGGAAGTTGCACACCGTCACTTCAAGAGTCCAATCATATTAATTGCCTCGATTCACGAGATAAGCTTTAAAATATATTCGTTGGATTGGTATACCAACCGATATATTTGGGGACAATTGTTATGGGTCATTTTCTGAGTATACATATCCTGACTAATATCCCGCTTTTAGTTGTTTATTTGTGACCAGGATACTGGACGGGGATATTGCTAACATCCTGGGCGATGTCCTAAGGTTGAGTGAATTAAACACGTGCAGGTTAATGGTTGTAAGTTACTAACGGTCATCAGGACTTCTTCTCCTCAAGACTCGGGCGTATTTGTTATAAGGGAGCCGTTGAACCCGAAAGACTTGGTCCTCAACGTTCGAGTGGGAATATTCGCTGGATCCCGGAAGTTTAGGATAGTTTGTTACATTATCTTTACTATAAATAGATGGGGGCGGATCAGTTTAAGGCACACAATTTTTGCACTTACACTTTCGAACACTTTTACTCTCTAGCTCACCGCAAACACCACACTCAAACACTTGTATTCAAATTACATTGTAACACTTAGTCGATCCGCACCACATCCTGCACTGTATCCTGAAGTTTGAAGCAATAAGAAGAACAAGGCAGCTGCGATTGTCAGCTCCCGAGGGTTTATGCCGGCGATCTAGATTGATCAAGGGCTTTCCTCGTACATCACGTGTCAACCTTTACTTTTTTGCTCATTGTTTGATCATTGATACAGCTCTACATCCTGAGCCGTATCCTGAATATTGTTTTTCTAAATAACTTAACCAACATATTTTCAACACATTTTTAGCACACTACCTCACAAAAATAATTTGATCACTTAATTGCTTAGGTAATTTTTGACCAAAACAATACAGATAATAGACGAAAGCCGTTGGAGTTTCAAGTTGGAGACAAAATGCTATTGAAAGTATCTCCTTGGAAAGGAGTTGTTAGATTCAGTAAGAAAGGAAAGCTAAGTCCAAGGTACGTAGGACCATTTCCAGTGATCCAACGTATAGGACCAGTTGCTTATCGTTTACAACTACCAGAAGAGTTAGCTGGAATACATGATGTATTTCATGTATCCAATCTCAAGAAATGTTTATCAGACGAATCCCTGGTAGTACCTCTTCAAGATATAGAGGTAAATGAAAAATTGAAATTTGTAGAGAAACCACTACAAATAGAAGATAGAAAGATCAAGTTTCTCAAACACAAACGACTAGTATTGGTCAAAGTCAAGTGGAATTCAAAGAGAGGACCAGAATACACTTGGGAGCTGGAATCAGAAATGAAGTGGAAATATCCTCATTTATTCCAGTAAATCTCGAGGACAAGATTTTTCTTAAGGTGGGGAGGATGTAACAACTCTCACTAAAATTAATACTTAGTATGTTAATTATCTATTAAGTAAACCCTAATTAAGACACCCAAGTGATTCTGCACAAACCCTAAAATTTTCAGAACAATCGGAATCAGGATCAGGGCCCCTAAAACCCAGGGGGGTAAACCCTAGTGGACGATTATCTAAATAACTTGTTGTCGAATTCAAATTTGAAGAAACTGTCAACTCAGCAGGCCTAGTCCCACACGTGGCTACCCTATAGTGATCAGGTGTCCTTTACGGACCATAAGGAAAAAAATGTTTACGGTCCGTAAGCCTGTCAAATTTTGTGTATAAATAGCAGACATTGGCACTTGATATTCTGCGTACGTTCGACGAAGAAATTCGTTTTAGGCACTGAGTTACGTTCTGTTTACCACAATTAACACACACGGATCACTAATCGACGCCGCAATACAGGGTAATAACTCGATCGCTATTACGATTCAGCGTCCGATCGATTGAAACTATCCAGCGTATGATTAAGTGCTGCTCAAATTGAGTTTATACTTTGTCATTCATCGTGATTTCGACTTGAATGTTTGAGTGATGTCCGAACTCGGGCTATACTCTGTCATTCGTTGTGAATCCGCTGAATTGTTAAGTATTGCACTTTATTAATCGTTGTGAGTGTTTAATCTCGTGAATTGACGTAACTGCTGTATTAGTTACTAACCCCGTTTGCGTGTATTGTGAATTAAATTAGGTTAATCAAGGCTAATCAGTAGGCTTACACTTTGCTCGTTAAATATGCAATGTGAGTCATTCTCTTTTTATCAACAGTTTTACAATACTCCAAATTATTTTCAAAAGTTATAATTACAGGGACTAAGTCGTGGATATCTTGAATCACTGGCTAGTGGGGTATTGTGCACATTACTAATTTTCTCCCAGTTAGGTTCATTGACCTACTAGGGATAATCATCACTATTTGGGTTCATTGACCTAATAGTGGTATGACCATCGTCACCGTTGTGACATGTCACCATTGTGACACGGCGCCAGATAAAAATAAGATATAAGCCATTGTAATCGCTCTTATGCTGTAATTAATAACTATGCATCATTTTATGTAAATAGAATGATTCACTCAGTATTTCCCGCTGACAAAACCTTTTTCAAACATGTTTTAGGTGATCTGTTATGATCCAGGAAAAGTGCCGTGAAGCACTACAAGCTTAAGAAAGTGGCTCATGATAAAATAAAGAAACATGTTTTGTAAAATAAAAGATTTCCCAGTGAAATCAAATGATTGTAAATTACCGGGGTTTTATCCCTAAATTATGTAAACTGGCAGTTTTAAATATTGAAAGATCCTGTTTTAAAAGACTTCCGCTGTCGCCTAAATTAAATACCGCATGATTTCTGTCCCGCGGCTCCTGAAATGGGTCAAACCGGGTCGGGGGCCGTGACAATATTCTCGCACTTCCGCTTATGATCCTTAAATACTCGGTCCATTACTTGTTTACGGCTATATTTAACATAGCTTGTAACTCGGTGCCCGTTAAGTTCAGTCTTGCATCCTTATTCTGATCAACGGGACGATTGTGAGCTTCAGAGGAGTCGGCCATGATGAAGCTTTGCAGACTACAAACCAAGCAGTAATAATTTGCTGAATTGTCGAACTTGATGATTAAATAGCCATGGTGTAAACCAACCATATAGGCCAATAGATAGTATTTATTTGATTATGTTTTGCCTAGGTTTTTAAATAAACCATCTTTGGCGTTTTAAACGGAATATAATCCTTCATATTTATTAGACAGGGGACATAAGTCACGACTGTCAATGTCGTACCGACATTTTATATAGCATAAGGGCTTGTTCCAAAGGACTTTTGGTGGCACAGAGGCCTTGTCACTAGGGAAATTTTAAAACATAATCAATGATTCCTTTGGATCGGAAAATTTCATAGTTCATTGTCTTGACAAGAAGTTATGAAATGAAACTATCTTTTTCATGTATACATCCTTACCCGTAGGTATACATCCCAGATGGATGTTTAGATGTGTACATCATGTTCGAAGTTTATTAGTCATGATTCCTATTGATCATTAGGCTAAATGAGGGGTTGGAAGATTTCTAACATAAGGATGACAAGTGTGATTTCATCGCATCACCCATTGTTAGGAGTGTTAACACGTTTTCAGGTGTTTAACAAGGATCTGAATCTCTTTAAACAGGTCTTACCATCGTAGCCAGGTCCTTAATGACATTCAAGCTAGGTTATACCCTTTGAGACTCTTTCTAATATAAATACTGGCAAGAAAGGAATGTTATTTATTTTATTCGGGATTTTTATTACAATCCTATATTACAGTTTAATATTGGCACAAAAGGCCTAGTCACGTAGACAAGTTTAATTTATAACCAGGATTCTCACAGAATCAAGGTATTAGGGTCTGAATCCAAGTTCATTACCTTTTCTTGACAGGGAGTTGTAGGCTACCACTGTCTTTAGTCCCAGAGGACGTTAATTATTGCCCGTAGGCACTTCATCCTTAAGGGATGGTTACATAATTACAGGGAAATTACATTAACCCAATTTTAAGATGGCCTGTGTGATTTTATCACATCACAGTTTGCCAAGCATGTTAACATACTTACAGATGTTAACAAGAATTTGGAATCTTTTGGACAGGTTCTACCATCTTGGCCATGTCTGCAATGACATTTAGGCTAGGTTTTACCATCTTGGCCATGCCTGTAATGACATTTAGGCTAGGTTTTACCATCTTGGCCATGTCTGCAATGACATTTAGGCTAGGTTTTGCCTTTAAGATTCTTTTAATATTTAACGCAAAACAATCCTAAATTGAGATGTTATCAAGGATCTGAATCTAATTGTGGAACTACCATCTTGGCCCTGTCTTAAATGACACATGAGCTAGGTCCTGTCCTTTTTAGATTTTGCCATCTTATAATAATGGTAGATCTTATAATAGGAACGTTATTTTAAATCTAACCGTCCCATTAAAATTTAAATAGATACATGGTTGCCCTAAACGGGACTTCTAAGGAATAATGTTATCTTCAAAGGGACTGAAAGATAAATATGTCCTTATAAGGACTCCTAAGGAAAGGATCTTTAGCAAAAGGAGTTTCTTCTTCATTTTATTTATGAATGCTTTCCCCTTGGTTGCACGCTAATCCTAGTCGCATTACGAAGCTCGGCCTTCCCTAGGCTTCAAATGGGGAGAATTTCCATTATGGCTTCTTTGCTTGGCGACATATTAGAATATATAGAATTGAAAACAATAATTCTCCGAATAGAGATGGGAGTATTCCTATGTTAAGTCTAGACTCAGAAGGTCAAGAAATGTGCTACTGTGTCATTGAGATTAAACACAAAAGGCTAGTGTTTAATTCACTCAATGTTGGCTCTGATACCAACCTGTCACACCCCGATATTTCCACGTGTCACCGGTGGGCCCGGTGGGGAGTATCGTGACGTAATTGATATCATCATAGTCAAACAACACAACATATAAATGCACAGCGGAAGCAAAAGATAGATTTATTTCAACTGAACAAATTGTAATGTTTAAGTATCACAAAACAGTCGAAATAGATCCACAGGTGGATCAAATAAAAAAAGGAAAACTGTTCAACAGACTTTGACATCTAAAGCTTGCGAGACTTGAGTAATGATGCCTGGAGTAGCCAGCCTATTTCGTCCAGTACCTGCAATTAGCCTTTTTTGAAAATACGTCAGTTTACACTGGTAAGTACAACTTAACTGACTCATTTTGAAAAGAGCTTGAAAATTGATTTGAATGCACTTTGGCAAAAATATTTTTGTAACTTGGGACAATTATTCAAAATAATCTTGTATACAGTTTTACTCATTTGTCGTCCATTAGGGCCGGTTGTAAGGCCGGACATAAGTTAACTGACACGCCACAGGTATAATGCCCACAAGGTCGATTCCTTTAAGTGGGATACCAGTTTTTACATAATGCATCTGTCAGGTGTACGCCTACACCCCGTGCTTAGGTCGTGGCCATTTCTTTGAATGATGCCAAGGATATCCGGGACATGGTCATTTAACCCCCTGGGGCCATACACCAAATAATACATATCAAACAGGTTATGTAAATACATCAATCACAATACAATTTAAATGACTACATACACCCGACCAAGCGGTACTTTTATAGTACCGTATCCCAAACCCGTATAGGGAAAATAAGTTAAGGGTATTTACCTGAGCAAAGTATAAATCAAATACAGCAAGTGCACGTAGCTTTTACTGGGCTCCTAATCTGGAATGAAGGTTTTTAATAACCTATTAGAATCCTAACGGGTCTTTAATTAAGCTTAGACTTAGACCGGTTAGTTTTCAAAAGGAAGACACGGTTCAAACGCATGATAAAGCGAAGACCGATTTAGAATGTGGTTTTGACCCGACAAGCTTGTATGCTTGTTTAATATGGGTAACTTAAACACATTCTGGATTTTGAGATAAAAATGATAAAGTTTGACCCGTTTCGGCTAATTTATGCAAACCAGTTACATAAGCCGATCCGAACGCGAAAAGGGCGTAACTGGTAACCACAAGAGTCATGAATAGGTTTCCTAAGTTAATATGCCTTAAATATGTTGTGATATCAGTAGGATATCTTCCATTATGCCCAAAACGACTTTAAAACCAATTTATGCCCCGAAGGGGTATTTTGGTCATTATAGAGGTTATAAAAGAGATTAAATATCATCTTGAGTTACAGGTCTGATTTAATCAGTAAATATACTTAATTTAATAAGTTAGAACAGTAGAGTATCATATATATGTGAAATTTATTAATTTTAACCATACGATGCACCGCAGGGGCATTTTGGTAATTTCACATAGGCTTAAAAGGTCAAAACTGAAAACCTGAGTTTAGAACTTTTCCTTACTGTTAAAATATAAAAATTTACTAAACATATCAGTACCCTTATATGTTTAAAATAGTTTTGATACGTACTATGCGTTAAAACGCTTAAAAAGACGATTTGGAGCCATTTCCGGGTTTTGTATAGAAAGCTCATATTTTTATTATTCCAAAAGGCTCAAAATATTTTATTTATCATATCATATCAGTAGAAAAAGGTTCGGGGTCAAAATGATTTGTAAAACTCATTTTATGGCCCAAAAGGGCAAAACAGGCAATTACCGAAACAAGCCTACAACCCTATGTTATGCTCAGCCTAAAAATAAACAAAAATCTTTAAAAATCCCAAAATATTATTTTATATCAGTAGGTAAAAAGTTTGGTATTAAAAATTGGGTTTAGAAAGGATATACGCTAATTACGCCGTTTAATTAATAAAAGGCTTTCTAATTACGCTATTGGGCATAACTCCTAATCTAGACCTCAAACTGATGTCAAATTTTAGGGACAAGTTTATAATTTAGTAGTGAAGGTTTCTATACTCTCACATTTTTAAAATATCGTTTTAAGGTCAAAAGGGCATAACGGTCAACATTTAGGCATTTAACGGAAACATGCATGAACTAGGATTTCTATGGAACCAAGTTGTATAACCTTGGAGGGTTATACTAACTTATAATGTGGTCCTAATGGAATCCTAAGGCATATCTAAACTAAGCCAAATCGGGTCAGAACTGAAAGTCAAAGCAAAAGTCAACTTTTGCGACTTTCGGTTCCGAACCGAGCCTATACTTAGAATTGTCGGGTTGAATCATGCTTAGACATGTTCAACTAATATTTACCAAGTTATTAATGTGGCAAAACTGATTTTATGACTTTTAATTTAATAGTTATGCATTTTATTTAAAACTAACATGTTTGACTTTCATTTGACCCGACAATTAAACTAAGTAAAAGTGGTAATTAGGAGGCGCCCTTTTGATGGTTAAACACCTACCTAATTATGGTCACGTAGCCATGTTCGTCACGAACCATGGCTCAACCGTTTAAAAGTCAAAGCGTTTATCGAAACGCTTGACCTTTCGGCTATAACCGCTAAAAAATTAAACTAGGCACGAAAGGGGACTTTCAAAGGGTCCAAGCATGGAGGGTTGATCCTAATTTCTCAGGTATGAGGAGCAAAGTCCCTAACTTAGAGAATTCAAGATCAAGGTGTGAATGAAACCCAAAATCAAGTGGGGTATTTATAGGTTTTCAAGAACCGTTAGGATCGTTTCTCGTAACCCAAGCCTTCATCTGGACCGTACACATCTTACCCCCTGATTTCTAATACTATGGGTGCCCAAGTATTGAAGAAAAACCATGTGCAAGAGATTAAAACAGCTGGAACAGCTGGTAACAGCTGGAAAATCAATTTTGCAGCTCTGGGGGACTCACACGGCCCGCGTAAGAAACACAGGCAGCCTTACGCGGCCCGCCTGGCAGTCCAGGACTGCACAGAATTTTCCAGAAATGACAGAATTGGTCCCTGTGAGCACAAAAGGTCATTTTAGGCATGTTTAAGGCCCGTTAACCTCATTTTAAGGCTCTACTATGATGATTAAACATAGGGGACATGAAGCATGTTCAAAAACATGTCGGATGTCGGTTCGTTTGGCCGTACGGTCACGTTGTGCGTCTAATTACGACGAAACACGGACGGACGCTAAAAACGGTCCAAATCACGCGATGAGTGGAATTTTATCATGCCACACACTAAAATAAAATATATTAGTGCTTACATAAATTTTTGGGTGTCCGGGGATATTCAGAATGCGAGATATGCGCAAAAGTGCAATCTTGTGCACTTTTTGACACTTTTAGTCCCTGCATGACATAAAAGTTTATTTTTGCGCACCAAACACCTCTAAGCCTAAATCTAAACTATATAAAGGATAAATAGGGTATGTATAACTTATGGACATGTTCTGGAAGGTCCATTACCATACGATTCGACCTCCTTTTGCAGTTTGACGCAATTAGTCCCTTAATTGCGCAAAGTAGCGCGAAATGCCGTTTAATGATATCTAAGCCTTCCATGGCGCATAATAATCATTCCCAAGCATATATTTAAATATTACTATGCTCCCGTTTGCTTAAATGTCACCGAATGGCGTAGATTCAAAAGTTGACGCTTTAGGCCCCTATATTGCGCAAACTTGCGCATCTCATCATTTAATAGCATTGAAGTCTCATATAATCCATATTAGGCATTCTTGAAGGTATTACTAAACATCACGATGTTTCGGGTTCGCTAAAAGGTCATTCGGAGGTATAATTAAACATATTGACACTTTTAGTCCCTCTGACTTCCAAAGTTGCGCGTAACTTTACTTATAGGCATAAAAACCTTAGATGGCCATTACTTGGCGTTCCCGAGAGTATAATCAAATATCATGAAGCTCCCGGTTTGTTAAAAGGCCACTCGGAGGTAAGAATTAACATGTTGACACTTTTAACCCTTTATTGCGCAAACTTTCAATTTATTACGGAAACGACTACACTTAATCATCAAGTGGCACATTTGTGAACATAATCATCGTGAGAGGTTATTTTAGAAACTTATTTTAGGTATGCTAACACTTCTAGTCCTTTCAAAATCAAAGTTTTCGATTTTTCGAAAAATTAGTCCCTAAATTTCACTGTTTGACTTTATTAGGGTTTATTACACGTGTCAATACATCATTGGACGTGATTTTACACTTAGCCTTCATTCTAGCCAGCCTAAAATAAGGTTCGGTACCTACGGTTCAATCTTTTGAAAATACGTCAGCTTTCGCTGGTAAATGCAATTAACTGACTTGTTTTGAAAACAGTTTTTCAAATAAGAGTTTTATACATAGAGAAAACCCGGAGGTGGTCTTTTAATATTTCTTGGGACTTATTCTTGTTACCAGATTTACATACTTGTCATACAATCGGGAACCAGAGATCAGAGTCGGTCATTTTCAGTGCTATAATGATTAAGGTACACACCAAAGTTGAATAAAACGTGTCTTACAGTCGGTATGCCTGCCTCAGCACGCTATTCCGTATGGCCATATCAATCTATGAGTCGGGGCGTCCAGACACGGTACCAATAACCCCCAATCGTTTTAATTATCAAGCAAAACAGAATAAACCGGATTCTTACATTTATGCCCAACATAGACGGCCCATTTATGTAATACCCGTTCTAAGTGGCTTAATTGCCATCCCAAGTTTAAAAACTAAAATAAGTTAAGAGTATTTACCTTTTTTATAGCTTTTAATCAATATGATTATAATTTAGCAAAAACCACAAGTAAAAGTATTATTGAACCAAGTCCGATTATCTGGGGGGTTCTATAGTCCGGAATGAACAGAATTAATTATCTGTTAGAATGTATACGGGTCAAAGGTCAGTTCCTTTAGACACGACCCATTACTTAAGAATAGATTTGGTTCTGCTAGATTAAGCGTAGACCGTATAGAATGTGGTTTATACCAATCCGAGTGCAATGACTCATTGGATAAAGGTTATTTAACCAAGCATTCTGATTTGGAATGGTTTTGAAATTATTTGACCCGTTTCGACTAGTTTATATATTTTATATTACTAAACCACTTATATGCGCATATGTGGTATTGGGTAGTCGAATAGGTTTATGATGAGTCCGTTAGGTCAAAATATTTTTAATAATGTTACATAATCAGCCTTGAGGTCAAATTATATGCTTCATTGGTTTAAAAACCATTTTTACGCCATAAGGGCATTTTTGACATTTATAAAAGTATATAATATATAATATTTGCTCGTCAATAAACTCATCTAACAACATGACCAAAAGGTATAACCTCAATGGGTTATTCGATATAATATTATGGTCATATAAAAAATCCTACTCAGGTCCTAAACTCGACCAAACGGGTCAGAATTGAAAGTCAAAGTAAAAGTCAACTGTTTGACTTTCGACTACGAAATAAACTCTAAATAAGAAATGGTGAGTTGGGCATGATTAGACGTGTCTTAATATGTTTTATAAACTAATATAATGTCAAAATTTAAGGTTTTGATTGTTAGAAACTTAATTAGCGTAATTTGCAAAGTTTACGTTTTTCACCTTTTATTTAATATAAATTCGACTCATCATTTCACCTACTTATCGTGATCAACAGAGGGTGCTATCACAAGGGATTATCACCTTCATTATTACCATCACTTAGCCAAGTTCAATTCGAACTTTGGCTTGACCGAAATGGTCATAACCGAAAGTCAAAGAAAAAGTCAATTTGCTTGACTTTCGGCTAATAACTAGCCTAAATAATGAAATAGACTAGAGAGAGCACTTACTACTGTTGAAGAACACTTGAAGAACTCAGAATAGGAGGCTTCCAATAATGGAAACAAACTCCAAGAAGTTTAGAGTGAAAGAAAGAATTGGTGTGAAGAAATAATGAACTTACACACCTATTTATACTAATCTTCAACTCCTAAGAATGTGCCAAGTGTCCTATGAGGTGTTTAGGAGTTGATTAGTGTCCAACATGTGTCATCATGTGGTTAAATGGTGGCAATGAAAGGATAGGTGTCAAGTGAAGAAGATATGCTTGGAGAACAAGCATAAAAACTAATAGAGAGACCCCTTACGGACCGTAAGGGTCACGGCTTATGGTACGTAAGGACCTTCAGCGCGCACCATTTTTCCGCCTTGCGGATCGTAAGGCTTAAGCCTTGCGGTTGCCATTTGGCAATATAGCCCCTCTCCTTCCCAGAGTCAGGATTAGTCGGAGTTCCAGGACACGTTTCAAAGAACGTAGGATATAAGTCTTTCCTCCTTCTACATAGTCGGGAATAAATTGGAGGATTTAATATGTATGGTGTTACATCGTCGAACGATAAATTCCCTTTCCTTAGTTGGAAATTCGGGACACGTGTCGCCTCACAATTGGACGAAAATTTACGGGTGTTACACCTCTCAAGGATTCCCCGAAGGAATGGTGTACCCTGTGAAATAAGCACGCGGTGGAGGCGAGTGTGATACAACTCTCTTATCATCATACAACATGATCCTCATTTGATCATTCATCAAAAGAAAAGTTATATCAAATCAATTAGTTACATAAAAAGGGCAACCAAAGTAATCGAACACAAACTAATTATTAAACAATTAGCTTAAACTAACATCCAAAAACATACAAAATCAAACAAAATCCATTATAAAACCAATAAACTCAAGGAAAACGAAAACAACCTTTGGCAATATAAAGTAGGGTAAAGTTCTTAACATACTAAACCACCTATTTATAAGTTCTTAACATACTAAACATACAAATTGAAGGAAAACTCAAAAAGACAAAGTGGCATTTTTGTAATTATCAATAACTATCAAAGTTACTCTACAAATATACCTAAAAAAACCTAACCACTCCCCCCACCCCCAAAAAAGACCTAAAGTTTGGACCTAAATTTGGACCGAAAAACTAAATTAAATTAAATAAAAAATAAACCATAACTCAAGGATTCATAGCAAATAGTACCTTTAATTTAAATTTAAAATTGGTTGAAACTTGAAACTCACTTGAACAGAAGAACAATCCATTAATTTTAGAGCATCTCCAACCCTACTAACATCATGATATACATATCTTCTTATCTGCATATGAAATTTAATTTATATTTAAATTAGAGATATTCAAGACTCATTTTATTTGCATGAGTGAATTATGAAATATGAATTGAAACCCATAGGATAAGAATTGTGAAGACCAATACAGTGATGCCAAATAGCTACACAACATCTGAGACATAACTACATATTTTTATCATTCTTTTTGCATCTTCATGGTCCATGGAAGGATTGGAGAATTTTTCTGAGGATAAGGATTCAAGCCACATGTGTTGAATACCTGCAAAATTGAAAGCAGGATTTAAATAAAAGATGAATTAATCTTTTTTAAATAATAGAAAAATTAAACCCCACCAATTTTGTTTTTGAATTGGGTGGAGAGATGTAGAGATATGTCGTAATTGCCGCCGGAAAGAATCAACGGTGATGGTGGTACCAAACAAAAACATTAAACACCCAATCGATTTCCTTACCACAATCAAAACCTAAAAGGTACCTGATATAACAATAGATTAAATGGGCGGCGTCGTTGGTATAGATGTGTTGAGGGGTGGCAGGAATTGTAGACGATAGTGCAACATACGAAGCCTATATATCCGATTTTGATGGATTTGTTGAGGGGATTTGAAACTGATCTTACATTCAGTTGGGGATTTTAATGACAGTAACTTTGGGGATTTTAATGGCAGTAACTGATGATTTTGTCGAATGATTTTGATATGTACCTTGCCAACACGGTCCTGTTATCATGCAAAATATTTAATAGTTATTATTGTTATTACTAGTAGGGTGCCCGCGCGATGCGGCGGGGTGTCAATTTGCATTGCAGCACTTGTTTCTGGTAGTTTTCTTATTTATATAGGATTTATGGTAGCATTATTGTGGTGGATGTGTGTCATAAGTGTTACACATGTCTAGTAATTATTAAATTTAGCATTTAAATTATCAAGTAATTCAAGAAACCATTGATGCAATAAAGTAACAAACGAATAAGAAAAAATAAGTCTTAAATATAAAAGTTAAATAAAGTAGCACATGAAAAAGGAAAGGTAAGTCTTAAACATAAAAGTTGAAAACTAAAATCTCAAGTATGAAGTTTTTTGCATCCTGATGAAATCAATTTAGTAAACTTACGGCTTAAACATCTCAAGAATGTCATCTATATTGTCACATCACCATTTGTCATCATCAAGTTCAGGGTCCTCCGGAGTTTCTTTTATCTCTTCCTGTTTGATTGTTACACCCTTTGGAACAGGTTTGGGAATAATAATAAGTGTAAACAAATTGTATTCGATAAAAGAACATAGAGCAGGTTTGGGAACTGAAAAAAGGTTAAGTATATTAGTTACATATGTTTTATCATGTTATTGTTATATATAATATAGAACAGATAGGTCAATACCTGACATATTTTCCATTATTCTTTTTGTCTTATCCATAACCAATTCTTAATCTTTTTATAAGAGAAAAAAAATAATTGAGTACAAGTGATCAAAGTGCGTAGAATAATAGTATCATGTAACTATATTTAGAATGTGATTGCGTAAACCACCAAATGCAGAGAAAAAATCATTACGTAATCACTCACAAGCAGTTCATTCGTCACGTAACACCTCTGAGTAGACAACCTTTGTATTAGAGCGTGATCGATAAAGAAACATAAAGTTGTCCATACGAAAATACATAATTTGGAAGATAAACACCAACATGTGGAGTTGTTTGACCTAGGGATGAGCTCAGTACCGAAAGAACCGGTACCGAAAATCCCCAAAAGTGGGTACGGTACTGGTACCGAATATACCTGGTTCGGTACGGTTCGGTACCGGTATTTAAGGCGACAAACCACTAACAATTAGTGAGTTTAAGAACTTGACCGAATAGTTGTGGTGATCATCTTCTACTTCATCAAAACTGTAGTAAACCTTTTCTTCCCCTTGAACCGTGTTATACATTTTAACATTGATCTTGTCAACACTGTCATTTCTAATATTGCTCTAGAGATTATATAACTAAAAGAATATACATTGTTTTGAATTGACGGAAAGACTATATTGATCAATTCTTTTATAGAGATAAGGTGACTCTTTATAAGGTAAGACTCAAAACATTGTCACACGTGTTAATCACTTCATATTAATCTTATATGTTAACAATATATAAAGTTTTTTTAGCCTATTTCTTATTTAAAAACTAATTTTTTTGTTTGTTCTTATGAACCAATTTATTTATCGTGTTAGTCTAATATCCAAAGGCACCCAAATACTTTTCCCGAATATATCATATTCAACTTTTCTAAGAGGGTTTGTGTTCTTGGTCACCAGTTGTAATGTTCAAGTTAAAAATCAAGCTTAATTGCTTAAATAAAATTTGATTTGTAGATTAAAGTTACCGGAATATAAAATATTACTTTCTCATCTGATAATTTTAAAATGTAAATATATATCCTTTATATCCATTGGGAATAACCCAATGGTGTTGTTGATGAGTTAGATAAGGTGTAGAATAGGTGGAGGTTATGGGTTCAATCCCCATGACATGCAAGTTTAGCCATTAAAAGAAATAATAAAAATAAAAAATAATATATATATATATATATATATATATATATATATATATATATATATATATATATATATATATATATATATATATATATATCCTTTATGAAACCCATGTACCAAAGTATGATTTTGACAATTACGTTTTGCGCCTTTTCCCCCTCCAAAGTTTGGTGCATTGTTACATATAATGACTATTTTTTGTCCATTGGATCTTTAAAGTTATATGAAGTTATTAACATGTAAAAGATTATATTTATAAATACGAAGTTATGTATGAAGGGGTTGGCTAAATGCACCTCCCTTTTTACTAAATATACCCCATTTCCATAAAAAAAAAACATTTTAAAACTCTTCAAATTTCACCCTTTAAAAATCCATGCTCACATTATATTCACCACCAACATTCAATTTTTTATTCCCTCAAAATTCGCAAACAGATGATGTACAAGAAGGAATTTAGGAATCTCTTATAGGTTGAATTTTATTTTAAAAGTGTGAATTGAATAGCAAGAATTAACGTTTGATTTAATGTTCAAAAACAATTGAAAAGTTAATACTTTTTGGTAGAATCCATAAGCCGCAAAACAACGACAAATATTATAAAATAATTGTTTCTTTGTAAATCCGCAAATATATTTGATCTGCAAATTCTAATGTAAAAGCAAAACACGTATATGTGAGTATTCAAATTATGAAAAGTAGATAAACCTCTATAAAAATAGGGATATTTCGTTATGCAATTTAAAAAAAATAGAAAACAAAAGGGTTCATTGTTTTTATTTACAAACTTCAAGGGGGAGGTGTAGCCAGTAAAAATTTGAAAAAGGAGGTACATTTAGCAACACCCATGTATGAATTCCTATTAGATTTGATTAAATATTATTGATGATAAAAATTTGTATTAGATTAGATTTTAGATTTGATTAAATATTATTAATAATAAGAATTTGTATTAATTTAGATTAAATATTATTATTTTTAGTATTATTAATAATTTTAATCAATTAAATGAGAGAATGACAAGTGTTCAAAACAGGTTTCTTTTATTATATAGTATAGATTCTCATTCCTCTTGCTCTTGTAACACTTCTTTATCAGGTAAGACCAATTTTCCTTGGGGATAATAAGGGCGAAGAACTTGCTTTATTTCTTAAGCATTTAATGCCTCGTGTACAGCAACGCGTTCGCAAACACATACAATGATTTCTCATGCTACGGAAATATAAGGAAAAAACGATTTACATAATGGGTAATGTTATACTAAAAGCTTAAGTAATATCATATCTGGTCGACTAAAAATTAATATGAGGTATCATTCAAAATACGTAAAATTTCATATTTACTCATTTCATTAAATACACTTAATGGTAAGACCATTATACCCTTACCTTTCTTTTCAATAAAGATTTTAAGAGAAGGGTACAGATGTCATAAAAAATAGTATATTCGATATTTTGATCTTTTATCAGATAAATATCATATTATATCCCATGTAACAAAGTCGAGCCATGATTTAATGTCATATATAGTTCAAATACCTTCTTTAGCACAAATTTCATACGGGCGTAAGCATCTTTAAGAGGTTTAACCACCTGAAACATGCACACAAAGAAAAACGATATAGCTTAGTAACTTCACATCTTCACTATATGTAAATAAGAAGCTTTAAAAAAGGGTAGAAAATAGAAACATACTTCGACATCAATACGCGCTGGCATCTCCGAACCAGGTCGCTCTTTCAAATAAACTGGTCCAATTGCATCACTCATACCATACCCATACGATGACACCTTTCAGACAGTAAAAACTTGCATACTAAGCAACTGAGCAAAACAATATAGAAACCGATTCTTCAAAAAGAACCCCTTTTAACCAAAACTGAGTTTTATTTTTTCAAATCAGTTAACCATAACCTACAATTCAGTAAAAAATTAAAAAAGGAGGGGACTATATTACCATATATTGGCCAAAATAAACATGAAATGAAAATAAAATAAATAACTGAAGGCAACATATGTTTCCTACCAACCATTTGCATTATTCTACTGCTCTTGCTTTCTTGTTCACGCAGTATTATAAACGGCCCCCCATATTGACGATTCCTCGTATGTGCTTTTTTTACCCATCTTTCTGATCGGGCTGGGTTGGCGTTGCCAGATGCCACAGGAACGGTGGCTATTTACTGTTACAACTACCAACGTATATAACCATCACCATTGCAGGTCAGATGGGTCAGATGCTGGAGGGAGGTTGATAGGGCTGTTCATGAGCCGAGCCAAGCCGAGCCAGGCCAAGATCGGGCTCGGCTCGATTATAAACCGAGCTGGCTCGGCTCGGCTCGTTTTTGAAACCGAGCTGAAAATCTAAGCTCGGGCTCGGCTTGGTTTTAAACCGAGCTGGCTCGGCTCGGCTTGGTTTGACTCGATTTTATAAAGAAATATTAATATAAACATCTTAAGCCTAAAATATTATTCAATACTTTAAAAGAATATATTCAAAATAAGTTCAACCAATACATTACAAACCAAAATCAAGTCCAACAACGCAAAATAAGTTTTAATTTCAATGAAATACAATATTAGTTCATTAGTATGGTAATCAACCTTCAAATATGCCATAGATATCAAATAACAAACCTATATACATGTAAATAGTAATAAGTTTTTTTGTAATATATTATAATGTATATAAAATTAAAATTTATTATAAGTAAAATAATCCGAGCTAAACCGAGCCGAGCTACAAAGCGAGCCAAACCGAGCCAACTTGGCTCGTTACGAGCCGAGCCGGCTCGGCTCACTTTTAAACCGAGCCATATCGAGCGAGCTTTTTCCGAGCTAAATCCGAGTGAGCTTCGAGCGAGCTCCGAGCCACGAGCTTTTTGAACAGCCCTAGAGGTTGAAGGAGGTGGATTTGGCGTGGTTGCCATCAATAGCGAGAGAGGCGGTGGCGGAACTAGGTTTTCTCTAGAGAGAGATAGAAAACAAAGTCAAGGACTCAAACCGTTATTCAGAAGCTCCTCCCTCTACAAACTGGATCCATTCCTGCTACAAATCTACAATTCAAATAACAATATAACAAGATCTACAATAATACACTTAATGTTTTTGTATGTATATAAACTTACTCAATACATGGAAGGGCATCACTCGCACCTGAACATTTCACACTGCCTCTGCTATCATACACTCGTTCCTCTGTATGTTAGAAAAAGTTACCGGAATTAGCAAGAAACCAATTTGTTCACCTATGAAACTTTTGTTCTCTTGTGCGTATTGTGATTCTATGATGTATACCAGTTGAATTTAGATCTAAAGTTGGTTGTGATATCTCTAACCCCTCTGTTTTAGTTATATCCAAGTACCTGCACATAACATGCCATAACATTATATCCGTACCGAAAATGATTTGCTTATTCTTTTGATTCTTGAAGAGTAGCTTAAAACTTCTTATATATAATTTAAGGATAACGGAAGAGCAGTATTCCACCATATGACTATTGATATACCAACTGTACCTTTTAGGATTAAAATGCTGCATTCCAAGGTCTTCATCCCAGAAAAATATATAAACATATATAGACACAACAGCTGCTGGATGCAGAAACTGCTTTGCATATCACCTAAAATAAAGTTATATTTTAATGAATAACCAGTTAAAGTGCTTTTCAGTTCAATTACAAGTTTCTATTGCATAAATCATAACAAATACCTATTGTAGATGAGGCAAAAATCATAGCAATACCAATAACTACAGATAAAAACCATAGATTCTGATAAACAAAGGTTGTAAATTCCTTAGCACTTTGTTCGGTTCTGAGCTACAACATGTATGGCTTTGCTGTTCCACTCAAGATCTTGCCAGCAATCCAATTTCCCATCATAATGGAACAATATAATCTTAAAATTTTCTTGAAGAAACCGAAAATGCTAATGTCAGGCGACTATAATTCATAGAAAAATAAATATCAAATAGCTAATAAATATGAGAATATAACTGATCATTGTACATTTTGAACAATAGTACTAAAATTTCGCTTTTGCTTCTTACCCACTGGCATGGCCAACATGTTATGCATGGCGGAAATCTTAGCCTGGATTCAAGTAGATATACCTAAATCATTATACACAAAACACGATATTGAAGGTAAACTGATGTAGAATAATGAAAATAAGTAACTATTGGCAGTCGAAAATAAACGAATATATAATACCTAAGGTGTTGTTTGTTTTTGCAGACATAAACTGTCTGCAAGCTGATTTCATCTGTTTTCATGTCTACAACTGAAGATGTGGTCTGAAGCTCTTCAAGCTGAAAATATAAGATTGTTTGTTTTTATAAATTGATACTGTATGTACAAACTACATGAACTTTGTTTTATTTTCCAAATCAAAACATCCTAAACCAATTACCTCAACTACACATTCAACAATCTTTTTCCAACTTTGGTATCAAGAACATGAACATCAACGTTTTTATCAGCTGTTATTCCGGTAAAACAATATCTTTTTCCCCATTTGCTTCCACTTCTTCATCTATATACAGACATCATATGACGGTGGTTCAGGTGGAAAAAATACAAATTTTGCAGCTATATTTGAGGTTACATTTCCCATTTAACAACACCCCACCTCATTAGTTTCCCCTAAAAGAATAAAAAGATTCTAGCTTGTTGAAAGAATTAACAGGATCTATCATCTATGTGGGTTTTAATTTATTTTATTAAAATCATGGGTGAAAGAAAAAAAAAAAGATAAATGATCTGATCTAGTAGAAGAAAATATATTTATGAAAAGAGGAAAAAAGAAAGATGAATAAAGAATGATAATGACGATGATGAATAGATAATAGCAAAGGTTGTACAAGAACACGACGGAGCCGACGATGTTCTCCGGCCGATGGTGGTGGTGGCAGCCGCGACGGTGGTGGTGGCCGAGTGAGGTGACGGCCGGCGCCGGTGACCTGACAGCAGCGATGGTGGTCTAGTTTTGAGGGAGGAGGGTTTTTTGTGAAGATGAGAGAGAATAGTTTTTTGTGAAGATGTTTGAAGAAAGGGTGTCATAGCTTTTTTTTTAAGCTGAAAAAAGCCATTTTCAGATCTTTTTAAAAATAAAAAACAAACAATCTTCAAGGATAACGTCTGCGCGCCTGCAGACATCAGCTCCCTTGAAGATGTTTGAAGAAAAAACAACCACCCCCGAAGGAAGGATTGAGCCTAACCTTTAACTTTGAACTACTTGTTAACCATAACGGGTTTAATTTAAAGTCAGTTTTAGCTTCAGTCATACCACGAGGTAAACCCTTTAAACTTCTGGAAGCTGGCAGAGCATTAAAAAAGGCATCAAGAAAACCCGAGTTTAACCACGTACGTCTGCAATATGAGCTTCAACATCCTGATGCCTTTGTTTCAGGCCATAATTATTATATTCCACTTGTGATCTCGCATTGCTACTACTACCGTGAGGATCAAAACAATAAAACCTTAGAGATCTAATGTCAATAAAGAGACGATAAAAAGATAAGTGATTCATACCTGGTTGTTATGAAGCGATTTTTCTGGAACCCAATCGCTGATCTGATAGAAGAGATTGTGTTAGGGTTTTTTGTAGGAGGGAAACCTCATAGCTGGATCTGATATCTGAGAGAGGAAATGACGATAGGGTGGGTTTTGAGAGAGAGAGAGAGAGAGAGAGAGAGAGAGAGAGAGAGAGAGAGAGAGAGAGAGAGAGAGAGAGAGAGAGAGAGAGAGCGAATAGGTAGAAGGCTGGGTTTAAAATTTGAAATGAGATTTTGGGTTTAATCGGAATGTGGCAAATGACTTTGTCAAATAAATATCTATATAAAATCGGAATCGGGAATATTTTTTTAGAGTGAGTCAAATCCATACTAATATTTAGAATTTTGTTAAAACATAGGGATTTAAGTGTAATAAGTTTAGGGTTTAAAAATAAATAGTGTTTAAAAGACCATACTACCCTTAATTTAGGGGTCTATCTGTAAATAAAGGGGGGAAAAAGTTCTTATTTTTTGGGTATCTTAAAATACCCCTCCCTTATGCATTATAATATAGTATATATACTATATTGTCAACAGGTTACAACCCCATGTATTACACGTGTTGAATAAATGTAATTTTATATATTAAATAATAAAAGCTTATATCTTTATGAACCTTTTATATTGTACAGGTTAAATAAATGTAATTTTATACATCAAATAATAAAAAAGTTACATCTTTAAAAACCATGTGTATTATACAGATTAAATAAATGTAATTTTGTATACTAAGTACTAAAAACGTCGTATCTTTAAAAAAACTCATGTGTAATCGGGTTGAATAAATCTACCAAATAATAAAAAAAATACATCCTTAAAAACCCCGTATATTACACGTGTTGAATAGATATAAAAAGAAGTTATATCTTTAAAAACCATGTGTATTACACAGATTAAATAAATGTATTTTTGTATATTAAATTCTAAAAACGTCGTATCTTTAAAAAACCCGTGTATAGTAGGGTTGAAAAATCTACCAAATAATAAAAAAATTATATCCTAAATAAATGTAATTTTTTATATTAAATACTAAAAACGTCGTTCGTATCTTTAAAAAAAACCTGTGTATAGTCGGGTTGAAAAATCTATCAAATAATAAAAAAAATATCCTTAAAAACCTCGCATTTTACTGGAGTTGAATAAACATAATTTTGTATACCAAATAATAAAAAAAAGTTATGTTTTTAATAAATTAGGATAACATTTAATATTAATTTATTATTTATATATTTAATATAAGATAAGTAAATAAGAGAGGTATTTGTTTTAAAAATATATTAAATTAACAATTTAGATTTAAGGATAATATTTTATTAAAGTATGATAAGATTTAATATTAATTTATTATTTATTTATTTAGATAAATATAAATTTGAGGATAACTTCAATGAATGACACGTGTCCAAAAATTGGTTTCTTTTATTATAGTAGTTAGATTTGGTCAATGCGGGTATAGTAGTTTTCCGCATTATTTTAAGAAGTAATGGAGCACTAGAATAGTGGGTAGTTTGTTTTCATTCTCTTATTAATTGTGAGTGATGAATTGTTATGGATATGAATATGAATGAAAAATTTAGAGAATTATGGGCATGTTTGGCTAAGCTTTTCAAAACAACTTATTGGCTTATTGACTTATCAAAAAGCCAATAAGTTGTTTTTGTGTTTGGCTAAGCCAAAAGTCCTTTTAGAAATAGCTTTTTGCAAAGAAGAAAAAGGAGGTTTCAAGAAGTCACAATATTGTGACTTTTTGGCTAGCTTTTAACTTTTCAAACTACAAATTACCAATATACCCATTCTTTACCCCCTTATATCTAAAAGAATGGCCATTTTAGTCATTTTACATCAATAAGCTAATCCAAACACTTTTTTTAAAAACTCCTTTTCAAAAAGTCCTTTTCCCAAAAGTCCTTTTCCAAAAGTCCTTTTTAACTATAAGACCACCCGTAGTGAGGCGTGATTTTTTAAAAAAAACTGAAAAAAAACGCCCCAAAACGCCCCTCCTCCCACTACACCCGGCGTTAGCCGGCGTTATTTTCAAATAAAATGGAAGTTGGCGTTTTAATTAAAACGCTGAACATGCATTTGCCTAATGTTGACTAGCCAATGGTTGGGATACAAGTAATGACCATTTTCCTTTTTTTTTTAAACATGTACAGGACCCGAAATATGCTCACATGCACATGACCATTTTGTTTTTTTTTTTCTAATTGGAAGGGGCGTTATTCGAATAATGCCCCACTACGCCACTTTTGGAATAATGCCCCATGCTGACTGGGATAACACGTGTCGGATAATGCCCCATGGTGAGGGCATTATTTTTCTAAACCACTACGGGTGGTCTAATAAGCTTAGCCAAACATGCCCTATCTCAAGTTTTGCTTCTTGCTAATTTCTTTTCAGCTTGATCCACTCAACGGATTATCTATCAATCGATTGGTAGATATCAAATTTGCTTGGGGCTATTCTGTTTAGGAGATTACATTCAAGGCAAAAGATCAAATACAAATAATCTTAACATACTAAACATACAAATTGAAGGAAAACCCAAAAAGACAAGGTGGCATTTTTGTAATTACCACCAACTATCAAAGTTACAACAAAAAATACCTAAAAAAACACAATTTTTTTTTAACATTTTTATTAAAAAATCGCTACATTTCGTTAGCAAAAAAAAAAAAAATTTTTTTTTTTTTTTGCTGCTGCTACTAAAAGTAGCGATTTTTTAATAAAAAATGTTAAAAAAAAAAAAAAAATAATAATTTGTGTATTTTTTTAGATTTTTTAGGTTTTTTGGGGGTTTAGTTTTTAGCATTTTAGCTTGGGTGGGGGGGGGTTAGGTTTTTTTAGGTTTTTGGGGGTGGGGGGGGGGTTAGGTTTTTTCTTTTAGGTTTTTGGGGGGTGGGGGGGGGGGGTTAGGTTTTTTTTTAGGTTTTTGGGGGGTGGGGGGGGGGGTAGGTTTTTTTTAGGTTTTTGGGGGGTGGGGGGAGTGGTTAGGTTTTTTTAGAGGTATTTGTAGAGTAACTTTGATAGTTATTGATAATTACAAAAATGCCACCTTGTCTTTTTGAGTTTTCCTTCAATTTGTATGTTTAGTATGTTAAGATTATTTGTACAAGAACTTTACCCTACATTCAAAGGAGAGTAGAGTTGGAAAAAAATCATGGAGAGAGGCAAATTTGTTCTGTCTTTTCATCTCCCATCTTAAAAAATATTGAAAATTACTATACTGTACATCCAATCTCCTTAATAATGTACTAGTTGGAATGCCCGTGCGTTGCGGCCGTGTACTTGTTTTGTCGGTCGTAGTTGTTGCCGGGGTTGTATATGTGAGCCGTTATACCCATTTGGTCCGTTCAATCAGCCAATTGACCCATTTAGAGATACAACACTGACTTCAACATAACCCGAATGAAGTTGGTGGAACATTTTCCTAATATAAGTGACATAATCGTAAAGAGGCAAATTCATAACATATACAATCATCAGTTATATGTATAATTTCTGAAAACGCATTTTCCTCAGCACGAAAATGTGAACGGCCCACAAGTAAAAAGGTTCGAAAACATCTTAAAAAACATGTTACAACTTGGAAATACAATAAAAAGATTGCAAACTAATTTAGAGGAGTTGTATGAAGCTCGAAAACAGGGCCTATTGTATTCTAACTTTCCTCTACTGCGTTCAATAAGGCATATAACTTTTTCTTACATACCTACATAATTTAGCATGTTACTTGCTATGTAATCACCTAATAAGAGCATCCCTACAGAAAAGAATGTAATACACGTTTGATTTTTTTTTAAATTCTACTCAATTTGATCAATTACAGCCTTGGCAAGTTAAGTAATAAAACCTTTCCCACCTATGAACAAATCTAACAGAATAGAAATGATAATACAAAAAAAAAAAATCCCCTTCTTTATTAATCCCATCGCCAATTCTGATCCGGTGTCGTATGCATCAAAGGTGGCGTCGGTGAAACCTAAAAGCAAGATTAACTTCAGATATATTGCGGATAATAATCAGATGGAAGACGTGGATGTTATGATTCCCATGGAATCGGTGAGAAAAGTGCAAGACAGGTTTACTCATGTTTTGTTCGGCTACTTTCTGGGTAAGAGGTTAGCTTTCCAGTGGTTGATTATTATGTTAGTAATAAGTGGGAGAAATATGGCCTTCAAAAGTGCATGATGAATGGGAAAGGTTTTTTCTTTTTTAAATTCAGTACAAAGGAATGAATGGAACAAGTGCTTCAAGATGGGCCATGGTTGATTAGAAACATTCCAATCTTTCTTAAATGGCGGTCTCCGAACACTGAGTTGAAGAAGGATGAGCTGAAGAAAATCCCTGTATGGGTAAAAATGCATGATGTTCCTCTTGCAGCATACACGGAAGATGGGTTAAGCCTAATTGCATCGAAGCTAGGGGATCCAAAGTTGCTAGATAATGAAACATCTAAGATGTGTGAAGATTCATGGGGTCGAAGTGGATATGCTAGAGCCATTATCGGACTGAATGCTGAAAATGAGATGAAAGAGTCTATAAGTGTGGCTATCCCAAATGTTGAAGAAGGAGGTTTCCTAAAAAGCAATATACGGGTGGAGTATGAATGGCAACCACCAAGATGCCCTGCGTGCAAGGTGTTTAGCCATAGTATGGATACGTGCCCTTTAAAACCTAGTGAAATGGTTCTGGAGGTTGACAAGGATAAAGAATGCATTGATGAACAAGGGTTCAGGGAAGGTAATAAGAAAAAGAAAGGGAAGAAGCAGTCGTTCCAGGTTAGAGATAGGCAGAAATTTGTTTATAAGCCTAAAGGAGGGGTGGATCAGCAAGCGAAGTTTAAGCCGAGTACTTCTAAAGCTCCACCAGTTATAATAAAGAACACGTATAGTGCCTTGAGTACTAATGAACCAGATGAAGATCATGTCCAAGACGAGGTGCGAGTTGTAGTAGAAAATGAAACTAGTAACTTCATGGAAAATAACCAGAAGGGTTCCGCAAAAAATACAGGTGCAAGCACACCTGCTGACGGGGTGATAAATGGTTAGTCTAGCATGCTGGAATATAAGGGGTCTGAACCGCTCCCTTAAACAAAACGAGGTTCGGAAGATTCTAAAGGATCAGGATTTGAAGATTTTTGCTGTTTTGGAGTCTCATGTGCAAATCGCTAATCTAGCGGATGTGTGTAAGAAGGTCTTTAGGAGGTGGGATTGGACGTCTAATGGGAATCTGTGCAATAAAGGAACTAGAATTATCATCGGATGGGACACGGATGTAGTAGATGTGATGGTTCCGAATGCTACAAGTCAACTCATAAACACCAAAATTATAGTTAAGGAGAATAAGACGGTTGTATATGGTACGTTTGTTTACGCTAGTAATTGTTATCAGGATTTAAGGAATCTGTGGAAGGCTTTAAACTTACATAAAACCATGATCCAGAGCGACCCGTGGATTGTTCTTGGTGATTTTAATTCCACTCTTAATATAGAAGAAAGCAGTATGGGATCCTCTACTGTCAATTCGGGTATGCGAGATTTTAAGGAGTGTGTTCAGAATTGTGAGATTTTTGATCTCAATGCATCGGGATTACAATTCACGTGGACTCAGAGTCCAAAGAACGGGGTTGGTGTTCGTAAGAAATTAGATAGAATTATGGCGAATGTGCAGTTCATTGATAGGTTTAGTAATGCTCATGCTATATTTATGCCGTACGGTGTGTCGGATCATTGCCCGTGCATTCTTAAGCTTATTGACAATATCAGCCATAAGCCTAAGCCTTTTAAGTTTCCTAATTTCCTGGTGTATAAGAAGGATTTTCTGAAACTGGTTAAGGAGGGTTGGGATACGCCTGTTAATGGAGTTCCGATTTTTCAAGTGGTAAAAAAGATGAGGAGTCTTAAACCTTATATGAGAGGCCTTTTGTTGAGTCAAGGGAACATCCACAAAAAGGTGGGTCAGCTGAAGGAGGAACCGGATAAACTTCAAGTATCTTTAGACATCGATCCATTCAATGCTAATATTCGAGAGGAAGAAGCAGCTTGTCTAAAGAAATACCAAGAGGCTTTGCTTGATGAGGAGCGATTCCTCAAGCAGAAGGCCAAACAGAAGTGGTTGGAGGTAGGGGACGCCAATACGGCCTACTTTCATAGTGCCATAAAATGCAGGAATCATATCAACAAAATTCATATTATCAAAGATACTCATGGTACTACGTTCGAAGGTAATCAGGTGGCGAATGCTTTGGTTGACCATTTTAAGAATTTTTTGGGTAGTGAAGGTAACGTTACTAAGAAGGTGTCGCCAGATTTATTTTCCTCGAAGCTTACTAGAGAGGAAGCGGATAATATGGTGCGAGTAGTTACTAAGGAAGAGATTAAAGAAGCTATCTTTTCTATCAATGGAAACAAAGCTCCAGGCCCGGATGGGTATTCTTCAGCGTTTTTTAAAGGTGCATGGTCGATAGTTGGAGAGGATGTCACAAAAGCTATAGAGGATTTCTTTGTGTCGGGGAGAATGTTGCAAGAAATTAACCATACATTCTTAGCGTTAATTCCAAAGGTTAGTACTCCGTCTTTCGTTACGGATTTTCGACCTATAGCTTGCTGTAATGTTATCTATAAGGCTATTAGTAAGATCATTACTAATAGAATCTTGGAAGGGCTGCAATCGATTATCAGTGGGAATCAATCATCTTTTGTTCCAGGGAGAAGAATATCGGATAATATTCTCCTTACGCAGGAGTTAATGCACAATTATCATCGTAGAGTGGGTCCGCCTAGGTGTGCGTTTAAGGTTGACATACAAAAGGCTTATGATACAGTACATTGGGGATTTCTTGAGGATATCTTGCATGGTTTCGGGTTCCATAACAGAATGATTCACTGGATCATGACTTGTGTTACTTCAGCATCGTTCTCTTTAAGTATAAACGGAAACATTCATGGTTATTTTAAAGGGAAACGGGGCCTTAGACAGGGTGATCCGATGTCTCCCTTTCTATTCACAATGGTTATGGAAGTTCTTACGCTAACTCTACAAAAGTCGGTGAAGGATAGCAACTCATTCAGTTTTCATAATAAATGTCAAAGGCAAGAGATAGTCAACTTGTGTTTCGCTGATGACTTATTGTTGTTTGCGAGAGGGGAGGTTAAATCAGCGAAAATCATTATGGAGTCCCTTAATGTGTTTACAGCCACTTCGGGTCTAGTCCCAAGTATCTCTAAGAGCTCAGCGTGTTTTTGCAATGTCCCGGATGTGGTTAAACAGCGAATTCTGCAACTTATTCCTTTTGTTGAAGGAAAGCTGCCCATAAAATACTTGGGGGTGCCATTGTTGGCATCAAGACTAATGAAGAAGGATTGCAAAGCCCTCGTTGAAAGGATGAATGATAAAATCACTAACTGGAAAAACAAGTTCTTGTCTTTTGCAGGTAGGTTGCAATTAATCAAGTCTGTGCTATCGTCTATTCATGTTTACTTGGCGTCTGTCTTTGTTCTCCCGGTTAGCATCATGAAAGAGCTTGAACAAAAAATGAAGTGGTTCCTTTGGGGTCAAGGCTTGGTATCTAAAGGAAAGGCAAAAGTTGCTTGGAAGGAAGTGTGCTTGCCTCGTCAAGAAGGAGGGTTGGGTATTAAGCTAGTGGCCGATGTGAACCAGTCGCTGATTACTTATCACCTCTATAGTATTGTCTCCAAAAGGAATTCTATCTGGACAAAGTGGGTTCCTGACTACAGACTGAAGCAACGTAGCCTTTGGGATGTTCCGCTGAAAGCTAGTGCCCCGTGGGGTTGGAAGAAACTCCTCCGGAGTAGAGATCTAGTTCGGCACTTGTTCTGGATTAAAGTAGGAAACGGTAAAAATGTTTTTCTATGGCACGACAAATGGTCCGATGATTCGCCGTTGGGAACCATGGTAACTCCGCGTCATATGTCTCAGCATGGTCTAAATATATCGTCAAAGTTGTCGGATGTGGTTCAAAATGGAATATGGAGCTGGCCTGAGGAGTGGAGGACGGTATACCCATATTTATTTCAGCTCTCATCGGTTATGTTATACCCGAACCGAGATGATATTGTAATGATTAGAAAGTATGATGGGAAGATTGATGAGTACTCTACTAAAGAAATATGGGAGGCCATCAGAACCAGGGGTCCAGATGTAGCTTGGGTGGATATGGTTTGGTCGGCTTTCAATATTCTGAAACACTCGTTCCTAGGCTGGTTGATTCTCAAAAAGAAACTATGGACACAAGACCGAATGATAAACTGGAACCACAACATTACTCGACCAATGAATATGATTTGCTGTTTACTTTGCTACAATGGAGTAGACTCTCACGAGCATTTGTTTTTCGAGTGCAAGTACTCCAGTCAAGTATGGAGTGCTATCAGAGAGAAAGGAGGCATGCAATCTGTATCGGAGAAGTGGGAGGACATTACCCAGTGGATGATCCTGAAAGCTAGATCAAAATCGGTTCATGTGGTAACGAGTAAACTGCTTATCTCGGCTACGGCGTATTATGTGTGGCAGGAACGTAATACGAGATTTTTTAAAAACCAGTTGCGACCACCGGAACAGTTAGTAGAAATTATTGTAAAAACGGTGATCGCAACTGGTTTTTAAAAAATTAGAAATCTATCAGCTTCTTCGAGCTTCCAGTCTTCTAGGAACGCCTGGACCCGAGCACTAGGTTAAACGGGTCCACTCGCCAACCCGATCGGGTTGACCCGAACCTGACCTGTTTAGCTAAACGGGTTCGGGTCAGTTTCAGGTTGAACATTCGAACCCGTTTAGCTAAACAGGTCAGGTTCGGGTCAACCCGATCGGGTTGGCGAGTGGACCCGTTTAACCTAGTGCTCGGGTCCAGGCGTTCCTAGAAGACTGGAAGCTCGAAGAAGCTGATAGATTTGGAAATGACTAATGTCTTGCTTGTAATTTGTTTTAGTTGATGTGTCGTTGGCTGTTTTTCTTGTTCACTTATATATGGCATGTCACATATAAGAACTAAGGGGTATTTCAACCTCTCTACTTGTGCTTTGATATTGTTTATAATAGAATCACCGGGGTAACCCTTTACCCAAAAAAAAAATTTATTCAACCAAAAGTGTTGGTCAGACAACCCAACCCAGCTCAACCCGTCCCATACTAAAAAAAATACCTGGGGTTTTCAAACCTGTCAAATAGGTTGAGTATCCCTGAAGCGTATTTAAAAGCTCACACCTGTTTGAATTAATTTACTAAGAAAATCAATATTTATTATTTTAACAGTATAGTTTCTGCAAGCATCGTAAATACATTAAATTGTAATAAAACTGAAGAAAAAAGAATTTGAATGAGAAGTCTTAGCCTGGCCCGTACATGGTTTTAAAAACGATCGAGGTGTGCGCCTCGAGGCGAAACGACAAAAAAAACAATGCTGAGGCGCGTCTCACGGGGTTTATATTGTATGTGCGCTTCCGAGGGGCTGAGGCGCTAAAAAGGTTGCAGCTCAAGGGTTTTTTGAGTTTTTGTGTCAGTAAAAAACAACTTATGTCTTTTTATGTGTGTTTTTGATGATTTTGATAAGTTAGTATTATTTTTTTTGTAAGATATTTATTTTTATATTTATGTTTAGTTCTGCCTTGGGCTTACGCCTCAGTTAGCCTCGAGACTTACGCCTCGTGCGGTGAAGGGAAAACGCCTCGAAACTTGTTTTCGTTCTTTTAAACCTTAAACCCGTTTGAGCCGTACTAAAAGCTAGCCACTCTAATATACGCAAATTACCTGCCATAAAACATTTGCAAGGTTCACGATGATTAAATGACAAACACAAAAAGATCAAAATAAAGGAGATTACCAGCTTTCTAGGTTGCGCGTAAGAGAAGCTCTTCTATCAGGGGTTGAGCAGGATTACCATCCATAAACTTGTCAATGAAGTATCAACATGTGAAACAACTTCCTGATTGCTAAAATATTGATACAAACCATCTAATGGAAGTACCAAATGTTGGTCTTTTTCACATAGTTGATGGTGTCTAAGAGAAGGTACACAAACAAGAATGTAGGGAGCATTTCAAATAAAACATCTTAGTAACGAGTCATTCCATTTTTCCTGAAACATTAATGTGACAAAAAATACCTATTGTGTCATAAAAGAGTATGTGTGCACCTTCTGTGTCTGTTCACCGTCAGTATGAGCACCTCGAACTACATTCTTCGTGAATTGCTCAAATACTAAACAAGAAAAACAACTTTATAACACCGGATTCTAATATACCAAAGGAAAATAAAGCCTCTATTCGGAAACCAAATTATTGCAGTTTTACATTTTATGTACTATGTAGTCAGCCGCAAATACTAATGAATATATGACACTCAGGCCAGTAAAATGAACTTACTGGAATCATTTGTTAAATGGCTAAGCACCCCAAACTCCAATGTTAGTGTATTGCCACCAACTGTAGATGTTCTCTAAACAAACAGAATCAGTAAAATTAGAATCTACTAAATAAATCCGAATAGAAAAGAAAATAAAAGTAGGCAAAATAACAGAACCGAAAAAGAAAAAAAATACTAATTTTTAACTAATATAGTAAGAAATAGTCTTTGGAAGACATAGCTTGCTTCATAGAATTGTGTTTGATGACTCTTTTATTAAACATTATTCAAAAAATGATAAAGATAGTGAGAGAGCCCTACCTTATTTTCATTTTCATCAAATCCATGCAAAAGATTTAACAAATCCATATCCATATGGAAATCCTAATAACATCAAAAGATTTAACAAAAGATTTATCAACTGAATCTCTACAGCTAACATCAAAATTAAAGAATTAATTAATAAACAAAAATTCTTTGGTAGATATCAGCATAAATGCTACTTTCCCACCTAAAATTTATCAATCAATAAACAAAAAATATAAGCAATTGGTCCAATGTTCATTCTTTTCAGTGAAAATTGCGCTAATATGGCTCCAATCTCTTTCTTTTAAGTGAAGAGGCAATAACACATTTGAATCCAATTTTGGTGTTCTTATGTCAAGGGCACATTATGCAACATTAGAAAGACATACATATGAGGTCACAATATCACTCAGAATCAAATCACCAATAACATGCTTGATACAGTAAACTAATCAAGTTTTTTTATTCTTAAAGTACATACCTTAAGCTTCGCATACGCTTAATTAATGATTACTCATGTGCTTAATTACTTAAAACCATCTTATAATATGATTTATACCTTAAAATATAACAAACATGAAACAATAAGGGCCAAAATTCACAAAAAATACAAAAGTTCCACGGACATAGGCCGCCACGCCTCGCGGCAGCCAAGGCCTTCCCCTGTCGCGGCCCGCCAAAGTGTCCGATCCGCAGAATGTTTATTCCAGCGCTGTGATTGGTCACTTTTGTGGTTGTTTTGCAATTAACACTCACCTAATCACATTAAATTACACCTAACTCAAACCCTAATCCATCCACTATATAACCAACACTTCCCACACTCTTTTACCACTTTAAAAACCACTAAACACTCTCAATCTCATCTAATTTCTAGAAGTTGGCATAAAGTTTCAAGTAATTCTATGTGAGTTTTAGCTCACTCCTACTACCATTTCTTACCTATTTCTTCTTCCTAAACTTGGATAATCTCTAGTAAGGTTTTCAGAATATTACCTTGGTAATCTAAGGTGAAACCTCACCACATTTGAGGTCCAAAGTGCATTAAACTTTCTGTTTGTTTTTATCTTCTTGTATGTTCATATTCTTGCTAATAACTTGGTGGAATCTTGTACCCACCAAGCTCACAATTAAGTCTATGATTGTGGGTTTGGGTTGAGGTGATTACCATCAAAGTTATGAGTTCAAACACTCATTTTATTTCTGTTTATAGATGGTAATCGAATGATGAATGCAAGCACAAGTCATCATCTTCCATATGATGAACTTGTGACTTGTGAAGTGTGAACAAATGGAAGCTTTGGCTTTCCAAACTAAGTTCCACTCCTTCATTTTGAACCTTGTGTATGAACACTCAAAGTGACTTACTAGAATCAAAGTACCTTAGCCCAGTCTAGCCTCCCTCACTTAGTTAATTCTTTCCATGATGTGTTGGCACACACGGGTTGTAGAGTACTTGGTCACTTGAGCTTATGTTAGTTAGATTTATTTCTTGTTATTCATGACCCTCCGAACCATCTTTATGATGGTTTGTTTAGTGGTGAATCATATAATGAGGTTTTAACCTCCATGCTTGACATACATGATGCTACATGATTATCTTTGATTGGACTTAGTTTAGGTTACTAATATTACCATATAAATACATATAAACTATATAAAACAAGGATGAATTTGTGATGCTAATCAACCTATGATTAAGCATCATAAACTTAGGTTAATATATCTATAATCTAAGATACTCGTTGATGTTTCTAATGGGCAATTTGGGACCCATGAAACCCTATAATATAGTGTCATAAACGAGCTTTTAGAACTAGATACTATTTTCGTATACATACTTTTGATACTTTAAATTCCAAGTCCGAATCTTCCATTCCAAATCCATGAACTTACACACCTTCGTTTCCCCATGTAGGGTGACTTGGTGATTCCATCCTCAAAACCTACAACACTTCACGGGATTATCAAGTTTGAAGCTTGCAAAACCGTGAGTACACTTGACCCATTTTTGCTTTACACTTTTTGGGTGCAATATGTTAAACATATCAAAATCACAAATACATTATACTTTATGCAATGCACAAAACAATACAAATACATGCATACTTATTTGTTATACTTGACTCATATTCTTGGGTGATTCTTATGTCATACACATGTCATTAACTTCGTACGAGCCTCCATTTAACATGTATAGCGCTATAGGAGTAACACACCACCCGTGAATGAGAGGTCATGTTAAATTTAATTCTCGCGGTAAACAGAGGGTTGACTTGAATATTGCATGCCATTGATATGTTAATCTTGATAACTTAGGTTGCCATTTGGGTTCGTTTTAAACATTTTTGTACTTATGTTATATACTTAAACTTGTGTACTCGCCAATGCTTTTTGTCACACCCCCAAAATCCACAAGCGGAGTATCACCGCGAGGCGTGTGACTGACCAGGATCATACCACTAATCATACTGAACGATAAGTAAAATAAAGTAAAACCATCACAATCCAAACATTTAGTGTTTACGAAAAGCAATATCCCAAACCAAGTTTAAGTGTTAGCGGAAGCATAAAGTTTAAAACCCATTAATAGCTCAAAAACATAACGTTTAATGTTAGGAACCCAACAGTTGGTTCCTTGCCACAACGTCCACTCCTCGTGCAAGCTCCAGCCATGTACCTAACGACCTGCAAAGCATGCAGTAGTGTGTCAACATAAAGTTGGCGAGTTCACCATTGTTCTGTTTAGTGTTACTCTAAAAACCATAAGTTGTTAAGTTCCTTTGTTCTTTATAAAAACATGCCATGGGGAGCAACCCCACTGTTTTAAACCACTAGACCCGTTCCATACCGACTATTGATTGTAGTTATGTTGAGTGCCCCAAGTCAATATCTATCATCATTGACTAAGTGCCCAAGTATATTAGTCCACTCCCGTCCTTTGCGGCACGGTGTGAGGCTTGTCAAACTTAATAGCGCTATTTAACTAATACCCCGTACGCCATTGGCCTGTGATTAAGTCGGTATAAAAATGAGTGGGGACTTTAAGATAGAGTTGTTGTCTAGTATGCTTAAGACGTGTATCATAACGGTTGTCGTCCTTCACAGGAGGACAGGTTGTACGTATTCTACCCAAGGAGAATACGCAGGTTGCATCCCCCCCAAGGGGGATAGTTGTTGTTTGACCCATTCCCAAACCTCGGGAATCACATGCTTTTAAGAAAAGTGCGAACTCACCTTAGATTAGCTTGGCAGATAAAGGTCACTTGAGCTAATGTGGTCAACCACGTCCTATTATGGTTACCATATAAGTCAGGTTCATATTCAAATAGTAAGCACATAGTTCTACACGTATTCTAACATGTTGCATAAGCAATGATCATCACATTACACATAGCAAGTATAACAGTAACATATAAGTGCACGTATAAGCCCCAAGTGTGCGGGTTCCAATTCAGTGCGGCTCAGTTAAGTTAAGTGTCGAGACCATGATGTCTCGAGTCGCAACTAGAGATCTCAAGTTGAGATCATGCAGTCTCGAGTTGTAGTCCAGACGGTCTCAAGTCGAGATTAGGGGATTTTGGGTCATGCATTACAAGTCGAGACCATGAGGTCTCGAGTCGAAACCGGACCCGCAACCAGGCTCTCTCGAGTTCTCTTGCTTGGTGATGGTTGGTCTCGAGTCGGAACCAAGAGGTCTCGACTTGCAACCTCAGTCGAAACCATGAAGATGTAACTGATTTGTTTTTTAATTGCCCATTATTCTCGTAACAACAGTTATCACATTTGGCAAGTTTCAATCGAATCAAACAACAATCATTTAGCAATTATACACATTTATACAATCAAATTTATGAACAGCAATTAACCTAATCAATCAACATTCAAAATATTCTAAGCGGATCCTTTGATAACAATAGCAATCAACCCAATCACCAATCGGATAGGATTAAACCACTCAAACATATCAACTAATGTTCATTAGCATCGAATCATGTATTCATAGTGTCCCTATCGAAACCCTAAGATTCATGCAACTCTAGTTATCAAAACCATTCATGCGATCCAGACACAAACATTCAAATCCGGTTCCTGTAAACATACGGTTCATTATCATGAGCATATCATCAGTTAACACACATCATTCATGGTATTCAATTCATGTTTAACAAAGTTTTCTAGTAACCCTAGATCATATCAACTCATAACAAATAGTTTAATGAACATCAATTTAATTGTGTTAATACTAACCGAGATGAAGAGAATGATTCTCGAAACAAATGAGGGCTTCGAAGGAACAAGGGGCTTCGAGAGAGGGGGAGGGCTGCCGTCGAGTGAGAGAGAGGGAAAGAGGTTCGGGTTTTGTGTGTTTTGTGTTATGAGAGGATAATGAGAAAACCAACACACACCCTTAGTGCATGCGCATACATACTAGCTGGGCCTAGCCTTGGGCTACCCGTGGGCTGCGAATTCAAGGCCTGAGTGATTGGGCTGAGAGTAAAAGCACGAGAGGAAAAGGAGTGTGCGGTTGTGGGTGAGTGTGCGACCTAAAGGTGCAGTGTGACCCAATACTTACACATACATACTAACAGCATTCACATAACACGTAAACAACTCGTAACCAATCAATTACAATCAGACATGTCAATTATTCAAATAGCGTACACATAAGTTACATCGAAGCACAAAGAAAAGGCTCTTGAAATACAAGTTGTCACATCATCCCCAAGTTGAAAGAAATTTCGTCCGGAAATTTAGCACGCAGTCACGGAGGAAGCTAGTTGTGTTGTGTGTTTTCGTGGGGTATCACATCATCCCCCCGTTGGTTTCGAATTTCGTCCTGAAATTCCGTAGTAGCTTCATTTCTGGACTCATCTTTCCTAAACAACTGGGGATACTTGTGTTTCATTTGGTCTTCTGGTTCCCAGGTAAACTCTAGGCCACGATGGGAGTTCCAACGAACTCGAACAATGGGTATCTTGCTTCGTTTGAGAGTTTTGATTCCCTGGTCCATAATTTCCACCGGTTCCTCGACAAAGCGCAACTGGTCATCGATAGTGAGTTCCTTGAAAGGAACAATGAGGGTCTCATATGACAGACACTTCTTCAGATTCGACACGTGAAAGACGTTGTGAACACCACTGAGTTCTTCGGGCAAATTCAGTCTGTATGCCACCTTGCCGATTTTCTCAGTGATTTCGAAAGGTCTGACATAACGCGAATTAAGCTTGCCCCGTTTGCCAAAGCGAACCATACCTTTCCAAGGTGAGACTTTGAGTAGCACTCGATCCCCAATGTGGAACTCGAGAGGTGTCACACCCCCAAAATCCACCTGCGGAGTATCACCGCTTGGGAGCGTGACTGACCAGGATCAAGCCATCAATCATATCGAACATAGCATTTAATAATAAAAGTAGATAATATAATTCAACAAGACATGATTGATGTTCAAAACCAAACATTTGTTTAAGTAGCGGAAGCATGTAAGTAAACCCAACATAATTAATAATGTAATGTCATAAGTGTTTAAAGAAACAATCACGATCCAAGCCCACAACGACCTGCTCCTCCCTGTGCAAGCTCCATATACCTAACGACCTGCAAGGCATGTAACAGAGGGTCAACAACTAGTTGAGCGAGTTCACAGAAAGTAAATGCGTAATAGTAAGTTCGTTTGTAACAGGTGGCTCTACTGGGCCGTTAGTACGTTCTATTGATGGGGGCTTCCCATGTTGTATAACCACTAGACTACCCGTAACCATAAGTATCCTTCACAACCGAGGATAGTAGTGAGTATAAGTACACGTAGGTTTTACGTGCGTATCCTTCACAACCGAGGATAGTAGTAAGTATAAATGCACGTAGGTTTTACGTGCGTATCCTTCACAACCGAGGATAGTAGTAAGTGTAAGTCTACGTAGATTGTAAGTATGTGTCCTGCACAACCGAGGACAGTGAATAGCATAAGTATGTGTCCTGCACAACCGAGGACAGTGGTATGGTAGTCTAGTATTAGTGTCAGTACGAATCTATTCAATCTTATTCCATCAATCCCATTCCCAAGCCCTTGGGAATCCCATGCCTTAGTAAGGGTGTGAACTCACCTTGGTTTGCTCGGTATGCTTAACTATGTGTTCACAAGTAATCAGTCACGACCTATAGTACGCACGTATATATATATAAAAGTCAGTTTCGTTCGTAATGACTCGCATGCAAATCTAACATCACATTGTGCTAGGCAGTTAACATCAGGTATCACGCAACAGTTAATCATGTTCAAACAATCCATGTTACACATATAGGTCTTTTGTAGTTTATTCTACTATGATTATCCAGTAATTCACTTAACAGAATTAGCATTCAACAGGACTAACACTGACTGGGTTACTGAACTAACAGAGTTACACAGTTAGTAAGGGTTACACTCTTAACAGAGTTGCATATCATAACTGAGTAAATAGAGTTACTAAAATTAATTGATTAACCGAATTAATCAACTTAACTTAACGGAGTAAATAAACTAGTAATGCTATGGGCTTAACAAAATTAACAAAGTTAACAAGATAAATAACTTAACCAAGTTAATAACTAACTAAGCAAATAAACCAACAATGTTACTGAATAACTTCACGAAATCACATGTGACAATTAAGGCTTTGGCGAAATCCCTTTTTTGGGCTGAAATCCCTTTCGTTGGGCATAAGGGTGACGAAGACACCTTGTGTTTTCGTTGGTGACATCAATATCAACAACAGTCACATCATCCAACTCTAAAGGTCATCATTACATTACCATAATCAATCACTTGACACCATCATATGAGCATCAAATAAATTCATGGGTAGCTACTGATGGCATTCAATTGTATAGACTTTATTGATTTACACAATCCTATGTAGACTCACATGGCTACTGCCATGATCACATGCAAATAATCATCATAACAACCTGATGTCATTGAGCATCAAATCCTAGTTATGATCTAAACATTACTCACGAACAGTTAATACCGATCACATATCCATCGGAATTAATCTCAGCATATCATTCAATTCATGTAGATCTAATTATTTATCCATCATCAACACAATCCGAGTCATCATCTATGTGCCATGTAACAGAATCATCATCCAGTTCAACCATTAAACATATATGCGTATATCATCCAGCCGACTAACATAACATATCACATAATCGACCCTATTGGTATGTTAATCTGTTTTCGAAACCTGATCACATTCATATCATCAATCCTAGAACCTTAGATCGATATCATGCTTCGTATACAGTTACGTAACCGAAAATCAAGTATACGAAGTCAAGAATAAAATGTGTAAATCACTCAATCAATATCCAAATACTAACCGTATATAGGGTGGAACAAACAAGAACTTCAAAAAAGACAGATAGTTGCCGTCGAGTGTAAAGGATATCGAGAGGGGGTGGGAGGCGATGTGATTAGGGTTTGCCAAAAAAATCATTCACGTAAAGGTTGGAACTTAATATGTAGTTGAACCACTACTGGGCCTAAAGCCCATTCCGTTTTGTTGGCAAGAAGGTGGACGAAAACACCAAATGGTTTTTGTCACACCCCCAAAAATCCACCCGCGGAGTACTACCGCTTGGAGGCGTGACTGACCAGGATCCAGCCACCAATCATATTGAACAAGCATATAAGTAGTTATAAAAGTCTAACCATTTCGATTGGTGTTCAAACAAAACAAGGTTTAAATTGCAAGCGGAAGCATAAGTCTCAAAAGTTAAAACATAAGTTTAATTGTATCAAGTTTAACATGGCACACAGCTATCCATGTCCCACAACGACTCTCCTCCATGCAAGCTCCAGCTGAGTACCTATGGTCCTGCAAAGCATGTAGTAACGGGTCAACAACTAGTTGAGTGAGTTCACAGTTGGGTGTTCGTTTTAGTTGTTTCGAAAACAGTTTCCTTTATCTGGCATCCTGCCGTGGGGGTTACCCCATAGTTTGAAAACGTGACTTAATCATTCCCAGTTACTCTGGCATTCCAGCCGTGGGGGCTACCCCATGATAGTTATCAGGCATTTCGGCCGTGGGGGCTACCCCATGCGTACACTAGACTCGTTACCATATCGACTGCTGACTGTAGTCATGTTTATGTGCCCTGAAAACCGTCAATGTCTATCATCATTGACGTGCCCCAGATCCATTAGTTCACGCCCGTCCTCTGCGGCACGGTGTGAGGTTTGTCAGACCTAAATAGCGCTATCTAACTAATGACCCGCTCGCCATTGGCCCGACGATTAAGTCGATATAAAAAGGAGGGACTTCGTGATAGAGTTTCAGTCTAGTACGAGTTATCCGTCCACCAGGACGAGGAATTACATTCCTGAACCATCGCTGTCCTACCCAAGGAGGACGAGGAATCCACGTTCCTTAACCCCGTTCCCAACCCAGGGAATCCCATGCTTTGTAGAGGGTGTGAACTCACCTTGGTTTGCTCGGCAGTTAATCACAGAAAGGTCGGTCAAGTTGCAAGTGGTCAACTATGTCCTAACATAGATACCATTTATAATCAGATTCAAACCAAGCAGTGCACGTACAAGTAACGATCCTAGCATACAGTTCTATCATGGCAGTTTCAACAACAGTGCACAACATATTCAGTTAACAGTAGCACGTATAGCCCATATGTTCAGCCCAATTACTTAAGCCCAAAACACGCATTAAACAGTAGCACAAGGAGCCCATAAGGCCGGCCCATTAACTAAGGCCCGTAACCAGGCAAGCCCACTAAGTGTGGTCTCGAGTCGCAACCGGACTCGCAAGCGTGGTTTCGAGTTGTGCTGTTTATGTTGGTCATAGGTGGTTGCGAGTCGCAACCTATGTCGTAACTGTGGTTTCGGCTGGTCATGTTATGGTTTCGAGTCGCAACAGGACTCGCAACTTGTGTCGCAACTGGCGGTCTCGGCTTGTAATGCTGTGGTTGCGAGTCGCAACCAGGGGTCTCGACTCCCCAACAGTTGCTGATTCTGCACAGTTGTACTATCCAATGAAATTCAAATGTCATGCTACATTATATGGTACTATCCACTAAAACATGTTTTGTTGTCTAAAACTAACCAAAATCGGATCAAATATGCAGAATTCAAACATCCAAACCACATTCATATCATATTCAACAAGTTCTTCATATATTCAAGTCATGTTCATGTTTATCATCAAACTTGTTCATCATATTTTTGGGTTTTTAGCATTTAATCTAGTCGTAACATGAATAACCATCAAAACACTTAAACATAGCACCACAAACTCGGTTCTAAACTAATCCGATTACATGACAATTGCGAAACCGGTTTTATGAACATCAACAACTAGTGGTTTAAACAAGATATCATAATCCATCATGCAATGTATCCGAAATTAAGACATGTTAACCGATTTATCATCATTTGATACTAAGTAGCTATTTTCTATCAATCAACATCTTTATCATAGCTAAACAACCATTTCTCATGTTCAAACTTAGCAAGCAACATAATGTCAAAATCATCAACCCAAACACAAAACACCACAAGAATCACTAACCGGTTGATGAGGTGTGCGTGTGAAGGAGAGTTAGTTTGTTGTCCGAGAGCTTCCGAGTGAGGAACACAAGTGAATCCGATTGATCCTTGAATCCGGCACAAGAGAGAAGGGTGGTGTTGCTAGGGTTTTAGTGAGAGGGGAAAGAGTGAGAGTGTGTGTAGGAGAGTGAGTGTGTTTGGTTGCCCAAAGAATGGCAAAATGGTTAAAAGCATAGTATATATACTTGTTTCACAAATGCACCCTAAAGGGCTTAGGAGCCGGTTAAGGGTTTACGGCCCATTTGGCCCAACCGGCCAAAGGCCCAAACCGGTCTACTAGTTACTGTTCACTCGAGACCTCATGGTCTCGAGTCGGGTCCTTTGTTCTCGGTTCACATAAAACGCACATATATATATATATATATATATATATATATATATATACATACACAATCAAAACACATATTCACATAAAAGTTCACTTATATTAGTAACTTTAACAAGTTAACTTAGTCACGAAATTTCAAGCGTGTTACATCGAGATACAGGAAAGGTTCTAAATTTCGAGTTGTCACATCATCCCCAAGTTGAAAGAAATTTCGTCCCGAAATTTGATGGCACTCATTGAGGAAGCTAGTAAGTTGCATGGTTTTCCCGGTTTTCCTGGGGTGTCACATCCACCCCCCGTTGATCTGGAATTTCGTCCCGAAATTCCGTAGCTTCAGCCTCAGTAGTGGTCGTACTGTTTGCAAACAGTTGGGGATACTTTTGTTTCATCCGATCTTCGCGCTCCCAGGTGAACTCTGGGCCGCGACGTGAGTTCCAACGAACTCGAACGAGAGGTATTCTAGTGCTCTTGAGGACCTTAACATCCCGGTCCGTGATTTCGACTGGTTCCTCGACGAATTTCAACTGTTCGTCGATCGTGAGTTCCTTCAGAGGAACTACGTGGGTCTCATCTGACAGACACTTCTTCAGATTCGACACATGGAAAACGTTGTGAACTGCACCGAGTTCTGCTGGTAAGTTCAGTCTGTAGGCCACCTTGCCTATTTTCTCAATGATTTCGAAAGGTCCAACGTATCGTGGGTTAAGTTTGCCTTGTTTACCAAAACGAACCACACCCTTCCAGGGTGAAACTTTGAGTAATACCCGCTCCCCAACCTGGAGCTCAAGTGGTTTCCTGCCCTTATCGGCGTAGGCCTTCTGACGGTCTCGAGCGGCCGCCATGCGTTGTCGTATTTGAGCAATCCGCTCAGTAGTGTCTACCACATGTTCTGGCCCAGTGATTTGACTATCCGCTACCTCTGCCCAACAAAGAGGTGACCGGCATTTACGTCCGTACAATGCCTCAAACGGAGCAGCTTTAATGCTAGTGTGGTAGCTGTTATTATACGGGAATTCCACGAGTGGCAGATGCCTTTCCCAGCTGTTGCCAAAGTCGATTACACATGCACGTAGCATGTCTTCTAAGGTTTGAATAGTGCGCTCGGACTGCCCGTCCGTCTGTGGGTGATACGCTGTGCTCATATCTAGACGCGAGCCAAAAGACTTGTGCATTGCCTGCCATAGTTCCGAAGTAAAACGTGCATCTCGATCAGAGATGATAGAGGTGGGTACCCCGTGCCTCGAAACAACTTTCTTGAGGTATATTTCCGCTAAAGTGGAGAATTTATCCGTCTCCTTAATTGCCAAAAAGTGTGCGGATTTTGTGAGTCGATCCACGATCACCCAGATAGTATCGTTTTCGCGCTGTGATCTAGGTAGGCCAGTAACGAAGTCCATGGAAATTTGCTCCCATTTCCATTGTGGTATCTCTGGTTGTTGGAGTAGGCCTGAGGGTTTCTGATATTCCGTCTTGACTCGCGCACAAGTCAAACACTTGCTGACGTAAGTTGCTATGTGGGCCTTCATGCTAGGCCACCAATACGTAGTTTTAATATCGTGGTACATCTTGTCCGAACCAGGGTGTACCGAGTAGCGAGATTTGTGTGCTTCATCCATCACAAGTTCTCGTAAGTCGCCATAGAGTGGGACCCAAATGCGTCCTGTTACGTAGTAAGCACCGTCTTCCTTCTGCTCTAAGCGTTGTCTTGACCCGCGTAGGGCTTCGGCCCTTACGTTTTCTGGTTTCAGTGCTTCTATCTAGGCAGCTCGTATTTGCGAAGGTAGACTAGAATGGATCGTGAGTTGTAAAGCTCTTACGCGCTTAGGCGCAGTGTCCTTTCGACTTAGGGCGTCGGCCACAACATTTGCCTTGCCCGGGTGATACCTGATGGAGCACTCGTAGTCATTCAGCAGCTCGACCCATCGTCGTTGCCGCATATTCAGTTCCTTCTGCTTGAATATGTGCTCTAGGCTCCTATGGTCGGTGTAGATGGCGCACTTGGTTCCGTACAGGTAATGTCGCCATAGCTTAAGTGCGAAAACGACAGCTCCCAGCTCTAAATCATGCGTAGTGTAGTTCTTTTCATGAACCTTGAGTTGGCGTGAGGCGTAGGCTATGACTTTATCTCGTTGCATCAATACACAACCAAGACCTTGAATTGATGCATCACAGTAAACCACAAAATCGTCTGTGCCCTCTGGCAGTGAAAGGATAGGTGCACTACAAAGTCTATCCTTTAGAAGTGCATTTCCCCAATGATAAACAACGCCTTTCTGCGTTAGCAGGGTGAGAGGTTGTGCGATCTTAGAAAAATCCTTAATGAATCTCCTGTAGTAACCTGCCAATCCCAAGAATTGGCGAATTTCCTTTGGTGTACGAGGCGCAGGCCAGTTCTTAATAGAGTCCACTTTGGATGGATCAACGTGAATCCCATCCTTGTTCACCACATGCCCTAGGAAATGGACTTCACGAAGCCAGAAGTCGCATTTCGAGAACTTTGCGTAAAGCTGTTCTGTTCGAAGGAGTTCCAGAATAAGTCGTAGATGCTGTTCGTGCTCCTCCTGACTCTTAGAATAGATCAGGATGTCGTCGATGAAGACTATAACGAACTTGTCCAGATAAGGCTTGCACACTCGGTTCATCAAATCCATGAAGACTGCGGGTGCGTTTGTCAGCCCAAACGGCATGACCAAAAACTCATAGTGCCCATATCGAGTCCTAAAGGCTGTCTTAGAGACATCCTCTTCCCGAACTCTCAGCTGGTGATATCCCGATCTCAGGTCGATCTTTGAATAGTAGCTCGACCCCTGCAACTGGTCGAACAAGTCGTCAATGCGCGGTAGAGGATAACGGTTCTTCACAGTCACCTTGTTGAGTTCACGATAGTCGATACACATTCTGAAGGTACCGTCCTTCTTCTTCACAAATAGTACTGGAGCTCCCCAAGGCGATGAGCTAGGACGAATAAAACCTTTATCCAGGAGTTCTTGTAGTTGCGTGGAGAGTTCTTTCAACTCTGATGGAGCCAAACAATAAGGTGCACGTGCTATAGGCGCAGCTCCAGGAGCTAATTCGATCTGAAATTCGACTTGGCGATGGGGTGGAAGACCAGGTAATTCCTCAGGGAATACCTCAGGATAGTCACGTACCACTGGAAAATCTGCTAGCTTCTTCTCTTTCTCCGTGGTGTCAGTAACTAGAGCCAAAACCGCAGTGTGGCCCTTTTGTAAGCACTTCTAGGCCTTAAGGAGAGAGATGATGTTCTCAACAGCACTTCTCTTGTCGCCACGAATCATAAGTGGTTCACTACCGGAAACCGGAATACGAACGATCTTCTCGTTGCAAAGAATCTCTGCTCGGTGTTGGGATAACCAATCCATCCCAATGACAACGTCGAAGCTACCCAAGATGATAGGAATAAGGTCAATAGAGAAGGTCTGGTTAGCGAGAATAAGTTGGCAACCTTTGACTACGTGCGAGGCCTCCAAACTCTTACCATTAGCTAGCTCTACAGTGTGCTTGGTGTTCAGGGGTGTTGGAATACGCTTAAGCATTTGACTAACTTCTAGGGACACGTAGCTTGTATCGGCACCCGAATCAAATAAAACTGTAACATAAAAGTCGTCGAGAAGGAACTTACCCGTCACCACGTTGGGATCATTCCTTGCTTCACCTTGGCCAATCACGAACACTCGCCCCCTAGCACCATTGTTGTTGTTGTTGTTCCCATTGTTGCCATTCCCTTGATTGTTGTTGTGGTTGTTCTGGTTCAGTTGGGGACAATCTTTCTTGAAGTGGCCCTCAGCTCCACACTGAAAGCACCCTTTGTTGTTACCCTGTTGCTGCCGCTGATTCTGTTGAGGTTGCTGACGATTCTGATTGGCGGGGTATGCGCTCCTGCAATCCTTTGCAACATGACCAGGCTTGTTGCACCGATGACAGTTGCCCCTGGTGCATGGCCCACTGTGGTGTAGGTTGCAACGATTGCATTTGGGGTGATTCCCCTTGTACCCACCATGACTTTGACCACCAGACGATTGCTGAATGGGGCTCTTGTGGTCGTCAGTCTTTCTCTGCTGAGACTGAGATTGCACAGAAGTTGAACCCTTGCTTGAAGTTCCATCCCATTTCCGTTTGTTCTCAATAGAGGTACCAGAAGTAGTTGCAGCACCTATGCGCTTTGGTAACTTGTTCTGCTCCACCGCCTGATCAGTAAGACGGTGAGCCAACTGAACAATCTGCTGGATAGTGGCCAACTTTGCTGAAGTCACATGACTTTGGATCTCTGGCACCAAGCCCTTGAGATAGAGTTCAATTCGCTTATACGGAGGGTCCACCATAGTAGGACACAACAAGGCAAGCTCATGCGATCTCTTAGTATACGCCTCAATCTCTGACCCCGTCATCTTGAGGTTGTAGAACTCGTCCTCCAACTTATGAATGTCATCGCGACTGCAGTATTCCTCCCTGATCATTTCCTTGAAAGTTTCCCATGGGGTGGCGTTGGCAGCAACCAACCCCAGCATTTGCACTTGAGCATTCCACCACGTGAGGGCCAAACCCTCGAGAGTACCAGTAGCATACTTTACCCTGCGTGCTTCAGGGCATTCACACATTTCGAACACAGACTCTAGTTTCTCAAACCAGTGTAGGAGACCTACTGCTCCTTCAGTTCCGCTAAAAGTAGTGGGTCGGCAGTCCATAAAGGTCTTAAAAGTGCACACCGGTGCCTGAGCATGTTGACCTAAGGTAGGTGAAAGAAAGACAGAGTTTAACACAAAGGTTGGTTCACGAGAGTAGGATCCTAAAGATCCTAGGATAAGTTCGGACTGCAGGATATACCTCCCGCGTATGCAGCTGCAAGTGTTGCGGCAACTCGTTCGTTGATCAGTGCGGTCAACTGGGCTTATGTCATGTTAACGCGTCCAGACATGATTCTTCATATCAAGAGTAACACGAGTGAGAGAGGTTCGCGAAGGTACGATGGTAGGATAGAGTAAGCACGCACACGTTCAAGCAACAGTAATTATACTAATCAAGCATACCATGGGCAATGTACTATGTAACTAACAAGTAGGCAATATACACATATCATATCACCTAGAATGTCGAGCCTTGCATGCGGAGTGAAGTGTCGTTGTGGACCGTTGAGCACTATACCGGTTATAGTCTGGTTTTAACAAAAACGTTTCTCCTTTATTAAAACCTAGTTCACTATAACCAATGGCTCTGATACCAATCTGTCACACCCCCAAAAATCCACCCGCGGAGTACTACCGCTTAGAGGCGTGACTGACCAGGATCCAGCCACCAATCATATTGAACAAGCATATAAGTAGTTATAAAAGTCTAACCATTTCGATTGGTGTTCAAACAAAACAAGGTTTAAATTGCAAGCGGAAGCATAAGTCTCAAAAGTTAAAACATAAGTTTAATTGTATCATGTTTAACATGGCACACAGCTATCCATGTCCCACAACGACTCTCCTCCATGCAAGCTCCAGCTGAGTACCTATGGTCCTGCAAAGCATGTAGTAACGGGTCAACAACTAGTTGAGTGAGTTCACAGTTGGGTGTTCGTTTTAGTTGTTTCGAAAACAGTTTCCTTTATCTGGCATCCTGCCGTGGGGGTTACCCCATAGTTTGAAAACGTGACTTAATCATTCCCAGTTACTCTGGCATTCCAGCCGTGGGGGCTACCCCATGATAGTTATCAGGCATTTCGGCCGTGGGGGCTACCCCATGCGTACACTAGACTCGTTACCATATCGACTGCTGACTGTAGTCATGTTTATGTGCCCTGAAAACCGTCAATGTCTATCATCATTGACGTGCCCCAGATCCATTAGTTCACGCCCGTCCTCTGCGGCACGGTGTGAGGTTTGTCAGACCTAAATAGCGCTATCTAACTAATGACCCGCTCGCCATTGGCCCGGCGATTAAGTCGATATAAAAAGGAGGGACTTCGTGTTAGAGTTTCAGTCTAGTACGAGTTATCCGTCCACCAGGACGAGGAATTACATTCCTGAACCATCGCTGTCCTACCCAAGGAGGACGAGGAATCCACGTTCCTTAACCCCGTTCCCAACCCAGGGAATCCCATGCTTTGTAGAGGGTGTGAACTCACCTTGGTTTGCTCGGCAGTTAATCACAGAAAGGTCGGTCAAGTTGCAAGTGGTCAACTATGTCCTAACATAGATACCATTTATAATCAGATTCAAACCAAGCAGTGCACGTACAAGTAACGATCCTAGCATACAGTTCTATCATGGCAGTTTCAACAACAGTGCACAACATATTCAGTTAACAGTAGCACGTATAGCCCATATGTTCAGCCCAATTACTTAAGCCCAAAACACGCATTAAACAGTAGCACAAGGAGCCCATAAGGCCGGCCCATTAACTAAGGCCCGTAACCAGGCAAGCCCACTAAGTGTGGTCTCGAGTCGCAACCGGACTCGCAAGCGTGGTTTCGAGTTGTGCTGTTTATGTTGGTCATAGGTGGTTGCGAGTCGCAACCTATGTCGTAACTGTGGTTTCGGCTGGTCATGTTATGGTTTCGAGTCGCAACAGGACTCGCAACCTGTGTCGCAACTGGCGGTCTCGGCTTGTAATGCTGTGGTTGCGAGTCGCAACCAGGGGTCTCGACTCCCCAACAGTTGCTGATTCTGCACAGTTGTACTATCCAATGAAATTCAAATGTCATGCTACATTATATGGTACTATCCACTAAAACATGTTTTGTTGTCTAAAACTAACCAAAATCGGATCAAATATGCAGAATTCAAACATCCAAACCACATTCATATCATATTCAACAAGTTCTTCATATATTCAAGTCATGTTCATGTTTATCATCAAACTTGTTCATCATATTTTTGGGTTTTTAGCATTTAATCTAGTCGTAACATGAATAACCATCAAAACACTTAAACATAGCACCACAAACTCGGTTCTAAACTAATCCGATTACATGACAATTGCGAAACCGGTTTTATGAACATCAACAACTAGTGGTTTAAACAAGATATCATAATCCATCATGCAATGTATCCGAAATTAAGACATGTTAACCGATTTATCATCATTTGATACTAAGTAGCTATTTTCTATCAATCAACATCTTTATCATAGCTAAACAACCATTTCTCATGTTCAAACTTAGCAAGCAACATAATGTCAAAATCATCAACCCAAACACAAAACACCACAAGAATCACTAACCGGTTGATGAGGTGTGCGTGTGAAGGAGAGTTAGTTTGTTGTCCGAGAGCTTCCGAGTGAGGAACACAAGTGAATCCGATTGATCCTTGAATCCGGCACAAGAGAGAAGGGTGGTGTTGCTAGGGTTTTAGTGAGAGGGGAAAGAGTGAGAGTGTGTGTAGGAGAGTGAGTGTGTTTGGTTGCCCAAAGAATGGCAAAATGGTTAAAAGCATAGTATATATACTTGTTTCACAAATGCACCCTAAAGGGCTTAGGAGCCGGTTAAGGGTTTACGGCCCATTTGGCCCAACCGGCCAAAGGCCCAAACCGGTCTACTAGTTACTGTTCACTCGAGACCTCATGGTCTCGAGTCGGGTCCTTTGTTCTCGGTTCACATAAAACGCACACATATATATATATATATATATATATACATACACACAATCAAAATACATATTCACATAAAAGTTCACTTATATTAGTAACTTTAACAAGTTAACTTAGTCACAAAATGTTCAAGCATGTTACATCGAGATACAGGAAAGGTTCTAAATTTCGAGTTGTCACAGTTTTCGTGGGGAGGAGTGTTTTCGGATGGAGTGTTTTCGACAAAGCTCCACTGCTATGTTTTCAATTATACTATCTAATAATCCATACAATATATATCACATCTATACACACCTCATGTATACCACAATCTACAAACCACGCAAGTATTGCACATCAAGAAAATTATAAAAACACACTTAATCAATAGTACAAGATTAATTCGAATAGAGACCTTGAAATTCGGGTTGTCACAAGAGGTTTCCTACGCTTATCAACGTAGCTTTTCTAACGGTCATGAGCTGCTGCCATTCGTTGTCGGATTTGGGTAATATTTTTCGTTGTGTCGAGAACAAGTTCTAGGCCACTAATTTGGCTGTCGCCAACCTCAGCCCAGCATAGAGGTGATCGGCATTTCCATCCGTATAAAGACTCGAACTGGGCAGCCTTAATGCTTGTGTGGTAACTATTGTTGTATGAGAACTCCACAAAAGGTAGGTGCCTTTCCCAGCCGTTACCAAAATCGAAAACACATGCTCGAAGCATGTCTTCCAAGGTTTGGATGGTGCGTTCAGTCTGCCCATCCTTTTGCGGGTGATAAGCTTTGCTCATGTCTAGACGTGAGCCAAATGATTTGTGCAATGCTTGCCATAGCTCCGATGCAAAGTGCGGGTCTCGATCAGAAATGATGGAAGTTGGCACCTCGTGCCTAGCAACTACTTCCTTCAAGTAGATATCGGCGAGTGTAGAAAACTTGTCAGTTTCCTTGATTGCCAAGAAGTGTGCCGATTTAGTAAGTCGATCCACGATCACCCAGATGGTGTCGTTTCCTCATTGGGATCTAGGTAGTCCAGTGACGAAATCCATGGAAATTTGCTCCCATTTCCATGTTGGGATCTCTGGTTGTTGCAATAGTCCTGATGGTATCTGGTATTCGATTTTGACCCTAGCACAGGTCAAGCATTTGCTAACTTATTTAGCAATGCTAGCTTTCATACTAGGCCACCTGTATATGATTTGGAGATCATGGTACATCTTATCAGAACCAGGATGTACCGAGTAACGAGACTTGTGTGCCTCGTCCATCACAAGTTCCGTAGGTTTCCATAAAATGGAACCCAAATACATCCTGATAAATAGTAAGCACCGTCTTCCTTTAGTTCTAGTCATTTTTCCAAACCTCGCAGGGGCTCAGCTTTGAGGTTCCTTCCCTTCAATGCTTCAACCTGAGCGTCACGGATTTGGTTAGGAAGACTAGAGTGGATAGTAAGCTGTAATGCATGTACACACTTAGGTTTGGTTTCCTTTCGACTGAGGGCATCGGCCACAACGTTGGCCTTGCCTGGATGATACTGGATTGTGCACTCGTAATCACTCAGAAGTTCGACCCATCGACGCTGTCGCATGTTCAACTCCTTCTGATCAAAGATATGCTGGAGACTCCTGTGATCGGTGTAAATGGTGCACTTGGTACCGTACAAGTAATGTCTCCATATCTTGAGTGCGAAAATTACAGCTCCCAGCTCCAAATCGTGGGTAGTGTAGTTCGTTTCGTGAACCTTGAGTTGGCGTGATGCGTAAGCAATGACTTTCTCATGTTGCATCAACACACAACCAAGTCCTTGGATCGACGCGTCACAATAAACAACGAAATCGTCTATGCCTTCTGGTAATGAAAGAATTGGTGCACTACAGAGTTTTGCCTTCAACTGCTGAAATGCGGATTCCTGAGCATCACCACACCGGTAGGTGACACCCTTCTGAGTTAGAGTAGAGGCAGCGCCATCTTCGAGAAATCCTTGATAAACCTTTGGTAGAAACCCGCCAAACCCAGGAATTGACAGATTTTAGTTGGAGTTCGAGGTGCAGGCCAGTTCTTGATCGAGTCAATCTTGGATGGATCAATGTGAATCCCATCTTTATTGACTACGTGGCCTAGGAAATGGACTTCACGAAGCCAAAAGTCACATTTCGAAAACTTAACGTAGAGTTGCCCTGTTCGAAGAAGCTCAAGAATAAGGTGCAGGTGTTGTTCGTGTTCCTCCTGCCTCTTAGAATAAATCAGGATGTCGTCAATGAAAACAATAACGAACTTATCCAAGTATGGTTTGCACACTCGGTTCATGAGGTCCATGAAAACCGCAGGTGCGTTTGTCAACCCGAACGTCATAACAAGAAACTCGTAGTGTCCATAACGAGTCCTGAATGCAGTTTTAGAGATGTCTTCGTCTCGGACTCTCAGCTGATGATAGCCCGATCTCAAATCAATCTTAGAATAGAAGCTCGACCCTTGCAACTGGTCGAACAGGTCATCGATATGTGGAAGAGGATAGCGATTCTTCACGGTCACCTTGTTGAGTTCACGGTAGTCTATGCACATACGAAAGGTACCGTCTTTCTTCTTGACAAACAAGACTGGGGCTCCCCAGGGCGATGAGCTAGGACGAATAAAACCATTGTCCAAAAGTTCCTATAATTGCGAGGACAATCCTTCCAATTCAGCTGGGGCTAAACGATAAAGCATGCGAGCTATAGGCGCTACTCCAGGAGCTAGCTCGATTTGAAACTCAACTTGGCGATGAGGCGGAAGACCAGGTAATTCCTCAGGAAATACCTCTGGAAAGTCGCGTACGATCGGAATGTCTTCAATCTTCTTCTCCTTAGCTGAGGTGTCGGTAACAAGAGCTAGAATGGTAGTGTGGCCCTTTCGCAAACACTTCTGGGCTTTAAGGAACGAGATGATGCTCACGACAGCACCGCTCTTGTCACGACGAATGGTGAGAGGTTCACCATTAGGGCGAATGATCCGGACAATCTTCTCCTTGCATAATATTTCCGCTCGATGTTGGGATAACTAGTCCATCCCAATGACAACGTCGAAACTACCAAGAACGATGTGGATAAGCTCGATAGAGAAAGTCTGACCAGCTAGAGCGAGTTTACAACCCTTGACAATGTGTGTGGCCTTAAGGTTTTTACCGTTGATGCGTGTGTGGTGTACTATATTTTTATGTATTTTTTTAGCCCTTTTTTAACCACTTTAGTCAAGTTTTAAATTTATAAAACACGATATTTACTAACACCAACACACATATGGGCAAGTGCACCCATCGTGAGCGTAGTATAGTGTTGGTAAGATACCAAGGTCGTCCAAGGACATAAGAGTTTTTAATACCTGTTTATCCTCAACGTCTAATCAAATCAAAAATTTAGGAAAAGGTTTTAAACTAGAAAATAAAAACTAAAATGCTGAAAATAAAAATAAAAATAAAATAAAAAAACAGATAGACAAGGTGAATCACTTGGATCCGACTCGCCTTTAGTGTAACCTTTGATTATTTCCGCACTTTTGCACTTTTTAAGAGATTATCTTAGTTATTGTAGTAGGCCCCTCTTTTGAAGGTGATGTTACCCTCAACCCAGTAGTTTGAGTCAGCAAGGATACAATCCTAAAGGGTCGGATTGTTGAAAGATAATTAATTAAGTTATTAATGCATAATGTGGTAGACCCCTCTTTTGAAGGTGACGATACCCTCGGCTAAGTAGTCTGAGTCAGCAGGGATACAGTCCTAAGTAGCCGAGTTAAAGTTCTAATAGTAGCTTACATATGAGGGGATCAAAGAGTTTGGACCCCCGCCATCCAATACCATTGGGTATTGAAGGAGGTCCTACTAAATTTGACCCAGGTCCTTGCAGGATCTATACACTGAACAATGGCAAGACTCTTACCAAACCATTCCCTTAACCCCCGACCAGGTAGCCAACATATCTCCATATAGACCGTGGAGATATGAATGGTGAAAATCTTTTATTTTATATAGACAGTAAAATAATGCCAAGACACCACAGACAAATGATAAGGAAGAATCACCTTCAACATATGAAACTAGTTATTAAAGTCATTAATACATAACCAAATAAAAAGTGCGAAAAGATTAAAAATAAAAAGTATTACACTAAAAGCTTTTCTTCACCAAGTGATGTAAGAGACTTAGGCAAACATGGCCTTTGATTGTCAAGAACTCTTACGATCAATCTTGGATCCCGAGACTACTCACACACTCTATGATGGATGATGGATGATGGTGGTGGATGATGGTGTTGTGGTGGTGGTGGAGTGTGGGTGAAGTGTGAGATAGGTGGTGTGCCAAGGGATGATTTGCAAGTGAGTCAAGCACCCCCTATTTATAGCCTAAACAGAAGCTCGGGCACGGCCCCGTGTCCATCCCTCTTCTCTTTCTTCATTAATTGCAGTTTGTCTACATTAGTTGACCACGCCCCCGTGTCCGCTGGGCATGACCCCATGTGCAGAAGCGTATCTGTACTATCAAGATTTCCTCAGATTCTGCGAATCTTAGAGTTGACCATGGCACCGTGTCCGCTGGACACGCCCCCGCGGTGGGTGATAGAAGCTTCTACAACTTTGTCTTTTCTGCTGACAGTTGGGCACGCCCCCGTGCTCATTGAGCACGGGGCGTGTTCAGCCTTCTGTTCTCTTGTTTTTGCTTAGGAAGATGCTGTCGGGGGGTTGGGCATGCCACATTTGTTCCTTTTCTTGTATTTATGTTAGATTTAGTTGCCTTTTTGCTTCTTTTGTTCATTTGAGCTCATTTAATCCTGAAAATACAAAAGGAAGACAAAAACACACTTTTTCCAACATTAGTACTAAAAAGGGTTAGTTTTATGTCACAATTGATGTAATTTATATGTTGTATTTTGTACACATCAAATACCCCACACTTGAATCTTTGCTTGTCCTCAAGCAAAACTCTTTATAATGTGGCTTTTCACTCCCAAATGGAATGGGTAGAAGAGAAGGGTTTTGGGCTTGTCATAGAGTGTCGGGATTCCAAGATTTTTATTAGGTTTTATTTTTATTTTATTTACAATCCTATTCATAATGATTTATTTAAAACATTACATAAGATAAATTACTTATTTGGGTAGAACATGTCTTTCTAAAATTCTATTTATATACAAGTTCACATACCTCACGGGAGATCACTCAACACTCGGCCGAAAATGTATTTTTGTGAAACACTCGAGAGCGGCATGGAACTTACTCCTACCATAAGCTTGCCAAGCAATCAATCATCCTCCTTTTTAACTATATACCTTTGTAAATATCAAGAGGACTTTTGGGGTGAAGGGTTAGGCTTGGGTTAAAGGTAGGTGGTTGGGTTAGTGGTTAGTAGAAAATGACGAAATGCGTAAAAAGCATCGGTTTTCGTGAGACTTTTTATTTTTCATAACTTTTTGATTTGATGAAGCATTTCTTTAAACAAATTTGTTTTTGATAAACTTATTTGTTTATTTCTTTTGACTTCATCATTACCATTTTTTTATTTTTTTTCATTTTTGATAAGGAAGTCATAAGAAAAACCGAGCTTTGTTACTAAAATAAAGGGTTTAAAATAAAAAGGTTTTGGTGGGTAAAAGGTTGTTTGTTTTGGGTTAAGAAATGACAAGGTTTAGGCTCAAAGGGGTTAACTAGGGGGATTTTGGGTAGGTGGTAAAAAAAATAATGGTGTAGAAATAAAAAGGGTTAGTCCTAATGCCTCCATCATTTACTTACTTGGGTTTAAGTTGGTAAGGACCGTGAATGTATCGTCGTGGCAAGTTCTAGAGTTGTAAGAAACCAAGCGGCTATTCACACAAGAAACGAAAAATGAGCATTTAGTTTAAAGATATGTATTTATATTCTCAAAAAAGGCTCAAAACTCACTTTTGTGGGAATGGGTTTTTATGTTATCAAGTATATATTATCAAATTTTAACTAGATTTGTCATGCCGTTTCATAATTTTCTTATGTTGGTTCTTTTTATCACGACGCTATCGGTTGTAAATTTGTAAAAATATCACCTTTTTAAAATCTTGTAAATCCCAACTTAACTCAAGACAAGTAAAAAATGAATTTTTTTTTTTGAAAAAAAATTGGGGTGATAAGCGGTTCCAATAGAGTTTTGTGTAAGGCTTGTGATTAGGACTTGCAAAAATTCAAGGTTTAGCATTCCCCCCACACTTAAATCACACATTGTCCTCAATGTGTCCCAAAAATAAGTTTTTAGGTTGATTGAATGTGTAAAAAGGTGTGCAAAAGCAAAAATCTATGTTACTGGGCGTCTAGACACGGCCTCGTGGTGTCCGGGCCCGGCCCCGTGTTCAGATCGCCAGTAACAGAAATTGGTAAAAAGAAACAGAAGCCTGGGCACGGGGGCGTGTTCAGTGAGCATGCCCCATCTCCAGTTACCTGAACTGGGCATTTCCTGCGGATTGTGCAGCACGGGGTCGTGTTGGGCGGGCATGGCCCATGCTAAACTTGCTGTAACGAAGAAAAATTTTCGGGATGTTCTGTTTTTGTGCATGGGGTGTCGGTGCAAGTTTCCCTTGGTATCCTTCACCATCTTGAGTGTGTTTTTATTCCTGAAAATTAAAACTAGACTAGAAAACAAAAAAATTAATCTAAGCTAAACTAAGGATAGTTCCGCAGAACACGTTTATAACGGTCCTTGGCTAGACCCAAAGCCAGTCATATGATACCCAAGTGGGATGTGTCGCATCCCATGTTGCACCGTAGGAGAGCATCATCCAAACTTGAGTCTATGACCTTCATGTATTTGACCGGATCGTCATCTTCTACTCTCTTCCCAACTCTGAACTTCATTTCCTTGTTTCCAATCCTCAATGTCAGTGTTCCACCATTCATGTCTACTACAGCGTGGGCCGTAGCTAGGAAGGGTCTTCCTAAGATGAGTGGTACTTCGGTATCCTCCTCCATATCTAGTATGACAAAGTCGGCTGGGAAAACGAATTCGCCAACTTTGACTAATAGATTTTCAGCGATACCTTGTGGGTATTTTACGAACCTATCGGCGAGTTGTATGCTCATTTTTGTAGGGATTGTTTTCCCTAGGCCGAGTCGGTTGAACATTGATGTGGGCATGAGCTTTATGCTAGCCCCGAGGTCGGCTAGCGCATTACGAATGGGGGATTCCCCAATCGAACAAGGGATTGTGAAGCTTCCAGGATCGATCTTCTTTTGCGGGAGTTTGTTGAGTAGCAAGGCGGAGCATTCTTCGCTTAAATTAACTAATTGCAATGACTCAATTTTCCTTTTGTTAGTGAGGAAGTCCCTCATAAATTTTGAGTATTTAGGCATTTGGGTTAGGACTTCGATGAATGGAATATTAACATGCAATTGTTTTAGTAATTTTTCGAACTTTGTGAATTGCTCATCGGTCTTTTGACGGATTAGCCGAACGGGGTATGGAATCGGAGGATTCTTGGTTGGCTCTTGATTTGGTGTAGGAATCGTCTCTTGTTGGAGTGTTGGTGAAGTTGTGGACTGGCAAGACCAGTTCGTTTCAATTGAAGGCAATGGGGCCTCTTCGGGGACCCACAGTACGGTTTCTCAATGTGATGAGATGTACTTGTGCCTTTGGGTTGGTTTCGGTATTACTTGGTAACGCTCCTTGTGGTCTCTCGGAGAAATTTTGAGCTATTTGATTTAATTGTTTTTCAATGTTTTGAATACTAGCTTGTTGATTCCTAAAATTCGATTCCAATTGTTGAAATCGATCCGAGTTTTTCTTTTCGGTGTCGGAGATGAGGCGAGATATGGTATCTTCAAGCCTTTCTCGTCCCCCTTGTTGTTGAGAGAAATTTTGTGACTCGTTTCTTGGTTGCTGAAAGTTTGTTCGTTGATTTAGATTTTGTTGGTTACTACCATTGCTGGGTTCTCTCCAACCAAGGTTAGGGTGGTTACGCCATCCTTGGTTGTAGGTACCTGTTGGAGGACCCGACGGCCTAGGTCTATTATCAATGTTGTTTACCGTTTCCGTATGATCATCTAATTCTTTCATACAACTCCAATTTTCATGTGGCCCACCACACCCCTCACAAGCTATAACCGAGACCGTTTTTGCCATTTCAAACTTTTTGATTTTTTGAAGAAAGGGCCTCGATTTGGGCTTGTAAAGAAGTGCTTTCGTCAACCTTATGGGCGCCCGGGGCAATAGATTTATTACCGCGGGGAGCGTGCCACTGAAAATTGGTTTGAGCAATTTCCTCGATTTGATTATAAACTTCATTTGGGTGGCGATTACCTAAAAGTCCCCCAGAGCTAGAGTCAAGTGTTTGTCTTGTGTGTGGCAACAATCCATTGTAGAAAGTGGATACCTGTTTCCAAACCGCAAGACCGTGATGAGGACACTTTCTTAGTAGCTCCTTGAACCTTTCCCAAGTTTCATATAAGGATTCCCCATCTTCTTGTGAGTATGTATTAATTTCAGTTATTAATTTAGCCGTTTTAGCAGGAGGGAAATACTTATATAGAAACTTTTGGGCTAGTTCATCCCAGGTGTTTACCGAGCCAACTGTTGGGCGTTGAGCCAAGCCTTAGCTCGGCCTTTTAACGAAAATGGAAACATTCGAATGCGGATGGCGTCATTTGATGCTCCGTTGATCCGAAAGGTATCACATATTTCCAAAAAGTTTGTAATATGCAAATGAGGATCTTCATCCACAAGCCCGTGAAACGTTACGGAATTTTGGAGCATTTGGATCAAATGCGGCCGAAGTTCGAAGTTGTTGGCATCGACATTCGGTGCATTGATAGCAGCGCCAAGATTACCTACGATGGGTCGTAGGTAATCCATGAGGGTACATTGGTCCGCCATCAGAAGTAGATCCCCCGAAACTTTCTCTTGGTTTTTAGCTTTACGTCTTTTTCTTAGAAAGCGTTCGGGTTCGTCTAGAGGCTCTTTTATGTCTCTGTTGGAACTGGAGCTCATATACTACGTAGAGAGTTCAGGTGTGGTGCCTGGGTCCCAAGTCCTGCAATAAAAACAAAAAGAAAGTTGGTCAGAAGGTTCACCACGGCCCCGTGTTCAATGAACACAGCCCGTGGTTGGAGATACAGTAATTGTTTTCAAGATCCCTATTACTGGGGAGTTCGACACAGCCCTGTGTTGCACCGACACGACCATGTGCTCAGCTCTCTGTAACTCGAAAAATAAAAACTGCCAGTAACAATGCTAGGCACGGCCCGTGTCCGACCAGGCACGACCCATGCTGAGCTCTGCAGAAACTGAAAAATTAAGAAAAATCCTAAAAAAAATAGAAAAATAAGAAAAAATGATTAGGCCGTTGATTTTAAGCTTTCTTAAAATCCTTGTGTCCCCGGCAACGGCTCCAAAAAAACTTGATGCGTGTGTGGTGTACTATATTTTTATGTATATTTTTAGCCCTTTTTAACCACTTTAGCCAAGTTTTAAATTTATAAAACACGATATTTACTAACACCAAACACACATATGGGTAAGTGCACCCATCGTGAGCGTAGTATAGAAAATGGTTTTAAACGAGGTCGTCCAAGGACACAAGAGCTTTTAATACCAGTTTATCATCAACGTCTAATCAAATCAAAAATTTAGAAAAAGGTTTTAAACGAGAAAATAAAAACTACAATGCTGAAAAATAAAAATAAAAAAAACAGATAGACAAGATGAATCACTTGGATCTGACTCGCCTTAAGTGTAACCTTTGATTATTTCCGCACTTTTGCACTCTTTTGAAGGTGACGTTACCCTCAACCCAGTAGTTTGAGTCAGCAAGGATCAATCCTAAAGGGTCGGATTATTGAAAGATAATTAATTAACTTATTAATGCATAATATGGTAGGCCCCTCTTTTGAAGGTGACGTTACCCTCGGCTAAGTAGTCTGAGTCAGCAGGGATAAAGTCCTAAGTAGCTGGGTTAAAGTTTTAATAGTAGCTTACATATGAGGGGATCAAAGAGTTTGGACCCCCGCCATCCAATACCATTGGGTATTGAAGGAGGTCCTACTAAATTTGACCCAGGTCCTTGCAGGATCTATACACTGAACAATGGCAAGACTCTTACCAAACCATTCCCTTAACCCCCGACCAGGTAGCCAACATATCTCCATATAGACCGTGGAGATATGAATGGTGAAAATCTTTTATTTTATATAGACAGTAAAATAATGCCAAGACACCACGGACAAATGATAAGGAAGAATCACCTTCAACACATGAAACTAGTTATTAAAGTCATTAATAGATAACCAAATAAAAAGTGCGAAAAGATTAAAAATATAAAGTATTACACTAAATGCTTGTCTTCAACAAGTGATGTAAGAGACTTTGGCAAATATGGCCTTTGATTGTCAAGAACTCTTACGATCAATCTTGGATCCCGAGACTACTCACACACTCTATGATGGATGATGGATGATGGTGGTGGATGATGGTGTTGTGGTGGTGGTGGAGTGTGGGTAAAGTGTGAGAGAGGTGGTGTGCCAAGGGATGATTTGCTAGTGAGCCAAGCACCCCTATTTATATCCTGAACAGAAGCTCGGGCACGACCTCGTGTCCATTGGGCACGACCCCGTGTCCATCCCTCTTCTATTTCTTCCTTAATTGCAGTTTGTCTGCATTAGTTGACCACGCCCCAGTGTCCCTGGGCACAACCCCGTGTGCAGAAGCGTATCTGTACTATCAAGATTTCCTCAGATTCTGCGAATCTTAGAGTTGACCATGGCCCCATGTCCGCTGGACACGCCCCCGTGGTGGGTGATAGAAGCTTCTACAACTTTGTCTTTTCTACTGACACTTGGGCACGCCCCGTGCTCATTGAGCGCGGGGCGTGTTCAGCCTTCTGTTCTCTTGTTTTTGCTTGGAAAGATGCTGTCGGGGGGTCGGGCATGCCACGTTTGTTCCTTTTCTTGTATTTATGTTAGATTTAGTTGCCTTTTTGCTTGTTTTATTCATTTGAGCTCATTTAATCCTGAAAATACAAAAGGAAGACAAAAACACACTTTTTCCAACATTACTATTAAAAAAGGGTTAGTTTTATGCCACATTTGATGTAATTTATATGTTGTATTTTGTACACATCAACCGTTCGCTAGTTCTACAACATGCTTGGAGTTCAAAGGGATTGGGGTACGCTTGAGTATCTAACTAACCCTTAAGGACACATAACTAGTATCGGCTCCCGAGTCAAATAAAACAGAAACAAAGTAGTCGTCCAGTAGAAACTTACCCATCACAACATTGGGATCGTTCCTTGCTTCACCTTGACCAATCACAAACACACGCCCTTTGGCACCATTATCATCATTGTTGTTCCTGTTGTTGTTCCCATTGCCCTGGTTGTTGTTGTTGTTGTTGTTGCGGTTCTAATTCAGCTGAGGGCAGTTTCATTTAAAGTGGCCTTCGGCTCCACACTGGTAACACCCCATGTTGTTACCCTGTTGTTGCTACTGCTGTTGCTATTGGTTCTGTGGGGCTTGTTGCTGCTGTTGTCAATTTTGATTCGCAGGATACGGACTCCTACAATCCTTTGCTGCATGGCCTGGCTTGTTGCATCTCTGACAGTGGCCCTTGTTGCACGGCCCGCTGTGGTGCAAGTTAGAACAGTTGCACTTAGGGTGACTTCCCTTATACAAACCCTGACTTTGATTAGTAGCAGACTGCTGATTGGGACCCTTGTTGTCATTGATATTCCTTTGTTGGGACTGAGGCTATTAGGAGCTAGAACCCTTTCCTGAGTTTCCATCCCACTTACACTTGTTGTCCTTGGGTGCATCAGTAGTAGCACTAACCTGCTTAGGCAGCTTGTTCTGCTCGACTGCCTAATCAGTGAGGCGGTGTGCTAGTCGTATGATCTGCTGGATCGTCGGGAGGTTTGCTGCAGTTACCATGCTCTGAATCTCTGGCACTAATCCTTTGATGTAGAGCTCAATGCGCTTGTAAGCAGGATTCGCCATATTGGGACACAACGCAGCCAAATCATTCAATCTTTTCGTGTAGGCTTCAATCTCAGGACCTTCCTCCAACTTGTGAATATCATCCCGATGACAATACTCTTCTTTGATCAGCTCCTTAAAGTCATTCCATGGGGTGGCATTAGCAGTTGCCAACCCTAGCATTTGCACTTGTGCGTTCCACAAGAGAGCGCACTTCCTTCGAGTGTTACAGTCGCAAAATTCACACGATTGTTAACAAGGCATTCACACATATCGAACACAGACTCGATCTTCTCAAACCAGTGAAGAAGACCTACGGCTCCCTCTGTGCCGCTAAAGAAACTGGGTCGACAATCCATAAAGGTCTTGAAAGGGCATGCGCGAGGCTGAACAGGTTGACCTGTCGCGTGAGAAAGAAGGGATAAGGTTAAGAACGACAAAGAGTCATGAAAGTAGGATCTAAACATCCTAGGATAAGTCGAAATGGCAGGCTTTATGTCACACCCCGGCCGCGTAAAACAACAAACCGCGGCGGAAACGCCGGGGAGGTGAGTGGCGACAGAATTATTGTTTCAACAACCATGGCAATTAAAGTTATGTATTATTAAAATTAAAGTTACATTGTCTTTGAGTTCAAACTAAACTAACATAATAACTGTCTTTTAAGTCACTAAGGCCCGAGTCCGCCTAAGTGAAGCACAAACACCCTTATGCATTAGCACCTGAAACACATGTAAAAATAGGTACGTCAGCATAAAAATGCCTGTGAGATACATACGTTTTGTTTATGCAGATTCATGACTAGTATTTGAAAGAAGTGTTTAATAAAATGTAGTCATGAACCTTGTAAGATGTTTTTCTTTGTAAAATCATGTGAAAATCGATATGAAAATCAAATGATAATGAATGAACAATGCATGGTTAAATAAATAACCAAGTGAAAATGAATTTGTATAAAATGTGTAATTTGTAAGACAATGTCATGTTTTTGTATAAAATGTTCATGTCTTGTCCAAGTGGTTTATATAACGCAACGATGTATAATACGATAAAAGCACTTATATATAGGAAGTACCAGCTGCGTATCCACCATGCTTTTATCATATAACACATAGCCCCGTTACATAAATCACTTAACAATAACCAACCAAAATGTCTTGTTTCATGTCAAAAATGTGTATGTGTAAACCATGTACAATGTTATGTGTGAAATGTTTCATGTATAACCAAATGAAATGCATAGCAAGTAGGAAATCATCTACTTAAACTATGTGATGATGTCAATGTATAAACTGTGTCATGCATGGTGAATAACTAGAAGTTACTCAACCCCATAGTAAAAATGTACAAGACAATGTTTTTGAATAAACCTAAGTTTAAATCAAATGTTATGTTTTGCAGAAAAACAATGCTTTATGATTACAAACATTTATGCAGTAATGTTAATCGCATACATTCAAGCCTTGCGACTGTGGCGACAAACCCTTAAACGAATTAAAGGTTTATCTAAATTATGTTGTCGGATTCTGTCATCCCCAACTTCCAAACAAACCCAGGAAGTCGGAAACGGGAGTTGTCAATTCCTATGGTACCATTACATAAGTCCGAGCGGCGTAGCTAATGTTAATGAATGTATTATTGTCCCGATTAAACACACCAAATGTCATAACCAATGTAGCATGTGAAAACCATGTACTAAGAATGCTAAGTAAACATGCCTAGTAGAAATGTTCATGTAAAACAATGTGCTAGCATGTTAAGTAAACATACATAGCGGAAATGTCATGTAAAACAATGTGTTCCATATGCTAAGTAAACATATGCAACAAATGTGTAACAAATCAATGTGCTAGCATGCTTAACATACATAGCAAAACACAATGGAAAACATGTACTATAAGTGTACTAGGTGAAACTAACATGTTTATGTCATAAAAGCATGAAATGCACAAAAGTAACATGTATGTACATGTGTATCACCCCAAAATATTTGAAAACGGTAAAAGAGGGGAACTATGTACTCACTTGGGATTGCTAATTAGTCTTGAGAATAAGACCAATTTAGGCTCCAAGGGTCACGGAATCAACCGGCACCTAATATAGGTAACTATGTTAATAAATCGGCTCCTAAATCGGGAGATAGGATAGAATGAGGTTCTATAAATCAAATGAGTAATTGAACTCATATGGTATGATTTAATAGTCCCAACATTCTGATTGGAAAGCCTAGCTAAGTGCTTTTGACCCGTTTCGACACATTATGGTAACATAAGTTACTATAAGGCGTCGTTAGCGTAAAACTATGTTTGGATGGTTAACTATGTGCTATGCCAAGTCTTACATGCCCAATTATCCCTAAACATGTTACTAAATCAGATTATAAGTCAAAAATATGTTCACATAGTCAAAATACGGATTTATGCTTCAAAAGGGCATTTTGGTCATTTCCTATGGGCATACAAGCTAACTAGCAAATGACTAACCAATCCTAGGTGATCATAAGGTATAACCTCAGTGGTTATTACCTATGAAACTATGATCACTAACTAAGCTTGGTCGGATCCTAAAGATCGACCAAACGGGTCGGGTTCGGAAGTATAAGCGGTTGTTTAGACCGCTTACCTTACGACCCTAAACAAGCACAAACTAATAGTGTCGAGTTAGACATGTCAAAACATGTCTAACCTACTGATTTGGTATCAAAACAAAGTGTTTTGATACCCTAAAGTAGTTTCGTTGCAAAATGCGTGCTAAAACGCATTTTGACCGAAACTTTGACTCGACACTACAACTAGCTAACGTGGTAATCAACAGCTATAACCGCGAAGGATTATAACTATCGTGATTACAATCACGTTTCAAAGTTCAATTGAACTTTGACTTGAACAATTGATGGTCAAAACCGAAAGTCAAACTGTTGGCCAAACGTTTGACTTTCTGCACTACATAAGGAAAAAGCCAAAAAAATAATGAAAGAATGCTCACTAAGGGTCCTTGCTATCTTTTCTACAAGAAGACAAAGTCCCAAATCAGCTTAGGGGAGCTCCAAAGCAGATGTGAAGAGGAGAGAATGAGAATGAGCAAGGAATGAAGTGAATGGATGGGCTATTTATAGTTGTGGTGATGCTCTAGAATCATTACAAGTGGTTTGCTTGGTCATTAAGCATTAAATCCTAGCCATACATGTGTTTAGGGACAGCTAGCATGGCTTGGAGATGTGTTAACTTGGTCACTACACAAAGAATTTACCAAAACAGCCCCTGAATTTGCAAACAGCAGCCAAAAACACACTTTCTGGTTACTGGCACCCTAATGCGGCCCGCCTGGGATATGGGAGGGGGCTCACGCGGGCCGCCTGACCTTCCCAGATCAGCCAAAGTTTCAAAAATGGCAGCTTTAGTCCCTGCATGCATTCGAGTCCATTTCAGGCCTTTTTGACCCCCGTTAAGCCATTTTCAAGGCTCCACAAGGTCAATAAAGTTTAGAGGACTCAAAATATGCTTGGAACACTCTCGGATGTCGGCTCGTTTGGGCATACGGTCTCGTTGTTCGTTAAATTACGACGAAACTCAAACGGACGTAAAAACGAACCAAATTGAGCGACGAATGGAATTTTTGCATGCCGATCACTAAAATAAAAAATATTTTAGTGTGTACAAAAATTTTGGATGTCCAAATGTGGCCAGAATGTAAGATATGCGCGAAAATGCAAACTTACGCCGTTTTTGACACTTTTAGCCCCTGTAAGATCATATAAACATGTTTTCGCACACCGAACCTATCAAAGCTTCTTTCTAAGCCATGTTTAGGTTATATATGGTATGTTTAACTTATGATCAAGTTCTGGACTGTACGTTGCCTTACGAAACGGCAGACTTTTGCAAGTTGACGCAAATAGTCCCTGAGAGCGAATAAACTTGTTTTTGCCATACCAAAGCCTTCAAAACTTATTTCTAAGTTATGTAAAGGTTATTTAAGGTATGTTAAGTCTATGATGATGTTCCGGAGTGTTTATCGCGTTTTACTGATCATGTTAACGCATCAGTTCGCGTATAACTTTCCAGAAATTGATATAGAGTTCAAAATCGATCAAAAATCAACATGGGCACAAAACCAAACATAAATGACAAACATTGGGATCAAAACACACTGTTTTAGTAATATTGTATTGTTCAGAGTTTGTAAAATGATATCACAAGCACAGATGTCACAGTCTCCCCTACTTCAGGAAATTTCGTCCCGAAATTTATTTAGAGGAAACTTGTGAGAATAGATGCGGATATTTCGCTTTCATCTGATCTTCACGTTCCCAAGTAAACTCTGGGCCACGTTTAGATTCCCAGCGAACTTTGACCAACTTAATTCGTTTGCCCTTCAACTGTTTAAATGAACGGTCCACTATCTCCACAGGTTTCTCAACAAAGTGCATCGTGTTATCAACACGAATTTCATCAAGTGGTATGTGGAGGTTCTCATCAGCTAAACACTTTCTGAGGTTGGACATGTGGAATGTTGGATGAACATTTCCAAGTTCAGGAGGTAGCTCTAATCTGTAGGCTACTTTTCCGACTCTTTCAACGATCTTGAATGGTCCAACATAGCGAGGTGAAAGTTTTCCTTTCTTTCCAAATCTAATCACACCTTTCCAAGGGGATACCTTGAGTAGGACGTGATCACCAACTTGGAATTCCAAGGGCTTGCGTCGTCGATCCGCGTAACACTTCTGACGGCTTCTAGCTGTCTGAAGGTTTTCACGAATCTTCTTGACCTTATCTGTAGTCTCTAGAATGAGTTCAGGTCCAGTAAGCTGAGCTTCACCTATCTCATTCCAGCAGACCGGTGAACGACATTTTCGACCGTATAAAGCTTCGAAAGGAGCCATATTGATGCTAGAGTGATAACTGTTGTTGTAGGAGAATTCGATCAAAGGTAGATGCGAATCCCAACTACCACCAAAGTCAATCACACACGCTCTAAGCATATCCTCCAGTGTCTGGATTGTTCTCTCAGATTGACCATCTGTCTGCGGATGGTATGCTGAGCTCAAATGAAGTTGAGTACCCATGGCAGATTGCATGGTTCTCCAAAAGCGAGATGAGAATCGAGCATCTCTGTCAGATATAATGTTCAAAGGAACACCATGTCGAGATCCAATCTCATCAACATAGATCTTGGCAAGATCGTCAGCAGATAAACTCTCACGGATCGGCAAGAAATGTGCTGACTTTGTAAGACGATCAACAACAACCCAAATGGCGTCATGACCCTTCTTAGTGCGCGGTAACTTGGTAATGAGATCCATAGAAATGTTTTCCCATTTCCAAACCGGAATCTCTGGTTGCTCCAATAATCCAGAGGGATGTTGATGTTCTGCCTTAACCTTAAGGCAAGTAAGGCATTTTGAAACATATAAGGCAATGTCTTTCTTCATACCCGGCCACCAATACTGGGTTCGAAGATCCTTATACATTTTGTCTGCACCAGGATGAATAGAATAACGAGACTTGTGAGCTTCATCCATAAGCAAGGTGCGAAGATTGTCTATCTTGGGACCCACAAACGTCCCATGTAATAGAATATCCCAAAATCTCTCAGTTCAAGCTCAGGATAGTATGACACGGTATCTCTTTACCCATCAAGTCATGTGTAACACAAGTATGTTGAGCCTGAATTATGCGAGATTGAATGTCAGATCGAACCTGAACACAGTGAAGCTTGACACGTTCCTTACGACTCAATGCATCAGCCACGACATTCGCCTTACCAAGAAGGTAGCGAATTTCGCAATCGTAGTCGTTTAGGAGTTCTACCCAACGTCTTTGCCTCATGTTTAGTTCTTTCTGATTGAAGATGTGCTGGAGACTCTTGTGGTCAGTGAACACTACACACTTTGTACCGTAAAGGTAGTGTCTCCAGATTTTGAGAGCAAAGACTACTGCACCTAACTCAAGATCATGAGTTGTGTAGTTCTTCTCGTGTACCTTCAGCTGTCTTGATGCATAGGCTATAACTTTGTTTCTTTGCATAAGAACGCAGCCAAAGCCTAAATTGGATGCATCACAGTACACGACAAAGTCGTCGTTACCCTCGGGCAAAGATAGAATAGGTGCATCGCAGAGTTTCTGTTTCAAGGTCTGAAAAGCTTCTTCCTGTTTGGATCCCCACTCAAAAGGTTTGCTTTTCTGAGTTAAAGCAGTGAGAGGAACCGCAATTTTGGAGAAGTTTTCGATGAAACGGCGGTAATAACCCGCGAGACCAAGAAATGAACGAACCTCGGTAGGAGTAGTAGGAGTATCCCAATCCTTAATCGCACTGATTTTGGCGGGATCTACATGTATACCTTGTTCGTTGACGATGTGCCCCAAAAATTGAACTTCCTTAAGCCAGAATTCGCACTTGGAGAATTTGGCGAAAAGCTGTTTTTCTTTAGGAGCTCCATTGTAAGACGATGTTGCTCGTGATCCGCACGAGTCTTAGAATAGATCAAAATATCATCAATAAAGATGATGATGAACTTATCCAAATAAGGTTTACAAACCCTATTCATCAAGTCCATGAAAACAGCAGGAGCATTTGTTAAACCGAAAGGCATAATAGTGAATTCATAATGACCATAACGCGTACGAAAAGCTGTCTTGGGAATATCTTCTTCGAGGACTCGAAGTTGATGATACCCAGAACGTAGATCAATCTTTGAAAAGCAAGTAGCACCCTGTAGCTGATCAAAGAGATCATCAATCCGAGGTAGGGGATATCGATTCTTGATAGTAAGCTTGTTAAACTCACGGTAATCAATACACATCCTGAATGATCCATCTTTCTTTTTCACGAATAGGACAGGAGCGCCCCAAGGGGAAAAGCTTGGACGGATGAATCCTTTTTCAGATAGCTCCTGAAGCTGCTTAGACAACTCTTGCATCTCAGACGGTGCAAGACGATAAGGTGACTTAGCAATGGGATTTGCGCCAGGCACAAGATCAATGCGGAACTCAACTTGGCGTACAGGGGGTAAACCAGGTAATTCTTCAGGAAATACCTCTGGATAATCCCGAACGACAGGGATATCTTGGATAGTCTTACCCTTGCCTTTATCCTGTACGACATGTGCTAAGAAAGCAACATACTTCTTTCGCAAGTATTTGCGGGCTTGGGTACAAGACATGAGTTTAACGGGTTTCTCCCCATGAGCTTCTAAGATCTCACCAGTCGAAAGCGGTATACGAACCAACTTCTCAAAACATACCACCTCAGCATGGTACTTCGATAACCAATCCATTCCTACTATAACATCGAAGCTCCCGAGTTGCATTGGTGTGAGATCAATAGGGAAAAGATGGTTATTGAGATTCAACTGGCAATTTCGAAGAACGGAGTCGAGTACAACAGGTTCACCACTAGCTATTTCTACTGTCAAGGGCTTTCCTAGTTTTGTTCTAGTCATCGCAAGCAAAGGCTCGAATGCTAAGGACACAAAACTCTTATCGGCACCCGAATCAAATAGAACAGAAGCAGGATGGTTGTTAACAAAGAACGTACCGTTCACCACTTCGTTATCTGCACGCGCCTCATTGGCATTCAGATTGAAAGCTCTACCACGAGCCGGTGCTTGGTTCGCATTTGCCAACCTCGGGCAGTTGTTCCTGTAGTGGGTCAGATCCCCACAGTTGAAACATGAACCAGGCGGAAAGTGAGGTCGTGAAGGATTCTGGGCAGGGTTTTGTGCAGCTGGGTTCTGATTAAGAGCAAAACGGCAGGTGTTCGCAAGATGACCAGACTTGCCACAATTCGTGCAGATACGGCATTGCATCTGTGGCTGGTGGTGGCTGTTACATCTGTTGCACAGAGGTGCATTCCCAGCATACTGCCTCTTGGCAGCAGGTTGTGCAACCTGATTCTGTGCTGCCTGATTAGGGGCAGTCTGGTTTGTCTGAGCGGTAACAGCAAAATTCTTGGAAGCCTTACGCTTTCTTGATTTCTTAGAAGACTCACCAGTCTTCTTGCCCTTCTGCTCCTTGGTGTCATCAGACTGTTTCTGCTTCTTGTCACCTTTTCTGTGGAGTTTACCCTTCTTGATCTGCGATTCAGTAAGGGTAGCAGCGAGCTCAATGGCCTGTCGGACGGTAGTAGGGTGACTACCAGTGACAATATCCTGAACAGGATCTGGCAAACCTTCTATATACCTCTCATTTGCCTTATCCAAAGGCGTGACCATTGTCGGACAGAGCAAGCTTAACTCCTCATATCTATCAGTGTAAGCCCGGTGTTCACCACTGACTTGCTTCAGATCTTTGAACTCATCTTCGAGTGCCCTCTGCTCGTGTCGAGGACAAAATTCTCTCATCATGAGAGCCCTGAGTTCCTCCCAAGTCTGACCCAAAGCAACATCAGCACCTCTATCTCTCATTACCCCATTCCACCAGGTAAGGGACCTCTTTTGAAATACACTCGAAGCAAACTCGACTTTACGGTTGTTCGGACACTGAACATGGCGAAATGTGCTCTCAAGACTCTCAAACCACTGTAGGAGCCCTGTTGCTCCTTCAGTACCACTAAACTTGAGTGGTTTAGCCGAGTTAAACTGTTTAAAGTTGCACGGAGCAGGTGCATTAACATTGTTATTGATGGCTTGGTTTATTTGAGTTATGAGACCAGGTAGCATAGCAGCCATCTGCTGTGCTATAATAGCTGCCAGTTCGGCATCAGGTTGAGGAACGTTACGTCGAGGAGGCATTCTAAAAGAGGAAACATGAGAGAAAACGAGTGAGATGTGATGAAAATGAGATAACAATAAAATCGACAAAAGCAAGGAAGGTGGTCATTTGTTTGTTACCACAAAGCAAACAAACAACACACGGTGACAAATCAAAGTAAATGAGTCATAATAATGTATTACCGAAGACCTGCTCGCCTATAAGTGAACACTCACCCCAAGAGTTCCCAGGTAAGAGTGACTGGTCCGATACTGCGGATTTGTACGAACACTCTAGCCTTAGACAGAAAACTCAGGGTACAGGCATTCACCCTTCCAGTTTGCACGTGTTCACATTATTTAGACCCAAAACTTTGACGAGATTTTGAAAAATTTGGAAGGCACGAGGCCAAAAAGAAATCATCTAAGGATAGATGATTGATTTCAAAATCATTTTGGAATATTGTGTTCAAGTTTTGGTAATCACCTAAGGATAGGTGACGGGTATTGTTTAAAAATCTAGACACAAGTAATCTTGTGTTAGGGTCCTAAAGTTATAGTCTAGGTCAAAGCATTACTAATAACCTAATTCCCTATAACCATTGGCTCTGATACCAACTCTTCTGTCACACCCCGGCCGCGTAAAACAACAAACCGCGACGGAAACGCCGGGGAGGTGAGTGGCGACAGAATTATTGTTTCAACAACCATGGCAATTAAAGTTATGTATTATTAAAATTAAAGTTACATTGTCTTTGAGTTCAAACTAAACTAACATAATAACTGTCTTTTAAGTCACTAAGGCCCGAGTCCTCCTAAGTGAAGCACAAACACCCTTATGCATTAGCACCTGAAACACATGTAAAAATAGGTACGTCAGCATAAAAATGCCTGTGAGATACATAGGTTTTGTTTATGCAGATTCATGACTAGTATTTGAAAGAAGTGTTTAATAAAATGTAGTCATGAACCTTGTAAGATGTTTTTCTTTGTAAAATCATGTGAAAATCGATATGAAAATCAAATGATAATGAATGAACAATGCATGGTTAAATAAATAACCAAGTGAAAATGAATTTGTATAAAATGTGTAATTTGTAAGACAGTGTCATGTTTTTGTATAAAATGTTCATGTCTTGTCCAAGTGGTTTATATAACGCAACGATGTATAATACGATAAAAGCACTTATATATAGGAAGTACCAGCGGCGTATCCACCATGCTTTTATCATATAACACATAGCCCCGTTACATAAATCACTTAACAATAACCAACCAAAATGTCTTGCTTCATGTAAAAAATGTGTATGTGTAAACCATGTACAATGTTATGTGTGAAATGTTTCATGTATAACCAAATGAAATGCATAGCAAGTAGGAAATCATCTACTTAAACTATGTGATGATGTCAATGTATAAACTGTGTCATGCATGGTGAATAACTAGAAGTTACTCAACCCCATAGTAAAAATGTACAAAACAATGTTTTTGAATAAACCTAAGTTTAAATCAAATGTTATGTTTTGCAGAAAAACAATGCTTTATGATTACAAACATTTATGCAGTAATGTTAATCGCATACATTCAAGCCTTGCGAGTGTGGCGACAAACCCTTAAACGAATTAAAGGTTTATCTAAATTATGTTGTCGGATTCTGTCATCCCCAACTTCCAAACAAACCCAGGAAGTCGGAAACGGGAGTTGTCAATTCCTATGGTACCATTACATAAGTCCGAGCGGCGTAGCTAATGTTAATGAATGTATTATTGTCCCGATTAAACACACCAAATGTCACAACCAATGTAGCATGTGAAAACCATGTACTAAGAATGCTAAGTAAACATGCCTAGTAGAAATGTTCATGTAAAACAATGTGCTAGCATGTTAAGTAAACATACATAGCGGAAATGTCATGTAAAACAATGTGTTCCATATGCTAAGTAAACATATGCAACAAATGTGTAACAAATCAATGTGCTAGCATGCTTAACATACATAGCAAAACACAATGGAAAACATGTACTATAAGTGTACTAGATGAAACTAACATGTTTATGTCATAAAAGCATGAAATGCACAAAAGTAACATGTATGTACATGTGTATCACCCCAAAATATTTGAAAACGATAAAAGAGGGGAACTATGTACTCACTTGGGATTGCTAATTAGTCTTGAGAATAAGACCAATTTAGGCTCCAAGGGTCACGGAATCAACCGGCACCTAATATAGGTAACTATGTTAATAAATCGGCTCCTAAATCGGGAGATAGGATAGAATGAGGTTCTATAAATCAAATGAGTAATTGAACTCATATGGTATGATTTAATAGTCCCAACATTCTGATTGGAAAGCCTAGCTAAGTGCTTTTGACCCGTTTCGACACATTATGGTAACATAAGTTACTATAAGGCGTCGTTAGCGTAAAACTATGTTTGGATGGTTAACTATGTGCTATGCCAAGTCTTACATGCCCAATTATCCCTAAACATGTTACTAAATCAGATTATAAGTCAAAAATATGTTCACATAGTCAAAATACGGATTTATGCTTCAAAAGGGCATTTTGGTCATTTCCTATGGGCATACAAGCTAACTAGCAAATGACTAACCAATCCTAGGTGATCATAAGGTATAACCTCAGTGGTTATTACCTATGAAACTATGATCACTAACTAAGCTTGGTCGGATCCTAAAGATCGACCAAACGGGTCGGGTTCGGAAGTATAAGCGGTTGTTTAGACCGCTTACCTTACGACCCTAAACAAGCACAAACTAATAGTGTCGAGTTAGACATGTCAAAACATGTCTAACCTACTGATTTGGTATCAAAACAAAGTGTTTTGATACCCTAAAGTAGTTTCGTGCAAAATGCGTGCTAAAACGCATTTTGACCGAAACTTTGACTCGACACTACAACTAGCTAACGTGGTAATCAACAGCTATAACCGCGAAGGATTATAACTATCGTGATTACAATCATGTTTCAAAGTTCAATTGAACTTTGACTTGACCAATTGATGGTCAAAACCGAAAGTCAAACTGTTGGCCAAACGTTTGACTTTCTGCACTACATAAGGAAAAAGCCAAAAAAAGAATGAAAGAATGCTCACTAAGGGTCCTTGCTATCTTTTCTACAAGAAGACAAAGTCCCAAATCAGCTTAGGAGAGCTCCAAAGCAGATGTGAAGAGGAGAGAATGAGAATGAGCAAGGAATGAAGTGAATGGATGGGCTATTTATAGTTGTTGTGATGCTCTAGGATCATTACAAGTGGTTTGCTTGGTCATTAAGCATTAAATCCTAGCCATACATGTGTTTAGGGACAGCTAGCATGGCTTGGAGAAGTGTTAACTTGGTCACTACACAAAGAATTTACCAAAACAGCCCCTGAATTTGCAAACAGCAGCCAAAAACACACTTTCTGGTTACTGGCACCCTGATGCGGCCCGCCTGGGATATGGGAGGGGGCTCACGCGGGCCGCCTGACCTTCCCAGATCAGCCAAAGTTTCAAAATGGCAGCTTTAGTCCCTGCATGCATTCGAGTCCATTTCAGGCCTTTTTGACCCCCGTTAAGCCATTTTCAAGGCACCACAAGGTCAATAAAGTTTAGAGGACTCAAAATATGCTTGGAACACTCTCGGATGTCGGCTCGTTTGGGCGTACGGTCGCGTTGTTCGTTAAATTACGACGAAACTCAAACGGACGTAAAAACGAACCAAATTGAGCGACGAATGGAATTTTTGCATGCCGATCACTAAAATAAAAAATATTTTAGTGTGTACAAAAATTTTGGATGTCCAGATGTGGCCAGAATGTAAGATATGCGCGAAAATGCAAACTTACGTCGTTTTTGACACTTTTAGCCCCTGTAAGATCATATAAACATGTTTTCGCACACCAAACCTATCAAAGCTTATTTCTAAGCCATGTTTAGGTTATATATGGTATGTTTAACTTATGATCAAGTTCTGGACTGTACGTTGCCTTACGAAACGGCAGACTTTTGCAAGTTGACGCAAATAGTCCCTGAGAGCGAATAAACTTGTTTTTGCCATACCAAAGCCTTCAAAACTTATTTCTAAGTTATGTATAGGTTATTTAAGGTATGTTAAGTCTATGATGATGTTCCGGAGTGTTTGTCGCATTTTACTGATCGTGTTAACGCATCAGTTCGCGTATAACTTTCTAGAAAGCGATATAGAGTTCAAAATCGATCAAAAATCAACATGGGCACAAAACCAAACATAAATGACAAACATTGGGATCAAAACACACTGTTTTATTAATATTGTATTGTTCAGAGTTTGTAAAATGATATCACAAGCACAGATGTCACACTTTACCTCCTGGTTGGGCTGCTAAACCTTCAGCAACCCGTTCGTTAATTAAGGTTGTCAGTTGAGCCTGAGCCAAGTTGAGGCGTCCACTCATAATCTTCACATCCAGAAAACACAAGTGAGAACGATGACGTAGGAGTGCGAAAAAGGATGACAGAAGAGAGTGAGCACATAAGGTTTCAGGAAACAGTTGAATGTCAAAGACAACACATTAGGGCTAATAGACACCATGCTACTACCCTAACTAGGCATACCATAAACAACACACCATGCAAAATGAAACTATCAAGTAGGCAATATAAACATAAGTCATATCACCTAAAGTGTTGAGCCTTGAACATGGAGCGTAGCGTTGTTGTGGATCGTTGGGCACTGAGCAGGTTATAGTTTGGTTTTTGTCAAAAAGATTTCCCCCTTTTTAAAACCCAGTTCACTATAACCAATGGCTCTGATACCAATCTGTCACACCCCCAAAATCCACAAGCGGAGTATCACCGCGAGGCGTGTGACTGACCAGGATCATACCACTAATCATACTGAACGATAAGTAAAATAAAGTAAAACCATCACAATCCAAACGTTTAGTGTTTACGAAAAGCAATATCCCAAACCAAGTTTAAGTGTTAGCGGAAGCATAAAGTTTAAAACCCATTAATAGTTCAAAAACATAACGTTTAATGTTAGGAACCTAACAGTTGGTTCCTTGCCACAACGACCACTCCTCGTGCAAGCTCCAACCATGTACCTAACGACCTTCAAAGCATGCAGTAGTGTGTCAACATAAAGTTGGCGAGTTCACTGTTGTTCTGTTTAGTGTTATTCCAAAAACCATAAGTTGTTAAGTTCCTTTGTTCTTTATAAAAACATGCCATGGGGGCTACCCCACTGTTTTATACCACTAGACCCGTACCACACCAACTACTGACTGTAGTTATGTTGAGTGCCCCAAGTCAATGTCTATCATCATTGACTAAGTGCCAAAGTATATTAGTCCACTCCCATCCTCTGCGGCACGGTGTGAGGCTTGTCAAACCTAATAGCGCTATTTAACTAATACCCCATTCGCCATTGGCCCGGCGATTAAGTCGGTATAAAAATGAGTTGGGACTTTAAGATAGAGTTGTTGTCTAGTATGCTTAAGACATGTATTATAACAGTTGTCGTCCTTCACCAGAAGGACGGGTTGTACGTATTCTACCCAAGGAGAATACATAGGTTGCATCCCACCCAAGGGGGATAGTTGTTGTTTGACCCATTCCCAAACCACCGGGAATCACATGCTTTTAAGAAAAGTGTGAACTCACCTTAGATTAGCTCGGCAGATAAAGGTCACTTGAGCTAATGTGGTCAACCACGTCCTATTATGGTTACCATATAAGTCAGGTTCATATTCAAGTAGTAAGCACAAAGTTCTACACGTATTCTAACACGTTGCATAAGCAATGATCATCACATTATGCATAGAAAGTATAACAGTAACATATAAGTGCACGTTTAAGGCCCAAGTGTGCGGGTTCCAATTCAGTGCGGCTCAGTTAAGTTAAGTATCGAGACCATGAGGTCTCGAGTCGCAACTAGAGATCTCGAGTCGAGATCATGAGGTCTCGAGTTGTAGTCCAGATGGTCTCGGGTCGAGATTAGGGGGTTTCGGGTCATGCATTACAAGTCGAGACCATGAGGTCTCGAGTCGAAATCGGACCTGCAACCAGGCTGTCTCGTGTTCTCTTGTTTGGTGATGGTTGGTCTCGATTCAGAACCAAGAGGTCTCGACTCGCAACCTCGGTCGAAACCATGAAGATGTAACTGATTTCCTTTTTAATTGCCCATTATTCTCGTAACAGCAGTTATCACATTTGGAAAGTTTCAATCGAATCAAACAGCAATCATTTAGCAATTATACACATTCATACAATCAAATTTATGAACAACAATTAACCTAATCAATCAACATTCAAAATGTTCTGATCGGATCCTTAGAACAGTGGTTTCAACATTATCATGCAACCCTAATCATTCTGTCATTTGATAACAATAGCAATCAACCCATCACCGATCGAATTGGATTAAACCACTCAAACATATCAACTAATGTTCATCATCATCGAATCATATATTCAAAGTGTCCCTGTCGAAACCCCTAAGATTCATGCAACTCTAGTTATCAAAACCATTCATGCGATCCAGACACATACATTCAAATCCGGTTCATGTAAACATATGGTTCATTATCATGAGCAGATCATCCGTTAAAACACATCATTCATGGTATAATTCATGTTTACCAAAGTTTTCTAGTAACCCTAGATCATATCAACTCATAACAAATAATTTAATGAACATCAATTTAATTATGTTAGCATACTAACCGAGATGAAGAGAATGATGCTCGAAACAAATGAGGGCTTCGAATGAACAAGGGGCTTCGAGAGAGGGGAGGGCTGCCGTCGAGTAAGAGAGAGGGAAAGAGGTTATGGTTTTGTGTGTTTTGTGTAATGAGAGGATAATGAGAAAACCAACACACACCCTTAGTGTATGCGCATACATACTAGTCGGGCCTAGCCTTGCTACAAATTCAAGGCCTGAGTGATTGGGCTGAGAATAAAAGCACGAGAGGAAAAGGAGTGTGCGGTTGTGAGTGAGTGTGTGACCCGAAGGTGCAGTGTGACCCAATACTTACACATACATACTAACAACATTCACATAACACATATACATAAACAATTCATAACCATTCAATTACAATTAGACATGTCAATTATTCAAATAACGTACACATAACGTACATCGAAGCACAAAGAAAAGGCTCTTGAAATACGAGTTGTCACACTTTTTGTGTTGAATAATACTTTTAACATGTTGCAGGTTGATAATGATTCGTGATGAAATCTAGTAGGGATGACTTAGAAACGCATATTGAAATTACTAGACTTAGTTACTTTATTTTGTTGAACTTTGTTGTATTTGCCTTTCAATGTTGTATTTTGAATTCATGTTGTACTTCACAACTATTGATATGATATGAAATTGGTTTTGAATTAAATCATTGTCACATAGTGTTATGAAGTCTTTGAACAATCTCATTTTCGTCTCACTCCGATGTTTCCGCCATCGGTTGGGGTGTGAGACTTTGGTTGGTAGCTACTTCCTCTTCATCGAATTGGTCATTAGGTTCTTCCGTATCAGGTGGCTCAACTTCATCTTCCAACAAGGGGTTGTCATTGCCGATTGGATACTTTATTGCATTATTTATGTTAAAAGTTCGTTTGTCGACCCCAAGTTTTGTGGGAAGATCTTGATTTTTGTTTTTAATCAAAGCTTGATGGGTTTTTAGAAAAGATTGTCCCAACAAGAGCGGAGCATCATCTAAGTGACAAAGTCGGTTGGTACAATCGTTTGTTTTGTTTGAATGAGAACGTGCTCAGCCACTCCCGTAGCATTTTTATTTTTTCGATTAGCCAAAAAGATTGGAATTTTAATTGGAAGAAAATCGCCAATGCCTATTCTTTCAAAAATGTAGCTTGGCATTATATTAATGCAAAGATCTTTATCAATTAAATGTTACTAATATAGATGTTATGAAAAAAACAAGTTGTCGGCTTTGTGTTTAATTCATTTTGATCATCTTGTATTAGCGAAGTTTGATCTTTAGTTAATTTAATACTTACCATCCCTTTAAGGTTAGTTTTGTGTTTAACTCTTTTAAGAACATAGCATGAGATAGAACCAAACTATGATTTTCAAAAGAAGGTTTTAAGATGTGTATTTCTTGGAGGTCCTTTTGTTCCTCTTCGAAATTTACCTTTGAGAACTTACCTTCCGAATGGCTTGGTTCGGGTTTTTCATGTGTTAATTCTTCTCGAGTGGTTCTTCCTTTGTTGGCTCTTGAGGTTTCACCTCTTCTACTATTACCTCTTTTGTGCAAATGGCTTATTCTCATGCACGAGATTGTTTGATCAAGAACTCTAAGTTCTTGAGGCAGTATGAGGCTTTCGGCTTCGGGAACCATTGTGGGTGGTGTCTCGTACGTTTCAAACGTTGGAGTATCCCAATCAAAATTTGATTTTGGAAGCTCAACCTTGGTTCCTCATATGTTGTATATGAGGTTGATGGTCGAAAGAGGTAACAATTTTGTACCGAGTGAGATTTACCGCAAAAAGTACAATATGGTTCCTCATAATCATCATGACCATAGTAATCATAATCTCCCAGGTAATAATCCATTGTTTGGATAGTACTCAGAAGATTACGGCTTCCGGAAATTAAAAATTTTTTAAACACAGAAGGTTTACACAGTCCCACGACTTATGAACATGGCCCCGTGCTGCAAGCTGTTTTTAATTCGGTACTGGGCGTTTTATATACAGCCCCGTGTCGAATGAAACACGGCCCGTGTGAGCCTTCTGCAGAAAAAGTCTTTCAGCTATTGTAGTCAAGACACAGCCCCGTGTTAGTACAGCACGACTGATGTGCGTGTGGTGTGATATATTTTTATATATATTTTTAGCCCTTTTTTAACCACTTTAGTCAAGTTTTATATTAATAAAACACGATATTTACTAACACCAAACACACATATGGGCAAGTGCACCCATCGTGAGCGTAGTATAGTGTTGGTAAGATACCGAGGTCGTCCAAGGACACAAGAGCTTTTAATACAGGTTTATCCTCAACGTCTAATCAAATCAAAAATTTAGAAAAAGGTTTTAAACTAGAAAATAAAAACTAAAATGCTGAAAAATAAAAACAAAATAAAAAACAGATAGACAAGATGAATCACTTGGATCCGACTCGCCTTTAGTGTAACCTTTGATTATTTCTGCACTTTTGCACTTTTTAAGAGATTATCTTATTTATTGTAGTAGGCCCCTCTTTTGAAGGTGACGTTACCCTCAACCCAGTAGTTTGAGTCAGCAAGGATACAATCCTAAAGGGTCGGATTATTGAAAGATAATTAATTAAGTTATTAATGCATAATGTGGTAGGCCCCTCTTTTGAAGGTGACGTTACCCTCGGCTAAGTAGTCTGAGTCAGCAGGGATACAGTCCTAGGTAACCGGGTTAAAGTTTTACTAGTAGCTTACATATGAGGGGATCAAAGAGTTTGGACCCCCGCCATCCAATACCATTGGGCATTGAAGGAGGTCCTACTAAATTTGACCTAGGTCCTTGCAGGATCTATACACTGAACAATGGCAAGACTCTTACCAAACCATTCCCATAACCCCCAACCAGGTAGCCAACATATCTCCATATAGACCGTGGAGATATAAATGGTGAAAATCTTTTATTTTATATAGACAGTAAAATAATGCCAAGACACCACGGACAAATGATAAGGAGGAATCACCTTCAACATATGAAACTAGTTATTAAAGTCATTAATACATAACCAAATAAAAAGTGCGAAAAGATTAAAAATAAAAAGTATTAAACTAAATGCTTGTCTTCACCAAGTGATGTAAGAGACTTAGGCAAACATGGCCTTTGATTGTCAAGAACTCTTACGATCAATCTTGGATCCCGAGACTACTCACACACTCTATGATGGATGATGGATAATAGTGGTGGATGATGGTGTTGTGGTGGTGGTGGAGTATGGGTGAAGTGTGAGAGAGGTGGTGTGCCAAGGAATGATTTGCAAGTGAGCCAAGCACCCCTATTTATAGCCTGAACAGAAGCTCGGGAACGGCCCCGTGTCCATTGGGCACGACCCCGTGTCCATCCCTCTTCTCTTTCTTCACTAATTGCAGTTTGCCTGGATTAGTTGACCACGCCCCCGTGTCCGTTGGGCACGACCCCATGTGCAGAAGCGTATCTGTACTATCAAGATTTCCTCAGATTCTGCGAATCTTAGAGTTGACCATGGCCCCGTGTCCGCTGGACACGCCCCCGTGGTGGGTGATAGAAGCTTCTACAACTTTATCTTTTCTGCTAACACTTGGGCACGCCCCCGTGCTCATTGAGCATGGGGCGTGTTCAGCCTTCTGTTCTCTTGTTTTTGCTTGGGAAGATGCTGTCGGGGGGTCGGGCATGCCACGTTTGTTCCTTTTCTTGTATTTATGTTAGATTTAGTTGCCTTTTTGCTTCTTTTGTTCATTTGAGCTCATTTAATCCTGAAAATACAAAAGGAAGACAAAAACACACTTTTTCCAACATTAGTACTAAAAATGGTTAGTTTTATGCCACAATTGATATAATTTATATGTTGCATTTTGTACACATCAAATACCCCCACACTTGAATCTTTGCTTGTCCTCAGGCAAAACTCTTTATAATGTGGCTTTTCACTCCTAAATGGAATGGGTAGAAGAGAATGTTTTTGGGCTTGTCATAGAGTGTCGGGATTCCAAGATTTTTATTCGGTTTTATTTTTATTTTATTTACAATCTTATTCGTCGTGATTTATTTAAAACATTACATAAGATAAATTACTTATTTGGGCATAACATGCCTTTTTAAAATTCTATTTATATACAAGTCCACATACCTCACGGGAGATCACTCAACACTCGGCCAAAAATGTATTTTTGTGAAACACTCGAGACCGGCATGGAACTTACTCCTACCATAAGCTTGCCAAGCAATCAATCCTCCTCCTTTTTAACTATATACCTTTGTTAGTATCAAGAGGACTTTTGGGGTGAAGGGTTAGGCTTGGGTTAAAGGTAGGTGGTTGGGTTAGTGGTTAGTAGAAAAAGGGTGAAAGGTGTAAAAAGCATCGGTTTTCGTAAGACTTTTTATTTTTCATAACTTTTTATTTTGATGAAGCATTTCTTTAAACAAATTTGTTTTTGATAAACTTATTTGTTTATTTCTTTTTGCTTCATCATTACCATTTTTTTTTGATAAGGAAGTCATAAGAAAAAACCAAGCTTTGTTACTAAAATAAAGGGTTTAAAATGAAAAAGGTTTTTGGTGGGTAAAAAGGGTGTTTGTTTTGGGTTAAGAAATGAAAAGGTTTAGGCTCAAAGGGGTTAACTAGGGGGATTTTGGGTAGGTGGTAAAAAAAGAAAAATAATGGTGTAGAAATAAAAAGGGTTAGTCCTAATGCCTCCATCATTTACTTACTTGGGTTTAAGTTGGTAAGGACCGGGAATGTATCGTCGTGGCAAGTTCTAGAGTTGTAAGAAACCAAGCGGCTATTCACACAAGTAACGAAAAATGAGCATTTAGTTTAAAGATATGTATTTATATGCTCAATAAAGGCTCAAACTCACTTTTGTGGGAATGGGTTTTTATGTGATCAAGTATATATATTCAATTTTTAACTAGATTTGTCATGCCGTTTCATAATTTTCTTATGTTGGTTCTTTTTATCACGACGCTGTCGGTTGTAAATTTGTAAAAATATCACCTTTTTTAAATCTTGTTATTCCGAACTTAACTCAAGACAAGTAAAAAAAATTTCTTTTTGAAAAAAAATTTGGGGTGATTAGCGGTTCCAATAGAGTTTTGTGTAAGGCTTGTGATTAGGACTTGCAAAAATTCAAGGTTTAGCATCCCCCCACACTTAAATTACACATTGTCCTCAATGTGTCCCAAAAATAAGTTTTTAGGTTGATTGAATGTGTAAAAAGGTATGAAAAAGCAAAAATCTATGTTACTGGGCGTCTGGAGACGGCCCCGTGCTCGTTGAGCATGACCCCGTGTTCAGATCGCCAGTAACAGAAATTGGTAAAAAAGAAAGAGAAGCCTGGGCATGGGGCTGTGTTCAGCAAGCACGCCCCATGTCCAGTTACCTGAACTGGGCATTTCTTGCAAATTGTGCAGCACGTGGTCGTGTTGGGTGGACACGGCCCGTGCTGAACTTGCTGTAACGAAGAAAAAATTTTCGGGCGGTTCTGTTTTTGTGCATGGGGTGTTGGTGCAAATTTCTCTTGGTATCCTTCACCATCTTGAGTGTGTTTTTATCCATAACAACATCATCCCAACACCAATTTAACTAAAACCATCATTTATTAAAATAACACATTACATAAAGTCCTAGAAAATTAAAAACAAAGCAGAAAAATAAAGGTTAAAGGTCCTAAATTAGATAGGTCAAGTGATACATAAAATCATCCTAAAGAGTTCTACTTTTTTTCATCAAAATTCCAGAAATAGCTTTCTGGTTTAGTAGAACTCCGAGCCGAGAGGTGTTCCCTAGATGTTGTTTAAAGCCATTCTTCTATTTCCCTAGGGCGGAAGAAGGCAGCTTCATTCTCCTCCAACATCTTGCGGAGGGGGAGTAGCACCAACTGGGACCCCTTGTAGTACGTTGCGAGGAGGCCCTGAGTGTATGGTTACCACTCGGCAGGTATGATGACTTCAGGCACCACATTCCATGCCCTTTGGGTGATGATTGGTACCAAAGGAGGAGATGCGAGAATGATCAACCTTTGGTGCAAAAGGTTGACCTCTCGAAGATATCCTTCTAGTCCCACCGTTAAGTGATTGATACAGTCGACCAATGCTTCTTCCACCCCCGTCATTTCATCAATAGCCTCTCTTAAAGCGTAAACATAGTTTACAAGAGAGTCCTCCGCCGTTGATGACCTCCTCCCCTGTCGGTTGTTCCTTGATTGCGATGAAGATGTTCCACTAGTTCTGCTCGCCATTCTAAGAAAACAGACTGAAAAGGTTTCAATTTTTATTTGGACAGTACCTCGGACATGGCCCCGTGTTCAATGAACACGGCCCCGTGTTCAGCTGTCTGCAGGTTTTTTAGAACAAGGAATCTTGGAGTTTTAAATTATTTTTCCAATTTATAAGGTACTTTTAAGCAAAAATAATTTAAAATAGAGTTTTATAACTTATTTTAAACAAGATTCCTTGAATAATAACCTTGCAAACATTACAATAAAGCTTGGAATCATGATGATTTCAAGCTCTAATGGAGGTATTGAGTGAAAATTGAAGAAGAAGGTAATGAACAAAAGTGGAAAAGACAAGATGGTTGTTAAGAACCTTCTTTAGAATATACCTAGGATGGTATGTGTGAAGATCTCACCAGATCTTTGTCTTTGGGGTGGTCCAAATGTGCAGGAATCTTGCTGCATTTATAGAAAATGACAGCACACTGCACACGGCCCCGTGTCGGCTGGACACGGCCCCGTGTGCAGACAAAATCCTGACACATTTTGTCCGTATTCTGACCACAGATTAGACGGGAATCTTTTGGTGGACACGGGGGCGTGTTGACCTGGACACGGCCCCGTGTCTAGAAGCTGTCTTACGGAGTTTGCCTATTTTTAAGAACTTCATCCGGATCGGGCGGTTCCTTACTGGATGGAACAACCCTAAAGTGCCTGAGATACCTTAATTGTTCTAGATTAAGACGAGAACGCAAGAGGTTGTCAGTGAGGGTGATTCCTATGCTAAATGTAGGTGGACAAGTCCAACCCTTTCCCGGGCTCTCGTTAAAGAAGGTGTATGTCGAATCGCTCGGGTCTATGTATGCATCGAACGAAGTCCATGGGGAGTCCTTCACGGCACAATCGACACAGGGACGACTATCGCTCAAATCTTCTCTAGAATTAGAGGTGATATCGGGAACAACGAAGTTGTTTTTATCCGAATGCGATCTCAATAATTCTAATTGGGCATCATCTTGAGATGAATTGAAATCCATCTCAAATTCTTTTAACCAATTAAGAACTAGATCTTCTAATTGAAATAGTTCATTAAGAAGCATTTCTCCTAGAAGGTCCGGTTGAACACGCATTCGAGGGAGAGATAGGGATTATTTTTACTTTCGCCCATCTTAAGGCTACAGGAAAACAATGGGTCTATTTAGTGGGGCTTGTAATTTAGAAAATAACATTCTAATTCTTTATGATGGCCACCACATATTTGACACCACGTACCATAAGAGTGCCGAAAGTAAAAAATATCAGTATCACTCATGTTTGTGTCAGAAATTACCAACCGTCACGATCTTACGGTTCTGTTTTCAGTAACTGACGCTTGGGCACGGGGCGTGTTGAGTGGGCACGGCCCCGTGTTCAGCTACTGTCTGACTTAAAACAGGATTGCCAGTACCAAAGATTGGGCGGGGGGCGTGTTCAGCGGGCACGACCCTGTGCTGAGTTCTGCAGAAGCTGAAAAATTAAGAAAAATCCTAAAAAAATAGAAAAATAGGAAAAAATGATTAGGCCATTAATTTTAAGCTTTCTTAAAATCCTTGTGTCCCCGGCAGCGGCGCCAAAAAACTGATGTGTGTGTGGTGTGATATATTTTTATGTATATTTTTAGCCTTTTTTAACCACTTTAGTCAAGTTTTAAATTTATAAAACACGATATTTACTAACACCAAACACACATATGGGCAAGTGCACCCATCGTGAGCGTAGTATAGTGCTGGTAAGATACCGAGGTCGTCTAAGGACACAAGAGCTTTTAATACCGGTTTATCCTCAACGTCTAATCAAATCAACAATTTAGAAAAAGGTTTTAAACTAGAAAATAAAAACTAAAATGCTGAAAAATAAAAATAAAATAAAAAACAGATAAACAAGATGAATCACTTGGATCCGACTCGCCTTTAGTGTAACCTTTGATTATTTCCGCACTTTTGCACTTTTTAAGAGATTATCTTAGTTATTGTAGTAGGCCCCTCTTTTGAAGGTGACATTACCCTTAACCCAGTAGTTCGAGTCAGCGAGGATACAATCCTAAAGGGTTGGATTATTGAAGGATAATTAATTAAGTTATTAATGCATAATGTGGTAGGCCCCTCTTTTGAAGGTGACGTTACCCTCGGCTAAGTAGTCTGAGTCAGCAGGGATACAGTCCTAAGTAGCCGGGTTAAAGTTTTAATAGTAGCTTACATATGAGGGGATCAAAGAGTTTGGACCCCCGCCATCCAATACCATTGGGTATTGAAAGAGGTCCTACTAAATTTGACCCAGGTCCTTGCAGGATCTATACACTGAACAATGGCAAGACTCTTACCAAACCATTCCCTTAACCCCCGACCAGGTAGCCAACATATCTCCATATAGACCGTGGAGATATGAATGGTGAAAATCTTTTATTTTATATAGACAGTAAAATAATGCCAAGACACCACGGACAAATGATAAGGAAGAATCACCTTCAACATATGAAACTAGTTATTAAAGTCATTAATACATAACCAAATAAAAAGTGCGAAAAGATTAAAAATAAAAAGTATTACACTAAATGCTTCTCTTCACCAATCGATGTAAGAGACTTAGGCAAACATGGCCTTTGATTGTCAAGAACGCTTACGATTAATCTTGGATCCCGAGACTACTCACATACTCTATGATGGATGATGGATGATGGTGGTGGATGATGGTGTTGTGGTGGTGGAGGAGTGTGGGTGAAGTGTGAGAGAGGTGGTGTGCCAAGGGATGATTTGCAAGTGATCCAAGCACCCCTATTTATATCCTGAACAGAAGCTCGGAAACGGCCCCGTGTCCTTTGGGCACGGCCCCGTGTCCTTTGGGCATGGCCCCGTGTCCATCCCTCTTCTCTTTCTTCATTAATTGCAGTTTGTCTGCATTAGTTGACCACACCCCCGTGTCCGCTGGGCACGACCCCGTGTGCAGAAGCGTATCTGTACTATCAAGATTTCCTCAGATTCTGCGAATCTTAGAGTTGACCACGGTCCCGTGTCCGCTGAACACGCCCTCGTGGTGGGTGATAGAAGCTTCTACAACTTTGTCTTTTCTGCTGACACTTGGGCACGCCCTCGTGTTCATTGAGCACGGGGCGTGTTCAGCCTTTTGTTCTCTTGTTTTTGCTTGGGAAGATGCTGTCGGGGGGTCAGGCATGCCACGTTTGTTCCTTTTCTTGTATTGATGTTAGATTTAGTTGCCTTTTTGCTTCTTTTGTTCATTTGAGCTCATTTAATCCTGAAAATACAAAAGGAAGACAAAAACACACTTTTTCCAACATTAGTACTAAAAAAGGGTTAGTTTTATGCCACAATTGATGTAATTTATATGTTGCATTTTGTACACATCAACGACCCCGTGTTAAGCTACTGTAACTGGGTTTTTTTTTTTTTTTTGTAAAAACGGAAAGAAATTTGAACCGAAAAACTAAAAAAATGATTAGGCCATTGATTTTAAGCTTTCTTAAAATCCTTGTGTCCCGGCAATGGCGCCAAAAACTTGATGTGTTGGAGCGTGTACGGATTTTTGATGTATTTTTTAGTATCTTTTTACCTTTTTATCAACCTTAAAATTTATAAAACAAAATATAGAACTATCACTCTCTACAACACGCTAGGGCAAGTGCACCCATCGTTGGCGTAGTATAGTGATGGTAAGACACCAAGGTCGTCCAAGGACACAAGTGCTTTTAATACCGGTTTATCGTCAATGTCTAATCGACCCAAATTTTAAGAAAAAGTGTTTTATACATGTAAAATAAAGAAAGAAAATAAAATAAATGAAAGAAACAAATAACAAGAAAGAATAACTTGGCTCCAACTTATCTTTTATGTATCCTATGATTATTTCCACACTTTGGGTTTTTTTAAAGATTATCTTAGTTATAGTGGCATGTCCCTCTTTTGGAGGCAACGCTACCCTCGGCCATATTGGTCTAAGTCAGCCTGGATACAGTCCCGCAAGACCGGATTATTGAAAGATAATTAAATAAGTTATTAATGCAAAATGTGACAACCCTCATAATTTTATGTATCCGTACGATTTATTAATGTTAATTAAAGTGCATGATGTCTGTGCTGAATTACTTAACTGCTTTCTGATTACTGCGTCATACCTACATGTGTTTCTTTTTTTAACGTACTAGTCTTGTGCGGAACATTGACTAAATGGTCCTGTGTGCTTTCCTAAGTGTTGGGAATTAAAAATGTTACAAAAAGATACATAAAAGACACTATACGGGATAACTTAGCACTTTAACGGAACGGTATCTAACCAAACAACCGGACACTACCCGAAACACCAAAATTATACTAGAAGCATTGTTTTAACATTACTGAGCTAGTTATGGTCCTCGAACATCATAACACCTCATAAAAGTATCAACTAACTAGAAACATAACTTACACTTGAGATTTAACTAGTAATTAACCAACTTAGTTCAAACCTAATCTACTACCCCCCCCTCATATGATGGTCACCAAGGGGTCCCACCCCATTGATTTCTGTTATATATTTTATTGGATATGTAGAGGTTTTAGGGAACATAATAACCATTAGATCTTGTAATGTCGGGAAGACATTCTTATAAACCAAGAGACCACCATTCTCTTTCTCTCAACCATTCCACAACTTCATCTCCTATCTTCTTCCTTCCCCCATTCTCGGCTCAACCTACATCCATACATACATCCATTTTCATTCTAATATCAAGCATTCTAAGGTGATCTAAGGGTGCAAGGAACATAGTTAAGAAGCTTGGAAGCTTTGGAAGTTGAAGGACCACCACCTAGAGCTTTTATCCATCTCATTTACCATCATCTTCATCCTTGTTTCTTCCCTACCCGTAAGAGCTAGTAGTAAGCTCCTCACAACTTGTTTTTACTTCTAATTTTAGTGGTTAAAAGGTTATGTGATATGTTAATCTTGAAGAACATTAAGAAACAAAAGAAAGAAACATGAACATAAGCTTAAACCTTAAAGAAATCATGTTGTTTACGTGTTGACGTTTTGTTGATTATTGATTGTTGGTAGAAACGATGTTGATCATCATATGATCTTGCTAGATCATGATTAAAAACATAATCTAGCAAGAAGAGAGGATAAACTTTATAAAAGTTAATGGAACATCCTTATGGAAATCATGAACTTGAAAGGATACTTTGTTTTCTTGAAAAATAAAGATCAAAGTATGTTGTTAATCATATAGATCTGAATATTTCATGGATGGCTTCAAAAGAAACCAAGTTAAAAATATAAGTTTCACTAGATCTTGGTTTTTATATAAACAAACTTTATTTTTGGTAGACAAACAAGTGTAGGAACACTTGTGAAACAAGAAAATTTCATAAAGAAACATTTTTAAAAATAATGATCATAAGTTGTAAAGATCCATATTCTTTAAAAATGGAGTTTTTAAAGAAGCAATCGCACTTTAAAGGGTAACAAGACTTACTAAGTACACTAGTAAGTTACTACAAGTTTTTATAAATTTTCAAGTTCATGAGGTGGTAATTTATGATTGTTTTAGCAAGATTGGTAAGTAAAGATTGTATATTGTTGATTGAGGATTGATTGTTGTTGATTGTTAAATGATTTTTGGAAAAGAAAATGATATGCTTATTAGCATGGACGCCTCCGTTTACAAAGGAAACTCTGGCGAAATTTTCTAAAAACTCCAACACATAGAAAATATTTTCTAACAAGTGTTACAAGTGTATTTTTTTTAACTATGATCTTTGCACAAAAGTCAGAGTGTGACATTTGAATTGTGTGGTAAGTGATAGAAATAGTGAGTAGATAAACCGTACGTAGGATACATGTTATGCATGCACGAAAAACTGATTGTTATCTGTACCTTATTAGGACGTGCTTGATTTCTGATTATTAGAGTAACTAATCTAACCGAGCAAACCAAGGTGAGTTCACACACTTTCTAAGGCATGGGATTCCCAGTGGTTGGGAATGGGTTAAAGAATTAAAACGGAACCTACATATCCTCCTTGGGTAGGATATGTACCGTCATCCTCCATGGGTAGGATGCCAATATTAATCCTGTGTATTCTCCTTGGGTAGAATACATACGTTCATCCTCCTTGGGTAGGACAACAACCTTAAAACTTACTAGACAAAACTCTATCATTAAGTCCCTCATTTTATATCGACTTAATCGCCGAGGCCAATGGCGAGCGGGTCATTAGTTAATAGCGCTATTAGGTTTAACAAACCTCACACCGTGCCAGTCGGACGGACGTGTACTAATGGACTATGGCAAACTGTCAATGATGATAGACATTGACGTAGGGCACAACTTATTTTCGTTAGTAGTCGATATGGTAACAGTCTAGTGGTTCACATGGGGAAGCCCCCACCGATTATGGATATGGTTTGGGTAATAAAGAAGGAACTGGTTAATCATATTTTCAACTATGGAGTAACCCCCACGGCAAGTAAGCCAGCAAAGAACAAACCATGTTTTCGGAAACAACTTAAAACTAAACAACCAACTGTGAACTCACTCAACTTTGCTGTTGATTCATTGTCACATGCCTTACAGGTCGTTAGATGCTTATGGAGCTTGCACGAGGAGGAGGTCGTTGTGGGATATGGACTGTTATGTTCCGTGCTTAACATTTGAACTTTATGAACTTATAAGACTTATATTTTGATTTCACGTTTTATGCTTCCGTTGTTTAATTTGAACTTGGTTAACTAGCTTTTGATCACCAATTATATTGTGTGGTTGGATTTTATCTATCTTAAATACATTGTTCAATATGATTGGTGGCTTGATCCTGGTCATGTCACGCCTCCAAGCGGTGATACTCCGCATGGTGGATTTTGGGGGTGTGACAGATTGGTACCAGAGCCATTGGTTATAGTGAACTTGGTTTTAAAAAAGGGTAAAGCTTGTTAATAAAACCAGACTATAATCGGTACAGTGCTCAACGATCCACAGCGACGCTTCGCTCCACGTGCAAGACTCGACACAATAGGTGGTTTGATTTATGTTTATATTGTCTGTTTGATAGTTCACATAGTGCATTAGTTAACGAGATAACTGCTATTTGAACCATGTGTGCTTACTCTCTTTTGTCGTCCCACGCTTACACACTTTCGCGAGACTTTTCTCACTTACGTTGCTTCGTTGTGAAGATCATGAACGGACGCAGAGGACATATCAACCTAACTGAAGCCCAATTGACGGCTTTGATCAATGAACGAGTTGCTGAGGCACTCGCAGCAGCTCCAGCAGGAGGTATAACCTGCTATTTCGACCTATCCTAGGACGTTTAGATCATGCCCTCGCAAACCAACCCTTGTGCTTAACCTTTTCTTTTATTCTCGCGCCACAGGTCAACATGCTCAGCCTCCCGTATGTACGTTCAAAACATTCATGGATTGCCGACCTAGTACTTTCAGCGGCACAGAAGGAGCTGTAGGTCTTCTTCACTGGTTCCAGAAGATTGAGTCTGTTTTTTGAGATGTGTGAATGCCCTGAAGATCTAGGGTGAAATTTGCTACTGGAACGCTTGAAGGTGCTGTGTTAACCTGGTGGAAAGCACAGGTTCAACTGCTAGGGTTGGCAGTTGCTAATGCCACCCCATGGAACGACTTTAAAGACTTGATCAAAGAAGAGTACTGTAGTCGTGATGACATCCACAAGCTAGAGGTGGAATTTTTCAATTTGAAGATGACGGGGTCTGAAATCGAGGCATACACAAAGAGATCGAACGAATTAGCTATCTTGTGCCCCACTATGGTGGATCCTCCTATCAAGCGTATCGAGCTGTACCTTAAGGGTTTGGTGCCAGAAATTCAAAGCCACGTGACCTCAGCTAATCTTGGCACCATTCAGCAAATCATCCGGTTGGCTCATCGTCTCACTGATCAGGCAGTTGAGCAGAAAAAGTTGCCCAATCATATTAGCGCTACTACTACTGATGCTCCCAGTGATAACAAGCGCAAGTGGGATGGAATTTCGGACAAGGGTTCTACTTAAGTTCAGTCTCAGTCGCAGCAGCGAAAGACTAATGACTACTAGAGTCCTGGTCAGCAATCTTCTGGTAGTCAAGGACAGGGTGGATACCAAGGGAACCACCCCAAATGCAACCGGTGCAACAAGCATCATAGCGGGCAGTGCCACAAGGGTCGTTATTTGAGGTGTAACAAGTTTGGTCATGAAGCAAAGGATTGCAGGAGCGCACGACTAGCAAATTAGAATCGCCAACAACAACAACAACAAGCTCCACAGAACCACCACCAGCAGCAGCAGCAGCAGCAGCAGGGCAATAAAGGATGCTTTCAGTATGGCGCTGAAGGCCACTTTAAGAGGAACTGTCCTCAGCTAACCAGAATCAGAACAACAACAACCAAGGAAACGGGAACAACAATGGAGGCAACAATGGAGGCAACAATGGAGGCAACAATGGAGGCAACAACGGGGGTAACAATAATGGCAATGGTGCCCGAGGTCGTGCCTTCATGATTGGTCAGGGTGATGCAAGGAACGATCCCAACGTTGTGATGGGTAAGTTTCTTCTGGACGACTTCTTTGTTACTGTTTTATTTGATTCAGGTGCCGATACTATTTATGTGTCCTCAAAAGTTAGCCAAATGCTTAAGCGCACTCCAACACTTCTGGACACCAAACACATGGTAGAACCAGGAAACGGTAAAAGTCTTGAAGCCACACACATAGTTAAGGGTTGTAACCTCGTCTTAGCTGGTCAGACCTTCTCTATCGATCTTATCCCTATCATACGGTGGTTTCGACGTCGTTATTGGGATGGATTGGCTATCTCAACATCAAGCGGAGATTATTTGCAAGGAGAAAATCATACGTATTCCTCATTCTGGTGAAGAACCTCTCATGATTCATGGCGTCAAGAGTGGTGCTGTTGTGGGAATCATCTCTTTCCTCAAGGCCCAGAAGTGTTTGCGAAAGGGCCACACTGCTATTCTAGCCCTCGTTTCTGATACATCCTCAGAAGAAAGGAAGATAGAAGACATACCTATTGTACGTGATTTTCCTGAGGTATTTCCTGAGGAATTACCTGGTCTTCCGCCTCATCGTCAGGTTGAATTTCAGATCGAGCTAGCTCCTAGAGCAGCGCCCATAGCTCGAGCACCTTATCGTCTAGCTCCATCAGAACTTGAAGAAATGTCCACGCAACTACAAGAACTCTCGGAAAAGGGTTTCATACGTCCTGGCTCTTCGCCTTGGGGAGCTCCAGTGTTATTCGTGAAGAAGAAAGACGGTACCTTCAGAATGTGTATTGACTACCGCGAACTCAACAAGGTGACCGTGAAGAATCGTTATCCGCTCCCACGCATTGATGACTTATTCGACCAGTTGCAAGGGTCGAGTTTCTACTCCGAGATTGAACTGAGGTCAGGCTACCATCAACTGAGAGTCCGAGACGAGGATATCTCTAAGACAGCATTTAGGACTCGTTATGGGCATTACGAGTTTCTGGTTATGCCTTTCGGAATTATAAATGCACCTGCGGTCTTCATGGATCTCATGAACAGCGTGTGCAAGCCTTACCTGGATAAGTTTGTTATTGTATTCATCGACGACATCCTGATCTATTCTAAGAGTCAGGAGGAACACGAACGACACCTGAAACTTATTTTGGAACTCCTTCGAGCGGAGCAGTTATATGCCAAATTTTCAAAATGTGACTTCTGGCTTCGCGAAGTCCATTTTCTAGGCCATGTGGTAAACGAGGATGGAATTCATGTGGACCCATCCAAGGTTGACTCGATCAAGAACTGGCTTGCACCCCGTACACCAACAGAAATCCTCCAATTCTTGGGATTGGCAGGATATTACAGAAGGTTTATCAAGGATTTCTCAAAGATTGCGCAACCTCTCACTTCACTGACTCAGAAGGGTGTCACCTATCGTTGGGGTGATGCACAGGAGTCCGCATTTCAGCACTTAAAAGACAGACTTTGTAGCGTGCCCATCCTCTCATTGCCTGAAGGCACAGATGATTTTGTGGTTTAGTGTGACGCTTCCATCCAATGACTTGGTTGCGTGTTGATGCAACGTGACAAGGTCATTGCCTACGCATCGCGCCAACTTAAAGTTCACGAAAGGAACTACACTACGCACAACTTGGAGTTGGGAGCAGTTGTTTTCGCACTAAGTTATGGAGACATTACCTGTACGGTACCAAGTGTACCATTTACACCGATCACAGGAGTCTCGAGCATATCTTCAAGCAAAAAGGAATTAAACATGCGACAACGTCGATGGGTCGAACTCTTGAATGATTACGAATGTGCGATCAAGTATCATCCGGGCAAAGCCAATGTTGTGGCCGACGCCCTCAGTCGAAAGGATACTATACCTAAGTGTGTACGTGCGCTACAGCTTACCATTCACTCTAACCTTCCCGCTCAAATTCGTGATGCTCATGTCGAAGCATTAAAAGCAGAAAACATCAGGGCTGAGTCCCTGCGAGGATCAAGGAAACGGTTAGAACAAAAGGAAGTTGGCGCTTACTACGTAACAGGTCGCATCTGGGTTCCACTCTATGGAAACTTACGCGAGCTTGTGATGGATGAAGCACATAAGTCTCGTTATTCAGTACATCCTGGTTCGGATAAGATGTACCACGACCTAAAGACTACGTATTGGTGGCCTAGTATGAAAGCCAACATAGCAACCTACGTCAGTAAATGCTTGACTTGTGCTAGGGTCAAGGTCGAATACTAGAAACCATCAGGCCCACTTCAACAACCAGAGATACCTAAATGGAAATGGGAGCAAATTTCCATGGATTTCGTTACTGGTCTGCCTAGATCTCAACGCAGAAATGATACCATTTGGGTGATCGTGGATCGACTGACCAAGTCTGCACATTTTCTGGCTATCAAGGAAACGGATAAGTTCTCTACTCTAGCAGACGTATACCTAAAGGAAGTAGTATCAAGGCACAGAGTGCCAACCTCCATCATTTCTGATCGTGACTCACGTTTTACATCTGAGTTGTGGCGAGCTATGCACAAGTCCTTTGGTTCTCGATTAGACATGAGCACGGCATATCATCCACAGACAGATGGGCAATCTGAACGCACCATCCAAACCCTTGAAGACATGCTTAAGGCATGTGTAATCGATTATGGTAATGGCTGGGAAAAACACCTCCCGTTAGTGGAGTTTTCGTATAACAACAGTTACCACACCAGCATCCAGGTCGCTCCGTTCGAGGCATTGTACGGATGGAAGTGCCGATCGCCTCTTTGTCGGGCAGAGGTTGGCGACATTCAAATCACTGGTCCAGAACTTGTAGTAGATACAACCGAGAAGATTGCTCAGACACGACAACGAATGGCGGCAACTCGTGACCGTCAGAAAAGCTATGCTGATAAGCGGAGAAAGCCACTCGAGTTCCAGGTTGGGGATCGGGTGCTACTCAAAGTCTCACCTTGGAAAGGTGTAGTTAGTTTTGGCAAACGAGGCAAACTCAATCCGCGTTATGTCGGACCGTTCGGAATCATTGAGAAAATTGGCAAAGTCGCTTACAAGTTGAATTTACCTGAAGAACTCAGTGGAGTTCACAACGTATTCCACGTGTCAAATCTGAAAAGTGTCTGTCAGATGAGACCCTCATAGTTCCCTTAAAGGAGCTCACAATCAACGACCAGTTGCGATTCGTCGAGGAACCGGTTGAAATCACAGACCGAGACGTTAAGATTCTCAAGCGTACCAGAATACTTCTTGTTCGAGTTCGTTGGAATTCTCATAGTGGCCCAGAGTATACCTGGGAACGAGAAGACCAAATGAAACCCAAGTATCCCAATTTTTTAAGAAATGTGCAACCACTACTGAGGCTGAAGCTACTACAGAATTTCGGGACGAAATTCCAAACCAACTGGGGGATGATGTGACACCCCAGGAAAACCACGCAACTTAACTAGCTTCCTCAGTAACCACGTGCTAAATTTCGGGATGAAATTTTCTTAATAGGGGGAGAATGTGACAACCCTCATAATTTCATATATCCGTACGATTTATTAATGTTAATTAAAGTGCTTGATGTCTATGGTGAATTACTTAACTACTTTTTGATTACTGCGTCATACCTACATGTGTTTCTTTTTTTAACGTACTAGTCTTGTGCAGAACATTGACTAAATGGTCCTGTATGCGTTCCTAAGTGTTGGGAATTAAAAATGTTACATAAAGATACATAAAAGACACTATACGGGATAACTTAGCACTTTAATGGAATGGTATCTAACCAAACAACCGGACACTACCTGAAACACCAAAATTATACTAGAAGCATTGTTTTAACATTACTGAGCTAGTTATGGTCCTCGAACATCATAACACCTCATAAAAATATCAACTAACTAGAAACATAACTTACACTTGAGATTTAACTAGTAATTAACCAACTTAGTTCAAACCTAACCTACTACCCCCCCCCCCCTCATATGACGGTCACCAAGGGGTCCCACCCCATTGATTTCTTTTATATATTTTATTGGATATGTAGAGGTTTTAGGGAACATAATAACCATTAGATCTTGTAATGTTAGGAAGACATTCTTATAAACCAAGAGACCACCATTCTCTTTCATCTCAACCATTCCACAACTTCATCTCCTCTCTTCTTCCTTCCCCCATTCTCGGCTCAACCTACATCCATACATACATCCATTTTCATTCTAATATCAAGCATTCTAAGGTGATCTAAGGGTGCAAGGAACATAGTTAAGAAGCTTGGAAGCTTTGGAAGTTGAAGGACCACCACCTAGAGCTTTATCCATCTCATTTACCATCATCTTCATCCTTGTTTCTTCCCTAGCCATACGAGCTAGTAGTGAGCTCCTCACAACTTGTTTTTACTTCTATTTTTAGTGGTTAAAAGGTTATGTGATATGTTAATCTTGAAGAACACTAAGAAACAAAAGAAAGAAACATGAACATAAGCTTAAACCTTAAAGAAATCATGTTGTTTACATGTTGACGTGTTGTTGATTATTGATTGTTGGTAGAAACGAGGTTGATCATCATATGATCTTGCTAGATCATGATTAAAAACATAATCTAGCAAGAAGAGAGGATAAACTTGATAAAAGTTAACGGATCATCCTTATGGAAATCATGAACTTGAAAGGATACTTTGTTTTCTTGAAAAATAAAGTTCAAAGTATGTTGTTAATCATATAGATCTAAATATTTCATGGATGGCTTCTAAAGAAACCAAGTCAAAAATATAAGTTTCACTAGATCTTGGTTTTTATATAAACAAACTTTATTTTTGGTAGATAAACAAGTGTAGGAACACTTGTGAAACAAGAAAATTTCATAAAGAAACATTTTTAGAAATTGTGACAACTGTCAAATTTGCATGCACCCGTACGTTTAATTAATAATGATTTATGCTTAATGACTGTGCTTGATTACGACTGATGACTTAAGCTACTTTCTGATTTTTGTATTCTACGTGCATATGCATCACATTTCATGTTGTCACTCCATTTATTGCATACCAACTTTAGTGACATACTTGATGCACAAAGCACAGTTAGCACGGTTAGCGGATAACACAGAAAGATACTGACACTGCCAGTACATAGACAGACAATGTTTTGAGGCCCAGTATGAGACAGGAACAAGGTACTACACTAGTATGGAGTGTAGGGAAGTAAGGACCATAAAACTGCGTAACTAGGTGATAGTTTAAGTGCTGGGAAGTGCCTAAAACCCACTACAAGTGCAGAATTATGCATTATTTATCAAAAATTCAGCATTTTATCATGCTAGTAATATGCAAAAATATGGCAGAACGGTCCTGTATGCTTTCCTAAGTGCCAGGAATTAAAAGGGTTACAAAAATATATATAAAAGACACTTTACGGACTAATTAAACACTTTAACGGAACGGTATCTAACCGGATAGCCGGACATTACCCGGGACACTAAGTTTTTGTCAAATACATTGTTTAAATATTTCTTGGCTTGTCATGATCCCCGAACACCCTAACACCCACTAAATATCAAGTAATTAACATATACAAGTATACACTTGGATTATAACTTATGATTACCAACTTAGTTACAAAATTTACATCCAACCCCCCCCCCCCTAACCAAATTCGGTCCTAAGAGGACCCACAAATAATCCTCACCATACCTCCTAAGATAGTACTACATTTGTTTATTGGATCTTGCGTGTTGATGTTGCCAAAAAATAAGAAAGAAGATTATAAGTATGGGGAGCATCTCCACTACATCATTCCATATCTTCCCACCACACCCTCACTCATCTCTCCCTCTCCCTCTCGGCTCCCATAACCGCCACCACCATCACCACTTTAACACCATCATCTTCTTCCATTTCAAGCTTGTTTAAGCATTAGAAGGTGCTTTGTGAAGGTGGAAGCTTGAAGGAACTTGGAGGAACTTCATTTCTTGCTTTCTTTCACCACTTCATCATCATTTTTCATCATCTTTGCACTAGAGATCTCCCCTAGCTATAAGCTAGTAGTAAGTCTTGATTTACTCTTGTTTAATTCCATTTTGAGTAGTTAAAAGTTAAAGTATGATGAATATCAAGAACACCAAGAACATGAAATAAAAGATTTAAACATAAACCTTTACATAGAGTTAACATGAAGGAGAAATGTTGTAGTAAGATGTTGTAGGGAACATGTTAATTTTATGATGATTCTTGGTTGTGTGGTGTTAATCACCATATGGATATTGTTAAATGATGATTAAAACCATGCTTTAACAAGGTTAGAAAGTGGTTATGTGTTACATGAATTAACCACCTTCTAGTCTAAGCATGAACTTGGAAGAAAATTATTTTTCTTGAAATAAGTGTAAAAACCTTTTATTTACAAGAAGAGTTCAAGAGTTTTATTTTTGTAAAAATTGTTTACAAGTTGTAAACACTAAACTTTTGTGAGAGAATGGTTTTTAAAGAAATAATTACACTTTGAAAGGTAACTAAACCCACTAAACGCTTTACTAAGTTACTACGCGTTTTTGTGATATACCAAGTTCATAATTAACATGGAATGCATATAGTTTTTGCTCTTGGTGATGAGGATTGATTGTTAATTGATTTTGAAAAGAAAATGATATGCTTAATAGCATGGACACCTCTGTTTTTAGGGGAAACTCTGGCGAAAGTTTCTAAAAATCCCAATACTTATAAATTATTTTCTAACGAATGTTTACAAATATGTTTTAAACATTGTCTTTCAAAATAAACTTCGCCATAAGTTTTGTTACGAAATTTCAAAACATCGGAGGTTGGTTTTCGTAAATAAAAGCAGATAAATACATATTTAGAGTATATATTTCATACTAATACGCTTCTGTGAATATTTGTTATTTGTGGAATAGTTATATTATTTTAGGGTAAAATAATATAATTTACCAATTTATCATGACAATTACAACTCCAAAATAATACCAAAAATTACAAGGAATAAATATGTAAGTTACACACTTGTCATTGGGAAACCGAACGCGAACACGTAACTTATGAAATATTCCGGAAGACACCGTGACAATATATTTTTGGTAAATACTATTTTGGAAATGAAAGAAGTAAAGATATGATTTTGTACATATTACCAAGCATATCATATTTTCGACAAAGAGAAAATATATTATTTTTGGGAGGTTAAAAATATATTCTTAGCATATAGAATATATATGATTTTGGGAAAATATATATATACTTTCTGGACGATACATTATTTTTGGGACAAAATAAGTTATTATATATTTTCTAAAGTGGGACTTGAAAATATAAGTGTTTTGGGAATATATATTAGGAATATATTGACGTATCTTTATTTGGAATAATACGCCGGAATACGAGGCCAATATCTGGAAAGTTATACGAACACAAGAATACGAATACACAAGTATGAGATACTCCCATCCTTGGGAAGGAAATGCGAATAACCATACTTGAGAAGCGCTATTACAAAAATATTGGAAACACTCTAAAACTTAACTTAAGGGCACTAATCAATACTAAGAGCAGGCACGACCCGCTCGTCTAATAGACGTTAGTACACTGTAGGTAGTCGTGTTTGCGGAGGAGACTTAGGTTACACAGACTGAAGACGCAATACAGTGAGTTCATGACCCCCTTTTCTCTTAACTGTTTTCAGTTTTATACTTCGGGGGTGGAATACATGTTACAACTTTTACAGACATTTTTATACATGGTATGGTTAGCTTAAGGAGGGTTTACTACTTAGATCATGTGAGTGGTGGGTACAATACTTAAGGCAATTAATCCTCGTCGTAGGACCGAGGGACATGAGTGATAGATCTATTTGGGTGTAGCGAGCCCCACTCCTGAGTCCGCCGAATGGACCATGTGGTGACTATGTCTTACAGCCGGAAACCCGGTGCGAAATCTGCTAGGTTTGAGTCTTCCTGCATCACTTCACACATATCAATGGCCTTGCAAACCATTGGTGATCTATTTTTCCTTATTGCTACATACCAGGGACTTACATACATACTTACAATGTTTCAAAGGTTTATACATACACACAAACGAACACATGAACTCGCTCAACTTTTGTTGATGTTTTTCAAACTACATGTATTTCAGGGAACTAAACGGATCTGGCAGGGTGTATGCATGTGTCTACCAGCTGCGTGTTAAATAAAGAATGTCATCCATGGTCGAAGAGTTTAAAAGATGTATCCTATTCTTGGACGGGATACATGTTTCTAAACTCAGGATTATATAAAGTCTTTTGTTGAGTCCATGGGAACTCATTTGAACATGTTATGGTTTGTAACTAATTGGCGACAATGTTTTCAAGACAATGGCATTGTGGTATTTTCTAAACTTTTTTAATGGATGAAAATCTTTTGGTTTTATCATATAGCATTGTTATGATTGATTGCTATGGTATTAAGAAGTCACACCAAATAACCATGCTTCCGCAAAAGTCAGGGTGTGACAGAAATAATGATCATAAGTTGTAAAGATCCATATTCTTTAAAAATGGAGTTTTTAAAAAAGCAATCACACTTTAAAGGGTAACAAGACTTGTACACTAGTAAGTTACTACACGTTTTTATAAATTTTCAAGTTCATGAGGTGGTAATTTATGATTGTTTTAGCAAGATTGGTAAGTAAAGATTGTATAATGTTGATTGAGGATTGATTGTTGTTGATTGTTGAATGAGTTTTGGAAAAGAAAATGATATGCTTATTAGCATGGACGCCTCCGTTTATAAAGGAAACTCTGGTGAAATTTTCTAAAAACTCCAACACATAGAAAATATTTTCTAACAAGTGTTACAAGTGTATTTTTTTAACTATGATCTTTCCACAAAACTCAGAGTGTGACATTTGAATTGTGTGGTAAGTGATAGAAATAGTAAGTAGATAAACCGTACATAGGATACATGTTATGCATGCACGAAAAACTAATTGTTATCTGTACCTTATTAGGACGTGCCATCCTCCATGGGTAGGATACCAATATTAATCCTGCGTATTCTCCTTGGGTAGAATACGTACGTTCTTCCTCCTTGGGTAGGACAACACCTTAAAACTTACTAGACAAAACTCTATCATTAAGTCCCTCATTTTATATCGACTTAATCGCCGAGGCCAATGGCGAGCGAGTCATTAGTTAATAGCGCTATTAGATTTAACAAACCTCACACCGTGCCAGTCGGACGGGCGTGTACTAATGGACTATGGCAAACTGTCAATGATGATAGACATTGACGTAGGGCACAACTTATTTTCGTTAGTAGTCGATATGGTAACGGTCTAGTGGTTCACATGGGGAAGCCCCCACCGATTATGGATATGGTTTGGGTAATAAAGAAGGAACTGGTTAATCATATTTTCAACTATGGAGTAACCCCCACGGCAAGTAAGCCAGCAAAAGACAAACCATGTTTTCGGAAACAACTTAAAACTAAACAACCAACTGTGAACTCACTCAACTTTGTTGTTGACTCGTTGTTACATGCCTTACAGGTTGTTAGATGCTTATGGAGCTTGCACGAGGAAGAGGTCGTTGTGGGATATGGACTGTTATGTTCCGTGCTTAACATTTGAACTTTATGAACTTATAAGACTTATGTTTTGATTTCACGTTTTATGCTTTCGCTGTTTAATTTGAACTTGGTTAACTAGCTTTTGATCACCAATTATATTGTGTGGTTGGATTTTATCTATCTTAAATACATTGTTCAATATGGTTGGTGGCTTGATCCTGGTCATGTCACGCCTCCAAGCGGTGATACTCCGCATGGTGGATTTTGGGGGTGTGACACAAAATGTGGCATGTCCCTCTTTTAGAGGCAACGCTACCCTCGGCCATATTGGTCTGAGTCTGCAGAGATACAGTCCCGTATGGCCGGTTTAAAGTTTTAATAGTAGTTTGTTTATAAGTGATTACAATTCGTTCTTACTTCGCTCGATATGATGCTATCAGATTCAAGGGAAGTCCTAATAAGCTTGAATCAGGTCCTCGCAGGATCTATATATTGAACGAGGCAAGAACTTTACCCAAACCATCCTTCTAACCCCCTTCCAGGCAGTTAACACGCTTTATATAGACCGTAAAGACACGAATGAGTGAATCAACAAAACATGAAGAATGATAGAATAAAAATTCACCTTCAATATAAAAAAAAAACTAGTTATTAAAGTCATTAATACATACCCAATTAAAAAGTGACCAAAGGTCGGAAATCAAAAGTAATACACAAAATATTTTCGTATTCACCAAGTGATATAAGAGATTAGCCAAGCATGGCCATAGTTTGAAAAAAGCTCTTCTTATCGATCTTGGATCCAGAGACTACTCTAACTCTAACTAAAGTGGTGGAAGATGATGATATTGTGGAGGTAGAAGTGAGAGAAATGGTTTGCCAAGGGATGGTTTGCAAGTGAGCCAAGCACCTCTATTTATAGTTGGAAACAGGAGACTCACACGGCCCCGTGCCTGGTGAGCACGACCCCATGTCCTTCATCTTCTATGTCTTCATTTAATGCTCTTGTCAGTTCTTTTGTACATACGGCCCCGTGCTGAGGTGACACGGCCCCGTGTCCCTTGTCGTTTTCTTTTTGTCTTTATTCTCTAAGGAATCTTGACTGGGGCACGACCCATGCCTGGTAGGCACGGCCCCGTGCTGGGCTTCTGAATTGTTACTTTTATTCTTGGGATGAAGCTTGGAGGGTCGATACAGTGTGTCAACTTCCTTTCTTCGTATTTATGTTGGTTTTTTTTCTTTAACTTGTTCCTTTCGTTTATTTGAGCTTATTTCATCCTAAAAATCAAAAGTAAACAAAGAAACACACTTTTTTCCAATATTAGTACTGAAAAGGGTTATTTTTATACCGTATTTGATACAATTTATATGTTACATTTTGTGCATATCAACCACTGACCTGAATCACATATCTGCAATACAATCTATCATACATGCAAAAGAAAGCTACGTTGAGTGAGTTCTAAGAGTTAATTTTAAACAATACAGTTAACATCGAATCACTTTTATTTAAAGATACCGTAACCATATAAGAGCATCTTAAACTCCAGCCCAAGATACAACACACTCGAGCCGGAAAAACGTCTGATGTGGAGGTTTCCAACCAAACCGACCCATTACAAAACTCAACCACTTCATACACGTGACCCGCTTATTACCCTTTCTTAACACTTGTCGTCGTCACAAGCGACTACGCTTCTAGACCTGACTTTCTACCTCACAATGTCGACTCAAGTGCAATACAAGCAAGAATTCAAATCACCAACAATTATGCCATACGATACTTTACCCGCCATAAGTTTGAAAAGGGTGTGATGGGTTTAAAAATGTTGACTGAAGCGGTTAAAGAATGTGATGGGGCCATAAGGTTGGATTCTTGTAATGTGAAAGCTCATCATCGATTGGGGTCTCTACTTGTTTGGTAAGTTTAAGATTATAAAAAAACTTTTTTTTTCGTGTTATGTTTTTCAAGAAGTCTTGAAACCCATTTTTCTGCTAGTGGTGATGGCTGATGGGGGTGGTGGTGATCAGATGGTGGAGGCTGGTTGGAGAAGAAGATGGAGGACATATCAGTAATTTCACACATATACAAACAGAAAAGTTAATAATGTTAACCTCTAGGGACGTCAAGCGTGAAAAAAAATCAAATGACAAGGACTCAAGAAGTGAAGGCGGGATTGAACATGTTAATTGAGGCAAACCTCAAGTACGAAAATTGCAATTTACACTATCAATTAGGTATGTGTTTGACTTAACGTATTTTCCTTCTTTTTAGCAAATTTGCAGGGAACATTACCATTTGGATGTGAGAAGTGGGCACTCCTCGTTAATTGAACTCAAGAAATCCATCAAGGAACTACCACCTAATTTCATCATTTATTTATATATTAAGAGAATAGAAAAAGAAACGAAAAACTAAAGAGCTCTAAGTTCTCACACGTGAAGTTTTATTGGGCCTTAGTTAAGCATATTATGAGCGATCTTATCACATCTTTCTATACTAATAAATAAAATATTTTTGGATACATGTCACTTTCTGGTGCTTTCTCACTTTATTTTTTTATATATCTCTTATATGAAATAATAATAATAATAATAATAATAATAATAATAATAATAATAATTTTAAACAAAAATCAGATAAGAGTAAATATTTGTTTTCCTATAAATAATTTTAAACAAATATTTAGATAAGGATAAACGTTTGTTTTTATTTAATTATAAAGTTATATCCCGAGTATTATGAGTAGATATAGATACTTTGGAGTTCGGTGATTGAAATTATGGTAAATTAGGAATCAAAGGTTCCCGTTTGATATATAGTTAATAATTATATTTTTTTACTAGAATAGATAATTATTTTAGGTTAGGGGCATATGCTACTATCAAATTATACATGTTTTTAGATGCATTGCTATAATGGTTTGAACTCACTATTTAGTTGCACAATTCTTTCAAATGTCAATTCTAGACAACTTAGTTTCATCTTTGTAATGTTAGGCGTACTGTTATAATTGGTTTAAACCTATCATTTATCGTACATTGCATTAACATCTAGGATCAATTTTACGGTATAATTCATAAAAAGATGATGAAATATATAAAAACGCAAGGATCGATCTCCACCTTTTTGTACCGTAAACTATTTTGCATACAAATTTGAGACGGGTGTTTTATGAATAAAATAAACAACTAAACATGAAGATGCATAAAACTAACTAAAATCAGTGTATCTTATAATTTGAATGTATCATAAAAACAGGATTCAACTCCATGTAATACATGTGTTTTTTACCTAATATTAAAAATAAAAAAAAAACAAACTAAAATTTTATAATAAGTAAATAGTACATCACAGTTCGTTTTTAAAAGATAAATCTTGATTACTGTATGTGTTAACATATGACATTATATTTTATTCAACATGTGCAATACACGAGTTTTTTTAAAGATATATCTTTTTTTATTATTTATTATATAAAATTACATTTATACAGTGCGTGTAATACACGAGATTCAAACCATTCATATATAAAAAAAAGACATAGAAGTAGTTAAACAAATTGATAGTTTTTTTTTTTTAACTTTTATTATTGTTAAAATAATAAGGGGACCTAGTAACCAGCCAACAAACCATTGATGTTTTTGACTTTCTGTATATTGGTTCCGGTTAAAGTTTAGTGACCAGTTTCAGTTGACCTACTTTGATCATATATTTGACTTTTTAAACAAAGTGCAAATCTCACGAAGTGATTATTCTACGGTCGAGCTTTAAGGAAAAGATCATACCAGATGTTTCCATCAACAGAAATTTTGACCGATTTCATGGTCAATGGCGGGACCTCAAACCACCACCTTAGTATATTTCATTGCAAATCTTACGTATACACCGTTAACATGGGAGGCTCTTATGGTGTGTGGGGAGACATCCGCAAAAGGCCCGTAATTTCGAGGGGCACAGGATTTAAAAAAAAAAAAATCGATATATATATGTTATTTAAAAAAAATTGTAAACTCATACAAATCCAATATAGTGGCCTATTATCAAATATCTTTTTATTCTTTATAGTTTACCCAATTTAACAGTTAGATTTATTGGGTCCAACCTAATACTAATATGATTTTAAAAAATAAAAATAAAAAAAAAACAATTTTCGTTAAAGCATATGAGCACATTTTTCAAGCTCGAACAGGGTACGTGAATTCTCAGATACGCCACTACGCCACTGACCGTTAAGTATAACATACAATTCATACACCCGATATAATTTATTGTATACCGATCACAACATTAGTATGTGAACATTAGTGAAATAATATTTAATCTAACCTTTCATAATTTAATCATAATCGTGAGCGAAGAGCAAGCTTATGAGGGAAACACGCATCTTAAACTCCAATTGACTCACTTTGAGGACTCCTGATTGTATTGTAGCTGAACCACTATTGAATATACTGAACCAACCGCGGACCAACCCCCTGGCAAGACCACTATAAATAAACAACTTATGGAACTCCATGACACAAAACAAACAATGGTCCAACTCATGGTTACAATTTTCCTCTTTATTCTAGCAACCGGATCATCCTGGGCTCAATCCACCGATGACGTGAGTTGGGCCAAACGCGTAGACACGGGCTCACAAGTCGTGACCACCATGCAATTCTACTTTCATGATACCTTAAGCGGTCGCAATCCAAGTGCAGTCAAAGTGGCTCAACCGCAGTCGTCCACCAACTCACTTGGAGGGTTTGGTAGCCTATTGATGGTCGATGACCCATTGACCGAAGGACCCAACAAGAATTCCAAGCTCATTGGACATGCACGTGGGATGTACGGTCAAGCGGCACAAAATGATCTCGGGTTGATCATGGTTTTAAACTATGGTTTCACTGATGGAGTGTATAAAGATAGCTCGTTTAGCCTCTTGAGTTTGAACCCTGCCATGCAGACGGTTCGCGAGATGGCGATTGTTGGTGGTACCGGACTTTTTCGACTAGCACGTGGTTATGCATTGGCTCGAACATATTGGATTGACCCTAGTACCGGCGATGCAATTGTAGGGTACAATGTTACGATTACTACTTATATTTAATTTTTGTTGATGTTGGTTACCCTTTTAGTACCACGTGTATGTAAGATTACTATTTATACGTATTTAGGATATAGTAAAATGTTGTCAATGTTGTTTGTCACATCTGATTATCAAACATATTTTAAACGGGGACAACGATAAAAAGGTAAAAAAAGAGTTACACCAGACTAGAACCGGCGGGAACGGAGCACATTTACCACTACACCAAAGCCAAATTCATGTTAACACTTCTAATCGAAAACTAATATATTTAATACCATAAGGGGTAGGGGCGCCCATCACTGATCACTCATCACTCACTCACAACTTCCAATTAAATTTCGTCATGTCATAAAACATTATTCAATCATTAGTGATGGATTTTAGTGGAAATGTCCATCACTCACCACACACCCATCTCCATTTAAAAATAACTCACCATGTGATAAATTCAACGTTTTATGAAATCCACGCGTTGTGGAAACCCCCGGCGGTGGTGTATCACGCGGTAAAACGCGTTGTTCCCCCTCCATAACGGTACTACAGAAATGATTTGTCTAGGCGGTGGAAACGAAGGTTATGAGCGGTTTCTGACCGCCCAAACAAAGGTCGCAGGAAAAAATGGGTCACTTAATCTGGGCGGTTAACAACCCGCCCAAAATAAAACCAAGACGCCCAAAAAACCTTGTAAATGTTTAGCACTTTTGTATCATTTTGGGCTACAGTCAAACCGCCCAAAAATATTCAAATGATTCAAGGCTACAATCAATCGCTCAGAAAGAATTAAAAAGGAATTTAAAAATAAATTATAATAATTTCACCAAAACAATATCAATCTAGCCAAAAAGAAAGAAACCCAAACAAATTCATATATAAAATCTGTTTAATTACATTATAACTTGCATAGTTTACAAAACTTGTTCAATCACAATACAGTACAATACAAAACTAACCTAACCGTATCTAGCTACTATCATTAAACTAGCGGATTCAGCCCGCACGTTGCACCCCTTCATAGAGGATTGTTCACCCAAGAAATTGCTTTCCACAGATCAACTAACTGGACATCAAGGTTCTTGTTAGCTAACTCTTCAACTTACCACTAGTGTCGTTGCCAGCCCTGTGCGGCGAATTTAAAGTGCGATGTGCAATGATAAATAGTATGAGCGCGTTGTGGCGATTCTTTGACACTATGCATACATACCTGTTAACCCAAGTTATAAGTTGTTCAAGTGTAAAAAAATGAGCTAGGATTTTGCTTTTGAGAGTTAAAAAGTAAATATATCATTATATGAACTCTTTAGTACTAATTTTAACCTGAGTTCAGTATTGAGTTGAGCTACTCGTTCTCACTTGTTTTGTTTTAGCCTTTTGCTCAGCTTCCTTTTGCAGTTGTTTTTAAGTGCAATCCCATGTTCTGCAGCTATGTAATCTCTTTCCTGTGCATAATCACTATGAAAATCTTATCTTCCAAATCATGAAATCCAATTTAAAAAATAAAATATAAGATATAGACTATAGAGCAAGTATATGTTTATCTGATGTTGAAACTCTTTTACACATACCTTTGCTTTCAGTGCCATGCCAATATATTACTTATCTTAATATCTTGACGGACATAACGGGTCTTTGTATACTATAATACAATATTAAACATCACTTATTTATAAAACCAATGCAAGGAAAGACAATAATTTTTTTTTTTTTTTTGAACGGCAAATTTCTTTTAATAAAAGTCAATAAATGATAACAGGTTGGCCAGACTCCTTTGACCCACAACAACACAATTCGCCACCTCTATTCAAATAATTTAGAGAAGAGGGTCTTAGGAAACAGTTACCTATGCGTCAAAAGCATCTCCTCGTGCGTCTCTTTTTCTACATGGATCTTAGTCTGATTTTCCTCCAAATCTTTTGTCATCAAAATATGTAAACAAATAACTATGAAGAATATAATGGTGTAAGATAACAAAATTAATATACACAGATATAAATCACATTACAGTTCAAATTTAGATCAAACTAACAACAATTGAGCAGCTAATTTGTCTATGTAACTTTTTAATAATAGTCTAATCGATAAGTATCTAGATGAAAACATTAGCATAGTTCAAAGTATGTGAGATATTCGTAGGAATTCAGATTCAAGTTAGCATAGTTCATGTGGGCACTAGGGTAGGAATTCAGAATCAAATTAAAAGCAAAAGGAGGTAAAGAACACATAATGTGTGGGTAAGTCCTGAACTTTGCACCGAAAACCGAGTGAAATAACTAAAGTTCTTCCTAGAATAATTGCAGTTTTGAAAATAATATTAGCGTCAAAGTGAGGCAACAAAACTTAGAGCATGCATTTTGTTTATGGTGCGCGTAACATTATTGTGTGGCAAAAATGTAAACTACTGGATTGTTGCACCGTTAAGCATACATTTGTTAACTTTGTGTTGCAAAAAGCTACAGTACAGTGACTTGTTTATCTACGTAGGAACCAATTAGTGTACTTATATGATTTTTGTATAGCATATGTTAGGGAATGTATAAGAGTAGCAAGTGGATACATAGGATTTTTTTTACTACATCAACCTCACATGATTAATCAAGTGTCCATCCATAAAACACAATATGCTTGTAGTCTTTTGGCGCCAAATGGATTATGGGTTTGCATAATCATAAGCACTAAGCGGGTCATGGATCGCCTTTTGGTTTGGTCGGACGGACCCATACCGATGCCAAACCGTATGGCCATCTTTAACTTTAACTTGATTGTACCGACGACGGCTAGCAATTCCGGGGCGCAATTGCTATCAGTAAGCATATTAACTATAACACTTATAGTTATGTCCAATAGAAAATATATAGAAAAACCAACTATATGCTTAATCAAGATCTAACTCTCTAATATGCAGAAAATTAAAAACAAGACGTTGATAATTAAAAAACAAACATGACTTTTGTCATCAAAAACATATCCATCTGGGGTTTCAAGAGACTTATTTAAGCAATAGAACTATAATAAACTTAAATTTAGTGGCTTTAAAATGTAAAGCTATCTATATGAAATAAGAATGAAAGATCACCTATCAAATTACTAGTATAAAAAGGGCATAATATAATAATAATAAGCCACAAACGAAGATTAAAAGAAAACTTTATTGAATTGAATAAGGAATAACAATGCACTGATACACACATACGTATATTATATCAAAATCAATCAACAAATATAAGAGACCACATGAGATACTGATAAACCCCTAAAAAATATATCAAAATCTGACATAAAGGACCACACATGGAATTATATTCTAGCAAAATCAAACACATTATCGATTTAGGATTCATAAACCGCTAAAAAAGGAACACAAATGAATAAATAGAATATAAATAGAGGTAGATAACATAACCTACAAAACTACTAAAACATCACAAATCTCTTCAAAATAAGCTCCAACACGGATCAACAAACTAAAATTCTAGAACAATAATCAATTTCATTCAAAAGATTACACTAGAAAGGAAAGATATAAGGAAAAAAAGTAGGGTTGTTACCAGTTTCTTCTGCGCTGCGATTTGGGGAAGAGAGGTTAGGGTCTCAAGTCTCTAAGTTTTTTGGAGGATCCATTTTGAGGTAATTATTTTTTAGTGAAATGTTTGGCGGTATCATTTGCCGCATAAAAAATCTTATTTTTCTGGGCTTTCACCAAATTTGGCCCAAAATAAAATAGTTGTTTCGGCGTTCACTGTACACCGCCCAGAATGAGATTTTTTAAGCGATTATTTTTTGGGCTATTAATTGGCAAGAAAATAAATAAAGCAATGTTTTAGGCGGTTTTAGGTTATGAACCGCCCAAAACAAAATATTGAACCGCCCAAACTCTTTCGTTTTCTACTAGTGGCCCCAAGTCCCCTAATGAGATGTATGGGATTAAAATATAATAGCCAATAGTGTTCTGACTTGTGGCCAAAATACTAGATTGATAATGATAATAATAATAATGATAATTGATAATAGATTGATAATGATAATGATAATTGATACATGAAAAAATAAAAATCAAAATATTAACTTTAAAGTTTATTATTTTCTGTTCTGAAATCAAAATATTAACTTATTTAAAAACTCTTAAACAGGCTAACAAGTTAACCCATTTTTAACACGTCATGTTTGTATTGACCTATTTTTTAAACGGTTGTGTTCGAGTTTTACCTATTTTAGAAAACGGATCATATCAGTCGACACAAAACCTGTTTTTTTTCATGTTGTGTCATGAATTACCATCCCAACTATAAAGAATTATTTTGCTGCACAAATTCTGGCGTTTTCGAAACTTGGGGTTCCAAACTACGGTTGGATGATTCTTAAACAAGAAATGAAGGCCTGTAAGATACGTTCGTGTTGCTATATCTCATCTAAAACCGGAGCTGCTAACCGCGATTGTGGGGCCTTTTCTTTAATCAACACTCCTTACGAAACTTGTTTTGTTAAAATTCGTGCTTCCCAACACCTAAGTCACTATTATTGAAAACGAATGATTTTTTTGTTTCATGAAAATGCCTTCTATAAGGTTGGTGTATGTTTAAATCTTTACAAATAAAAGGCTAGATGGTATTTATATGTAAAAATTTATTTAAAAAAATGAAGAAACATTTTTGACACCATTTATGAAAAATATTAGAATCACATCAAACCCCGTAGTAATCTTGTAGTTCTTTGAATCTCTTTTTTTTTTCTTTAATAGTAGTAATCTTGTAGTTCTTTGAATCTCTTTTTTTTTTCTTTAATAAATTACTAGTTTAAGAACCCGCGAGGTTCGCGGGTGGACTAAAACACAAATGAATAACTTTAATTTATTGAAGTAATCGTTTGAATTAAATAACCGTTCAAGTAATAATAAATTAGTAAACTACAATGAGACAACTAATGTAATATCTCGAGATACATGATGATGCAAATTTGTGTAATATTGTGTTTATGGAAGATAATGGATAGCGAATTATAAGTAAACGTACTGTTTATTTATGTATAATTTTAGGTTAATATTTAAGTATGTGTATGAGTATACATGTTTTTTATTACATTAACAAAATTGAGTAAAAAACAACAAAAAATAAACATTAAATGACTTCAAAAAAATGTTATTATGATTTTTTTAGGGAACAGTTACATGGAATGAATGATCGAACGATGATGTATGTAGTTTAATGATTTTACAGGCTGGCGGGTATTTAGTCTTAAAAATATTTCATCTAATTCCAATACAAAATAATAAAAAAAAAAACAATCAAATTTATATAAACTACACCAAAATCTTGATATTTAGACATGGTCTACCTCTAAAGCTTTGCTAGTTATTGCCTTCAACTCCTGCAATTTTACATATTACAGTAGAACCATATAATGAGAAATCGAGAACAAATATACGTATATAAACCAAATATTATCTTTATTACTCTTGACAATTGATGATCGTGATTTACCTCATATGAGTTCGATATACATCACATCTATTCTTGATGGCAATGAAACTTGCGAGCTTTGGTCTCCCTGTTGTTGAGATCGGGGAAAAGGACGCGATAGAGAGTAAATTATTGCATGTCAGTTAAATAGAGTTTCATAACCTGTTCAAGCCGAAAAAAAGGCATATTCAAATACTATCCCATACAAAATGTTTTACTGACAATTATTCAAATAACCAGTTTAAGACATGTAAATAGTCTATATTCTTAATACAATGATCTTCAGCATGCTTTTTTGATATGCCATATTTAAAGAAAAGACCAAAATCCATCTTTACCCATTATCAGATTCATCATCCAAAAGACCAAAACAATAAAAGAAACCATAAATCCTAACCATAACTGAAAATCAATTTCATAGAGAGAAATTCTATTAGAAAATAACAAATTCATCGGGTATCCTCCATAAAGATTCATTAATCGGGTAAGGCTTTTGATACAACTTCGAAGCCCGAGTGAGACACCGTCTCCATGGCAATGGGTCATAGCCCTTGATCATAAGACTTTGCGCTACATTCCAAACATCTTTACAAAACGACCCGATATCATAATCCATATACACTTGAAGCTCTTTCTTAACTGACACACACCCATGCCCTATACTATTATATATCTTCTCACTCCCATATATGTTCTTTTTCCCTACACGATTCTCCTTCGGGGTTATATACTTCCTAATTTCCTCCGTAACAAACGTGTTGATAAACGGATCCTCATTGGTCGTCCCATTTTCAACAGTAGGTAACCGAATCTGCCTAAGAGCGATATAAGCACTATACAGAGGCTGAATCACCTCTTCTTCTATAAACCTTTTATACTCCAACATCGAAACATTCGTTTTCGCCAAAGCAACAAAACCTTGAGCGAAATTCCATAAGCCGACAATCTGCGTTTTGATTTGTTATCACTTAAACATCGCTTAGGTTAATAGTATACTTTAACAGGTCAATCCCCTGATATAGGGAAGACAATTGGCGGTGTAAAACAATCTATTTCCCCCTCAAATTGCAACTTTCTTCATTAAAACACGTAAAACACCCATGAAATCACTCTTCCTAAACACTAAGACCTAGCTTCAGATAAAATAAAAAAAATAATTTCACTTTCAAACAATTATTAAATGATTAAAATATATGCAAAGATGGTCAGGTAATCTGAATAATATGAACATCCACATTTAACACAAGTAGGATTAGTCTACCCCGAAACAATCTAAACATCTACATCACATTCATAACCACGTTTTGCCAAGAACTCATTACTAAAAATACTGGACGTTGAACTAACATCTTCTATGCAAATTATTTAAAAAACAAAAATCTCACCTTTTTTTTTGCTTGACCATGGCTAGAATGAGATCAAATTCTTAAAACTCCAAAGGCCTCATCGAACTTGATATTGATTTGATTTTAATGCCCATTCTTTTAGAGGAAGCTCTGATTCGCGATCTACAGGACCCAAAGACACACAATATGAACCAAATTAAATGATGCTCAAATACCGCACAACTACGACAACTCTACAAACAAACCATTCGAATCTGCAGCGCATAATAACTAAAGATGTGAATAAACAAAAAATAGACATCTTCATGTATAAAACAGAGAAGTACGTTTAGAGAGCGAAAGAGAATAAGTAAACCCGAATGCCATGCTCGAGGCAGTTAAGTTCCCAGTAGGTGTTTCCGACCTAAAGACAATCAAACTGCGTAGATATTAAAAATAAATAAAAAACAATCTTTTAATATAATTTAGTATTATAATTGAAAGCCAATTCCGTCTTCATATCGATATCACTTTAGGGATTCCAGAACTGGGTTATCAGCGTATGAAACGGGTAATCATTATATATAACACTTTAAACAAATGTAATATTTATATAAACAAACCTCCAATCTCTACAAAGATCGATCCGGTTGGATTGAATGAAAGTATGCATTCGGTGACATTAGGATTTTAGAATAGAAGAAAGAAAAAGCAAGAATGAAATCAGGGAAAAAGAAGGTAGCAGGGTTTATATATGGATCCGAATTAGGTGTGTCACTGAAAAAAAGCGGACCCGGAAGTTTGAAGCTTCTACAATTAACTTTTATATAATCTGAACAATATGAATAATCATTTAAAATAAAGGCACCAAATCATAGCAATATTGAAGACGATGGGGTTATTATTGTCTCTCGATAAAAAGTTACATGTACCAACTGATTCTGTTGAATAGGAGGCCTGAAACAGGCTTGATGAAACTGTGTTTGCTCTCATAAAAACCAATCTGTCTTCATATCTTCTACATTTGGCTAGAGCTACAGTCTTTGCTTCTGATTCAGGAAAACGAATAGAAAATACACTTTATCATTATGTTTGTGCCCTAAAAAATTGAATAAGAAACCTTTTACTTACTCGTTCTAGGATAGAATTCACATTTAAACTCAAAATTAAAAAAAAAAAACCGCAATCAATGAATGAAGTGGAAGGTTTGAGATTACAGTTTGTTATATATGATCTTCATATTTGTCTTGCAAAAGAGGGGATCTTCAGCTCTCCCAAGTTCAACAATTTTCTCTTCTGTAGACTTTCCCTTTATCACCCAACCATCACGACTTCTTTGTTCACCAAACATACCTCAACATATGGTTTTTATTTGCGATTGATCTCCCTTTGTTGCCTAACCATCACAAGAATCAGAGTATCAGGCAATTCGTCAAACAACTGGTCTGCAACAAAAACAAAACACCCTTAGATGCAGTTGAAAACACTCAGACATGGAATTCAAGCAGTTTATGAGTATAATAAGGTCAAATAAACGTTAATGAAACCAAAAATCAATTTCATGGAGAGAAATTCTATTAGAAAATAACAAATTCAGAGTTTAAGCTACAACTTTGAGATCGTTTGTTAATATTGGTCTAAATAGTCAAATCCGTATAATTGGACCGAAATCTGAAAGTGAAATCGGAACCTTAAAATATGACTGGCTTATTAAGAAAAGCTTTTAATTGGAAATTTCCTTTCCGTTCACACATTATGTCAACCAGTTGGTATGCAGTAGGTAAGGGTTAGCTTATAATGGCAAATATCATAAATATATAATTCAAATAGAATCCTTCAATACAAAATCACACGGTCAATCAATCATCAAACCATAACTAAACAAAATCTCGAAACGAAACAAACGGAATTATCAAAATTAGGGTTTAAGCTCTTCCTAAATCAACTTCTCACTCAGTCAATTTCACTAACACATAAACTCAACATCCATAAACCGATCAATCAATCATCAAACCCTAACTAAACAGAATCTCAAAAACATATCAGCAATGCCACTGATAAAAACAGAGAGGGTCGCATGCCACTGATAGGTTAGAGCTAAAAATTAAGAACAAACTAAAAAACCCTGAACATTAGTGTTACGGATTTGTAAAAAAAAACCCACAAAATCTACAATTAGGGTTTTAGAACTTTTATAATTCACCAAAATTTATACATACGTACAACGATTAAAGCAATATAACGTAAATGATGTGTGTGTTATAGTCAAGGAAATCAAATAACATATATCGATCAATCATTAGGGTTACAGATTTGTATAACCCCGACAAAATCCACAACGATTGATCAAATCAAAAAGTAATTTGACCTAAAACTAACAAATAAGATGGATTGAGAGCACCTGATAAATTCTGCCTCTAATTCTATAAACCCTAGTTTTTGCTTTCAATCAATTTCTCCATAAAGACGGGTTGCTTTCAATCGCGATTGAAATGAAGAAAGCTTGGGGTCTGGAGATTGCAAATAACAGATTATCTATGGAATGAAGATCTTAGAATATTTGTAAAGAGGCGACAGAGGGACAGAGGAAAAAGAGAGAAACCCTAGAAATATGAGGGAAAGAATAAGAGAATTAGGGTTTTTGAATGATTGAGAAGCCGTGTTTGAGAAGCCGTGTTTGAGAAAATAAAATGCCGCTCAAAATCAATAGAGGAGGAATATCACATTGCCACGTGGCAGAGATTGGCTTAAGTTACTGCCAAGTGACACCAAAGTGTTTTGTTTTAATATAGATAATAGATTACCCATGCTAGGCTCATGACTATTGACTTATGCTCCTATTCATGGTTGTAAAAATCCCGACTAGGCACCGATTAATCCCCGATCAATGACCGATTAATCTCGATTAATTTCCGATTAATTACAATTAATTCCGATTATATCCGATTAATCCCCGGTTAATCCCGATTAATCGCTAGTCCCCACCCCACCGACCGACTAGCAACTAACAATTTCTACAACCATCTACTATTAAAGTGGGAATTTGACATTCTCAAAGTGCCAACCATACAAATAACAAAAATAGATTTTATCTCCCAACCAATAGTTAAATTTAACACCAACCCCACAAAACAAAAACTTCAGCACTCAACTCCCTAGTTTATATCATTCAATAAACTAATCGGTTTTTTTTTTACCAAACATAAATTATAATACCGTAATCCAAACAAGTAATATTATAAAGATGTACCATGTACACAAACCAAATCATCTACCTAAATGTTTTCACCCTCTGTAATTCTAACAATGGGAGCTCAGTGGTCTAAACAGATCGACCGACAAAAGGCGGTCATTGCTGAGAAGAAAATATTGCGAGAGCTGCAAGAAAGATGCGGGTCTGATTACCCCGGATCCAATTGGCATCCAACTGACCGTAAAAACTGGATGTTCGGCCTCGACCATAATAAAGTCCATATCAACATGATAGTGTGGCCCGGAACCCACAACTCCGCCACCAACAAGATTGGAATCAAGATGATTACCCGCCCGTTTGCCCAATGCCAGTCTCTGTCCATTTACCAACAACTTGTATGTGGGGCCCGTGTTCTTGATATTCGGGTCGAAGAGACCGGAAAAGTGTGTCATGGGATATTGACAACGTATAGCGTTGATGTCGTTATAGAAGATGTCAAACGGTTTGTTTCAGAAACCAAGTCAGAAATTGTAATTCTAGAGATCCGGACCGAGTGGGGCCGGAAGGATCCACCTGAGTTCCAGAAATACTTGTGGGAACAACTAGGTGAGATGTTGATCCATCAAGATGATAATGTCTTTGACAAAACAATAGCAGAGATCTTACCAAGAAGAGTTATATGTGTCTGGAAGCCTCGGGTATCACCCGAGGTAAATGTAAAAAGCCCGTTTTGGAATTCGGGTTACTTGAGAGATAACTGGATCGACACGGATTTACCAGCAACGAAGTTTGAGAGTAATATGAAGTATCTGAGTCAGCAGCAGCCCGTTATGGCCCGAAACTACTTTTACAGAGTGGAGAATACGGTAACCCCTCAAGCGGATAACCCGATTGTGTGTGTAAAACCGGTTACAAAGCGGATTCATGGGTACGGAAGACTGTTTATAGCACAATGTTTTCAACAGAATTGTGTTAATCGATTGCAGATATTTTCTATAGATTTCATAAACGCGGATTTTGTTGATGCTTGTGTCGGGCTTACTTGGGCTAAACTTGAAGGGAAAGCTTGAAAACCGTAACAGGTCACCAAAACCAAACTTCCCTTAGAGAGGTGTCACCTTCATTAACTAGTTTAATACCTGTTCGGTGGACGGGTTATTCATTGTCATAATCTCAAAACTACACTTCCTTGCTTTTCAAATGAAAAGAGAACATGTTAAATATGATATTAAGATATTTAACTAAGGTGGGGTTTGGTTTTTAAATGTACTGGCAATGTGTACACAAAAAAGGTATAAATGTTTATGAAACTGTTTGTTTTACAAAGTTTGCAGTTAACACTTAACTTGATCAAATATATAAAGAATAATGTTACAGCTTTCAACCCTCTAAACCCATTGCTCTCACGTGTGTCCGTCTTCCTTTTTCATCCTTGCTTCTAGCGACCCCTTCACTCTCTCAATTGTGCTTTCTAAATTCTTCATTTGTTCCATCCATGTATCATGCCAGTCTCGTAAATAAATCCCTCACAACACTAGATATACAATGCTTAAGAAACTACTGTTTGCAATCCTCTTGTGTATAAATCACGACACTTTCTTTTCTTTATGTATGTGGCCATCTCGAGTTAACTATTTCACATTTATACAAAAAGAATATATGTTATGTATTGAAATTATATATCAAGAATAGATTGATCATACCATGGAGTTTTTGCAAGAAGGTGGAACCTGCCTACTGCGTGAATAACAAATTGACTTTGAGCAGCTAGTCTGTGATGCTCTTCGGAAGTCATTTTCCATCATTTTGCACCCATAAATTTGGGAATTTATAATAAGAAAGTGTGATGTAAACTCATGACATTGTATGCCATGTTTTACCTCAGTTTCAAAAATCTTACGAAAAGATGAGCAATCTATAATTGTTTAAAATTTATGAATGTGTTCTTCAGGTATCTTTACTATTGATATTTGTATCAGGTGTCCTTGATATATGCAAATGTATCTCCTAAATAAGCCTTTCGTTCATGTACCAGGGCATTCTGAAACGCCGAATTAGTCAATCAGAAATGCGTTTTTATATGATTTGGAATGAATTTGGTCACAATCAGGTACGACCAAACTTTCCAATCCGGATCGTGAACCTGTAGCGTTCAGTTCGATTCTATACCCGATTCCGATACGAACGATCTGGTTCGCGGTACGTGGGGGGTTCAACGAATCCTGTGACTACATATAATATTTATGTTCTTGTGTGTTGAGTTACTTTAGTAGTCAATAGTCCACTTACATTAATAGATATTAGAGTAAATTACAAGTTTTGTCCTTTATGTTTACACCAAATTGCAGACGTTGTCCTTTAGCGCAAAAGTTTACAGGCGGTGTCCTTTACCTTTCAAAATCTTGCACGTTTTGTCCTTTAGCCTAAACCCAGTTAGATTTTTTGGTTAAATCTAGTCATGTGCAAGGCACATGAGGGTAGTTGAAGGGGTATGGTCCCAGATCTCGCGTCAGCATGGACCGCGAGTGACCATTACCCTTATCAAAACCCCCACTAACTAACAACCTACTTGTGCCCATGCGGGAACGCGTCGACACAAGGGTTGAATCCAATCTATCTAGTAACAAAGAAGGACTTACATGGAACATGAGAACGGTAGAGTGATGCGACATAGCATCACATCTGGTGTATGAAAACGGAAGGATTCACAGCGAGGCGGCATCGCACCGCATCCAGTGAACACTTCTATCAATACAGGAAAGCCTTACCTTAGGCATAGAAAAAGATGAACGTAGCGGTACGGCTGACACCGCACCATACGGACATTTTCGTCATGACAAGGGATGCAGGCAAGACGACGATGCGGCTAGCACCGCATCTCGCGTATTCCTTGATCACAAGTAGGAGACGCGGTAACTTCAGATGTTACCGCATGTAGCGATGCGGCTTGCACCGCATCCTATGTACTCAATCAAGTGGTACTGACACCACAGTGCAAGTGGCACCAATGGCAGTTACCTGTCAGAGCTACGTAAGCAATGGACTGACGTGGCGTAACCTCCATAACCGACGAGCCTGACACACCTGAAAGGGTGCAGCACGTCGTCAGTCCATCCATCATCATCCTCCTTCACTCCTCGGCTATAAATACCAACCCCAAACCAGGTTTGAGGTATCTTCTCACAACTCTCTCACTACTACTACTATCTTACTTTGCTTCCCAAGCAAACTACTGATTCTCACGCCGGAGAGTGGTAACAAGGAGCACCCCCCACCCCATCCTCCTTGTTACGAGTCACGGCTTGTTTCCTTGTGCAGGAGATCAACCACAGGTGATCCAGCCAGCGATCCTCGAGAGGAAGGGATTAACCCTTCTTGACGAGACCAGTGTGTTAACCCTGCCCGGTTAACCATTGTTTCATCATTGGCGCCCACCGCTACTCTTAGCATTTTCTAAACCATCCTTTTTCCTCTCTCACGATCATGACTGATCACCAAAACAACACTGCGGATAACCAAAATCCTCCAGTCCCAAACCCGGTAGGGGTCAATGCCTCGACCTCCCAACCCGGACACATTGGCACGTCCACACAAAGGAGCCCCTCCTTTATGTTCGGACATGACTTATCACAGTTCCCATCTGTGATCCCACCAGGCATGACCGTTCATGCTTGGTACGAGCAGCAGGCAGCCACGCTGACTGCAGCATACAACCGCGCTTGTACTGAAGCGAATATACGAGCTGGGCTTCCCCCAGCACCGCACACCCCTGTTGAGCGTATTTTACAATACGACGGCAGGATACATTCACGCCCGGCTTCAAGAAGCCGACGTGAAGAACGGGGATCGTCTTACTGTTCGGTCCACACCCTCAACGAGGATGATTCCTCATACGGGTCCCACACCAGAGGACCGGTACATACCCGCCTTGGCCCCCATGGCGAGGACAGGAGGCGATCAACCTCCAGACGCGGCCCAGGCATTCAGAGCCGATTGGGCCCACAACCATACACCGAAGGGTACGGTCATACCGACCCTGACGACCACAGCTACCGCGGTGATTCGCATGACACCAGTAGCAGACCGGGAGGACGCAACTATGTTCCTCCCAGTCATCCCCGCAACACATACCTTAGGGCGGCAAAGCGCCCTGCGAACGAACCATACAGGCCAAAGGCAGCGGCCGAAAATTCCAAGTTCGGCACGCGGATTGCCAACGCCCATGTCACCACGACAAAGTTCCCATTCAACGTTGGGAAATACAGTGGTTCGACCGACCCGGACGACCACATGAACGTCTTCATGGGCGCGGGCATCAACGGCCAGTGGGACGAACCCACTTGGTGTAATTTTTTCCCCCAGACCCTTACGGGCCTGGCCAGGGCATGGTTCGATTCTTTGCCAGTGGGATCACTGGATTCATTCGAGGACTTGCGTACCAAGTTCCTCGCACATTTTTACCAGCAGCGACGCCACGAACGAGATTCGTGTGACGTCATGAACATTTGGCGAAGAAACGACGAATCGCTCGAAGCATTCGTCGTCCGATATAATAAAGAGTGCCTGGAGATAGGTGACGTGGCAGACCAGATGGCACGAAACCACTTCATCCGGGCCGTCAAAGACAGAGAGATGATCATGACCATCTCTGGCAAGGAGGGCTTGCCCAAAAAATGGGAAGACGTCATGACTGCGGTCAAGAAATACGCCTAGACACAGCGGTCACTCGAACCGCATGTGACAAAGGCAAAACCCCAAGCCGAAACATCCCAACAAGGGTCCAAGCGTAACAATAAACGCAACCGGGACGTTGGAAATCGCGATATTTCCAAACCATACTTCCCGCAAACCAACACGTTCGACCCAAAGAACTACAACCCCGCCCGAGACAGTCGGGCGTCAAAAAAAGAATCTCGGGACCGCAACTGGACCGAGATCACCATGTCGCCAAGTGAGGTCCTCCTTGCGGACCCACAGTTCTTGCGACCGGCCCAACCAATGAAGTCCAAGAAAAATCAAGACCTCACACTCTACTGTGAGTACCACAAGAACTCGGGCCACACCACCAACAGCTGCATCAGTCTCCGACTGGAGATTGAGCGCGCCCTAAAGGAGGGGAAACTGCAACATCTTTTGCCAGGTGGGCAAAAACCCACCAAGCGCATTACCCCTCATGGCGAAGGTACCTCCTCCGGGAAGAGAACCATGCACGTGGCTTCCACCCACATGATCCACGGAGGCAAGGGCAGGCCGCGAAAAGCGGCAAGAAGGCCGGAATGTGACTGGAAGGACGAGCAAGTCGTCTTTCCAAAAGTCCGAGGCGGACCGCGCGATAGGCGCGCTGTCGTCATTTCAGGCCAACTGGCACACTACTGCACCGAGCGTCTATTCATCGACCCGGGCAGTACATCTGATATAATCTACGAACAATGCTTCAACCAGTTCGACCAGGAGGACAAAGATCGGTTGCAAGCAGTAGATTACCCGTTAACCGGGTTCGCAGGGGAAACTGTCTTTCCCCTAGGCCAGATTACTTTCCCTGTGCGTCTTTCCAGCGGAAACCGCACAAGGACAGAAGAGGTAAACTTCATGGTTTTACCTCACACCTCCAGATATGACGTACTCCTCTGGAGAGAATCCCAAGGAGATTTCAATATGATTACGTCGGTCCCCCACTCTGCGGTTGGTTTCCCAACCGAATCGGGGGTCGCGATAATCTATGCCCGCAGGGACGTCATGATGTCGGACGAAGTACGTCCGACCAAGGTCACAAGGCCCACCCCAATGACCAGCCAGAAAAATGGGTTCTCAACGCGAGATACCCAGATAAAAAGGTCACATTGGGTCACGCCTTGTCCCCGACCACCAAAGCGCAACATCACTTGAATACCATGCCAGGTATCAAGCCAGTGATCCAAGGCCAACGCCACCTTGGGTCAGCTAAAAATCAGGCGATGCAAGAGCAGATCGAAGAACTGCTCTCCGCAGGCATCCTGCGGGAAGTTAAATACCAGACTTGGTTGTCCAACCCAGTCATGGTAGAAAAACCGTCCGGGGGCTGGCGCATGTGCGTCGATTACAAAGACCTTAACAAAGCCTGCCCCAAGGATTGTTACGCGCTTCCAGAAATCGACGAAAAGGTCGATAATCTCGCACCATTCAGGTGGAAGTGTTTCCTCGATTGCTACAAAGGATACCATCAAGTACAAATGGCAATCGAGGATGAAGACAAAACGGCATTCCGGACTCCCACCGGAAATTACTGCTATACAAAAATGCCGTTTGGGTTGCGCAACGCGGGCTCAACCTACCAAAAGTTGATGAACGACACTTTCCGCGGCCAAATAAGCAAAAGTGTCGAAATCTACATGGACGACCTGGTCGTCATGAGCATGGAAGAAGATACCATGCTCACAGATATTGAAAGAACATTCCAAACTCTGCGAAGCGTTAACATAAAGCTCAATCCAGGGAAATGCTCGTTTGGAATGGAAGAAGGCAAATTCCTTGGGTTCATCGTAACTAAAGATGGATTCAAGGTAAACCCGGAGAAAGTCCAGGCGATCGAGCGCATGCCATCGCCTTCGTCGATGAAGGATATGCAACGGCTAGCCGGCAGGCTAGCGGCACTCAACAGATTCTTAGCCAACCACGCAGCTAAGTCTTATCCGTTCATCAAGACCCTGCGGAGCTGTTCAAAGAAAGAACAATTCCAGTGGACCGCAGAGGCTGAACAGGCCTTCCGGGAAATGAAGGAGTGTTTGATACAACTCCCAACTTTAACCGCACCACGCAAGGATGAGCCACTCATACTATACCTATCCGCCGCGGACAACGCGGTGGGTGCGGTACTAATTGTGGAGCGAAAGGGGGTTCAAACACCCATCTACTACATCAGCAAGATGCTCAACAACCCAGAGACGAGGTACTCAATAATGGAGAAATTGGTGCTAGCATTAGTGCACGCTTCAAGACGGTTGCGACGCTACTTCGTAAACCACGTCATCACAGTGCTAACCAATTACAGGATCGGCCCGATCCTCTCCAAACCCGACATCTCTGGGAGATTAGCGAAATGGGCAATCGAGCTGGGCGCGCACACGATACATTATAAGCCGCGCCCCGCGATTAAAGGCCAGATCTTAGCTGATTTCGCCGCCGAAGTACCGGTGAATCGCATCCAAGAATGCGAAGAAGCACAAACTCCTGCACCAACGCCACCCTCCTCAGAGACATGGGCACTCTTCACAGATGGTGCCTCCAACGACGAAGGGGCGGGTGCAGGTCTGCGACTCGTCAGCCCTGACGGCCAAGAACTTACATATGCAATCCGCCTCGAATTCAAAAGCACAAACAACGAGGCAGAATATGAGGCTCTGTTAGCGGGGCTACGTTTAGCAGTCAAAATCGGCGTGCAACATCTGGAAGCCCACGTCGACTCTTTGTTAGTGGCAGGCCAAGTACGCGGCGACTATGCCGCAAAGGGGGATATCATGATCCTCTACCTCGAGCAAGTCCTGCAACTAAAATCCAAATTCGCTTCGTTCAATATTCGCCATATTAATCGAAGCGAAAACAAGTCCGCAGATGCACTATCAAAACTTGCATCTACCAGCTTCCAACACTTGGCAAAGGAGATACGCATCGAAATCCTGCAAAATCCTTCGGTACCCCTGCGCCAAGTCAACGTCATTCAATACGGTTCAACATCATGGATGACACCTATTATCGCATATCTACAATCAGGTGTGACTCCCGAAAGCAAATCAGAAGCACGCAAACTACAATACAAAGCGTGCCATTATCAAATGGGAGACGGTATCTTATACCGCAAATCATACCTCGGGCCACTACTACGATGCGTCAACCCCCAGGATGCCACATACCTCATTCGAGAGATACACGAGGGCATATGTGGCATACACGCTGGACCACGCATGGTAGTGGCCAAAATCATGAATGCCGGGTATTACTGGCCCGGCATGCACCTGGACGCCGTCAAAGAGTTGCGCAAGTGCATCGACTGTCAACGTCATGCTCCAAAAACCTTGCGGCCAAAAAACAACTTAGTCCCCGTCACAACCGCATGGCCCTTTCAGAAATGGGCAATTGACGTTGTGGGACCTTTCCCTGACGCTCCAGGTGCGGTTAAATTTATCATAGTGGCGGTTGATTACTTCACCAAATGGGTAGAAGCAAAACCACTCGCCTCAACCACTGCTATGATAACAAGAAAGTTCATTTGGGAACACATCATCTGCCGTTTCGGATTACCAATGTGCATTGTCACCGATAACGGCACCAACTTCGCTGCCGACGAATTTCAAAAATGACTAGAGGAACTACATATTGAGCACATATTCTCATCAGTCGCACACCCGCAAGGGAACGGCCAAGTCGAGAGTATCAATAAAAGCCTAGTCGAAGGGATCAAGGCACGGTTGGGAACGGCCAGGCGTGGCTGGGTCGATGAACTCCCAAGTATCTTATGGGCTCACCGTACAAGCCCAAAAACAAGCAATGGGGAAACACCCTTCAGCCTAGTCTACGGTTCAGAAGCGGTGATCCCCGCATAAGTAGGTCTCCCCTCTCCTAGAATGTTGGCTATTGAAAAACTAGACAACAACATGGAACGCAGGATCGATTTGGACCTCTTGGAAGAAAGGCGCGAAAACGCTGCCATCAATGAGGCCAAATATAAATCCAAACTTGAAAAGTACTACAACGCGCGCGTCCGCGTTTGTACTTTCAACCCAGGAGACTACGTCCTACGCGACAATGAGGCATCTAATGCCGAGCGCCCAGGCAAACTCTCCCCCAAGTGGGAAGGACCCTACCTCATCAAAGAGGTCTTAGGGAAAGGCGCATACAGATTGCAAACACTAGAAGGTGAACCTATCGCACGCACATGGAATGCGCAACAGCTTCGACGCTGTTATATGTAAGCCATGTTCTTACATTTCTCTATGTAACCTATCGGGCCGCAGGCCATTTGCAAATAAATAAATACGCAATTTTATACATTATTGTTTGTTATTACTATTACAAATGCGTGTTCCACTTTGCGGTATCCCAAAAACAGATTGGCAAAATCTTCATTCGAGATACCCATACAAAGTGGTAACCACACACAAATATTGTAATAGGCCAGCAAAAGGCAAAAAGACTTGCATGTTCATCCGGCCGGATACACAAGTTTTTGTTAAACACTTGACACAATTCCTGAGCCCAAAAAGGCAAACAATGGAATTGACGCGGACTCATACGACAAAGGTATGGAGTACACTTGACCCCATTCACAAATGGGTAGAGTTCCGGTAATATAAGCTTTTACAAAGCTTAAGCAATTCTAAAACCCTCACACGGTAAATAACAGAATTGATGCATACTCATACAACAAAAGTATGGAGTATACTTGACCCCGTTCATAAATGGGTAAAGTTACGCATACATACGTTCAGACATGCAAGAATTAAAAACACTTGTACAAACTGAACAAAGAAACTTTATATTCAAAAAATTCAAGTGTCCACAGGATGCTTAGTGAATTTACATAAAGTTCCTATGCTATACAAGAGGAATACAAAAAGGAGGCACACTCGCCAACCTAAACCCTATTTTGTACCGCTGGTCCCCGCATCTCCTCCGGCACCACCAGCGGGTTCTTCCTCTTCCACATCCGGATAAAGCATCCGCAAGCGGTCAACATAATCCGCAACCTCCAAACAGTCGTCCAGCTCCCCTACACAGGCAAGGGGCGTATCATAAAAGGAGGCTACGGCCGCTTTCAGACGACCTTCGGTATCCACATCACGGAACCCGGATGCCTGATCAGTATAACCGCCTGCGGATAATACATTGATATGCCCAATGCAGCGGTTATAACCAGCCTTGAATCCAGCATCGCGCGCACATTCCTTAACCAGGTCCAAACCAGATGCGGTCTCAGGGGCATTCATTATAGCCTCAACAATCTGCAATAAAGGGATCATAAGTCTTGGATACTAGCCCAAGCAAATGCAAAGACAACGGATACTTACACGCGCGATGCCGTGAGTCCGCAACCACTCACGGTCAGCTTCCAGCTGGTTAAAAGAGGACACCAAGGCATCCTTGGCCTCAGCAGCGGCGTCAGCCCGTTTCTCCGCAACAGACACGCGGGCAGTAAGGTCTGCAACCGCGACCTCCCGGGCCTGAACCTCAGCCTGTTACAAAAACAGCAAACAGTTCACTCGATAAATATTTTCAAAACAATAAAGGAAATATACAACAGAGGTAAAGAAATATACCTGCAGGCTGGCAACAACTTTGTCCAAACGAATGCGCTCCGCATTCGCCTCTTCAAGAGCCTTAGAAGCACGGCTCTCCTTCTATGCGGCCTCTTCAAGAGCCTTTGAGGCACGAGCCCCGGTTTCTTTGGCCTCTCCAAGCGCCTTCAGGGCGTCGGCCTTCGCCTGCAGCGCTTTAACAGAAATGGCCTCAGCCGCAGCCTTCTCCTGGCTCAAGGTAGCGTTCGCTGCCTTGGCATTTGTCAGCTCCTGCCGAGCATGAAACAGAATGTCATTCTGCTTAGCCCACGATGCATTCCACTTCTTGCGCTCATTGGACATTTTTTCATTCCAACTCTTGCGCTCATCAGCAAGAAGTTTAGCAAGGGTACGCACCTGTTTCAGCTGGGCAGCGGCAGCCCATTTAGAAGTCTGTTTCTGCTGCTCAAAAGCAGCCTTGTCCTTCTCGAGCTGCTCCGCACCCACACGAGCTGCCTCGACCAACTTCTCCGCCTCAGCCCGCATGCGAGCTGCTTCCTCCTCGCGGCGACCCAACACCTTGTAGTCTTCCAAGATGGCATTCGCCACAATAGAAGACCCTACTAACATTGTTGAGAGCTGGTTTATGCGCAGCTCACGGGGCGCAGCGCGGGCTCGCTCAACCTCAAAAGGGGTGCCTAGACCACCCAGAATCTCCTTGCATGCCGACGGGTCATTAGAAATATCATCCCCCTGCATAACAGTCCAGGGGGGTCGATGATACACAGTACTACGACCCTGGGTATAGGTGCGGTAGTAGTACTCCAACTCAGACTCCCCAGGCTGAATTGGAGGCCCATCGTACCCCGCACCACCGGCAGACGAGCTGGTACCCTTATCAACAGGAGACTTCTGCGGCTCAGCATCATGCTGCCGCGTTTCAGCGCCAGTTTTTTCCGGTTCGGCATCAGACCGTTGCTTCCCGGTATCAGCAAACCGCACACTCACATTGTCTCCCTCATTGGGAGAAATCAGATTGTTGGACGAGTCAACAATGTCAAAAATCTGGGTCGCAGCATTCTCTGCGGTACCCTCTGTCCGCACCGTCGACTCCGACACCACCTTGGCAGGGGGTGTCGATGGCACTTCAGTTGCACCCGCATCCGTGGCACGCGGGGGCGACTCCGGAGCATCAAAGATAGAAAAATCTTCATCTTGAGGCTCTACAAAAAACAACGTCAAATAGCTATCAAAACAAGTTACACATAACAGTTAAGACAAGCTAGCATACACTTACCAATAACAACCGCAGGTTTTTTCTGCGTCGGAGCAGACCTTTTGGTTACCAGTCTCCGACGTTTGGTTTCAACACCACCAGCAGCTTTCGGCTCTGGCTTTCTCTTCTCACCAATCACAGGGGGACCCGCAGCTGTCCCTCCCGCGGCCGTCTCCTCTGCCTGCTTCTTCGCAGCACCAGAACGCGACCCCGCGGCTGTACCCAAACCCTCAAGGGTATCAGATACTATCACATAATCCTTGTGGCGACGAAAAGAGGAGTGAGAGATACCTGCCACCTACGGCACCAGATGAGGCACAGTTGTGACCTCCTTTATCTTCTTTTGGCGAAAGCGCACGCCCTTCACAGTTTGCCTCTTTGGCACACCTTTCGCATCGGGGTCCCCTAAGGCCCCAAGATCACCTGCATAAAATCAATCCAAAGGGTGAATCAATAAACCAACATTATCATCACAAGTGAAAAACCTTCCAAATTATACCTTTGCCTGGCGGCAACTCAACTGCCAGTGCGGCCTCAGTAGGCACCCGGAAGTTACTACGGATGATAGCATTATGATCCTCCTCACCATCCGCACAAACTACGGTCTCAACCGTACCAAGAAAATCCAGGGCAAACATCCTCCATGCGGGAGCATCCTCTGATAACAAACATAAAGTCAGTACCGCAAAAAAGAATAGGGAACTCAAACACATGAAAAGTACGTACCACCGCTTTTCTCCCGCACCACGGGCCTCGAGTTTTTGTTCCTCCTCGTCAACATCATACGTAACAACCACAGTTGCGTGTTGGTCAGCTTCACAGACTCAATAGTCTGAAGCTGCGGAAACCACTGCACTGATTTCAAACTGGGCATCGCAATGGTCTCCCCTATGATCGTCTCGGTGACGTCATGTCTGCAACAATGGCAGCAGCCTTGACATCGAAGAATTTCTTTTTCCACATCGTCATCCCCTTGGGAGGAGTCATCAGCTTGGGGTTACCGTCTCGTTGACGGAAAGAAAAGAAACCCAATGACACAGTCATCTGATAAAACCGTCGGAAATCTCCGACGGTAGGCTCTATACCAAGAGCACGGAAGGTGAACTCAAAATTACGAATCCGAATCATACCAAACGGACTCATTTGAGAAATGTGGACCTTGTACCACTCCAAGACATCCACAACGAACACCGTCAACGGTAACCGGAGATTACAGTCACCAAAAAAGTCGGCCCACATGGTCACATAACCAGCCGGAGCGTCAGCACCAGTATCACCCTCCGATGGATACTGAGCCCCATACTCAGGGGGCATTTGGACGTCAAGCATAAGACGATCAAAGGTTTTTCTGGTCCACTTTAACGCCGGTAATCCACTACCGGCAGCCCCCTCCTCTTCTTCTTCAACCACTACCGGTTGTTCAGGGTTTTCACCCTCCACATTGTGTGGATTAGATGGTTCAGCCATCAAGAATATCAAAGAAACAGAAGATAGTGAACAGAAAAACTAGAAACCCTCACTGGAACTTCAAGAAATTTCGTCGGAGAAGACAAAGAACAAGTTTCTCTCACCGGCAAATTTTTGAAAATTTCAAACAAGTGAGGGGAAACCACGAACGGTTTCCCCTTATATACCCATCGCAATTAATGCGGAGGGAGAAAACAAATGATCACGTTCAAAAAGGGCGAATCGTATGACACCACGTGTCGAGCGCCGTTTCCGCTGACGGTTATCACGCGCGCGTGGCCACCCACGCGCCTGACACAAGAGACGTTTACACTCTTCGCTACAGTGCATTTAATGCCTCGGGCAGTGCAAACGTCCTTTCATTTCAGCACATGCCAGGAAGATCTCACCAACTTCCACCAACTCACACGTGCGTCCAGCCACGTATGCAACAAAAAGCGACTACATTATCCAATTATAAGCGGCATGCGGTTTCTCTGGTATACCGCACCATAACCCATACCGCATGTCGTTTTTTAACATACCCCTAAAAATAGGTAAAAATATATATCTCTACACTATAAGGGGGTATAATACCTATCCGCACTACCCACGAGCACACGTGGAATATGCGGACATGTCACACACGAGCCCGTTCAGGTGTGTCAGATGCTCAGAACCAGCGCTGGCCGTTGGACTGAACCGCATCTCAGACACAGGGGAACCGCATTGCCTTCATTCTCTTCAAGCTTCAAATCCCTCCTGTCCGGTTCACAACCGCAGAGGGTACATGAACACCTTCTTTAACAAAAGGAAGGAAGGGAATGCACGCGAACGCACATCAGCAACCCTGTCTCCTGAACCTTCAAGAGCTACATCCGAGCCACACCCGCTTTGAGCAAATGTGGTAATGCAAAACCACAGACACTCACGAGGAGCTACGGACATAACCATAGCTTCCGCAGAGTGGTTGCTACGGAAGAGCCAAGCTCACTCCACATCACCGAACAATGCTACTGCAAAGCAAACTCGGTATTGGAGCGGGAAGGTAAGTGGCTCCAAAACGAACGCAGAACAGCGCTCTAAATAAACCCTCGTCGAATAACAAGCATCCGAACAGCGGTAACAAGTCTGCTTATGACTTTGTTAGCCCGACTATGGGCCGCATAGAATAAACAATGGTGGGCATACCCTTGCCTATAACCATGTTTATTTACCCATAGTACGAATATACATTGTTCGACCAAACATGGCCAACAATGACGCAACGAGGTAACCGCAAAGAACGTGCGGTTACTAGAGAGCTATGACGATAAACACGAAAACCCAACAAAAAAGGGATCGTCGTCTCATAACTCGATGCTGAACATAGAGCTTGAGCAAAGCACTTGCAAGCATCAACAACTTTTGATCCCAGTCTCAAAGATTGGTCCAAAAGTTTCTTTTCTTCTTCATGAACCAATTCAACAATTGGTATGAATAAAAGACCACCTTTAAAGGATGGGAAACCTCCACATACCTTCGAACCACCATCTCAGAGGTTGGTTCGAAGTTTGTGCAGCATTACTAACAAGGTCTCCAAGAGACCTTCGGCACAACAACAGGTGGCAGGCCACCTGGTGACATAAATCGGCTGAGAATCTCGCATCAGACGAGATCCCTTCACCGATACGGAAGAGGCGTCAGATGACCCTTCCGGACCTCCAGCTTCATTTACATACAGAAAAGACCACACATGGTCTAGGATCTTCTCCAGACTCCAAACTACCTTCCAAACACCATAGTCCAGTACTCCTCCCACATACACCTTGTATGTGGCAGCAACACTAGACTGGGGGGACTTGAAGGGGTATGGTCCCAGATCTCGCGTCAGCATGGACCGCGAGTGACCATTACCCTTATCAAAACCCCCACTAACTAACAACCTACTTGTGCCCATGCGGGAACGCGTCGACACAAGGGTTGAATCCAATCTATCTAGTAACAAAGAAGGACTTACATGGAACATGAGAACGGTAGAGTGATGCGACATAGCATCACATCTGGTGTATGAAAACGGAAGGATTCACAGCGAGGCGGTATCGCACCGCATCCAGTGAACACTTCTATCAATACAGGAAAGCCTTACCTTAGGCATAGAAGAAGATGAACGTAGCGGTACGGCTGACACCGCACCATACGGACATTTTCGTCATGACAAGGGATGCAGGCAAGACGACGATGCGGCTAGCACCGCATCTCGCGTATTCCTTGATCACAAGTAGGAGACGCGGTAACTTCAGATGTTACCGCATGTAGCGATGCGGCTTGCACCGCATCCTATGTACTCAAGCAAGTGGTACTGACACCACAGTGCAAGTGGCACCAATGGCAGTTACCTGTCAGAGCTACGTAAGCAATGGACTGACGTGGCGTAACCTCCATAACCGACGAGCCTGACACACCTGAAAGGGTGCAGCACGTCGTCAGTCCATCCATCATCATCCTCCTTCACTCCTCGGCTATAAATACCAACCCCAAACCAGGTTTGAGGTATCTTCTCACAACTCTCTCACTACTACTACTATCTTACTTTGCTTCCCAAGCAAACTACTGATTCTCACGCCGGAGAGTGGTAACAAGGAGCACCCCCCACCCCATCCTCCTTGTTACGAGTCACGGCTTGTTTCCTTGTGCAGGAGATCAACCACAGGTGATCCAGCCAGCGATCCTCGAGAGGAAGGGATTAACCCTTCTTGACGAGACCAGTGTGTTAACCCTGCCCGGTTAACCATTGTTTCATCAGTAGTATTGTAATTTCACCTCCCAAGGACTATTGTGTAAGATAAATTATATCAAGGGACTATTATATAAAAATAAAACAAAATAATTTAAAATATTACTTTTATAACCATATATATATATATATATATATATATATATATATATATATATATATATATATATATATATATATATTTCTGAAATTAGCAATCACCTATCACCACCATCCTCCACCTCCACCACCATAACCAGCCTTCACCGCCACCACTACCACCTCTCATCATCTACAATCACCATCTTCAAATCAACTCACCAACCAAAAATCCCCAAAACTAATAATCCTCAAAACCCCAAAAAATTAAATGAATCATCACTATAAATCTAAACACCTGAGAGAAAGATTATAAACCTAAACTCTTTCTTCAATAGTCTATGCACTTGTAATTTCTACCCATGACATCATATTCTTAAACAAGATTTTTGGTGTTTTTCAGACCAGATATACGAAGTCAAAGAAGACACATTTCTAATTTCTTGCATAGACTATTGAAGTAGATTCGTAATTGACCCAGTCAAAACACCGTTGCTTCTACACACCTTCCACCGTCACAATCAAACACAATTCAACACCAAACACAGTTGACCACAGATTCAACCCCAAAGCACTGCAGATCCCCCCCACTTCTCATCCCCCAATCTTCCCCTTCAATTTCACCCACCGATGGGTTGCATCTGTAGCACCTCATCCAGCACCCACCACCACCAACCCTCCTCATCACACACACCTTAATCTCCCCATCAGATCTAACCTCATACGAGCACGCATGCCCCTCAGATCCCGACATCCAGTCCTTCGACTCATCCCTCCACTATCGCACCACCCGCGTCATCAACTCACTCGCTGTCGATGTTGTGCCATTGGGTTCGATGGGGAAATGGGTGAATTCGTTGTGGAAGAAGTATGAGAACGAGTTGAAAGCGCAGAGGGGGGCGATTAGTTCAATGCGGGTTGGGAATCGGATTGTGATCAAGGATTTGGAAAATATTAAGGTGTTGGTGGATAAGTTGGGGAATGAGATGGAGGAGTTGGTGCAGAACGCCAAGTTTGCGATTAGGGAGGAGGAGTAAGAGGCGGTGGCGGTTGCGGTTGATGAGATGAGGAAAGTTGTGAGTGATTTTGTGTTGAAGAAACCCTAATTTGATGCTCTGCAGAGAGATGATTTTGTGTTGGTGGCTGGTGTGCGATATAAATGAGGAATTAAATGGGGAATTAAATGATTTAAGAGGGAATGACCATTTTATCCTCATGTGCCTTGCACATGAGGTATTTTAACTGAGAATTCTAACCTAGTTTGGCTTAAAGGACAAAACTTGTAAGATTCTGAAACGTAAAGGACACCGCCTGTCAACTTTTTGGCTAAAGGACAGCGCCTGAAATTTGATGTAAAGATAAAGGACAAAACTTGTAATTTACTTTAGATATTAACATGATTAAGATAATTTTTTAGGACTCGGATTTGGTTTGTACTCATCCTTTGTGTGGATAGTGTGCCAGGGGAATGCTATGTTGAGCACATCAATGAGTTCGTATGCGTCTATTGAATTTAGTTGTAAGCAAAAAAGAGTCAAAGTCAGCAACAATTTCCAACATCTATTTATGCAAACAAAATAAAGTCAAAATCAGCAACAATTTTTAACATCTATTGATTTGATGCATAACAAAAGTAAGAATTCGAAAACCGTACCCCTCTCTGTATCCTCCTGTCCTAAGCCTGCTGCTCTATCCAAATGATCGTCTTTATCAAACAAACGCAACATTCCATCTTCCTTAGCGAAAACATCCCCATAAACATTCACGGTTCATCGAACTTCAATAAATTAATCATAGGATTCGGAAACACAAACATAAAATTAAAATTATAAGAAAACCCAATTTATATCTAGATGCTTACTGTATATCAATGTGAATGTAGAAGATAGACAAGCAGGGACCGGTTAGTTCGCTCCATCCTTTGTTCAATGATAAACAACTGGATATGATTGCCTGCTGAGTAAAGCTACCAATGTTTTTTAGAATTTGATTAATATAAACCTCCATTTGTTCATCTACAGGTGGATCTGAGAAAGAAGAAAAAAAGATTGGGGATTCTGAAGAAAGAAGAGTAAGGATGGAGATGATCGACGCATACTGTAAAGATTTAAGATTTAAGGATGGAGGTTACCTACGACCTGGGAGGAAGAAATGATGAGTTTAAATGGCTAAGATTTAATTTCAGCTTGATCTAACGGATGGATGAGAACGATTTGAAGAGTAGTTAGACTTAATGGGATCATTAAAATATATAGAGTTAAATGTGCGGATAGTCCCTGTGGTTTGACATTTTTTCACCTTTATTTCCTAACTTTCTAAAATTACCTCTATACTCTCCAACTTTTCAATTTTCGTTCCCGGATAGTCCCTGAAATGGATGTCAGTTAGTTTGTCCAGTTAAATGTGTGTGAAATGACTAAAGTACACTTACTAATTAAATATAATAAATTAAAACATTAAAATAAATATTATTTTTATAGACCCGCCTTCATTACCCCAACCCACCCCCAATTACCCCCACTTTCATCAACCCATCTTCATCTTCTTTCCTGTGCATACGTATGTCTTCTCGTTAGTTTCAAATCAATTCAACAATCACTTAACCAATTTCTTATTCTCTCGATCAACGGGTACCAACAACAAGGAGTCCTACTACCATGATTTTTTACCTCTGATGGAGGACAAACTGAGAGTGGATTGAAACAAGAACAAGTAAATTTAAGATGATTTCTATTGATTGAATGACAGTACAAAACCATGAAATCAATCGGACAGAGCTTCTCCACTCAAGTCCAAAGTTCAAGTTCAAATGAAAACATAAGACACCTATTTATAGGAATACTAGAACCGCACCAAGTATATGCGGATGGACTAAGTATTTACGGATCAACTTTCATACGGATCAACAGCTTGCGCGTATGGACTTGACTGGTGCGGATGAATAAATGCGGATCCACCTGCGCATCCGTGTGAAACATCTTGAAACCCTAAACGTGCACCTTTGATTCGTGCGGATCAACTTTATGTTGATCCGTATAGACCTGTAACATCTACATCCGTGCGGATTGATCTTTGAACATGAATGTTTTACACTTTAACACCCTGTCTTGTCTCATCTGATAGCTACGATACGTGATTGACGGAAGCGATAGACATATGCACTCACAGTTTCCACCTTTCAGCCCACACTCTCAAATGGGTATGGCAGCGGACAACGCACACGTCCAAAACCAGCCCATTGACGAGTACGCCGAGGGTGAATGCGTTAACGTCGGAACCATACGCGCAAGTGGTACTCGTACCGCCCAAGCTATGTGATGTCTGTCGTTAGTGACATGCAAAAACCAACTAAACCAGTAGATAGGATAAGTCGGATATCGAACCAGAGGAGGATTGTGGAAAGTGTCGTTATGTCAAGTGTTGATTAACTATTGCAGAAAAGTAAATCTTGTTTGTTTGAGAGTTGATTAACTAGCGAATTACGAAAATACTAAGCTGTAAGCAATAGGAGAGAACAATGGTTCCTCCGGATTTCAGGTTTATAGCTAGATTCAATTATGTGTTTAATCGAAACACTCACATAGACATAAGTGTTTAACTTAATTCATCAATTGTGATAATCAACGACTAAGTACTCCGGTCAATACATAACGGGAGGTTATCAAATAATTATCAGTTACAATTACCAACCCTAATCCCATGGCAAATATATCCCAATTACTAGAACTCTCGGGAACTGAATGATCAAAGATTAAAGTTAAATAAAATGCAACCGGTTACAATTGATTAATCAAATCAAAGGTGAAAAACATCGAATGCTTAGATCACCGAGTTATACGATTGTCACAAACACATAAAATTATCCAACTTACAAAAACCCTCCATCCGGAGGAAACCATAAAAGACTAGCTGCTGATGTGGAAGATTGATCGTCAAAGGCTCGAATCACGGTTGAAACCCTGTGAGGTAACTGCCTCCTTCTCTGCCGTCGAAGATGATCATAGATTATATTGTTCCTGACTTCTTATGATAATTTCCTCCAAACCTCAAAACCTCAATGGCCGCCTCAAAACAGAAGTCCACGTGACATGATGATTTGATTTTGGTTATTGGCCCAAGAGACCCCCACAAATAATTTAGTCTATGTGCTCCACAAGTCTCGGCCCACTTGTGATGTTAATATGTTGGCCCAATCCAATAGAAGTCTACCAAAGTCCAATTCCTTTTTCCAAGATGCGCCGCCAAAAGAGTCCACGTGACTCTCTTTCCCTTTTCGATGATGTATGATGTTTATTAATTATAATAATCACCAAAAGTCCTTGTATCCAACTTGTGATTTACGTGACCCAAAAACAAAGAATATTGATGATGAGAGGTGTTGACTTTGTGAGATGGCTCCAATTAATGATTCTGATAAGGATTGATATATTCAAACTAAAGCCCCTCACGTGATGTCCTTTTAATTCTTTGAACCACAAAGTCACGATGCCATTTAATTTCCAACCGTAGCCTACGATTATTACCGTAAGTTACGGTTCGTAAATTCTGTTTCTTGATCCTTTCTCCAACCGTAGGTTACGTTTTCAATCCATAAGCTACGTCTTGTAGCTGCTGACTTAATATTCAACTTTATTTCAACTTTTATCAAATGACCGAATGGCCCCCTGGACTTTAATACTTCCACATCTTGCGTGTTTCCAATCTAATTCTTGACCCGACAACTCCCGAATGATATGATATCTCTCGCTAATCAACCTTGCTTGTTCTATTCCTCCCCGAACACTCTTAACTTTTCCGGTTTAAGCCATTTAACCTGTAACATCATAAGTACGCATAGTTATCACATTCGACGCACGTAGTCGCTTAAAACATAATAAGACACGTAAAATAAGCACGTTAATACGCGGGTTTCACACTCTCCATCACTATGACCCACTTAACTTGGTGTTTCTTCATAACCTAACATGATCGACCATTCCAAAACTCAAATGAACGACGATATACCTCAACAGAATTAATTAATGAAAACAACACTCCTTGTAAAGCAACTTAGAAGCCTTTGCCTCTTTGTTGCCAGCTCAAATACCTACATAGAGTAAAAGTCTTAAATTGGTACTTTGACTTTGTAAACAGATCAATTGCACTATCTTCCGTCTCCCTGTTCATACTTAACTAATATGTAAGAAACAAAACTTTGCCGAAAAAGGTCCGACTTACCATAGTCACCGGTAAATTTCTTAGTATTTTATCATAGTTTCGTATGTATTTTTGAAAACAGAGTTGTATTCACGTAGGCGCTTCTTAGATTGGGTTCTTCCTCCATTTGAGCATGAGTGTGACAACCGGTGATTTACGGCCCTTAATTACGTGATTAACAGGCAATTAACGCGATAATAAATAGTGATTGAGACGAAAATTGACTTAATTAGGCCTTTGGAGTGCCTAGAAACGGCTAACCAGCTTTACAGGGCGTGAACGGTAGTTTACGAAAAAATCCACGGAACATCAAACGATAACGAACTGATATTGTACAAAATATTGACAACGCCGACAAGTATGAATGTTACACGAAAATTTTATGCTTATGAAATTAATTTTGTAAATTTATTGGGCTTCCGTGCGACACTAATGCAAACGTGAACTCAAAACGCGATGGTAGGAAACGCATCGGCAACGAAACGGAAGTGACGGAGATGCATGTCACCTTCGAAACTTACATTTTACGCTATATTTAGCTCCGTAATAAAATCTTAAATAACCATAGTTGAAACCGGATCAGAAACGGAGTAAAACGGTGAACAACCCGTTTTACGCAATTTAGCGCAAACGACGGTCAAACGCACAAACAACGACTACCGACCGTATTTTATGTATTTTAATACAAAAATTTTATCTTTTGACGTTAAACGGAGTTCAGGTTTTGACAACGAGTCTCGTAGGAATTACGGGCCACTTACACATGAGATGGGCTTGTGGGCCCTGGGCCCAAGCCAAAAACCCACAAGCCTAAACCTGCACATAATATATTAGATATTTTCCTTAAAATCTTAGCAAGATCTTACTAAATCTCTTCAAATCTCTACAAGATCTGTACAAAGGATTTTTGTCTCAAGTTGGACACACAAGATCTTATAAGATCTCTTTAAGATATCAACCACATCTCTATAAAAGGGTCCATACCCTAACCTATTCCTCATAAACCACACACAAACTCACAGAGAGGATCCATCTTCTCTAAACCCATATGATCTTTCCCTCTCTCTTGGTTATAATATACATACACAGAGAAGTATTTTCCCCCTGTAGGATCGTATTCGGCCCTGTTTGAGTCGATCAGAAGAATTCCTATCCAAAACAAGAGGCGGAAACTAATGTTTTGTTGCGATTTCAGCCGGATTCACTATACACTGTTGTTGTATTGATCACGATTGCAATTACAAGCTCTAACAACACTTCGGCAGCACTTCGTGGCTTACCGGAAGACAACACCTACAACCATTTATGTGGTTTCGCTCATACAGACTATTTATAGGAGATCAGGTTTCGCTCTTACATACATGTCCTATAAGCGAAACCCCTGAGTTACCATATGAGCGAAACCTGTCTTGACACATGAGCGAAACCTCATGACTGACACATAAGCGAAACCTAGACCAATGACACATAAGCGAAGCCTATCAAACACATGTTTCTAGGATTTCGTGCCCTGTTCTATCTCATACATTACTAGACTCGATATAAGACGTAGTCGACAGACGTAGTGCACCAACAAACTCCCCCTCGGATGTTGACGGAGTCTTCAGTGTCAAGTCTTCAATTGTCAACCTACAGTCTTTATCAGTCTTCGATCTTCCTCTGAAGTATTTGTCATTGCAAGAATCCTCACTCTCTATCTTCATCATCAACGAACTCCTCTCTCTCGAATGTTGATACGATGTCTTCAGACTCCCCTTCTCAATCTGCTGGGATCGTAGTCTGGAATTCACATCTTCATTCTAAGATCGTGATCAGGCTCTCATCTGGTTCAGGATCATCACCTGGCACACATTTACCTGTACAATCTCTACCCACACATAAGTTTCTTTAAAGATTAAACTTTCAAACTTTTAGAAACTTTTTCAAGAAATTACATTTATGATTTTACATTCAGGATCTTTTACTGGCTCTTATCAGACAAACTTAACAACTTCACATACTCTCTCCCAAACCTGTTCTTTCATGTTTAGCACTTGGAACTTCGAAAATTAGCTTTTCAACACCAGTCATCGAAAATCTTTTTGAATTTTTCAAACGTTTATACTAAAACACATTAAAATCTTTTCGGATTTTCTGAAAGAAAGTAACTAACACCACTTGTAAAAAACATAAGATTGCAGAAATGAAATATTTATAAACAATATTTTTGCGAGTTCGTGCAAGAGAATCATATCAGTTTTTGAGACATATCACCAACACCGTTAAGCTTGATTTCATTTTAAGTTCTAAACAATTCACTTAGATTGTCAGTATGTTTTTCCACTTAAATTTTCACACAAAATTCAACTATTTCGAGATACGCAATTAGTGTCTTAATTACTTAAACTTATTTGTGTGTCCCACTACTTGAATATACTCCCGTATCCAGATCCCAATATTCAGTCTTACAGATGAGTATACCACAGATGATATATGTAAAGGGGTTAGGTGCGAGGGCCGTGAGAGCTCAAGTCGATACTTCCGTATACGCAAAGAGATGACGGCTTCGACTTTCGGTGGGTCCCCTCTATAGGATCTTTTATTACAGCAGCAGCGACTATCAATTTTATTGTTTCATCAGCTTGCTGAGGGCGATGCTATGTTTCAAGCATTTTTGCAGAAAGCATTATCCGGGGACTAGGTCAGTACTTCCATACAGCAGAAGTCCCAGGATAATACCCCAGATATCACTGAGCATAAAGACCTAGTATCTCAGTATACAGGACCTTTCAAACAAGATTTCAGGGGTTACCTATATATCCAAGAAGTTTTTAACCCACAGAATAAGCAAGTTTGAAATTTATATTTATATCTCGTTACAGTTTACTAAATGTGTAAAAACCTACTGACACATCCACAGTAAGATTGTTTATCATATTTTCACTTTACATTTCTTTAGCATGTCGTAATAGTCCACAAATGTACTATCATTTCCTCTTTTATGCAACAAAAACTCATTTTTCATTTTATCATGTTTTTGACTTTTTCAAATTTTCTGATGTTTTTGGATTTTCTAAAAATTCTTACTCCCCCTAAAATTCAAATACATCTAATGAGAATTGAAAACAAACTGTACAGAACATGACAACTGATATCGAATCGCCTCAATTCTCCATCCGCTTGGCATAAACAATCAGAACTCCCCCTCACAATAAACTATTTTCCCATAATGATTTCAAAACACTCAAGTTTGTTTTAATCAAAATGGTTTTTCCGGAAAATAAGTTTTGTTGATTTTACCACTTGTAAAGTTGGGGATCAAATCATCACATTGTTTGCCAATTTTATGAATGATAGTTAATTCAAGTTCAATTTAATGATCTTGATTAACCACTTGTAGGATCAATCTGAACCACTTGGAAAAACAACAATCATATATACCACTTGAAGGATTAACAATTAAGCATTTCAAACCTGTTTTTCAACCAATTACCATCTGTTGGTTGAATTCTCAAGGTGTCGATTCCTACTCCTCGCTTACAAACCTAGGAGTTCCGGCAAGTCCTGCAAAACTTCTTAAACACATTATACAAACATGATAAAGAATGATGCCGATTTATGATCCACAATTACCAACTTGGGATCTCCGGCAAGTCAGGTTCTTATTCTTTGAAGAATATATCCACCCAAGCCTGACCTTTCTTGGGTGTAACAACAACTTCTTGATCTTTACTTTTAACGGACTTGTGAATCCCTTTTTTGGCAGCATAAAATTCTTTAACACCTTTAGCCGTACCATTGACCATTTTGCCAAAAATGTGTTTCACATTTTCGTTGAAAGTCTTTTCAACATCAAATTTCTTCTTGTCAGAATAAAATTGATTTGAAATTTCTACCTTTCCCACTTTCTTCAAAAAAATTTCAGCACGCAACGGTGGAAAATTTTCATCGTTCACAGTTGGAACAGATTCTTCAACCTTTCTACCAACACGCGGCTCCTCTGATTTGTGGAATCAGATTCATCACCAGAACTGTTACCTGAACCTTTCACAACCCATTTTTGATTTTTTACATTTTCTTTTCTTTTTAAAGCACTCTTTAAACATTCTCCTTTTTCAAAAGTTGAATTTTCAAAGCCAGTAAACTTTCGGGTTGAAAGTTCAGTTTTCTCAACGACTTTCTCTTTCAGTTTACCAGAGACTCCCTGTTTTGGTTTGAATGTCTTCGGACAATTCCTAGCAACATGACCAACAGTTTTACACTGAAAACAGGTTCTCTTTTCAATCTTCTCCTGAACAACATTCTTCTTCAACTCTTCTTGCTTCTTGGCAAGGAATTCCTGATTTGTCTGCTTTCTTAATGATTGTTCTTTCTCAGCCTCTGTAGTTTTCCCTGAAACAAACACAATTTTTGGTTTATAAACTTTTTCATTTTTATAGTTTTTTGGTTGATTAAATCCTAATCCTTTCTTTTTGAAATTACGATTATGGTTTGGTTTCTTTTGGAAACTATAACCACAATTGTAACCCTTTTTCTTGTTAATTCTTTGTTGATCTCTTGAAGTGTATTGTTTAGGTTTTCCGATAAGATTTAAATCTTTTATTTCAAAGATATTAATTTCGGTTATTTTGAAAACCTTTTGAATCATTTCAAATCTGACACTTCTTATTGGAAAAGCTTCATCAGAATATAAGTTGTCAGAACCTTTCAAAGTATATGCCACTTTGAATGACTCATCATTCAAATTAGATTTTGATAGCAAAAACTCTTTATCATAAACCCGTTTTTCCTTTTTGAATGTTGACTTTGACATATCGGACTCAAACTTTGACTTGGATTTGGACTCCAGTTTTGACTCCTCTATGTCATCTTTATCTAACACCTGATCGACCACACTTTTTATCAACTTTGACTCATGATCAGTGTCAGAAGACGTGTATGTGACATCAATATTTTTCGGCAAGTTATCCGATGGCCCAGACTCCCATTGTAAGTTTATTGTCTTTTCGATTCTTTCTGAATTTGGATTTCGAGGTGAATATCCATTTTCGACCGGGGGCGGACATCTATTGTAGACCACACTTGGTTTCTTACCAGAAGTCTTCACTTTATCTTCGTCTTTTATTACGGATTTCTTTTCTTCGGATGTCTTTACTTCTTCAAACGTCTTCAATTCCTCCATGATCGGATAGATCCTGTCAACAACAAAAGTAGAACATGAATAACTTTCTAATAACTATTTAACTTTCTCAGTTTCTATCTTTTGTGTTGCTAACTTCAACTCCAGATCAACACATTTCTTTATATGAAAATTGGCATCATCAAGCTGTCTCAGGTACGCTCTCTTCAGTGTATTCATTGCCATAACTTGTTCGTCGTTTGAATCAGTATACTTGTTGATTTCTCTGTTCATTGTATCATAGGATTCTTTCAATCTGTTTATATTGTGCAGCAACTCATTGTTCTGCTTGATTAAAGAATCACAATTCATGCACTTTTCAGGAACTTTGACAGGTTCTGCATCAATTTTGACTTCAAATTCAGGAACCTCTTTGACTGTTCTGTTTGATCGTAAAAATTCAGCTCTTCTCTTTTTTTCAGCTTCAGCTTCAGCTTTTAACCTCTCTTCCTCTTCTTCCTCTTCTTCGAGCTTTCTTCGTCTTGCTTCAGCAGCTTCCATTACTTTTCTGCACTTTTCGGCACATTTCAAATCATAGGCATTTGCAATGAAAGCGTTAACATTTGAAGTATTTTTGGACATCTCTTTGGCCATAAGTTCTTGATCTGGGCAAAAATTGTCTCAACAGAAACCTTCAGCCAAGTTTTCATCATCTTGTTCTGCCAAACACACTTTGCTGTTTGTTGGAAGATATTTATCCCAGGTAAAATTATCATATTTGCCCTGATTAACTAGACATGCTCTTTTTGAACCTTCAATCACATCTCTCCCGTGTGCAGTTTGTGCCTGATGCGGTGCTGGAGGTGTGACTTGATGATAAATCGCCTTATTGTGATAATCGTTGTTTCCAAAAGGATTCTGGGCTCCACTAGCTTCACGATTTTTGCATTCCCTCTTGAAATGCCCCTTTTCCCTACAACGAAAACATGTAACTTTAGATTTATCAAAGCCTAAAGTTGAAACATTTGCATCACGGAAATCATCTCTTCCCGTAATTTGTTTAAACTTCTCAGCTCGTCGCAGCACACTAGCCATGCACCATTTAATGTCCATTAATTTCATTTCCTCGGCATCAATTTGATCGTAATCCTCTTTCGTGAGCATTGGATTACCGATCTTTCCGGCCACAAAACTACTATAGGATTCCAACACCATTCCCAACAAAGACATTTGATTTTTAGCAACTTCTTCAGAATAATCTTGATCACTTTCAAGATTTAATACAATATTGCATTGAAGTTTTCTTCCGTTCTTTGTTGTAGAAATGTTTGGATCGAATGATGAAAATCTTGTGCTGCTTGATCCTTGGGATGATTTCTTTTCAGAAGAATCTTTCACACTAAAAGCAGTTTCAGTTTTTGGAGAATGATTTGTCATTCCAGTAACACCACTCTTGTAGTACAAGCCGATGTCCTGTTCTCCATCATAGTTCTTCATCCTGGCGATCTTTCTTTGCTCCATCTCTTGAGCTTCCAGGTGTTTGATGAAATCTCCTAGTGTCATATTTTTATAATCTTTTCTGTTGGATCTCAGCATCATCAGAAATGTTCCCCATGTTTCATGTGGTAGCGCATCTGCAAGTTTTTCAATCAATTCATCAGTATCTTTCTTAATACCAAGTTTTGTCATATTTCTCACCAAGTTACAATATCTATCAATTATTTGCTTGGTGTTTTCAGATTTTAATCCCCGAAACAGATCAAACTCTTTCTTCATGAGAGACATTTTGTTTTTGAGCATATCATCACTTCCAACAAATTTTGCTTCCAATTCTGTCCAGATTGAATAAGCAGTTCCATCATGTTGAAGCAGTATCAAGATATCTTCTTTTATTGCTTGCTGAAGCAGACTCACCATCAATTTCTCACCCCGATATTTCTTTTTATCTTCTGTACTCATTTCTCGAATTGTTAATTGCACACCATTTGTTGTGGGTCTAACATATGGTTCCTCAGTACGTTCCCACGCATCCAAATGATAAGCTTCAACCCAGTTTCCAAACCGTTCAGACCACGCATTATAATCGTCAATATCCATGAGTTTAGGCCGTTTCTGAGACGTTCCGGTTTCATTTTCAAATAAAGCATTCTGTGTGATTGTGATCGGACTAGCAAAGGCGTTATAGAATTCGTTGTCCATTGTTCAAAGTTCACAAGTTCACAAATTTCCAAGCTTAGGTAAAATTGACCTTTCGAGCGAAACCCTTTGTAACTATGAGCGAAACCACTGAAGTGTTCAGAAAAGCGAAACCTTCAAGTGTCACTATGAGCGGAACATCAAGATTGTCACAAAAGCGAAACCTCAAATGTCACTAAAAGCGGAACCCTGAGTTGTCACACGAGTGAAACCACAAGTGCCTTATGAGCGAAACCTCTAAGGTGTCACTTGAAGCGAAACCACAAAAGCGAAACTACTTGATCCTTGGAGCGAAACTACCTGATGACGTCACTTTTTGAACGAGTCTGAAAAAGCGAAACCCCAAAAATCCTATGTTCTAGATCGATTTTAGCTTTGAAACTTTTAAGGGTTTATTAATGCATGATTCCGAGTGCTGTGTGTGAAATTGAGCTGGTTTTACCGTGAAAAATTTTGAAATTTTGAAGAAAGTGTAGAAAATCTAAATAAATGCAGCTGAAATGGCAAGAACTCTTCCTCCTGAGCTCTGATACCACTTGTAGGATCGTATTCGGCCCTGTTTGAGTCAATCAGAAGAATTCCTATCCAAAACAAGAGGCGGAAACTAATGTTTTGTTGCGATTTCAGCCGGATTCACTATAAACTGTTGTTGTATTGATCACGAATGCAATTACAAGCTCTAACAACACTTCGGCAGCACTTCGTGGCTTACCGGAAGACAACACCTACAACCATTTATGTGGTTTCGCTCATACAGACTATTTATAGGAGATCAGGTTTCGCTCTTACATACATGTCCTATAAGCGAAACCCCTGAGTTACCATATGAGTGAAACCTGTCTTGACACATGAGCGAAACCTCATGACTGACACATAAGCGAAACCTAGACCAATGACACATAAGCGAAACCTATCAAACACATGTTTCTAGGATTTCGTGCCCTGTTCTATCTCATACATTACTAGACTCCATATAAGACGTAGTCGATAGACGTAGTGCACCAACACCCCCAAAGCTCACTTGAAGAACTACAAACACTCATCATCTTCTCTAACATACCATCCCCTGTTTATCTTTATCAAGAATGTGACACCCCAGGAAAACCGGTAAACGATACAACTTACCTAGCTTCCTTAGTAACCGCATACTAAATTTCGGGACGAAATTTCTTTCAAGTTGGGGATAATGTGACAACTCGAGTTTCCAAGATTCCTTATTCGCATTTATTGCACGTTGACTGCTTAGTTGTTTGATTGTTGCCTTGTAAATGTTCACTGAATTATAATTCGAGATGATTGTTTGATATGCTATGTGTTTTATATAAAGTGTTTGGTTCATGAAGTTGTAAAATGTTTAAGACTTGAACAACCCGACGAAACACAAGTGTGTTTCGCCAATAACAACCACGACGAAACGGGCGTTTCGCCATTAGACCATCTCGATGAAACAGGATTTGTTTCGTCACCATCATCCCGACGAAACGCAAGTGTTTCGCCGGCCCAGTTTTTCTTGGAAGCCCAAACACTATATTGAGCTTTATAGTGGGATCGGCCCACTTGTTTAGAAATTGGTATTATATGTTGATGGTACGTAATCTCCCTACATCACACACAATTCATAATATAACAAACCCTACCCCCTTCCCTGACTTGCGACGGCAGACACCTTCCTCTCTTTGTTGAAGCTTTTTGCGGATCAGAAGATCTCCTTTTCGTGCACCCTCTATTTTTGTGGAATTGATTGAATTGTTGTGCACAAGTAATTAAGCATACCGAGCAAACCAAGGTGAGTTCACACTCTTACCAAGGCATGGGATTCCCGGGGTTGGGAATGGGATTGAATGAATACTTGTATTTACATAGTTACGGGAATTACGTACCACTGACCTCGTAGGGGAAGGTCACTTATAGATACTGCTAGACTAGTAAAAACCTGGGGAAACCCCCCACTACTCTTCGCACACATGCCTGGAATGGCCGTGATACCGATACTAAACTTCGCACACATGCCTGGAGGGCCACGATACAAATAAAACTAGTCTACAATACATAGGAAATTCCCACTAATCTTCGCAAACATGCCTGGAGGGCCGCGATGTAATTGTAAACGATACATGGGTTACTAAACAAACAAACAGTTTACGAAATGAACATTATTACTAAACAACCCACAGTGAACTCGCTTAACTAGTTGTTGACTCTCTGTTACATGCCTTGCAGGTCGTTAGGTATACATGGAGCTTGCACTGGGAGGCGCGGTCGTTGTGGACAAGGATCGTGGATGTTTTGTTAAACACTTATGGCAGTTGAAAAACTTAATAATTATGTTGGATTTTCATACTATGCTTCCGCTACTTAAACTATGTTATTTGAACACCTTTCATATTGTTGGTTGATATACATTTACGTTTACTATTTACTTATATGTTCAATATGATTGGTGGCTTGATCCTGGTCAGTCACGCCTCCAAGCGGTGGTACTCCGCGTGTGGATTTTGGGGGTGTGACAGATTGGTATCAGAGCCATTGGTTATAGAGAACTTGGTTTTAATAAGGGGGAAAAACGTTTTTATTAAAACCAGACTATAACCTGTACAGTGCTCAACGATCCACAACGACGCTTCGCTCCACGTGCAAGACTCGACACCATAGGTACTACTATTCATGTTTACATTGCCTACTTGCTAGATTACATAGAACTTTGCTTATGGCATGCTTAGAATAACGTAATACTTATTGCTTGAGAACACTTGCGTGCTTACTCTCTTCTGTCATCGCATTTTATTTCGCGAACCTCTCTCACTTATGTTACATTTGCTATGAAGATCATGGCTGGACGCATTAACTTGACACAAGCCCAGTTGATGGCTCTCATTAACGAACAAGTTGCTGTGGCACTGGCAGCCGCACAAGCAGGAGGTATACCCTACAGTCGTAACTCACACTAAGATCTTTGATCCTACACTTCTAGACCAACTCTTGTTTTTAACCTTGTCCTGTTCTTATATACACAACAGGTCAACACGCTCAGCCACCTGTTTGCACTTTCAAGAATTTCATGGACTGTCGTCCTAGCACATTCAGTGGCACGGAGGGAGCAGTTGGACTCCTCCATTGGTTTGAAAAGCTCGAGTCGGTGTTTGAGATGTCTGAATGCCCTAAGGCTCGCAGGGTGAAGTACGCCACTGGTACCCTAGAAGGAATTGCGCTGACCTGATGGAATGCGCAAGTTCAGATATTAGGGCTGGCAGCTGCTAACGCCACCCCTTGGAACGATTTCAAAGAACTGATTAAATGGGAATACTGCATACGTGATGACATCCACAAGCTAGAAGTGGAGTTCTTTCATTTGAAAATGACTGGATCGGAAATTGAGGCATATACTAAACGGTCAAACGAGCTGGCTGTCCTGTGTCCAACTATGGTGGACCCCCCCTATCAAGCGTATAGAGTTGTATCTCAAAGGGCTAGCACCAGAAATCCAAAGCCACGTGACATCGGCCAACCTTAATAACATCCAGGATATTCAGCGTCTTGCTCATCGCCTCACAGATCAGGCAGTGGAACAGAACAGGTTGCCTAAACGTATCAGTGCTACCGGTACTACTACTTCCGCTACTCCCAGTGATAACAAGTGGAAATGGGATGGGGATTCCAGTAAAGGTTCAGCTACAGCTCAGTCTCAAGTTCAGCAGCGCAAGACTGATAACTACCAGAGCCCTGGTCAGCAATCTTCGGGTAATCAAAGACAGGGTGGATATCGAGGAAATCTCCCACGGTGCAACACTTGCAACAAGCACAACAACGGCCAGTGTAATAAGGGTTTGTGTCAGCGGTGCCTCAAGATGGGTCATGAGGCTAAAGATTGCAGAAGCTCACGACCTGCAAACCAGAATCAGCAACAATAACCACCTGCTCCACGAAACCAGCAGCAGCAACAGCAGCGAGGCAACAGGGGATGCTATCAATGTGGCGCTGAAGGCCACTTCAAACGTGACTGCCCCTAGTTAAACCAGAACCAGAACAATAACAACAACAATAATCAGGGCAATGGAAACAACGGCGCTAGGGGTCGTGCATTTGTGCTGGGTCAGGGTGACGCAAGGAACGATCCTATTGTGGTTATGGGTAAGTTTCTTCTCGATGACTTTTATGTTACTGTACTATTTGATTCGGGTGCGGATACCAGTTATATGTCTCTGAAAGTTAGTAAAATGCTCATGCGCACACCCACACTTCTGAACACTAAACATGTCGTAGAGTTAGCTAACGGTAAAAGCCTAGAGGCCACGCACATAGTTCAGGGTTGTAATCTTATCCTCGCTGGTCAGACTTTCTCTATCGATCTCATTCCCATAGCTCTGGGTAGTTTCGACATCGTCATTGGAATGGATTGGTTGTCCCAACAGCAAGCAGAGATCTTATGCAAGGAGAAGATAGTTCATATTCCCCGTTCTGGTAAAGAACCTCTCGAAGTTCAAGGTGACAAAAGTGGTGTCGTGGTGGGCATCATTTCCTTCCTGAAGGCCTAGAAGTGTTTGCGAAAGGGTCACACTGCCATCTTGGCACTCGTTACGGGCGCGTCAACGAAAGAGAAGAGATTAGAGGATATTCCAGTTGTACGCGATTTTCCTCATGTGTTTCCTGAAGATTTATCTGGGCTACCGCCTCATCGCCAGGTCGAATTCCAGATTGAACTAGCTCCTGGAGCAGCACCAATAGCTCGTGCACCATATCGATTAGCTCCAACTGAACTAGAAGAACTGTCCAAACAATTACAAGAACTCTTGGATAAGGGTTTTATTCGTCCTAGCTCTTCGCCTTGGGGAGCTCCAGTATTATTCGTGAAAAAGAAGGACGGCACCTTCAGGATGTGTATTGACTATCGCGAGCTCAACAAGGTGACGGTGAAGAATCGCTATCCTCTTCCACGCATTGATGACTTGTACGACCAGCTGCAAGGGTCGAGCTACTACTCAAAGATTGGTCTGAGGTTAGGCTACCATCAACTGAGAGTCCGGGATGGGGACGTCTCCAAAACAGCATTCAGAACTCGCTACGGCCACTATGAGTTTCTTGTCATGCCATTTGGGTTAACAAACGCACCGGCAGTCTTCATGGATCTTACGAACAGGGTGTGCAAGCCTTATCTAGACAAGTTCGTCATCGTTTTCATCGACGACATTCTGATCTACTCTAAGAGTCAGGAAGAACACGAACAGCATTTACGACTTATCTTGGAACTTATTCGAACGGAACAACTGTACGCCAAGTTTTCAAAATGCGATTTCTGGCTTCGTGAAGTCCACTTTCTAGGCCACGTGGTAAACAAGGATGGGATTCATGTTGATCCATCCAAGGTAGACTCGATTAGGAACTGGCCTGCACCACGTACACCAACGGAAATACGCCAATTCTTGGGTTTGGCGGGTTATTACAGGAGGTTCATTAAGGACTTCTCAAAGATTGCACAGCCACTTACACTACTGACACAGAAGGTTGTTACTTATCGTTGGGGTAATACACAGGAAACAGCTTTTCAGCACTTAAAGGATAGACTATGCAGCGCACCTATACTTTCATTGCCAGAGGGCACAGACGATTTTGTGGTCTACTGCGACGCATCAATTCAGGGTCTTGGTTGTGTATTGATGCAACGAGATAAAGTCATTGCCTACGCATCGCGCCAACTTAAAGTTCACGAACGGAACTACACTACGCATGATTTAGAACTGGGAGCTGTTGTTTTCGCGCTTAAGATATGGCGACATTACCTGTGCGGTACCAAGTGCACCATCTACACCGATCACAGGAGTCTCGAGCATATCTTCAAGCAGAAGGAATTGAACATGCGTCAACGTCGATGGGTTGAGCTACTAAATGATTACAAATGCGCCATCAAATATCATCCAGGCAAAGCCAATGTTGTGGCTGACGCTCTCAGTCGGAAGGATATTACGCCTAGGCGTGTACGTCAGGGCTGAAACCTTACGCGGTTCAAGGCAGTGATTGGAACAAAAGGAAGACGGCCCTACTATGTAACGGGCATATTTGGGTCCCATTATATGGCGGTTTACGAGAACTTGTGATGGATGAAGCACACAAGTCTCGCTACTCGGTACATCCAGGTTCGGATAAAATGTACCACGATATCAGAACAACGTATTGGTGGCTTAGCATGAAAGCTCACATCGCAACATACGTCGGCAAGTGTTTGACCTGCGCGAGGGTCAAGACGGAATATCAGAAACCATCAGGCCTACTTCAGCAACCAAGGATACCACAATGGAAATGGGAGGAAATTTCCATGGATTTCGTTACTGGCCTGCCTAGATCTCAACGTGGGAATGATACCATTTGGGTGATCGTGGATCGACTCACAAAGTCTGCTCACTTCTTGGCTATCAAAGAAACAGACAAATTCTCTACTTTAGCAGACGTTTACTTGAAGGAAATTGTGTCGAGACATGGGGTGCCAACCTCTATTATTTCGGATCGTGATGCACGATTCACTTCAGAACTGTGGCAAGCGATGCACAAATCTTTTGGCTCTCGTTTAGACATGAGCACAGCTTATCACCCTCAGACGGATGGGCAGTCGGAGCGCACTATCCAGACTCTAGAAGACATGCTTCGGGCATGTGTTATCGATTTCGGCAACAGCTCGGAAAAACATCTTCCGTTAGTGGAGTTTTCGTACAACAACAGTTACCACACCAGCATTCAAGCCGCTCCATTCGAGGCATTGTACGGGCGTAAATGTCGATCACCTCTCTGTTGGGCAGAGGTGGGCGATAGTCAGATCACAGGTCCAGAACTTGTAGTTGATGCTACTGAGTGGATTGCACAGATACGACAACGAATGGCGGCAGCTCGTGACTGTCAGAAAAGCTACGCTGATAAGCGCAGGAAACCGCTCGAGTTCCAGGTTGGGGATCGAGTGCTACTCAAAGTCTCGTCGTGGAAGGGTGTAGTTCATTTTGGCAAACGAGGCAAACTCAATCCGCGGTATGTCAGACCATTCGAAATCATAGAAAGAATAGGCAAAGTGGCCTATAAACTGAACTTACCAGCAGAACTCGGTGCAGTTCGCAACGTTTTCCATGTGTCGAATCTGAAGAAGTGTCTGTCAGATGAGACCCTCATAGTTCCTTTAAAGGAGCTCACTATCAACGAACAGTTGCATTTCGTCGAAGAACCAGTTGAAATCACAGACCGGGATGTTAAGGTCCTCAAAAACACCAGAATACCTCTTGTTCGAGTTCGATAGAACTCCCGTCGTGGCCCAGAGTATACCTGGGAACGAGAAGACCAAATGGAGCTCAAATATCCCCAGTTATTCTAGAACAATGCAACGACTACTGAGGCTGAAGCTACCACAGAATTTCGGGACGAAATTCCAAATCAACGGGGGGATGATGTGACACCCCAGGAAAACCGGTAAACGACACAACTTACCTAGCTTCCTCAGTAACCGCATACTAAATTTCGGGACGAAATTTCTTTCAAGTTGGGGATAATGTGACAACTCGAGTTTCCAAGATTCCTTATTCGCATTTATTGCACATTGACTGCTTAGTTATTTGATTGTTGCCTTATAACTGTACACTGAATTATAATTCGAGATGATTGTTTGATATGCTATGTGTTTTATATAAAGTGTTTGGTTCATGAAGTTGTAAACTGTTTAAGACTTAAACAACCCGACGAAACACAAGTGTGTTTCGCCAATAACAACCACGACGAAACAGGCGTTTTGCCATTAGACCATCTCGACGAAACAGGAATTGTTTCGTCACCATCATCCCGACGAAACGCAAGTGTTTCGCCGGCCCAGTTTTTCTTGGAAGCCCAAACACTATATTGAGCTTTATAGTGGGATCGGCCCACTTGTTTAGAAATTGGTATTATATGTTGATGGTACGTAATCTCCCTACATCACACACAATTCATAATATAACAAACCCTACCCCCTTCCCTGACTTGCGACGGCAGACACCTTCCTCTCTTTGTCGAAGCTTTTTGCGGATCAGAAGATCTCCTTTTCGTGCACCCTCTATTTTTGTGGAATTGATTGAATTGTTGTGCACAAGTAATTAAGCATACCGAGCAAACCAAGGTGAGTTCACACTCTTACCAAGGCATGGGATTCCCGGGGTTGGGAATGGGATTGAATGAATAATTGTATTTACATAGTTACGGGAATTACGTACCACGGACCTCGTAGGGGAAAGTCACTTATAGATACTGCTAGACTAGTAAAAACCTGGGGAAACCCCCCACTACTCTTCGCACACATGCCTGGAATAGCCGCGATACCGATACTAAACTTTGCACACATGCCTGGAGGGCCGCGATACAAATAAAACTAGTCTACAATACATGGGAAATTCCCACTAATCTTCGCAAACATGCCTGGAGGGCCGCGATGTAATTGTAAACAATACATGGGTTACTAAACAAACAAACAGTTTAGAAATGAACATTATTACTAAACAACCCACTGTGAACTCGCTCAACTAGTTGTTGACTCTCTGTTACATGCCTTGCAGGTCGTTAGGTATACATGGAGCTTGCACTGGGAGGTGCGGTCGTTGTGGACAAGGATCGTGGATGTTTTGTTAAACACTTATGGCAGTTGAAAAACTTAATAATTATGTTGGATTTTCATACTATGCTTCCGCTACTTAAACTATGTTATTTGAACACCTTTCATATTGTTGGTTGATATACATTTACGTTTACTATTTACTTATATGTTCAATATGATTGGTGGCTTGATCCTGGTCAGTCACGCCTCCAAGCGGTGGTACTCCGCGTGTGGATTTTGGGGGTGTGACAAAGAACTTTCAAATACCCACACAAAATCAATCACAGACAAGATACATAGGGGTTATTCCTTGAAAACCGTATTGAAACCTGAAGCCTTATCACTCAAAAACACTGCTCTCCTCTTTTCCCTCATCTCGATGGCTAACAGCAGTCACATCTGGAACCGGCTTTGATGCCGGTGGTCTTCTCCGACGAACAACCACCCGACACCCCCCTTTTTTTGGTTAAACAGTCGGCCACCACCATTTGGTGGTGGCGTACGGCGGCACGACAGCGAGAGAGAAAGAGGAGGGAGGAACAGAGAGATAGAAAGGGGCGACGAGACGGAGAAAGGGAGTGCGACGGAGGTGGTAGTGCAGCAGGTTGCTGGCGGCGGTGGGGTGCTGTGGCGGCAGTAAGGCGACGATTCGCCGGTGACGATGTTGCAGCAGGGCTCCGGTGATCGTTTCTTGTTCTGTTTTGGGTAAACATATCGATGTATGCAGAACTAATGTTCTTTCATTTAATTTTATTCTCATTTTGGTGTGGGTTATGTGCCTCGAGTAGGTTCGTGGATGGTCGGAGAGGAACAAGACCACCGCACGGCGGCTGCCAGCGGTGGTGGTACATGTGACAGTGGTGGTGCTCGACGTGGAGGGTCACGGGTCACGACAGTGACAGATTCAGTTACGGTTGATTCGAGTCTTGTTACCTTGCGGGTTTTATCTTGGTTCGGTCAACAGAAGTCAAGACTAGTCAACAGGATATGTTTCAGGTTTGAATCAAGGTGGTCGACGGGTCAACTCAGCTTCTGTTCGGGTCAACCCGGTCAAACCGAGTCAACTCGGTCAACACCCAAGTCAACTCAGGTCAATAGTATCAACGCCCGGTCAACTCGAAGAACCGGTAACAAATTTAGATATAGATTTTTAGATTTATACGCGAACCGAGCTCGACCCGACTAACGGTTTTACATTTAGTGATTTGGTTTCATATTTGGCGTTTTGATATATTTCACGTAAATTTCATATATAATATGTGTTGAATTGTTGAATTTTGACAAAATAACGACACTTTAGTTGTCGGGACCGTCCAAAAACAGAGGAAACTCTGCCCGTTTTTCGAGAAAATCCGTAATTCCGTTTTGTTATAAAACAAACTATCGGATTTAAAGTAACCTTTTATAAAAAAAAACGAATACAACTATATAATTACTTGCGACAACGCTTTACAACTTACAATAAACGACGATTCGGAAAATTATTTACAACGATAAATATAGTTATCTTAAACTTCAAAATTCGAAAATTCTTTTACAAGATTAATATAACTATTTGTATTGTTTCAAACGCCGATAATACGACTTCTTTTATAAAAATAAATATACCTTATGTGTTTATTTCAAATACCAAACAACACAAATTCGTTTTATAAACGAATATAGTTTATACATATGTTTCCAATATCAAGCAACAAGATTTCGTTTTATAAAATAAATATAGTTTTATATATTTATTTCAAATGTCGAACAACACGAATTCGTTTTATAAAAATAAATATAGTTTGTATATTTATTTCAAGTATCGAACAATACGGATTCTTTTATTAAAATAAATATAGTTTTATATTTATTTCAAACATCAAACGACTCGTGTTCGTTTATAAAAATAAATATAGCTATATATTTATTTTAAACATCAAATAACTCGATGATTCTTCCGTAGAAGTGAAGATAACTTTTTATATTTATTTTAGACGCCTAATCGGCATATACCTATGTTTTGTTAAGTTATCATACAAGGCGCGATACACAATACGAGTTGTTATGGTTTGTTTTCATATAAATATTATTTATATATCGATGTACGACATCTCAAGACGACTAACGCGCTTTTATCAATATATTTATGTATTTGAAATTTCTCGAAAACTAAGTCTTTCAAAGACTTATTAATTGTTACCGACATTAAACGAAACTTAACCAGTATAACTTCTTCGCTTCTTTCAAGTTAACAACTTACCGTCGAATCGTTCGGTTAACGATTCGGTAGAGCTCGATGACGCGTAGTTTTAGTTACTGCGTTTACTTAGAAACTTATAAGATATTCCATGTTAGGAATATTGTAGAATGCACGCTAGCAAGTCAAGTCTTGGGAACGACATCACGAAGTCGTAATTAGCTAGCTTTGCACAAGACAATTCAGGTGAGTTGATAACCCCACCTTTTTACGGTTTTACATTTTTATAAATGTTTTCGGGGTGGAAAGACATGCACGTTTTTCAGAAACACATAAAGTTTTCGACTAACAAAGACTGTATATTTTAGACAAAGCACGTATTGCAAGAACATACAAAGTTTTTGAACGAACGAACGAAAACTCATATTTCTAAATCATATTACGAATGGATTTCGAGGAACTCAAATGGTTTACGAATGGATCATACCAAATATACCGGTTTTTACAAAACAAAAGCGTATTATCGAAATGTGAATGATTTTAATGACTAGGGATGGGATCGTCTAGTTATAATAATGGGACTGGGTTGGTCTGCGTTTAAGAAACGGGACTCCCAGTGGGTACATGTTACAAAATGATTACATACAATTACAATTGGTATGGTTAGCTAAGGAAGGGTACACCTAGATCATGTGAGTGGTGGGTACAACACTTAAGGCCATTAATCCTGATTGTAGGACCGAGGGACATGAGTGATAGATCTATTTGGGTGTAGCGAGCCCACACCCATGCGGACCAGGGTGGCCCATGTGGTGACTATGTCTTCATCCTGGAGACAAATTTGCTAGGTTTGAGTTTTCCTGCATCACTTCACACATACCATTGGCCTTGCAAACCATTGGTGATCTGTTTTCCTTGTTGCTTTCATATCGGGGTTTTACAAATTACATACCATGTTTTATACAAATTCAAAGCATATGATTATGCGGGCATGAAGTCAAATTCAGGGTGGGCATTGACGGTTATACAAACTTTACAAATACAAGAGTTTACAAATACATGGTTTTACGAACATAATGCGTTACAAATACAAAGTTTCCATATAACTTGACAAGAAAATGATTTCTAAATTCGTTTTCTCAATAATATTTCACAAACCGGTTATTTAAAAGATTTATTTCAAATCTTTTACAAACAAATTATGAACTCGCTCAACTTTATGTTGACTTTTGCGCATGTTTCTTTCTCAGGTTGCATTTCAAAGTTAAGGCACGACTAGAATAGGAGAACCATGAAGAGTCGAGTACTTAGTGGGCGTTCAATTTCTAGAAGTCTTAGCTTATTTTGCTTCCGCTGTGCAATGAAGATACCAGTCCAGTCACGCCAGCTCTGATAATTTCGGGGTGTGACAATGAGGTAGTGAGTAATAATGTAAAGAGGTTTGGGCTTAATGGGCTCTTAATAGGGCGACTAACATATATACAACTAGGGCTGTTCAAATTGCTCGACGCTTGAGACTCGTTCGATGTTCGATCGAAATTTTCTCGTTCGATTCTGCTTGATTGAAAAAGGCGACCAGTTCAAGTCGGTTCGGTTTGAAATGAACCGAGCATGAGCAAAGGTCCGCTCAGTTCGGTTCGAATCGGTTGGCTCGAATTATATTTTAATATATATATATGTATATATATTAATAAAATAACTAGAGGCGTATGTTTAATAATCCAGAGTAATTGAGTCAAATTGTCAAAATACCGAAATGGCAAAATGTGAAGCTGATCGATTCTCAAGTGTCAACCCTCTGTTCAATTCAGAAGTACATAATCCTAATTAAAACCTCGCATCAATCATCATTATTCAAATTCTTCGTCGCTAAGATACCAACTCTCTAAGGTTTTGCTTCAATCGGTTCATTCAATTTCAAACTTCTCATAGATCAAAGGTCAGCTTCAATCAATCGACGATTCATCTTTCCGCTCAGATGATTTCGGAAGAACCATTTGAGTATTTTTTCTATTCCTTGTTATTTGAGTTAAATGCTTGGTTGGTCCCTGTGGTTTACAAAAATTTCATACTTGGTCTTAGTGGTTTACTAATTACACGCGTGGACGAAATCTTAGGGACGAAAACTGCACTTTACTCTGAAAACCAACAACCCTATTGCCACTTTTCTATTTGTTATGTGACGCTCGATACTCGTTCGACGTTCATTCGAAAAATACTCTAATCAAAAGTCGACGTTCATTCGACTTTGGCTCGGTTGAAAAAACGCTCAGTTCTGTTCGATTCGGTTTATAAACGAACCGAGCACGAGCAAAGGTCCGATCGGATCGGTTCAGTTCGACTCAACATCCCTACGTACAACAATCTTCCTTCCGCTATCCACCCGTCTTTATCGCAGAGACGGTTAGTCAATAGTCAAACAAACACCTGCAATCTCCAGTGGATACATGACAAAGAAATCAATCATTTTCACGTTGATCATCTAAACAAAAGTTTTGTCCGCCTAGGGTTTTGGCCGAATGTATGAGAAATAAGAATCAGAAATGGCTCGAGAGAAGTCGAATCTTGTACGGCCGCGATTCCTGATCTTCTTCCTAATTGGTTCACTTCTTATCTTCATTGTCTTCTCCTCCTTCTTTCACCAGGTACTCTACTCACTCGCAATTCAAGGGTTTTTTTTTTTTTTTGTAATGACGTTTTTAAATTTTCCGTACACTGTTTTGAATATAATATGTAACATCTTGTTTGTTTGAGAAATTTGTCTCTAATTGAACTCAAATAATTAATCTTTGGTTGGATAATGATGACTTTTACCTGTGCCCGGTGATCATTATTATTATTGTATATATATAACTAACCTAAAGAATAATTTGGGATCATTGCCTTTGGTTGGGTTTGGGTATGATGATATTTAAAAACCCTGTCCATATCACGATCAATTTAAAACTCTCCCCATCATTTTTGTATATGATTGATAGCCTCAAGAATACTCTTAGGATTTTTGTTAAAAATGGCCTTTGATTAGGTGTAATTCTTTAGAAGATTATTATTGCCGCGGTGCTATTGACTTTTAAATTAGTTTATTTGAAATTGATGGAGATTGGAAAGAAAATTTAATGAGTTTTAGGTTCTTAAGTTTGCAGTCTAGACTTTAGAGTTAGTTAAACATAATGTATTGTAGTATGTACTCCCCTGTGGAATCTTATATTCATTCTCAAGGCACTACGTTTTAATCTTTTAGGAGGAAGAGGCAGTGGAAGAGGTATACGACGTTACACATAGAGTATACCTGGATGTGGATGTTGATAAGCAACATATAGGTATCCTTTATCTTATGCATCTAACAATATTATACATTTCTTTTTATAGAAATATATATATATTTTTTTTTTATAAAAACTACTCATAAATTTCATGCTGCAGGAAGAATTGTTATCGGATTGTATGGTGATGTTGTGCCAAAAACTGTTGGTAAGCTTTGACTTCTTTTCTATCTTGTCTTTGACCATATTTCTTGGTTGTTATTTGGCGGTTTAAGTATCCAGATGCTCTGAATTTCACAAAATTAGTAAATTTTCTATCAACTAATTTGTTTTATCATCTTTGCAGAAAATTTCCGAGCTCTATGCACAGGTGATTATGGTGTCCATCTTTAATTTTATATTAGAGCTTCCATCTTTGCAGAAAAACCACAAAGATGCATATAATTTAATTTACGATAACCAACCTATAAAAAAGATTTAAGGTGGCCAAAGTGCTGACATGTCGGTTGAGCTGGCTTCTTGGTAACATGTTGACCTGAAAATTGGTTGTGTTGGTATTTAGGGGAATTGGGAAAATGTGCTAGTGGTAAACCGCTACACTATAAAGGAACACCATTCCATCGGATCATTGTCGGCTTCATGATTCAAGGAGGAGATATTGTCTACCGTGACGGGCGTGGAAATGAATCCATATACGGTGGCACATTTCGTGATGAGAATTTTAAAATCAAACAGTCACATGCAGGTTTTTAATTCTTTGATTGTGTATATTATTTTATCCTTTTAATTAATTCTCTGATTGTGCATTTTGTTTATTCTTTATTTGTGTATTTTATCAGGTATGGTGGCTATGGTGAATACGGGACCAGATTCCAATGGCTCACAATTCTTTATCTCCACAGTTAAGGCCTATTGGTAAGTTTTAAGCTTGATGACTGTCGAAACTGGTTTATTGGGGTATTAGATAGTCGGTTGTTGGGTTGGGCTGCCCTTACTAGGTTTTTTGTTCTTTTTTCCGTCTATTTATATTTATAAATTATAAATGTATCAAATATGATTACAAAAACTATATCAGTTAAGATAATATATGTTCCAAGTACACTGATATTATGCGTCTTTTGACCGTTGACCCATATAATTTTTTTTAACACCGTTACTTTTGAGACTAGAAATATTTTTTCCAGTTTTCCCTTATGAGACTAGAAAGTGCTATATATATATGATGAAGGGCAAAATGGTCTATGGACTTTTTTTTTGTTGGTGTACATTGAACCTATTTTTAAAGATAATACATGAAATATGAATAATTCATTTTTTATTTTGGAATTACGTCTTATTGCCCGAAAATGGGTCCAGATACTTAACCTTTAAGGTATTTTGGACTGATACCAGGTTGGATGGGGAACATGTTGTGTTTGGTGAAGTGATTGAAGGGATGGATAATGTGTGGGCGATAGAAGGAATGGCGGGCACTTACAGTGGCAAACCTCGTAAAAAGGTGATCATTACTGATTCCGGTGAAATCCCAAGAAGCGAATGGAATGTCGTCGACACCACTAGTGAATCATGACAGTTGGTTGCACAAAAAAAGTAGCTAGAGTTTTGGGTTTTACTTTTTAGATAGCTTGATCAGTATCATCTCTTTTTGACCTCTGTTACTGATACATCTCCATTTGAAGTAAATAAGGGTTGAATAATAATTATATTTTAGGTTGCTCTCTCCATGAGGGATGATTTCCAGTTTTGTAGTTTGGTAATCACAGTTGGTTGCACAAAAAAAGTTGTTACTTTCCTAGTATCGGTTAAGGCTGTTCTTTGGGTTTGAACCAGCCCAGGACCGAAACCGAAAATACTGGAAAATGGAAACAGAGGAACGGACCATTTATGTTTGGGTCAGTCTCAGGTTTGTTGGTCGGGTCTACTGCAACAAGTCACTAGTCATTAAAACGTAAGTTGTGCCCGAAGCCATCCGGTTTAGGGCAGAGGCCCGGAGCATCACATAAAAAGTCCCGTTGTAATGGGTGGCAGGCATAATTTTAGTGTTTACATACAACACTGATAAATCAAATGGGGCTGCATCAAATCGAGTTGAATTTATTTGGTATGGCTTGTTAAGTTTCCAACAATCACTTCAAGTATTCAAACAAAATCCATCCAACTTTAAACATTGGACATAACTAATTAAATATAACCCTGATAAATCAAAACACAAGAAGTCTTCTACAACAATCAAACGATGAATCAAGTTTAACTAACTTAGACATAATTATTGAAAGTTTAACTAACTAAATAATGTCTTATAATGTCCAAAGTTTAGCTAACTTAAAAAAAATAAGGTTTCAAGTTTTCAATATGTTTAGATAAAAGGTTTCTTATTTATTATTTTTTAATATAATCAAAAGAACACGAACAAACGTAACCGAACATGCTACCGAACGTTCACGAACGCAATCGAACGAACGAGACATGTGTTCGTGTTCGTTCGCTAAGCTAAGCTAACCGAACGGAATTTTTTGTTCGTGTTCGTTCGTTAAACTAATCGAACGAACATAAACGAACTTCCTGCTGAACGTTCTGTTCGTTTACGGCCCTACACAGGGCCGTCTCCGACAATGAAAAAAAATTTGGCCCTGTGCGAGATAAAAATTTGGGCCCTATTCGCAAAACCGTTGATTCGATGTTCCAAAAATTCCTACACCGCTGATATCGTGGTTAACAATGCCCAGTGCCCTCTAATGGGTTTGATTTGAAATATGTTTGTTTATTAACCTGGGCTATTAAATTGTTATACTAAGGCAGACCCACTTCAATTGGGTTTATTCATTTCTTGTGCTAACACCCATACACTAGTTCATTTAAACACAGGCCCATTTAAACTTAATAAACAGGCCCTGTAACACTTAAACACGGGACTAATAGTTTTGGGGTTCTTGCACTGGAAATCGTTTCAGGAAGGAGTAATATGATATATCGGCCAACTGAAGAATCTATTTGTCTTGTTGATTGGGTAAAAGCGCTTTGACTGAAAGTACAGTTTTAAATAATCCTACCCACAAATCCCAGTTAACTCACAATCTTATTATCATTATATTTCTTCCATTCTTAAGGTTGTTTCTCTAAAACAAAAAGGGAAGTTTGATGGACTTGGTGGATCCAAGACTGGATTCTGATTTCAACAAAAGAAGAGTTTGATGGACTTGGTGGATCCAAGACTAGTTCATTAACACAGGCCCATTTAAACTTAATAAACAGGCCTTGTAACATTTAAACACAAGCCTAATAATTTTTTTATAAAAACATACATAATTTTTTTTAAATATATATATATATATATATAAAAGAAATTTTTGGGCCCTATATTGGTTTGGGCCCTGTGCACAGGCTCATTCTGCACTTGGTCATAGACGGCCCTGACCCTACACATTAGCGTACAAGTCAGCAAAAACTAACTGGGTTAGACCTCGTTAAAAATGTTCGATGTGGGTAAAATGTTTTTTTGGAATTATTGGAAAAAAACTTTCCAAATTAAGATTATTATCAACTATGGGATGGTTCAAAAGAAAACCACTGTGAAAACTCAAAACTAACTAAAAAAAGCCTAAAAAATATACCAATTTTTTTTTTCAATTTTTTAATAAAAATCACAGGTTTTTTATATAAAAAAAATTCAAATTGTAGTACACGTGTTTTTTTTTTTTTTTTGAAATTTTTTTTATATATTAAAGATGGTGAAAATTGGTATGCAAAAAAAAAATTGGTATGTTTTTTTGGGCTTTTTAATTAGTTTTCGAGTTTTCATAATAACTAATGGTTTTCATTTGAACTTTCCTCTTATCAACTAATAGGTGAAACTTAAGATTATTAAAGTGTAATATTTAAAAAAAAGTTATTACATAACGTTACATAAAATCTCATAAATGTTTTCTGTACCTTAAAATATTTAAAAGATAATATCTATATATCTAATAAAGCAAACCATTGGGGGACACATGTCACCCAATGGTGCAAGCCAACTAAGCAGACATGTCAGCATCTATGTGGCACACCTCATAGTTGAGGAATGAAGGAGTGTTTCTCATTTACGCTCCTCACAATCTCTCTCCTCTCAAAACCCTAAATCAAACTCTCTCTCATTTTTCTTCTCTGAACGAAACGGCAAACACAGGAACTATAATCGATCCAATAATTTTGTTCAAGACTCATCGGATTTGAAGTCAGATCATCTACGGTACTATCTAATTATAGTATTTCATGATCGATTATATGTTTTAATATGGCTAATTTTGCAGGAAATCACATCGGCGGCGATCAAATCGGTGATTTAGTGAAGAGGTATAACCAATCTTTTTAGGTAACTTTCTTCGTCGACGGTCATGGTTGTAAAAGTCGCTAGGCGCTCTCTAGTCGTTCGACCAGGGAGTTGAGAGTACTCGGTCTATGCGGAGAGTACTCGGGGAGTACTCGGACATGTAAAATTAGAAAGAAATTAGTTTTTGGAAATTAAATATATGTCAAATAATATAAATTTACTAATATCTATAACAAAATACGTGAAAATGATATTCATTTTTTAATATGGTAGGCATAATAATTATGTTTTATTATTTTCTAAGTCAAACTCGGCCCGAGTTGACCTACTAGATACAATTTTGGCCGAGGTTGACCGCGTTTGACCGATTCCAAGTAATTAGGCGGAGTAAAAGAAAGTCGACTCGGCAGCCTACCTTGTAGCGACTACTCGGGGAGTACTCGGCCTTGGAAAACTTGTTTTACAACCATGTCGACGGTATTCATGCTTCATTCCGATATCCCCATCAGTTACATAAGATTTAGTTTTCTTTGATTCGATTTTCGGATTCAATGGTTTTGTTAGATTGTTCGTTTGTGAGTAGTTGATGTTACTGATTGTCATAGCCGATTAGGGTTTGAATTCATTTGTACGGTTTCTTTTTTATGGTCTCTAATAGTCGATTTTGATGTTTGGGTTTTTTTGTGTTTTAGGGTTTTAAATTCGTTGTTCATGTATTGTTATTTGTTGATGTTACTGTTGTTGGTAGTCGACTATGTCACACCCCCAAATAACCACCTAGGGCATGTCCCTATTGGAGGTGCAACGATCCAACAAAGAGCCACCAATCATATCAAACGCAAGTTATAATGTAATAAAATACCCAATTGAAAGAATTGTATCGTTTGAAAAGTTTAACCAAAACCCAAGTATTGAGCGGAAGCATAAAAGTATAAATGTTTAAATGTGTCGAAACCCAATCAATATAAATGTTTATCATGACCATAACCACTCCAGCAACATCAGACAGCAAGTTCCCAAGTTCCTTTAGTAATTACCTACAAGCATGAAAACAAGTGTGTCAGACTACGCTGGTGAGTTCAAGGTTTGTGTTTGTTTACCAAGTTGTGTTACCGATCGAGTGAGTAAAACAGTTTGCAAAATGATGTGTTGTTTGTTGTTATGTTGTTTGACGTTTTGATGTTGTTATTACTCGAGTACCGAATGGCCATATGATATGTGATTGCCAACCCCAATGCCTCTATCAAAGCATTGGTCATGTTTTAAGGTAATTAGTTCACGCCCGTTCCCCTTGAACGTCGTGAGGGTGCCAAACCTAATAGCGCTATCAACTAATAACCCCCGTTGCCCTACTAGCAACGTGCCGGTAGATGTAGTGGTCTTACAATGATAGAAAAACTGAGTACAATAACCAACATCCCGTTACCCATGCATTCCTTATCGGAACGTTACCCGTTAACCCTTCACTGGGATCCATGCTTGAGAAAAGAGCAATGAACTCACCTTTGATTTGCTCGGTAAATTACGTGTTCCAAGTTAATCAACCAAACCCTAAGGTGATTACCAATGCCAGTCAGTTTCTTATACACTTAGGTCACATATTTCTTGCATACATTAAACAAGTATCAAGCATACATTACACATATCACATTCTAACAAATCGTAACAGTTAGTAACTCCACATACAGTTTACCGACATTAAGCACCTAGCATGCCAGTTATTCACAATGCACGGCCAAAGAAACATAAGACTCAACTTAATTCATATACCCATAGTTTATTCACAACCACATCAAGTCCAACCCTCAAACATGTTTGGCCCAAAACTTGAACAATTTCGTTGCACCCGTTGTGTGGGCCGATATCATCACTTTACAAGACTACTTTGTGTTTGCTATACTATACATATTAATGGCATCGAATATAGTTGTTTTGTATGGTCAAAAGGTGAATGGGTCAAACAGAATAGTCACTCTTAATGGTTAGAACTTAGAACTAGGTTGTTTTACTCCTATGATGATGCTACACAAAACTTGATAAAACAAAAGTAAAGAAGACGATTTCAGCATTTGCAACTCACAACAATCAATTGTATATAGAACTGTCCAGCCAAGTGAACTTCTGGGTCAATCATGCGACTTGTTTCTTTAAGGCCCGTCGAAGACATGTGTGAGCCCAACAGTTCAGGCCCAAAGGTGTGTTTGGCTAAAACTAACATGCAAACCTCATGCACTTCAATTACTTTAATGCCATGTTTATTTATACAGCCAAGAATGATTTGTTTCATTTAAATTAATCCCAGCCGCCACCCCCCATTGGACCTTTGTTTGGTCCATTTATTGCATGACAACACATCCCCTATATAACTTTTACTAAATCAAATACTCTTATCTAATACATTGACCACCGATAACACTTAATGCAGACCATGGTTCGGCCCAATCAAAAGCAAACAGTTGTTTATAAAAATAAATATATACATATCCATCATCATGTTGTCATGTGTTTATAATCAGTTGTTTATAAAACTAAATACTATATTCGGTGCAATATTTGACTATCTCCAAATACCTACACCCACATGGCCGCCCCATTGGACTTTTGATCGGCCCAACAATTTCGTGCCATCTCAACCTATGGTTGAACATGGGCGGCAACATTAATTTTTATACTAAAACAACAGTGGGCGGCAGAACATGAATCTTCTATTGATTGAACATGGGTGGCAAACAGTATATAATAAACATCAGTCATTTACTATAATTTGATTTGATCAATTAAATTATTTACAAACATCACATGAAAACTCAAGATTCGGTCCAATGGCAACAAGGGATTCTTTTATCTATCAACCTATAGCCTTTGATCACACATCATCACATAGGATAATCATACAAATATGTATATAATCAATCAAACATTTACATCAAACAAAATCAACAAAGACTTAGAGTAGTTTTACTAACCGGAGGTCCTATCGAATGAACGGATGCTCGAAGGGAATGAGACTGTCGCCGGTTTCCAAGAACGAGAGGGGAAAGAGTGTTTCTCGAAATCAAAGGAGAACAAGTTGGGGTTGTTGAGTTTTTAAGCTAATCCTAAATCTAATACGTATATACTACGAATAGTTATTAGATAAGGATTTGGTAATTCGATCTTCTTGGCCGGATTAGGCCCAGGTCCATGACAATAACAATTACATGCATTACCTTAAACCCAATAGATGTGTATCGAAATCAAAGGAGAGTGTGTGAGTGTGTGGGCCGAGAGAGTGTGTGAGTCGAGACTTGATGGCGGCCCAATCTTCATAACTTGATGGCGGCCCAATCTTCGTAACCTTGGCCCCATTTAACCCACTCAAGTAAGACCCGATACGCTTTACGAATAGCATTTAATCAAAACGAGCATGCGAAAGAAATGTAATAGGGAATCAGGATTACAAAACTAACCTGAATATTCGGGTTGTCACATCATCCCCAACTTGAAAGAAATTTCGTCCCGAAATTTGGCAAGTAAGCATTGAGGAGTGAAGTGAGGAAATCAAGATTGCTGCGGATTTTGCTCAGGTGTGACATCATCCCCAACTTGAAGGAAATTTCGTCCCGAAATTTAGCAAACAGTCGTTGAGGAAGCTAGTTTTGTTAAGCGTTTTCGCGGGGTGTCACAACATCCCCTACTTGGAAGAATTTTCATCCCGAAAATTGATCTAAAACAATGGCTTGAAGTGAGTTCCGACGAACTCGATCTATAGATACTTTACAACGCCTGGGGGCTAATCTTGTGATCGGTAAAAATCATGGTATGGTGGTTAGCGTTTTGTTATATCGGTTGCCAATCAAAGAAACAGGGAATTAATGAGGTTCGTACGAAGATTCGAGCGAAACAGGGGTCCATTAAACATCCGAAGGATTTGGCCAGTAAATTTGTTGTCAAAAGTAATTTCCAGTAGTGGTGCATGGCGGCATGGCACAACAGGGAGGTTCGTCACATTGCGGTCGCGCGAGTGTATCATTTGTCCAAAACAGAGTTTGGTGGGTAAAGGTTAGTGTTGCAAAACGACATACGCGTGTAACTGTGACTGCTTCACTTCTAGCGGCGATGACAAGTGAAAGTGATAAGGTTCGTCTACAGGGATGCGTGGGTATAGTTCTTCTAATCCCGTGTTCGTTCGGAAGTTCCATTCTAGCGATGCCTTCACATGGTTAGCTCTATTGAAACAAGGGTGCACTGGAGGCCCTTGTGATCGGTCTAATTGGTGCATTCGGTACCGTCCAAGTAATGTCTCCCACTTAAATGCAATGACCACGGTTTCCACCGGAGGTTGTAGGTCGTGCAGTTCCTCTCCGTAACACCATCATGGTATATCGCTGGATCATCGGTACCCTCGGATAGAAGCGATGCTTCGCGTGTTGTAGGGTTGGGTTTCAAAAGCTGTAAGGACGTTCTCCGATTTTATTTCTCAGGAATTCACAGCTCCCCGCTATGTTAAAGGGGTTGAAGTTGCGAACCTTCGAAAATCCTATGATGAAGCTGTGATAGTATCTAGCAAACCTAAGGGATTTCTGTTTCCCATAAGGAATCTGAAATTGCATAAGGTCAACCTGAAATTCCGCCTAACGATGTGGAAGTAAACCAGCTCACTCTTCAGGAGGCATGTCAGAAAATTCATGGATAAGTGGAAGACACTCGATCTTCCTTTCTTAAAGCGGCAAATCGGTGACAAGAGTTAGTATGGCAGGGTAGCCCTTCCGTAGACACTTCTGGGCTTTCATGACTGTGACAATGCCAACAACGGCACCACTACGATGATCTTAAACTGATAAGGATTCCCTACTGGGGAGAGGGGACGCACGATTTTCTGTTTGCAGAGAATTTTCCGCTTGATACCTAGATAACCAAGTCCATGCCAACGACCATGTCAAAACTTACAAGAGTGTCGCATCAACCAATAGAGGCATTGCATCAACCCATAGGCACCGGTTAGTACAAAGGCCAGCGAGAGGTTTACCATAATTAAGGTAACTGTGACTCTTGTGGTGCAAGGGTAAAAAGAGGTAAGGTGACGACTTAGTACAAGAAATATCCCTTAAACGATAAAATAAGAAATCCATTCAAATTAAACCATATAAGTCACTACATCGAATATTCGCAAAAGTTTTAATCACCATGATTGTTTATACGAAAACAACTGAAAGAAAAAAAAATAACTAGATAAACGATTGAAAGACGAGTCAGTCGTCCACGTCACCATCCCCGAGGTCACTACCATCATCATCGTCTCCGTCATTATCCGAGACCTCCTCTGGCTCTTCTTCCTCCTCTTCCGGCTCTTCCTCCTCCTCTTCGGGCTCTTCATCAGACCCTTCCGCCTCTGGTTCGGGAGGTGCCGGGACTGGGGCTGGCTCGGGTTCAGGTGCGAAGCGGGCTTCCTCCAACTGATGGACCCTCCAATCCATCATACCTATCATTTCGGCATGCGAGTTAAGCCTTTCATGATCCACTCGAGCGTCTCTCAGTATCAGACCTTGTACCTCACGCCCTTTTAGGGCTTCTGCCTTCAAGTCAGTAGTCCTCCTAATAAGTTCCTGTATCTGCTTCTCTTGAGCTTCCAATCGCCCTCCTTGGGTATCAACCTTTCTTAGTAATTTCTGATTTTGCTCCATTAAGACTTGGTTTTGTTCTATTAGAATCTGGTTATAATCTCGAAGGGCCTTACTCACAGCCGACTCGGCCTGAGCGCTGAGGGAGTTAACTGGTAGTGCATGCGTAGGTCGGGAGGACGACTCCCCGCCCTGTGCGAGTCTCTTCCTATAAGCAGCACGCGTCTCCATCTGACGCGGGGGTGAGGGAGTATCAGCGGGTGCCTTCCCTGGCGCCCGGGATTGGTCGGAAGATGCGGACGGTGTAGACATGCCTGTCGAGTTGATGACGTAACGCAAGTTAAACGAAAGAATGCACACTCACAACGTTCCAAAAGAGGGTATTAACGCAGAAAGGAAAAAAAATGACAGAAAGAGTAAGCACACAAGGTTTCAATCAATAGTTGCTACGTCCGTTTCCTCGTCCACTCATGTTTCTATATATGGAAATGAACTAATTTAGGGGTCGAAAACGAGGAAAGTGTTCAGGTTTATCACGTTGAGAACGATTAACTACCCTGTTCATACACATACAGGGAAGAACCCCTCTTACACTCGTTAAGCCTCATTGGGATTCGCATGCACCACGCGTTATTATTATGTGTGCACCCATGATAATAAGGCGGTTTGCATGCTCCTCTCGATGCTTCTTAACTTATGTTTGAAGTTTCTCCCACCCCAATCAACACAAAATATGCACTACCAACAAGATTAGGATTTACTAGATGCAAGCGTTATGTTACTCTATCAATGTGTCATGATGTCTACCATGTCGTATCGTGTATGCTATAAATATAGTTACGTTTACTAGGCATATAATGTGTAAACTAATGAGGAACGAACCTTGCAATCTGAAGCTGAGTGTCATGGTCATCGTTTGGATCAATTCGGTTATAGTCTGGTTTTATGAAAACAATTTTTAAAACCGAGTTCTCTATAACCAGTGGCTCTGATACCAAACTGTCACACCCCCAAATAACCACCTAGGGCATGTCCCTATTGGAGGTGCAATGATCCAACAAAGAGCCACCAATCATATCAAACGCAAGTTATAATGTAATAAAATACCCAATTGAAAGAATTGTATCGTTTGAAAAGTTTAACCAAAACCCAAGTATTGAGCGGAAGCATAAAAGTATAAATGTTTAAATGTGTCGAAACCCAATCAATATAAATGTTTATCATGACCATAACCACTCCAGCAACATCAGACAGCAAGTTCCCAAGTTCCTTTAGTAATTACCTACAAGCATGAAAACAAGTGTGTCAGACTACGCTGGTGAGTTCAAGGTTTGTGTTTGTTTACCAAGTTGTGTTACCGATCGAGTGAGTAAAACAGTTTGCAAAATGATGTGTTGTTTGTTGTTATGTTGTTTGACGTTTTGATGTTGTTATTACTCGAGTACCGAATGGCCATATGATATGTGATTGCCAACCCCAATGCCTCTATCAAAGCATTGGTCATGTTTTAAGGTAATTAGTTCACGCCCGTTCCCCTTGAACGTCGTGAGGGTGCCAAACCTAATAGCGCTATCAACTAATAACCCCCGTTGCCCTACTAGCAACGTGCCGGTAGATGTAGTGGTCTTACAATGATAGAAAAACTGAGTACAATAACCAACATCCCGTTACCCATGCATTCCTCATCGGAACGTTACCCGTTAACCCTTCACTGGGATCCATGCTTGAGAAAAGAGCAATGAACTCACCTTTGATTTGCTCGGTAAATTACGTGTTCCAAGTTAATCAACCAAACCCTAACGTGATTACCAATGCCAGTCAGTTTCTTATACACTTAGGTCACATATTTCTTGCATACATTAAACAAGTATCAAGCATACATTACACATATCACATTCTAACAAATCATAACAGTTAGTAACTCCACATACAGTTTACCGACATTAAGCACCTAGCATGCCAGTTATTCACAATGCACGGCCAAAGAAACATAAGACTCAACTTAATTCATATACCCATAGTTTATTCACAACCACATCAAGTCCAACCCTCAAACATGTTTGGCCCAAAACTTGAACAATTTCGTTGCACCCGTTGTGTGGGCCGATATCATCACTTTACAAGACTACTTTGTGTTTGCTATACTATACATATTAATGGCATCGAATATAGTTGTTTTGTATGGTCAAAAGGTGAATGGGTCAAACAGAATAGTCACTCTTAATGGTTAGAACTTAGAACTAGGTTGTTTTACTCCTATGATGATGCTACACAAAACTTGATAAAACAAAAGTAAAGAAGACGATTTCAGCATTTGCAACTCACAACAATCAATTGTATATAGAACTGTCCAGCCAAGTGAACTTCTGGGTCAATCATGCGACTTGTTTCTTTAAGGCCCGTCGAAGACATGTGTGAGCCCAACAGTTCAGGCCCAAAGGTGTGTTTGGCTAAAACTAACATGCAAACCTCATGCACTTCAATTACTTTAATGCCATGTTTATTTATACAGCCAAGAATGATTTGTTTCATTTAAATTAATCCCAGCCGCCACCCCCCATTGGACCTTTGTTTGGTCCATTTATTGCATGACAACACATCCCCTATATAACTTTTACTAAATCAAATACTCTTATCTAATACATTGACCACCGATAACACTTAATGCAGACCATGGTTCGGCCCAATCAAAAGCAAACAGTTGTTTATAAAAATAAATATATACATATCCATCATCATGTTGTCATGTGTTTATAATCAGTTGTTTATAAAACTAAATACTATATTCGGTGCAATATTTGACTATCTCCAAATACCTACACCCACATGGCCGCCCCATTGGACTTTTGATCGGCCCAACAATTTCGTGCCATCTCAACCTATGGTTGAACATGGGCGGCAACATTAATTTTTATACTAAAACAACAGTGGGCGGCAGAACATGAATCTTCTATTGATTGAACATGGGTGGCAAACAGTATATAATAAACATCAGTCATTTACTATAATTTGATTTGATCAATTAAATTATTTACAAACATCACATGAAAACTCAAGATTCGGTCCAATGGCAACAAGGGATTCTTTTATCTATCAACCTATAGCCTTTGATCACACATCATCACATAGGATAATCATACAAATCTGTATATAATCAATCAAACATTTACATCAAACAAAATCAACAAAGACTTAGAGTAGTTTTACTAACCGGAGGTCCTATCGAATGAACGGATGCTCGAAGGGAATGAGACTGTCGCCGGTTTCCAAGAACGAGAGGGGAAAGAGTGTTTCTCGAAATCAAAGGAGAACAAGTTGGGGTTGTTGAGTTTTTAAGCTAATCCTAAATCTAATACGTATATACTACGAATAGTTATTAGATAAGGATTTGGTAATTCGATCTTCTTGGCCGGATTAGGCCCAGGTCCATGACAATAACAATTACATGCATTACCTTAAGCCCAATAGATGTGTATCGAAATCAAAGGAGAGTGTGTGAGTGTGTGGGCCGAGAGAGTGTGTGAGTCGAGACTTGATGGCGGCCCAATCTTCATAACTTGATGGCGGCCCAATCTTCGTAACCTTGGCCCCATTTAACCCACTCAAGTAAGACCCGATACGCTTTACGAATAGCATTTAATCAAAACGAGCATGCGAAAGAAATGTAATAGGGAATCAGGATTACAAAACTAACCTGAATATTCGGGTTGTCACAGACTAGGTGTTTAATTCCTGTGTACAGTTTCTTTTATTTAGTATCTGTAATAGTGTATTTCGATTTTGATCATTTGTTGGTTTTAGAAATGGTTGATTTTAAGATTTTTGATTTGAGTGTGTTTAGCTGTAAGCCTGCCCTTCTTACTTACCCGCCTGAAGTGTGTGTTATAAAAAAAAAGAACCAATTGATGACTTAATTTAAGTGTCTGATGATTAGGTGCCTAATGCGGTTGCTGCGCCTGTATTTGAACAGAGTGTTGATGACGAAATACCGGTTACTTTTGTTGTTGACAACGTTTATGTAAGTTTTTATTATTTACTTTTTCATAATATTAATGTATGTTTTCTAAATCCAGCTGAAGTCATTAGTTGTAGGAAAACCAGATTTAATGGTATCTATTATTTAATTTTATATTCTGATTTGTTGTGACAACTGGCAAAAATAATGGTAATTCCGTACAACTTAAGCACTTGATTTAACGTTTAATTACGTTCATTACGATTCAGTTATTGCATGATTAGGTCGTACAAAGTCTAAAAATCATACGACATGGTTAAATATGCTAAACCATATTGAAACATTCACTGCGTCACGAGAAAACTGCAAACCCTGTCCTAATATGTTGGCAAAATGCTGAAAACATTATTCACTTGAACACACTATTCATGCCAGCAAGTTTCGAAAATTGTCGGAACGAGCGACGAAGGACATGAATGCACTTGGTAGATGAAATACAAATAAAAATCCCTAATTAGGGACGCCAAATACAAAAACACTTTAACTTTCCGGAAAATACATGTCGCTAAATTTCGTCCGAATCGCGCCAAAACTGTAACAAAAATAAATGTCCGCAACACTAAAATACATCATTTTAATATCCGTAGAACTTGTAAATAATATTTTACACCCTAAATAAACTTGAGGATATCAAGGGGATACCCGGAACGTATGCTCCCGGTGTCACGCCGCAACTTGTACACATCCGAGCCGTTAGGCGAACAAACAATATTTCCGCCATCTAAATGCCTAAACGAATAATCTAGTGAACTAGTTAGCGATATTTTGGTGTCGTAAACGCCTTAAATAAATGCCATAGCCTTGATGGTAAAATAAAACCATCGCTCTCGGTATGATATAACACCTTTTATATAACACCCGATATCGAACCGGTGAGCAAACTAGTGGTATTTTTACCATCCAAAACTTATACCCAATAAACTAGTAAACTAATTAGTCTTTATTTATAACCCTAAACTACCATTAACCCCTAATTACTATAATTAAGTTAATTACCAAAATATCTACCAAATTAATATATAAGTCTCATGATTAGAAAAAAAAAACAATAATGGTCATGTGTAAAGACCATGCATTCGGCCATACCCCCTACATCACCATAATTGATTATGAAAATGTATGGAACAAAGAATGTGAAGTATGACATTATATATATAAAATCTTTGACCAAATATTGAAAGATATGAAACATTAAACCACTTTATCTCATTCCATAATTTTCCTTACACTCAAAACTTACAAACATCCCTTTCCTTCCTATAAAACTAACGACAGCCAACACCCCACCCTAATCCACCTTTTTCTTTCATTTCTCATACACCCCAGTTCTAAGCATAAAATTTCCATATCAAGAAGGTTTGAAGAGTTTGCAAACTTGGAGAACCATTAGGGATTATTTTGGAGCTTTCTTATCATCCTAATCTTCATCTAAAGCTTATTAAATCATTTGCAAAGTTGTAAGATCATCTATTTCTAATTTTAAGCTTCTTATATTATGTAGTTTACTAAAGTACAAGTTGATCATCTTGAACCCTACAACAAAACCAAGCTTAAAAACTCTAATCTCACATAAAAAGTCTACTAATGTGATATATTATGTGTAGATTATGTTTTTTTTTGTGCTAGATGATACTTATGTTTATGTTGATTATGTTAAAGTAGGTTATTTACATGAATGATCTTGCATGTTTAAGAACAAAAATAAAGATTTAAACATTTTGATGTTTAAATCTAACCAAGATCATCAATCCTATGATCCATGAACTTTACTACAATCGAAAAACTAGTTACAACATATATGTGATTTTTGTAGAAATTAAAGACCATGATTTTTACTAAGAATATGTTAAAAAGGGTGGTCTTAACAAGTTGTTTAAAAGAAAGAACAACATGGAAATTTTCTTAAGAAATAATATGTTTTTTTTAGGATCTTGTTAATATAATTTAAAAATGACACTATAAATTTTTAAAAGTGTGTTTAAAAATATACAAAAAGTTCATGGAAATAAGGATATTATTAGTAGGATTCTTCATGAAAAGTTGATGGAATGAAACTTGGTTTGGATGGATCATGATTAAGGGTGTTAAACATGCTTAAAAACGCGTTTTAAAACGTGGGGAAAACGCCATAGTTTCGGGGAAACTATGGCGAAATTTTTCTAAGATATTAATTGCGTTTAAAAAGAGATTAACGGGGTGATTAACATGGTTAATCGCGATTAGTAAACTTAATTGTGATTAACGACCCTAATCATGATTATACAAACCCTAATGACGATGGTTAAGTCTTAACCATCCAAGAGTTTATATAAACTCAAAAAGATATTTTTATAACATAAAAGAAGTAAAATTATAAGTATAACAAATAAACATAATTTTTTTTTAGAAAATTATATGTATAAACTTCAAATACTTTATTTGGTGCATAAAGTGTGTATATTACGTGTATGTACTAGCTTTAGGAATACATACAAAAATGTTACATATAATGCACATGAAAAATATACACTTACACCACGACGAAAACCTCACGAATATTCGCGAATATAACAACGGTTGCGAACCTTCTCGCTTACTAAGAGTATACACTTGTGGGATACCAAAACTCAAGGCGCAAACATAGGACGATGAATCTCGAACGGCGGACATCGGACGACACCTTATGCTTTATCGACGAAACGGACGTGGCGACACCTCGAAAGGTTACTACGACGCTCGACAACTTCGACAGAAAAACTATATATATTAACCGGTCGTTATGACAAGTCTAAAAATAAAATAATTTAGACACTTCATATATATATTAACGACAATGAAAGATCGGAAAGCTCAATAACAAAAATAACACTAAGTGTGATTATTATACTTTTACTAGTATGTTACTCAATGCTTAATGAAATATTACAAAAATTCAACAACATTAAAAATTGGGCCAACTTACAAATATTGGGCTAAAACATGAAATATTGGGCTAGGCCCAACATCCTAATTAAATGGGCAAATGCCTATTTCAATAAACAAATACATAAGCCCAATTAAAACATATAACATGGGCTAGGACCAAATACAATAATAACATGAGCTAGGCCCAATGACAAAATGTGTGAACTAAGCCCAATAACACAAAAGTGGGCTAGGCCCAATGAAAAATACATGTATATTTTTAATAAAATATATTGTAAAAATACATTACAAATACGGTTTACCTACACGTAGAAATACGGTATACCACACGTATAAATACGGTATACCTGTACGTATGAATACGGTATACGTATACATATGAAATACGCGAATACATAACGATGTACTCATATACACTTGTTAAAGTGTACACTCACAATGAATACCGTACACGTACATTACAAAATATATACGATGTTAAAAATAAATATTTTTAACAACTATATCTTGAGAAGATATACATATACATATATATTTTTCGAAACAAATATATATACCTAAAACAAACCGATCATACGTATACATGTGAACGACGTTCACCGAACTTAAAGATATATATTTTTGAGGAATATATATGTCACACCCCCAAAATACCACCCAGGGAATACCCCACTAGGCGTGTGACAAACCAATAACGAGCCACTATTCAAGTTGAACTAATAACAAGTTTCTAATTAAATTCATCCATTATTAATGAAAGGTACCATCAATAAGTTTTAAATGAAAACCAACATGTTCAGCGGAAGCACTAACGAAACCATAGTTTAAATACTCTCGAAGCAAATGTACGAAATCATTGAACCCATCACGTATATCCAATCAGAACGACCCATGACCACTCTAGCCACTCCGGACAGCAAGTTCCCAATCCAAGACATCTATCGACCTGCGAGCATGCAACAAGTGTATCAGACAAAGCTGGCGAGTCCACAGTTTAAGAAAACGTTTGTTACCAGCTGAATGTAAAACAGTTCAATAACCAATGCAAGTAACTAATACCCGATGAGGGACTTACAAAAGATGATAGGTGAGAATATTAACCAATATACCCGTTTTTACCCAAAGACTTATCCCCCTATGGGATACCCACTGACTGTCCCCAACCACTGGGACACATGCTCGAATGTAGTGAACTCACCTTAGAGTGCTCGGTATGTTATGATACGCTACCAGTTCCAATTGCTCAACCAAACCCTAATGTGGTTACCAATAGCAGTCAGTTTCATATGCACATTGAACACGTATTCTCTACACATACCACACTTGTAGCGCACACAGATTTCACATAACATTATACAAGTCACCACGGTAATTCATGCAACACGCTAGTTCCTTATCATCATATATTCACATAGCATATATATTCAGGTCATGTACTACTAGGTCTCATTGTTAGTTCATGTTCAATAAACACCCAACAGTCCACTAATTCTCATCATAAAACTATGCGGCCCATTTACATAGTTTAACCTAATGTAATGTGTGGTTCCACTAATTCATTTTTGGGCCTAACTACACTACGTGGCTCAGTATAGTATACAATCTACATAAAGTGTGCGGCCCCATGGTTTCTTAAGCCCAGTTTGGTGGGGTGCGGCCCAGTACGAAGTCACAGTCCAAATTAAAATGAGACACAATTTTTAATGAAATGCAACCTGTAATAAACCCGCTCAACATAACAATCTTTTGTTACTCACGTTATAGTGATTCATGCATTCTAATCCAGAATATAGTCTAAATGAATGTGCGGCTCGATGTGCATTGGCGGCTCAACGCCTTGTGTAAAATCCAACAATTATTCAACCCATGCATTTGGGCGTGTGCGGTGCAACCTATACCCGGCCCAAGTGCATGCATCCCTAATGGCTGTGTTCAATATTGATACTTATCATGTACTCGGATATAGGCACTCCTATCACCATCATTAGCAACTGTTTTGTTTCCATAGAGTCCTAACCCATTACCCCTTAAATCTTATCCCACTTTTTCTTAATTACATAGGCTTCACTCAATATTAAAGTAATTCTTTAAACTCTTAGTCAAAAGTGGCACCTACTATGCTGCTCCTAATTAATGTTACCCATGTGATCATAACTTGATGATTCAAATATCATCATCACACTCACACGTGACAACCTATATTATTCATTCTCAATTTATCATTTACATGCAACAAAGAAAGTTTGCAAGCAACACATTCATCATTAATCATATAATAGATTAATCAAAGCCTTATTTCAATCGGTTGAAAACAACAGGTAGTTCGATCTACAAGAACACCACAATTTGACCCTAACCTCTTGTACCCCCAGTTATCCATACTCTCATTATCATTCAATATTTAGTTCAATTTAGTTAACATCACCTAATTATGTTTTTTTTTTGTTCGCTGCTACCCTGCTACAACCATCTACTCCAATTCATTAATCTCGGTCTTTCCATCATATACATCAATATTCTCATTAGTTTTTAACATTTAATATTTAGTATGTCCCCTCGATCTCGACATACTAGTTACCCTCTGAAATAAGAAAAATTGCTGTCATCATATGATTGATTTGGTGTCACCTCTGTTATTATGATACCACGGCCAACAATATTTTATCAATGATATGCCTTAAACCCTACACCGATGCACATAAACACACAGACCACACACTCATGCATGTAAGCTAAAACCAAGTAAAAGCATACTAACCTATTTCTATCATAAGAGATGTGAGGGGATCCGCATGGAAAAACTTCGATCAAAACAAGCTTCTGTCAATCAGAGAGAGAAGGCGAGAGTATTAGGGTTTATTACTTCTTGCAGAAACCATGTAACCCTCTACCCGCCCTTCATGTATGCGCATAACACATATTGGGCTTCGGGCCTGATCTAATCATGTGGGCCGAGAGGATGAGGGGTTCATTGACCAAGAAGTATGTGTGTGTGACTCGAGAAAGTGTGTGACCCCTTAGTTAGTAACAAGTTTCAATGGTTCTATAATAATTAACCAACACATATATTAACATCCAATGGTGCACGAGTGTAGCCAACCAAGTCTCACATGGTCGTAACGTATAGGTAAATAAGACGTAAAGATATGAGCCAAAGGTTATGGAGTTTAAGTAACGCTAACCTGAAAGATTCGGGTTGTCACAATATATTTCATACAACAAACATGCGTCGTGCACGGCACAAAGACGCTATTGGACTTGGTCCACTTATACTTGTACGACACAAGGACTTATACATGCTATACCCACATATACTCGTGCGAAGCACGTATACTTACAAAGGGCGATGCCCGTTCCAACACATTATGAACTCAAGAAGTGTATATATATATAATAAAACGAACATACAAAACAAATGTCAACATATTTAAAATACACAAGGGTTCCATATACAAATAATGTTCAAGATGAGCAACGTGTACATAAATTAGCATAAACCCAAGTGTCTAATGAGTTAGAGCACTTGTAGGTTATTACGCGCTAATTGGATACCCGAACTGCTAGCATACATACGGACGCAAACTTGTGAGTTCATGTCCCCCTTTTCTTTTAAACGTTTTCGGTTTTACAACTCTCGGGGGGAAATACATGTTACTATGGTATGGTTAAGCAACAAAATGAATTAGTAGATCACGTGCGAATAGGCTGATACTTAAAGCACCATTAATCTTGTTTAAGACCACGGAACAAAGGGGGTAGATCTATCGGGTACAGGGCGAGCCCCACTCATGGGTCCTTGTGTGGCCACATGGAGTTTCCTTTGTTACCCTCGCCGGGTGGACCGGTACTAAATCGCTTACGGGTTGGTGGCTTCCTATGTCGGCACACATATTAATGTCCTAGCTACACATTAATGATCAACATGTTCATTTACGCTTTACATACCAGATTTCGATACTTGAACTTTCAAATGTTTTACAGATTCATTTGATGATTACGAACTTAAAACACATGAACTCGCTCAACTTTTGTTGATGTTTTCAAACTTACATGTATTTCAGGTAACTAAGTGGATCTTGGTGCAACAAATTATGAAGTTTCAAGTTTACTATGAAGACGATGTCATCCGTATTTTGGAGGGTTTGATCCATATATCCCGTCTTCGAACGGGACATAGGATGCAAAACCTCGTTATTTCAAAAACTTTATTTTGAACAAGTCTTGTTTGTAAAACTTATAAACTTATGTTGTCTTTTGCTACAAAACAACTTTTGACTTGTATCTTTACATTATGGAATGGATGAACATCGTGTATGTTTTATATCATATAGTTTGTTTACTTACATCGTATGCTGTGGAAACCGATCAAGTCACACTACGCGCTTCCGCCTTTGACACGGGTGTGACAGGTTGGTATCAGAGCTTCGATTGTAGTGAACCAGGATTCCTTCTCGAGTCTAGTCTACAATCACTAGGATCCTCTCATGAAACGGATTTACAAAATGCATGGTTTTCATTGCATACACAAAGCACAAGATCCACTACCCAAAACGTATTTCAAAAATAAATAAATAGATAATGTCCTCGCATTGTTTAGGCGACATTAATTGGGGCTTAGTCTATGTGGGATAGACTTGATAAACTAGATCGACTCGCACAACTTACGTGGTTATATTTGACAAACATAAAATTGTACATACATATATATATAATAAATAATGAGATTATTTATTGATATATATACATACATGTTGTACGGATTATTATTGCCGGGGTACTATAGCTTCATCTGCTAGTATTGGTGGTTACGACGACCCTGACTTTATGGATACCTCTTTGGACTAGTTCATGCACTTTGCGGAAGACGTCCCTGTGGAGGACGATGTTTTAGCCGCGCCACTCCTGTTCCACGAAAGCATCATTACTGGCCATTCCGATGGCGATCATCGCGTAGCGATATTGCCAAATGTTGCGATCCACCTAACTGTTGCTCCCTTTATTATGGAGTTATTTAATGACGAGGACGAGATCCCCACCTTGCAGCTATAGGTTGAGACTCTCTGTAGGGGAATCTGGAGATGGAGCGTCATGCTGACGCAATGCCATCATCACCCCTAGCCTACCATCCACCATCTATTCCACTACCACCACACCATACCTCACCTGTTGACCTTGACATCTTCATTAGAGCACACGTCTTAGCGCTCTAACAGCAGACGAGTGCCCTTTCTTGCAGTATTTGTTTTTAAGCTTGGGGAGGAGCGTACCTATCTTCATAGTCTAATCTTCCCTACCCCTCTCCCATCCCCCTACCCTTAAAGTATTTATTTGCAAGCACTTATGCTTGGGACTAGAAGACCCACTCTTGTGGGATATATGAAGACTATGTACTAGCTACGACACTTGAAGACCTTGAAGAACAATGTGGAGAAAAGTATTTTGCCACTTTTATATATATATAAACTTGCACGACCGGGGTAATGTAGCCTCGTGCTCTTTTGTTTTCTTCACAAAACAATGTAACAAGTTGTCGATGTATATATATAAAAGTTCAGTATTATATTTTCTTTATTTGCACATTGTGCTTTATTCTATGCGTGATTGATTAGTTGTGGATTATTGTTGGGTTGGATGGTGTGATGATTAGTATTTATTTTTTTTAGCCGACAAAATTTATCATTATTAAATATTTGTCTAACCCGTTCGTTACTTGTGTGTGGAAGACTATGGCACCGAAACGGAGGAACCTTAGGCGCGACACCTCAGACCCTATGCCTACTACACAGGCAGAACTGAATCAGCTCCTTGAAGAGCGAATCTTGCAAGCAATCGCCCAATATGAGGCAAACCGCAATGAACACAGTGGCGGATCTGGCGGAACTGGCGGCCAAGGTCAGGGAGGCACATCTGGTGGCAACACCACAAATGGGTGCACGTACAAACAATTTCTCGACTGCAAGCCTCTCAATTATGATGGTACTGGAGGTGCAGTGGCATTTGTACAATGGACAGAGAAAACTGAGTCCACTATTCGCATGAGCCGATGCACTCCTGAACAGACAGTGGTTTACGCTACAGGGCTATTTGTGGACGAAGCTCTAACTTGGTGGAACCTTCAGGTTCAAACTATAGGAGACGTTGCAGCCTACGGGCTAACTTGGGAAGAATTAAAGGAACGAATGAGAGAAAAATATTGTTCTAGAGCTGAGCTGCAAAAGCTGGAGACAGAATTTTGGCACCTTGAAATGGTAGGTGCCGACGTTTCAGGATACACCCAGAGATTTCATGACTTATCACGAGTGATTCCGTATATGGTCACTCCGGAATTCAAAAGAGTCGAACGATACATATGGGGTCTTCACCCCGCGATCAGGAGTCTAGTTAGCTCGGCACAACCTACCACCATAACTCAAGCTGTTACCTTAGCAGTGAGCCTCACTGAGGAGGCAGTGAGAATGGAGAAGATTCCTGCGAAGGGTTCGGAAAAGAAAGAGACTCACGTAGAGTCTACTAGTGGTGGAAAGCGAAAATTTTCACACTCTAACAAGGGTATGCGTGTGAACAACAACGACGGCACCAATGCTAACAAACGAAGGGAAGTAAACCCACCAAGAGGTGGCAAGGCTTTCACAGCAACCAACGACACTAGGGGTAAAGGCTATTTAGGCACCCTGCCTAAATGCGACAAGTGTAAGTATCATCATGAGGGCCGTTGTGCAAAGTGTGATAAATGCGGTAGGATAGGCCACTATAAGGAAACATGCTGGGTAGGAAGGGGAAAAGGAAACACAAACCGTGGAGGAAGTGGTAACAACAATCAAGGTAGAAATGACAACGGGAATGGAACTGGAAACAGAAATGGAAACAACAATGGCAACGGAAATGGAGCTGGAAAGGGGCAAGGATGTTACAACTGTGGTGACAACGGGCATTATAGGAAGGATTGCCCTAAGGAAAACCAGGCTCGTGGGAGAGCTTTTGTGATCGGAGCCCGAGATGCACGACAGGACCCGAACGTTGTTACGGGTACGTTCCCTATAAACCAACACTTTGCATCCGTTCTATTTGATACTGGCGCAGATTTTAGTTTCATATCTATAGAATTTAAGAATATACTTGGCCTAGATTCAAGTAAACTAGATGTCCCGTATTCTATAGAATTGGCGAACGGAAAATTAGTCGAAGCGGATGAGGTTATTAAGGGTTGTACACTCGATCTTGGGGAGCGAAAATTTTCTAGCGACCTTTTACCCGTTGGGTTGGGTAGTTTTGACGTAGTTGTCGGAATGGATTGGTTGTCTGACAACCGGGCGGAAGTAATTTGTCATGAGAAAACTATCCGCATCCCACTCCCAAATGAAGAAACGCTTGTAATTCATGGGGAGAAGCTTGAGACACCCCTACGAATCATTACATGTATGAAGGCGCAAAAGTGTCTCCGAAAAGGCTGTATAGCTTTCCTCGCCCACGTAGTCGACAAGGAAACCAAAGAGCCGAAGCTAGAAGACATCCCTGTCGTGAAAGAATTTCCAGAAGTCTTTCCAGAAGACTTACCTGGACTGCCTCCACAACGCCAAGTGGAGTTTCGAATTGATTTGGTGCCAGGAGCGGCACCAGTGGCGAAATCACCATATCGGTTAGCTCCGTCAGAAATGCAGGAGTTATCTACTCAACTGCAAGAGTTACTAGATAAAGGATTCATTAGACCGAGTTTCTCACCTTGGGGAGCTCCGGTACTATTTGTTAAAAAGAAAGATGGTAGCTTTCGCATGTGTATAGATTATCGGGAATTGAACAAACTTACTATTAAAAACCGTTACCCGCTACCGAGAATCGACGACTTGTTCGATCAACTACAAGGCTCAAGTTATTACTCCAAGATCGACTTGAGATCGGGATACCATCAGTTGAGAATACAAGAAGAAAGCATCCCTAAGACGGCTTTTAGAACTCGTTACGGACATTACGAGTTTCTCGTTATGCCATTCGGCTTAACAAATGCGCCAGCGGTGTTCATGGACCTCATGAACCGCGTGTGTAAGCCGTATTTGGACAAGTTTGTGATCGTGTTTATTGACGACATCCTAATATATTCACGGTCAAAGGAAGAACACGAACAACATCTAAGAGCTATATTGGAGCTTTTAAAGAAGGAACAATTGTACGCGAAGTTTTCTAAATGCGAATTTTGGATTCGCGAGGTGCAATTTCTCGGACACGTGGTGAACGAGAAAGGAATTCATGTCGATCCGGCTAAGATCGAGGCGATAAAGAACTGGGAAGCGCCTAAGACCCCCACCGAAGTACGACAATTCTTGGGATTAGCAGGCTACTACCGAAGATTTATAGAAAATTTCTCAAAAATTGCTCAACCGCTAACGTCCCTAACGCAAAAGGATAAGAAATTTGACTGGGGAGAGAAACAAGAGGCGGCTTTTCAGCTACTGAAAGATAAACTTTGTGACGCACCTATTTTATCCTTACCTGACGGTACCGATGACTTCATGGTCTATTGTGATGCATCGCATCAAGGTCTCGGTTGTGTGTTGATGCAACGGGACAAAGTCATCGCGTACGCGTCTCGCCAATTGAAGGTGCATGAGAAAAATTATACCACGCATGATCTTGAGTTAGGTGCGGTGGTATTCGCGTTAAAGATCTGGCGTCACTACTTATATGGTACTCATTGTACAATCTTTACAGATCACAAGAGCTTACAACATATATTTGATCAGAAGGACTTGAATATGCGGCAACGACGATGGGTCGAATTATTGAACGATTATGACTGTGAGATAAAGTATCACCCGGGCAAGGCGAACGTCGTGGCGGACGCCTTGAGCCGCAAGGAACGTGCAAAACCTCTGAGGGTGCGGGCCTTAGAGATGACCATACAAACCGATCTCACCTCTCGGATTCACAATGCACAACAAGAAGCGCTTAAACCAGAAATTATACAAGCCGAATTTTTACGAGGAATGGAGGCACAATTGGTGCCAAAGGAGGATGGAACATTGTACTTTATGGGACGAATTTGGGTTCCCTTATTCGGTGACCTACGAACGATTATACTAGACGAGGCTCATAAGTCAAGGTACTCTATACATCCGGGATCGGATAAAATGTACCAAGACGTAAAAGGATTTTATTGGTGGCCTAAGCTTAAAAGTGACATTGCTACCTATGTTGGAAAATGCCTTACATGCGCCAAGGTTAAGGCGGAATATCAAAAGCCTTCAGGATTACTGCAACAACCTGAAATTCCCGAATGGAAATGGGAACAAATCTCGATGGACTTCATTACTAAGTTACCCCGAACCTCAAGAGGTCACGACATGATTTGGGTAATTGTTGATCGACTTACAAAGTCCGCACATTTTCTTCCGATCAGTGAGAAGGATAGCACTAAGAAATTGGCTGAAATATACCTCAAAGAGATCGTGGCACGACATGGAGTGCCTGTTTCTATTATATCGGACCGAGATGGTCGGTTCGTGTCAAGGATATGGCAATCATTTCAAAAGGCCTTTGGATCACAACTGAATCTTAGTACGGCCTTTCACCCTCAAACGGACGGCCAAAGTGAACGAACGATACAGACTTTGGAGGACATGTTACGCGCTTGTGTGATGGATTTGGGTGGAAATTGGGATACCCACTTGCCCTTAGTGGAGTTCTCATACAATAATAGTTATCACACTAGCATTCAGGCCGCCCCGTTTGAAGCTTTGTATGGACGAAAGTGTCGATCCCCGCTATGTTGGGCGGAGACCGGGGATAAACAACTCCTTGGTCCGGACTTAGTTCAGGAGACCACAGACAAGATCATTCAAATACGAGACCGTATCAAGGCGGCTCGCGATAGACAAAAGAGCTACGCAGACAAGGGGCGCAAACCATTAGCTTTCGAGGTCGGAGACATGGTATTGTTGAAAGTCTCGCCTTGGAAGGGCGTAGTAAGGTTTGGTAAACGTGGAAAGCTGAACCCACGCTACATTGGACCTTTCGAAATACTGGAAAAGATCGGAACAGTTGCTTACAAATTGAAACTACCAGAAGAGCTTAGTAGTGTACACGACACGTTTCACGTGTCTAATCTCAAGAAAAGTCCTACTCAAGAAACGGTCATCATCCCAGCGGACGAGATACACGTTAACGACAAACTCCAATTTACAGAGGAACCTGTTGAGGTTACAGACTGGAAAGTGCACAAGACACGGAGGAGTCGTAGGAAGTTGGTTAAAGTTCGCTGGAACTCGCGTCACGGACCCGAGTATACGTGGGAACGTGAGGATCAAATAAAATCCAAGTACCCTCACCTGTTTCAAGACTCCCCTGCAACCGGTAACACGACTTGAATTTCGGGACGAAATTCTTCTAACGGGGGGAGAATGTGACAACTGGCAAAAATAATGGTAATTCCGTACAACTTAAGCACTTGATTTAACGTTTAATTACGTTCATTACGATTCAATTATTGCATGATTAGGTCGTACAAAGTCTAAAAATCATACGACATGGTTAAATATGCTAAACCATATTGAAACATTCACTGCGTCACGAGAAAACTGCAAACCCTGTCCTAATATGTTGGCAAAATGCTGAAAACATTATTCACTTGAACACACTATTCATGCCAGCAAGTTTCGAAAATTGTCGGAACGAGCGACGAAGGACATGAATGCACTTGGTAGATGAAATACAAATAAAAATCCCTAATTAGGGACGCCAAATACAAAAACACTTTAACTTTCCGGAAAATACATGTCGCTAAATTTCGTCCGAATCGCGCCAAAACTGTAACAAAAATAAATGTCCGCAACACTAAAATACATCATTTTAATATCCGTAGAACTTGTAAATAATATTTTACACCCTAAATAAACTTGAGGATATCAAGGGGATACCCGGAACGTATGCTCCCGGTGTCACGCCGCAACTTGTACACATCCGAGCCGTTAGGCGAACAAACAATATTTCCGCCATCTAAATGCCTAAACGAATAATCTAGTGAACTAGTTAGCGATATTTTGGTGTCGTAAACGCCTTAAAATAAATGCCATAGCCTTGATGGTAAAATAAAACCATCGCTCTCGGTATGATATAACACCTTTTATATAACACCCGATATCGAACCGGTGAGCAAACTAGTGGTATTTTTACCATCCAAAACTTATACCCAATAAACTAGTAAACTAATTAGTCTTTATTTATAACCCTAAACTACCATTAACCCCTAATTACTATAATTAAGTTAATTACCAAAATATCTACCAAATTAATATATAAGTCTCATGATTAGAAAAAAAAAACAATAATGGTCATGTGTAAAGACCATGCATTCGGCCATACCCCCTACATCACCATAATTGATTATGAAAATGTATGGAACAAAGAATGTGAAGTATGGCATTATATATATAAAATCTTTGACCAAATATTGAAAGATATGAAACATTAAACCACTTTATCTCATTCCATAATTTTCCTTACACTCAAAACTTACAAACATCCCTTTCCTTCCTATAAAACTAACGACAGCCAACACCCCACCCTAATCCACCTTTTTCTTTCATTTCTCATACACCCCAGTTCTAAGCATAAAATTTCCATATCAAGAAGGTTTGAAGAGTTTGCAAACTTGGAGAACCATTAGGGATTATTTTGGAGCTTTCTTATCATCCTAATCTTCATCTAAAGCTTATTAAATCATTTGCAAAGTTGTAAGATCATCTATTTCTAATTTTAAGCTTCTTATATTATGTAGTTTACTAAAGTACAAGTTGATCATCTTGAACCCTACAACAAAACCAAGCTTAAAAACTCTAATCTCACATAAAAAGTCTACTAATGTGATATATTATGTGTAGATTATGTTTTTTTTGTGCTAGATGATACTTATGTTTATGTTGATTATGTTAAAGTAGGTTATTTACATGAATGATCTTGCATGTTTAAGAACAAAAATAAAGATTTAAACATTTTGATGTTTAAATCTAACCAAGATCATCAATCCTATGATCCATGAACTTTACTACAATCGAAAAACTAGTTACAACATATATGTGATTTTTGTAGAAATTAAAGACCATGATTTTTACTAAGAATATGTTAAAAAGGGTGGTCTTAACAAGTTGTTTAAAAGAAAGAACAACATGGAAATTTTCTTAAGAAATAATATGTTTTTTTTAGGATCTTGTTAATATAATTTAAAAATGACACTATAAATTTTTAAAAGTGTGTTTAAAAATATACAAAAAGTTCATGGAAATAAGGATATTATTAGTAGGATTCTTCATGAAAAGTTGATGGAATGAAACTTGGTTTGGATGGATCATGATTAAGGGTGCTAAACATGCTTAAAAACGCGTTTTAAAACGTGGGGAAAACGCCATAGTTTCGGGGAAACTATGGCGAAATTTTTCTAAGATATTAATTGCGTTTAAAAAGAGATTAACGGGGTGATTAACATGGTTAATCGCAATTAGTAAACTTAATTGTGATTAACGACCCTAATCATGATTATACAAACCCTAATGACGATGGTTAAGTCTTAACCATCCAAGAGTTTATATAAACTCAAAAAGATATTTTTATAACATAAAAGAAGTAAAATTATAAGTATAACAAATAAACATAATTTTTTTTTAGAAAATTATATGTATAAACTTCAAATACTTTATTTGGTGCATAAAGTGTGTATATTACGTGTATGTACTAGCTTTAGGAATACATACAAAAATGTTACATATAATGCACATGAAAAATATACACTTACACCACGACGAAAACCTCACGAATATTCGCGAATATAACAACGGTTGCGAACCTTCTCGCTTACTAAGAGTATACACTTGTGGGATACCAAAACTCAAGGCGCAAACATAGGACGATGAATCTCGAACGGCGGACATCGGACGACACCTTATGCTTTATCGACGAAACGGACGTGGCGACACCTCGAAAGGTTACTACGACGCTCGACAACTTCGACAGAAAAACTATATATATTAACCGGTCGTTATGACAAGTCTAAAAATAAAATAATTTAGACACTTCATATATATATTAACGACAATGAAAGATCGGAAAGCTCAATAACAAAAATAACACTAAGTGTGATTATTATACTTTTACTAGTATGTTACTCAATGCTTAATGAAATATTACAAAAATTCAACAACATTAAAAATTGGGCCAACTTACAAATATTGGGCTAAAACATGAAATATTGGGCTAGGCCCAACATCCTAATTAAATGGGCAAATGCCTATTTCAATAAACAAATACATAAGCCCAATTAAAACATATAACATGGGCTAGGACCAAATACAATAATAACATGAGCTAGGCCCAATGACAAAATGTGTGAACTAAGCCCAATAACACAAAAGTGGGCTAGGCCCAATGAAAAATACATGTATATTTTTAATAAAATATATTGTAAAAATACATTACAAATACGGTTTACCTACACGTAGAAATACGGTATACCACACGTATAAATACGGTATACCTGTACGTATGAATACGGTATACGTATACATATGAAATACGCGAATACATAACGATGTACTCATATACACTTGTTAAAGTGTACACTCACAATGAATACCGTACACGTACATTACAAAATATATACGATGTTAAAAATAAATATTTTTAACAACTATATCTTGAGAAGATATACATATACATATATATTTTTCGAAACAAATATATATACCTAAAACAAACCGATCATACGTATACATGTGAACGACGTTCACCGAACTTAAAGATATATATTTTTGAGGAATATATATTTCATATAACAAACATGCGTCGTGCACGGCACAAAGACGCTATTGGACTTGGTCCACTTATACTTGTACGACACAAGGACTTATACATGCTATACCCACATATACTCGTGCGAAGCACGTATACTTACAAAGGGCGATGCCCGTTCCAACACATTATGAACTCAAGAAGTGTATATATATATAATAAAACGAACATACAAAACAAATGTCAACATATTTAAAATACACAAGGGTTCCATATACAAATAATGTTCAAGATGAGCAACGTGTACATAAATTAGCATAAACCCAAGTGTCTAATGAGTTAGAGCACTTGTAGGTTATTACGCGCTAATTGGATACCCGAACTGCTAGCATACATACGGACGCAAACTTGTGAGTTCATGTCCCCCTTTTCTTTTAAACGTTTTCGGTTTTACAACTCTCGGGGGGAAATACATGTTACTATGGTATGGTTAAGCAACAAAATGAATTAGTAGATCCCGTGCGAATAGGCTGATACTTAAAGCACCATTAATCTTGTTTAAGACCACGGAACAAAAGGGGTAGATCTATCGGGTACAGGGCGAGCCCCACTCATGGGTCCTTGTGTGGCCACATGGAGTTTCCTTTGTTACCCTCGCCGGGTGGACCGGTACTAAATCGCTTACGGGTTGGTGGCTTCCTATGTCGGCACACATATTAATGTCCTAGCTACACATTAATGATCAACATGTTCATTTACGCTTTACATACCAGATTTCGATACTTGAACTTTCAAATGTTTTACAGATTCATTTGATGATTACGAACTTAAAACACATGAACTCGCTCAACTTTTGTTGATGTTTTCAAACTTACATGTATTTCAGGTAACTAAGTGGATCTTGGTGCAACAAATTATGAAGTTTCAAGTTTACTATGAAGACGATGTCATCCGTATTTTGGAGGGTTTGATCCATATATCCCGTCTTCGAACGGGACATAGGATGCAAAACCTCGTTATTTCAAAAACTTTATTTTGAACAAGTCTTGTTTGTAAAACTTATAAACTTATGTTGTCTTTTGCTACAAAACAACTTTTGACTTGTATCTTTACATTATGGAATGGATGAACATCGTGTATGTTTTATATCATATAGTTTGTTTACTTACATCGTATGCTGTGGAAACCGATCAAGTCACACTACGCGCTTCCGCCTTTGACACGGGTGTGACATTTGTAGAGTTTGAAGAAGAAGTGGACACAAACTCATGGATTGGATCGAAAGATGGATTTGACCATCAAGGACAGCGCTGGTCAAACTTGGAATATGGCTATTGGTAAGGAGTTCTCACAATGTTGTCTGCGATTCAATGTTACCGGTATGTGAGAGTTTGTTAGAGACAAACGGTCCGGTATTTGGTTCTTCGTTTCAGATGGTTTTTGTTAAAAGTAAAGGTATGTTGCTTTATAACTGAGTTGGTGAAAGTACATGGTATTATTTGGTAGTATTTTTTTTGCATACACTGTTCATCGTTAGAATACATTTAGTGGTATGTTTTTGGTGTGGTTGTTACGTAGATCTGATGTCATGATAGATGTTGATGATACTTTTTTGGGGCCTTTTATATTTGTGGCCAAAGTACTTAGTTTTGAATGCTTATATGACTAGACTTTGTTTCTGTTTTTTTTTTTCTACCTGTTTTTTATTAGTATCCTATTTTTAGTGTAATCAACATTTTTTTTGAAATTTTATGTTTCTTAGTTTGATAATTAAGAAAATTAGTGATCATATTAAACTTTATTAACGTAATTTGTTTTAAAAAATTGTTTATGCCGTCACTTTTCAAAAAGAAACTGCTATAAAAATAAACTTTCGTATGATTTTGTTTCCTATTTTAATTTTGTAAATCTAATAAAATATATTTAAAAAAAACGGCCACATTCTATAGGATTACCTATAATTAGGTTGAATTTATGCTGTTTCCTTTTTTACACGCATATATAAACTTAAAAATACTTTCCATTTAATTTTTTTTTATAAAAATAAAAAAATGTTGGTTATTGAAATTAAAAGGTTTGAAATTAGAATATAGTTTTTTTATATTTGTGTTTGAAATTCTAAATTATATTTGGCCGTTTTATTTAATTTTTTAATAAAACATTCCTAAGTTTTGTTTTTAATGATGGAAAGTAAGAATCGTTTTTTAATATTTTGTATTGAAGTTTTGTAAACCATTACAATCATGTCATATTTAATTAATCAATTAACTTGAATAAATAAATTCCTAAATCTTTAAGATGATTTGTAGTTTTTTTAGAAATGTAAACCCATTTCTAAAAATAATAATGTCTTTAATTTCGGCCAAAATTTTGTTTTCTAATAAATTTTTTAACCTTACAAAAATAAGTAAACTAAATTTGTGTATATATATTTAGTTAATACATTAATTTGATTTCATTACGAATTATTTTCTAACATTAATCATCTTAGTTCGTTTCAAATATCATACAAATGGATGAAAATAATGTTACTTTCTTAAACAATCTTGATTGGAAATCCAAGTTGTTTACCATCAAAATCAAGGTGTTAAGACTTTGGATTCGTGTGAATCCAAAAAGAGAAGGAGAAATCCTTGGTACTGAAATGGTGGTCATGGATGAGCAGGTTGGTTTGAATATCATTTGCTTTTTAAAATGTAGCTTATTTTTTATATTTTTGTCTATACTTACCAATTTTTTTCTGTTTTTATTAGGGTACCAGGATGCAGGCAACTGTTTGGAGCAAGTTTATGAAAAAACATGAAATTTTGCTTAATGAAAACGAGTCTTATTACATTTATAAATCTCAACTTTCTGTCATTAAGTCAAATTTCAAACACTTTGATAAGGAACATGCTATTAGCTTAAACTTTGATACATCTGTTAAAAAGTGTGAGAACTTTGATGGAAGTTTATATGGTATTCGGTTAGCATCTTTTGAGTCCATTAAAGGCGGTGAAGTCGATGTCAAGTATCGAGTTGGTTTGTACTTCATCATATATAACAACAATATGCTAAATTAAGAAATATATAAATATAGATTAATTTTTATTTTATTTTTTTGCTGATTACATTATTTATTAATCAATTTTTTTTTCAGATTTTATTGGATATGTAGATGAGTGGTCTGAACCAAAGATGACCAAAACGAAGATGGGAAAAGATAGCAAATACATGAACTTGCAATTGCTGGATGAAGAGTCTGTTAATAAAATTCTAAATTTAAGCTTATTGTAACTTTAGTGTTATATATTTTTTATTACATGATATCCTCTGATATGTTTATTTTGTATTTATGTAGGGGTATCAAGTTAAACTGCACTTTATGGGATGAGTATTGTGATGAGATGTTTGGTTACATTCAGAGTCATAAAGAAGAAGTTCATGTTGTTCTGCTTGTGCAGTTTGGTAGTTTCAACAAGTATAAAGATATTAATTCATTAAATACTTTTTTAATTTTATAAAATTTTTATATCATTTACGAAGTTGAATATCCTAATATCTGATATTATTTTTTTTACACAGGGAAGACGACGTTATCTAATGCTTTCCATATAACAAGGCTGTTTATCAATGCTGACATAGAGGAGATTCGTTTATTTAGAACAAAGTAAACAGTTTCTAAAATAATATGAACTACTTATTGATGTTGTTAAATTTGTTTGCTTCCATTATTGTAATCAGGTTTGTTGAGAAGATATGTAAAACATCTTCTAATGGTCAGAAATCAATTGGTTCATCTGGAAGCATAAGCGTTGCGGATGACTTTTTAGTGAAGCATCCGTTTTCCAATTTCTGCGATATTACGCTCTTGGATAAGGTTTGTGTCTACTTTTTATTATTTTAAATAAATACATTACACAAAATTGTTTCAAAAATTCATTTTTATAACTCTAATGTCTTACATATAATTTCAGCTTTGCGAGGTCATAGTTCTTGATCATGGGTGTGGATGATAAAGATGATTGGTACTACCTTGGTTGTGAGGAGTGCACTCGGAAGGTTGAGACAACTATGGTCATTGAGGATGCTGAAGACGGTGCTGAAGAACCGAAGTTTAAACAGGTTTTAGTTTGCTCAAATCAAGATTGTCCTAAGGAGGTTGTGGCTGCGACTCCGATGTAAGTTACTAATATTATTTGTAATTATATTATATTTATGATTGCTTTATTTTACTTTAGGAATGTAAAATGTATTTATTTTGTGAATTACTTTTTGTGCATTTAGTTTTAGGATTCCAATAAGAGTACAAGATTATGCAGCTATTGCCTCTTTGACTTTGTTCGACCGTGAAGCTAGAAAAATGTTTGGTATGACTGCAATTCAATTGCTTGAGAAGTGTAAAGTGGATCAGGTAACGTATTTCACATCAGTCCTTTCTTTAAATTCATATACAAGTTACATATTATTAATGTTTAAATGTTATTTCTATGTTGTTTTCAAAAAATTTTGATTCATGTATATTAGGCATCTTTGCAAGAGAAAACCATTCCCTATCAGTTTAAATATTTGAATGATAAGAAGTTTGCCTTTAAGATTCAAATTAGTCAATTCAATATTGACAACCATATTGATGGTTATGCTGTTCATAAGTTGGTGAATAATGCAGCAATCATTGAGTCCTTAGAGAGCCGAATTCCAGCTGATCTAGGTTAACACTTACAAACCTTAGAATTATAGTTATGTTACAACATTTATTAGTTTTATTGTGTCTAGCCTTATTATTTTTTTGAATTGTAGGGTGTGGACGAGGCGTCTGCTGATGTTTCACTTAGTGATATGTCAACTCAAAACCCTTTTGCTCTAAAGGTATGTATTTTAAGTTAATGTTACAAAATACCAATTGTTTTAAACATTTTATATACTTTCTAATTTTGAATATATCATTCAGGATGCCGTGGATTCTATTGGTGATAGCTTCACACCCGATTGCATTTGAAATATCCAGTTTTCTCACATGGTCAGCTTTATGTTGCGTTATCAAGAGTTAAAAGCAGAGGTGGTGTGAAGTTGCTTATACTAGACAAAGATGAGAATGTAACGAGTAAAACAACAAATGTAGTCTACAAGGAAGTTTTTTCCGGAACTTGAATTGTTTTTTTTTCCTTCCAATATATGCGTATATACAAAATATTATATTTCAAAGGAAATGATATGATTTTGGCAGGGCCGGTTATTAGTATGGGCAGGTAGGGCATTGGACCCAGGCCCAAACTTCTTGAGGGCCCAGAGTTTTTAAAAAAATTCCTATATACTGTATGTTTATGTAATATGTTATTGGATTGTATGTTTATGTTATTATGTAGCCCAATGATAAGCCCAAAAAGAAAACCCAATGTGAAAGAGATTGAGGGCACGGTCAAAAAAAAAATAAAAATTAAACAAACTGCTTCTACCTGGGGACGACTGGACGAGAACAACAGAAGAAACAAAAGAGAAGAAAACGCAGGTGCGGGCGTGCGGCTGGAGACGAGAACGAGACGAGGCTGGGCTGCTCTAATCGATTAATCGACTTCAACTCTTCAAGGTATGTGTTTTTTTATCTTTAGGTTTAAATTAGGGCTTCAATTTATGTTATTTAGGTTTAAATTAGGGATGAAATTCGACCGAATTTTTGCCCTAAACTTGTTATTATAATCGACCATTCGGCCTTCATCTTTGATTGACGTGAATACTAATGAGTGATTTATTGTCTAGTTTATAGTTGTAAATTGTTCAAGTGTGATTAGAAGTAATCGCTTTGTGCTCAAGTGTGATTCGGGTTGTAATCGCTTTGTGTTCATGTGGGCCCGATTTATTTTTAGTGGCTCCAGGCCCAAAATGTTTCGAGATTTCTCGGAGACGGCACTGGATTTTGGATAGCCTAATTATTTAATAATCCAATAACTTTGGCGTGTCTCTCATCCACACTATATCCACGTACACACGCTCTTCGTGTAGACACTTCCGTGCGTGCTACGTGCCCTCAAATACTCGTCTTCTTCTACGCTTTCTTCATTTCGAAGTTACAACCCCCATTAAATATCACAAAAAAACCTGCAACAAACACATCTCAAATCTCAACAACAATGACCACACAAACCCCCAAATCTCTCTACCCTCAAGTCGATCAATCCAGTCCAGACTCACACTCTTCATTCTCATCATCATCCCAGTCCATGTATCCATCTGTAGAAGAACCCAAAGATCTCGCCGAGAAACTCTTCCCAGACACCTCCGATCAACAACAACAGATTTCTTTCGAATCATCAGAAGAAGTTGTCATCAAAATCCCTAACTCTATCGTCCACTTAATCGACAAACAACAAAGCATCGAATTAGCCTCCGGTCTGTTCGAAATAATCCGCCTCCGTCAATCCGGTAACGTCGTCGCCGTTCTCGCTCGCATCGGCGACCAGATCCAGTGGCCGTTAGCCAAAGACGAAGCCGCCGTTAAACTTGACGGATCTCACTACTTTTTCACACTCCGTGTACCGGAGGATGTTATAAACTACGGTTTGACGATAACTGGAAACGACGGAGAGCAACTGGATAGGATTTTGGATGAGTACAGTGCGTTTTCGGTGAAGGAAGTGGAGAGAGTTGTGGCAGTGGACGGTGGTTCGGCGGAGGCTAGGGCGGCGGCGTATTGGACGACGTTGGCGCCAAATGTGGAGGATTATAGCGGGTCGGTTGCGAGGATGATTGCGGCCGGCTCGGGTCAGTTGATTAAAGGGATATTGTGGTGTGGGGATGTGACTGTTGATAGGTTGAAGTGGGGGAACGACTTCCTGAAGAAGAGGATGAAAGCTGGAGAGAAGGCGGAAGTTAGTCCCGAAGCTTTAAGGAGAATGAAAAGGTATTGACTTTATAAGTCAACTCTTTTGATTCATGGTTGACTATTGACCTTATATCTCATTATTTAGGGGCTGTTTGGTAGCATCTGAATGGTCGTTAAGAGGCTACCTCTTAATGGAACCAATAAGAATTTTACCAATGAAAATGTAGAAGAATGTGACATGTGATGATTTACCATTCAGACTCTTAATGGAACCAATAAGAATTTTACCAATGAAAATGTAGAAGAATGTGACATGTGATGATTTACCATTCAGACTTGAGGTTACCTCTTATTCATTCAGAGGTTTTAAACCATTAAGTGTGGTAGCATCTGAATGATCATTAAGAGGCTACCAAACAGCCCCTTAGTGACTCTTTTTATTTCTCTTTTTTGTGTTATATACATTTGAACACCCCTAATTACCCCACCCCCTTGAAAGGTTTATGATAATCACATGTTAATTATGAACCACTGAAGAGAATGAACAGGTATTGACTTTGACTATCAATAGTCAGCCATACAATCTGTAAACTTTCATTGTAACTATAGATTTGGAGATTCAAAGGAACCTGTTTGTGTTTCTGTGTTTTCCTTGATGTTTATTTAACATCCTTAAAAATCCAAGTTGTATTAAAATTGGACCCTTGATTTTATGTTGCAAGGGTGAAGAAGCTGACCAAAATGTCGGAGAGCGTAGCAATGGGGCTCCTTTCAGGAGTCGTGAAGGTGTCCGGATTCTTCACGGGTGCCATTGTGAACTCGGCACCCGGAAAGAAGTTCTTTAACCTTCTTCCCGGGGAGATCATTCTTGCTTCCTTAGATGGATTCAGTATGTACTCTTTTCTGATATCTTTGATGCCTATTATCTATTTCACAGTCATACCCATTTGTGAATTGAAATGTTAAAAAATGGTTTTCTTGTACAGACAAGGTGTGTGATGCCGTTGAAGTGGCAGGGAGAAACGTTATGTCAACAACGTCAGTTGTTACAACCGATCTTGTTACTCATAAGTAAGTGTTTCGACCCATTTTATGTTGAAGAGAGAACTAAAACTTCGACTATAACGTTTCGGTCAACCTGACAGTTTATCAGTACGCAGAAGTCGCTATCTAAGATAGCAACTAAGCCAAAATTGAAAACAAGAAGAGATTCTTGCGTAGTTGCTATCTTAGATAGATAGCGCGACTTCCTGTTTTGGGTCAACCTGACAGAAATCGCTGTCTTAAGCAAAGAAAGTACACAGAAGTCGCCATCTAAAATAGATAGTTGGCTTCGAAGCTATCTGATGGCGACTTCAATTCCACTTTGCCACCATATTTGTAAGAAAAAGATGTCACTTCTTAGATTTTCATGCTAATGGAACAGGCATGGTGAAGATGCCGCGAAGGTGACGAGCACCGGGATGGATGCTGCAGGGCATGCAATCGGGACAGCATGGGCGGTTTTCAAGATCCGGAAGGCTTTGAACCCGAAGAGCGTTGTGAAACCAACGACTCTCGTCAAAGCTGCAGCTTCTAAGTCGGGTTCTTCCAAATCATCGTCATCATAGTTGTTCTGGATATGATATGGCTGTCGGATTGTTCTAATTATTGTTCTGTTGATGTAGTGAGGTTTATATATAAAAAATATTTTATTGTCAAAACTGATGTTCGGTTTGTTGTGAATACTTGTGTTGTTGCTTCTTATTGCATTAAATTAAAAAATTGGATAAAATAGTAAATTGCATTAAATTAAAAAATGGATAAAATAGTAAATTGTTACTATAGTATATTATACTATAATTAGTACCCGTCGCGACGCGGCGGGGTTCTTACAATTTCCGTATCGTAGTTAACAACATCATACATGAGCCAGATCCAATGGGTTAGTTAACATTAACAACTTAACATAATACATGAGATAGATCCACAGAGACCACAACCGAGAGACCCACTTTCTTGCAAGTTGCATAATTTACATAAAAGAAGTAAAGCGATGTCTCTAACTTGTACTCTGTCAAACAAAGCTTGTACACTGATCTACTTGTTTAATTTAATGGAGTTATCTATGCAGGGGCAGCCTATCTATGCAGTGAGAATAATAAAATACAAAACTAAAAAACTAATTTAAGATAATAAAATACAAAACTTAATTTAAGAACAAATTAGACATACCAAGACTATTAGTTCAAAAAAGAAAAAGATTCATTAAATGCTTAATTATTACAAATGATAAAACCCCATTAAAAATGGGAATCAAATTAAAATTCAAAATAAAAAAATATACATATAATATTTCATCACTTGATCTTTCCCGTTATTTCAACAAACTTATTGCTATTGCTGACTATGTATTTATGTAGTAAACTTTGCCAAATTCATGTGCTTCTCCTACACCATCTGGGGCTAGTCACATTGGTTCAACTTTTTCTTCATGACCATCTATCCACATTCCAAATATCTTTCAAGTTTCACTGAGCAAAAGTCAAAAAACAATAAAGGGGGCATTCCCTCTAAAGAGCTTTTTGACCCATCTTCTCATACTTTCTTTTGGGATGATACCTTGAATTGATCAACATGTTGGGAGTCTCTTAGGGTATACGGGGCGCAATCGGGGAGGGCCTCGGTGAACCATTTCCCCGATCGGGAACACCGCCGCCATCCCCGCGGGGTCCCGAATCGGGGCTGGAAATGGGTGGGGGTTTACCGCTTGGAAATGCACGATGATCGAGATTTGACCGTTTACAAACGGTCGAATTTTTTTTAAAAAAAAAAAAATCAATTTTTTTTAAAACAATATATATACTAACCAATCTTAATCCATTTTTTACCACATTCACAACAAACCAACACCAAAACTCTAAAACTTTTATATCTTTTAAACACAAAATGGATTCCAAGTTCCCGTTTCTTTCTCCCATACCCGACTTTCCCGACGATGACGATACGTCGTCAAGCGGTAGTAGCTTAGTTTTCTTCCAAAATCTCATCCAACAAGCGGAGCTACTAGACACGGCATCGTCTAGTAAAAAAAAATATGTCCGTCGGGATCGTGTGGGGGGCCACGAGACACTCATGGCCGATTATTTCGATGAAAATCCAAAATTTAGTGAAGATACTTTTCGTCACAGGTTTCGTATGTCCAAGTCGTTGTTCCTAAAAATTGTTAGTGACGTGGAAGCGTATGACGAGTGGTTTCAAGAAGGCTTAGACGGGAGAATGAAGAAAAGCTTTACACCGTTGCAAAAGGTTACTTCGGCAATTAAACAACTTGCAACCGGTAACCCACCAGACGAGGGGGACGAGTATTTAAATATGTCTGAAAGGACCTCTCGTGAGTGCCTTGAATATTTCTGCGAGACGGTTTGTAAAAGGTATGGCGGTGAATTTTTTTTTTTTTTCTAGTTCGAATGTTTTTTTTTAATTTAATGAAATGTCTTTTATTTAATTTTTATTTTTACTAATCTTTTTTTAATTTATAAAACATGCATTCTTTTAGAATAAAAAAAAAAAAAAAAAAAAACAACTCACCTAATAGGTGAGTGCCGCCATCAAAACAAGGTATTAGGGGAGTGTATTAGGGGAGTTGACGTGGCTTGATCTGATTGGCCATGTGTAAGATGGGGGACTCACCTATTAGGTGAGCACCCCTTACACCCTTAGGTTGGGTGGTGTGGTCTTGCGTCTCTGCCACCTTATCATGTATAGCGCCCCTTCCCTCATTTTCTAGGTGCCAAAGGGGGTGCTATCATTTGGCTTCGCCAAAGAGATAGCGGGCGTGAAGGGCTGTGATGTATTGCAAAATACATCTATTTATCATGTAAGGTTTGATAGTTCGCGTCGTTTTTAGTTAGAATTAGTTACCGCTGATAGATGTGTGAATGACAAGTCTCGGATGCTGAAAATGCTGAAAAACGAGGTAAATATGTTAAACGAGAAGAAGAACCGAGAACCGGGTTAGATACAATTGAACAGAAACTGAAGAACGAAGAAAAGCTGGAAAATACACCTGCCGCGCTATGCGACCACAAAGTAGATGCCCTCTGCGCCACGCCACGGGAATTAAAAAGAAAAAAAAATAAATACGTATCGCATCGCTTAGAGAATACCTTTTTATCGTCATCTTCATATTGTTCAAATGGAATTTCTTCTTAGTTATCATTTTTAGGCTTAGTATATCTGAATTTTAACAAAAACCAACTTTCATAAGCATAAGCTTTCACCCAATTCTCAAATCTGTCTTTCCACCAATTATATTATTCTATATTCATTAGTTTAGGTGGTCTTTGATGAGTTTTGTACACATTATCAAAGTTCAAACTTTCAGAAATAGCACTTGAAATGCTCTTTGGTGTGGATGTTGTTTCGGATGTGAAAGCATTGTAGAATTCGTTGTAAAGTTCCTCTTCCATGATTGTGAAATACTTGAGAATCACCTGCAAACAATCAACACAAGATCAGATAACTTTGAAAAGCAAACAACTTTGAACCTAGATCCGCGCAAGGAAACAATATTGATTCGTGCGAATGAGGGGTTGTTGATCCGTGCGAATGGAGGAATATGTTGATCTGTGCCTATGGACTCTGATTCTGGATCCGCGCGAACCAGTAACAAACTAGATCAATGTAAATGAAACCCTAGATCCAACCCTAGGTCCGTGCGAATCAACTAATACCAGATCCGTGCGAACAGACTAAGTCACACCCCAACCGATGGCGGAAACATCGAGGCGTGGCACTGAGCGAAACAGATTGTCCAGAAGTTTCCATAACAATTATCATTACCAATCAATTTAAAATAACACGTCCCATACCATGTCTCAAAAGGCAAACAAATTATTACAGACAAAATCTAGGCAATTAGTTCTGTTCCGACAACTCAGATTCAAATTGTACAGACAACTATTTGTTGGCCTCTAGGACCTTATTCTAGCCCCGCTTTCCTAGCAGATAAGCATCCTAAACACCTGTCACGTACGTTAAAATAAAGTCAATACACATAGTGTAAAGGCGAGTATACAAGTTTGATAATAGCATATAAAGTTCGAAATAGTTTACGCATAACCAGCACGTACACAGAGGAAAACGAAGCATGTTAGTTATCGACATGAACCTATCGATACCAATGACTGCGAGTTGACTGCCCAAGGCAGTTCGTAATACATGATCACCACTGTAATCCATGCAAATAATTATCCTTAACAACCCCCGTGTGAACAGGTGCTGAGTCCAAACTATAGTACTATCGTCGTTAAGGCAGGTAGACAACATTCCATGTGTAAACATAACAAACAAGCATTCATTAAGTCACGTATAACATGCGGTCACGGTTAGCGTTTAAAGTATTGCGTAGTGTGTTCGATTCCGATTTTGTATAAGTAACGTATGTAACACCCAGATGTGCATAAGGCAAAAAGGGATCGAGTATACTCACAGCAGTTGATGGATTGAAGGGAGCGCTTGAGAGTGAGGTTAGCCTGAATAGTTCGATAGTGTCACACCCTAACCGATGGCGGAATCATCGGGGCATGGCACTGAGCGAAACAGATTGTCCAGAAGTTTCCACAACAATTATCATTACTATTTAATTTAAATAATACGTCCCATACCGTATCTCAAATAGCAAACAAATTATTACAGATAAAATCCAGGCAAATATTCTGTTCTGACAACTCAGATTTAAACATAAAAATTACTTATCTGCTTCTAGAGACTCATGCTGCAAGATCTACAGACAACTATGCTCTAGACGCTTATTCTAGCCTCGCCTTCCTAGCGGATAAGCATCCTAATTGCCTGTCACATACGTTAAAATAAAGCCAATACATAAAATGTAAAGGTGAGCATACAAGTTTGATAATAGCATATAGAGTTCGAAATAGTTTACGCATAACCAGCACGTACACAGAGGAAAACGAAGCATGTTAATTATCGACATGGATCTATCGATACCAATGACTGCGGGTTGACTGCCCGAGGCAGTTCGCAATACATGATTACCACCGTAATCCATGCAAGTAATTGTCCTTAACAACCCCCGTGTGAACGGGTGCTGAGTCCAAACTATACATGTGGTAAGGCAGGTAGACAACATTCCACGTGTAAACATAACAACAAGCATTCATTTAGTTACGTAATACATGCGGTAACGTTAGCGTTTAAAGTAATTGAGTAGTGTGTTCGATTGTGATTTAGAATAAGTAACGTATGTAACACCCAAAAGTGCTAAAGCAAAAAGGGTTCGAGTATACTCACAGCGCTTGATGGATTGAAGGGAGCGCTTGAGAGTAGGGTTAGCCTGAATAGTTCGATAGCATAATGATAAGCAACGCGTAAAATGGAAACAAGTATTGGAGGGTCGGACAGCTGGTCGATCGGACGGTAGTCCGATCGGACGGCTGACCGTTCGGTTGACAGTCCGTTCGGACAGTCTGTCCTATCGGTCGGTAGACCGATCGGATGGCTGTTCGAGTGGATTGTTTCTTCCTTTGAGTGAGATGTGTTTGTGTATGATGGTTTGACTTTTGAGGCTTTTGTTGCAGTATTTGAAAACATTGAAGTATCTTTACCTTTCAGGTCGGTAGATCGGACGGCTGTTCGATCGATCGGCAGCCCGATCGGTTAGGTACTTCAGCAAACAAGTTCTCAGCAGGGTGTCACCTGATCGGACGGCTGTTCGATCGGGTGGCACTCCTAGCGCGTTAAACATGTTGAAAAATCGATTAAGTGTTGAAGCATAGTATCTCATGATTCGAAGAGTAATCCAATCGGACGGTAGTTCGATCGAACAGCAGTTCGTTCAATACTAGGCTTCAATGAATTGTTCAAGTGTGGGGCCATGTGCTAGCCGATCGGCTGGCCGATCGATCGGCTGACTGTCCGATCGGCTTCCTGTCCGTTCGGACAGCAGTCCGATCGGTCAGCATCCTGACCTGATCAGCCTGTTCGTCTAACACTTGGTTGTTCTGATTGTTTGTCGTTTTATCGAGGTATTTTTTTTGGAGAACGAGCTGAACAACAGAAAACTCGCCTTTACTTGGTTCTCCTGATCGGACAGGACTCACCCAAACCCGGTCAGTGAACTGTTCGGGACGGTTGTTTAATATCTAACCCGAAATCGGTGAACCTCGTGGATAGAATCCGGATCTTGAGCCATGCAACCACCGGAATAATTAGCAAGTCGGCACAAGCCCCGTTTCTATCGGTTTTGAAGGCCTTAGTGTAAAAGAGTTGAAAGAAAGTTGGAAAACCATATTTCAATCCTTTTCACCGTGTAAATGTTTAGATCTATAACAGATCTTTGTTTGTTTATGTGGAAATCGGCTAGATCCAAGTTATTCTTGGTGGATTGAGGCCAAAACATGAAGTTCTTCAAGAACACCATGATGACATCATCCTAGAACACTTGAATCTTGATGATTTCACGGTTAAAAGTTAAGATTTGAAAGATAGAAAGGTGTAGGAGTGCGTGTAGATCAAGAAAGTACAAGACTTAGGATGAGATCTTATCGGAATCGAGAGAAATCTGAGAAAAGGAGGGGAGCACGAGCTGGTCGGACAGAGGTTTCCAAAAGTAGAAAGTTTGAGAGTCACAAGGGGTATTTATAGGATGCCAAATGAGGAAAGGGCTGGCCGATCGGCCAGGCAGCTCGATCGGACAGCCTGTCCGATCGGACAGCAGTCCGATCGGCTGGCTGTTCGATCGGCTGGAAGCCTGATCGTTCAGCTGCCTGATTCGAGTGTTCGGTGCAATGATTTTTGATATTTCGATTTCGATTGAGGACGATGCGAGTACGATAGGATTTCCTATTCAAATTACTTTTAATCCCAACTACTATATCTAACATACAAGCATCTATATCTCGCACTATCTCTTCTCCACCTATTATCATAATTCGATTTTGATTGAGTTCAATTGGGTTTCGATTTCGATTCGAGTTTCGATTGATTACCACACATAACATAAAGTAAACATGCACAAGTAACACATAAGGCACACACACATGTATAATACACCAAAGTTGCATAATTCGAGTTTCGAGTTTGATGATGATTAGATTAGCTCGATTACTGATTAACTGACTTTATCGCATTGTTACTTCCTATTATTCACAGTCGTAACGCGTTTCGCAATGATAAACATTCGATTACTTCGATTATTAATACTTACTCCACATAATACAACTAACGTAAACATAAAATAGACTAATCTACAGTCAAAGAAGTCAAAACAGTAGTTGAACAAGGGGCGATAGATTGAAATCAGCGATCTTCTCTTCCTTTGAATTCAATCTTGACTTTGACTTTTGAAAACACAGGGTGTTACAGCCTCCCCTTGTTTAGGGAATTTCGTCCCGAAAGTAGGCTGAAGCTGCACAACACCGTGAATCACGTTGAGAACTTTCTCTCTCTAGACTTTATTTAAACAACTGCGGGTACTTCGCCTTCATGTCGCTTTCGAGTTCCCAAGTGAACTCTGCGCCACGTTTGCCTTCCCACCGGACTTTCACGATAGGAATGCGCGAGCGTCTGAGTTGCTTGGTTTGGCGATCCATGATTTCGACAGGCTTCTCCACGAAGTGTAGCGTTTCGTTTATTTGTAGGTCATCGAGAGGTACAATCAAATCATGCTCAGCCAGGCACTTTCGGAGGTTTGACACATGGAAAGTCGGGTGGACGTTCCTAAGTTCCTCCGGTAGTTCGAGTCTGTAGGCGACTTTTCCGATTCTTTCCAGAATCTTAAAAGGTCCAACATATCGAGGCGCTAATTTCCCTTTCTTGCCGAATCTGACCACACCCCTCCAAGGTGATACCTTTAGGAGTACGTAGTCGTCAACATCAAATTCAAGGGGCTTGCGTCTTCTATCGGCGTAACTTTTATGTCTACTTCGAGCTTTCAACAAGTTGTCTCGAACTTGGAGGACTTTGTCAGTCGTTTCTTGCAGTAACTCGGCACCGGTTAGTTGCGAGTGACCGATCTCGTACCACACAATAGGCGATCGACATCTTCTTCCATATAAAGCCTCGAATGGTGCCATTTGTATGCTGGTATGATAACTGTTGTTGTACGAGAATTCGACTAACGGCATGTATTTATTCCAATTACCACCGAAGTCTATGACACACACACGGAGCATATCTTCAAGAGTACGGATCGTTCTTTCAGTCTGCCCGTCGGTTTGAGGATGGAATGCGGTACTTAAGTTAAGCGACGTACCAAGAGCTGCTTGAAACGTTTCCCACAATCGCAAGGTAAACCGAGCATCACGGTTAGAGATGATGTCGCGAGGCGTACCATGATTACAAATGATCTCGTCTGTGTAGATTCGGGCTAATCATTCTACCTTGTAGTCTTCTCGTATTGGCAAAAAGTGGGCTGATTTGGTCAAACGATCAACGATAACCCAGATGCTGTCGTGACCTGATGGCGTGGGTGGAAGCTTAGTTATGAAATCCATAGCTATACTCTCCCACTTCCATATAGGGATTAGCGGTTGTTCGAGCAAGCCAGAAGGTCTTTGATGTTCAGCTTTGACTCTTGCACAAGTCAGGCATCTTCCGACATAGAGAGCGATATCCCTTTTCATGCCCGGCCACCAGTACTTGTAGCGAAGATCCTGGTACATTTTATCGGCACCGGGATGAATAGAATATCGGGATTTGTGGGCTTCATCCATTAGAATCTTTCGCAATTCGGTCCGCCCAGGGATCCAAATTCGATCCAGAAAATAGAAGATCCCATTTGATTTGCTTACAAGCTGAGCTCCATCGTATAGATCCTTTCCTTCTTCAAGGTGCGTTCATTAAAACAAGCATGCTGAGCTTCGCGGATGAGGGTTTCGAGATTGTATTGGGCTTGAATATTGCGAATACTGAGCAAGTAACTCCGTCTACTGAGCGCGTCGGCAACAACATTTGCCTTGCCTGGGTGATAACGAATCTAATAGTCGTAGTCGTTGAGAAATTCTACCCATCGGCGTTGACGCATATTAAGTTCTCGCTGATTAAAGATGTGTTGTAAACTCCTGTGATCGGTGAAGAACACTTGGTACCATACAGGTAGTGTCGCCATATCTTTAACGCAAAAACAACCGCGCCTAGCTCGAGATCATGGGTCGTATAGTTCTTCTCGTGGATTTTGAGCTGACGAGATGCGTAAGCTATAACCTTGTCCCACTGCATAAGAACACAACCAAGACCAAGGTTGGAAGCATCACAATAGACAATGAAATCATGGTTTCTGTCGGGCAATGTGAGAACAGGAGCATTGCAAAGCATATGCTTGAGGGTTTGAAAAGCAGACTCTTGTTTGGTTCCCAAACAAAAGGTTTGTCTTTATGCGTAAGAGCGGTGAGCGGCACAACAATTTTAGAGAATCCTTTGATAAATCGTCGGTAACAGCCCGCTAATCCGAGAAAAGAACGAACTTCAGACGGGTTCTTGGGCATAATACAACTCTTAACTGCTTCAATCTTCGCGGGATCGACATGAATACCTTGACTATTAACGATGTGCCCCAGAAACTGAACCTCCTCTAACCAGAATTCGCACTTGGAGAACTTGGCATAGAGTTGATTCCCCTGGAGTAATTCGAGAACCAAACGTAGATGTTGCACGTGTTCGACTTTCGACTTGGAATAGATCAAGACATCGTCGATGAACACGATGACGAAACGGTCTAGAAATGGCTTACACACGCGATTCATCAGATCCATGAAAACCGCGGGTGCGTTGGTTAAACCAAAAGGCATAACAACGAACTCATAGTGGCCGTATCGAGTGCGAAAAGCGGTTTTAGGTATATCTTCTTCCTGAATGCGTAGTTGATGATAACCTGAGCGTAGATCGATCTTCGAGAAACACGTAGCGCCTTGCAGTTGATCAAACAAATCATCGATACGAGGCAGGGGATAACGGTTCTTGATGGTCAACTTATTCAATTCCCGATAGTCAATGCACATCCTGAATGACCCATCCTTCTTTTTAGCGAAAAGGACTGGCGCGCCCCAAGGAGAGGTGCTCGGGCGAATAAAGCCGTTTTCAAGTAATTCCTGGAGTTGGTTCGAGAATTCCCGCATTTCGGATGGCGCGAGTTGATAAGGAGCTTTGGCAACAGGGTTAGCTCCAGGAATGAGGTCGATACGAAAGTCGATATCACGACTTGGCGGTAGTCCAGAAAGATCATCAGGGAACACCTGAGGAAATTCACGGACCACTGGTACGTCTTTGACTTCTGTCTTCCTTTTCTTTTCCTTCCCCGCTACTACAATGTTAGCCAAGAAAGCTCTGTCTTCCTTGCGGAGGTACTTTCTAGCTTGGACACATGACATGAGCTTGAGACCTTTCGAACCATTTTCACCGTACACACATAACAAATCACCATTCGCGAGCAAGAATCAAATCATCTTATCAAAGCACACAACTTTAACATGGTTTTCGCGAAGAAAGTCCATGCCTACTATGATATCAAAACTCCCGAGTTGCATCGGAATGAGGTCGATTGGGAAGATGTGATTGTTGAGCTCAAGGGTACAATCACGGAGAATAGAGTTAACGGCGACAGTTCTTCCAGTAGCGACTTCAACTTCGAATGACGAGGGGAGATATGTGCGCTTACGACTAAGAAGCTACTCGAATTCAAACGACACAAAGCAGTTATCGGCTCCAGTATCAAACAAACACGATGCATAAATACCATTCACAAGGAACGTACCATTAACTACGTTGTTGTCAGCCTGGGCTTGGCGAGCATTGATGTTGAAGGTTCTGGCGCGTGCTGCTTGCTGCTGCTGCTGGGGCTCTTGTTTCACAACCCTGTTTGGGCACATGTTTGCAAAGTGGTTAGGATCACCACATGCAAAGCAGACTCGAGTACTGATCGCGGGTGCCTGAGCTGCGTGTTGGCCTTGCGGGGCTGGGAGTAGAGCTTGATGAGCAGTGGCAGGAGCTGCGGTGTTTCGGGGACCATAACGGCAGTTGGCAGTGAAATGACCGTACAAATTGCAATGTGCGCAGAAACGACAGGCGAGACCCACCGGATGATGATAGGAACATGTCGGGCAAAGCGGGTGGGGACCTGTGTATGCACGCTTTGCTGGCGGTGCATATGTCACTGGTGCCGGTCATGGTGAGACTGTTGCTGAGCCGGCACGGCTTGCAGAGGAGCAGCAGTGGTAGTGACAGCACAGTTCTTGTTGCTGGAGCTGTTGTTGTGCTTCTTCTTGCGGCGCGATGACTTGGATGATTGAGTAGTGGGGTATCGGCGGTCGGTGCAGTGGTAGCTTGATGCAGAGACATGGAGGGCTTATCCCAGAAACCAGCTTTTACTCGCTTGTCGTTGATCTCGGCGGCAAGCAAGTATGTCTCTTCAATTGATGATGTCTTTACGGCGTGAACAAAGTCGGCAACACAATCGGGTAGAGCTCGAATGTACTTCTTGATTGCCATGTCTGGCGTCTTGACTTGATCGAGACAGATAATGCTGAGCTGCTTAAAGTGAGCAGTCAGGGCAGCGTTGTCTCCATCCTTCTGCTTAATGTTCCAAAATTCGTCCTCCAGCTTTTGGCGTTCATGGGGAGGGCAAAATTCGTCCATCATAATGGCTTTCAGCTCTTCCCAAGTCAGCTCATAAGCTGCATCATTTTCGCATTTGTTTTGTTTGGCCGTCCACCAGTCTAGAGCTCGGGACTGGAAGACGCCGGTTGCGTTTAGGGTACGGAGATTTTCTGGACAGCCGCTTTGGCGCAGAGTGACTTCGACGGAATGGAACCATTGAAACATAGCTGTAGGGCCATCTTCTCCGGTAAATTCCTTTGGTCCGCATGCCTTGAACTGTTTGAAGCTGAAAACAGTCTTGGTAGCATCTTTAGGAGCTTCGGTTCTCGACTCCTCAGATGATTTGCTGACGTTCTCATAAACCTCACTCACAGCTGTTGCTACTTGTTTGGCGATGATAGCAGCAAGACGCTTGTCTCTCTTTTCTTGTCGAGTAAGTAGGTGTCGGGATCCAGACGACATTGTCTGCAACAGACAGCGTCACAGGACTCAACACATCATAATCGAATCTCACCTCACACGTCTAACCCTAACTAAAGCTCAGGAACATGATAAGGCATGTATCACAAAAACACATAGGCATGAAATCACAAATTCACTTAATCAAAGAAGCACATAGGCACGTAGAGCACAGAATCACAGAAGCACATAAGCACATACGCATTTAATTACAGAGGCAGGTAATATCACGTAATCCTCCTATCAGCACACAGTAGCACATACAGTATCCTGACTGCCTCAAAGTTTACGAGTATTCGAATATAGCGATCGCGCATAGCATATCGATTAGTATAGTATAAGCGTATAGCATAGCCTAAGGTTGTCCATATTGTAGCGACTTGTCGGTGTTTTGAGATAGAAGTGCAGTGCGAGTCGTGCGTATCGATCGAAGTGGTAGCAAAATTGAATAATTTACAAAATTTTAAACACGTAAGCAGTTAAACACATATAAACACATAAAATCAACGAGTCATCAGAGTCAGCAGTTGCGGGCTCAGAAACGAAACGTATAAAATCGGGAAATAGATTGTCTGCGGCTATTAGACATTGACTACCCAAAGCGATTCGACTATTCTCAAGGACTTGTCATCACATTTCGACCTTTAGAATCGGCCTCTGCCTCGATTCTTGGGCATCCGGCACGTATTCCTCTAGTCATACTTGTGAGTTCAGGTCGTTGGAGTCCGTCGAGGCTTTGGTGAGATAAAATAAAAGTCGGAACAAGTTGTCAAGGTTAGGGTTTCACCCCTAGCTTAGCAACTTCTTCCTTGTTTTTTTTAGTAATATTGAGGAGATTATTCATCAAAATATGGATTTCACTCCTGATTTGGTATAATTCTCCTCGTTAAACAAACGTTCATTATTGAAAAAGAATAATGAAGAAATCATTGATAAGTTTATAAAACAGCATTGATCAAGCAATTTAGTCAAGAGTTTGCGGTTTTCACACCTAATCTTGACTAAATCACTCGACTTTATTTGAAAATTCGAGTGCAGTGATAGTGTAGTACAGGCGGGAAATAGCAGGATATAGCACATAAACTTGGTATGTTGGTTCCTAACTATAGTCTAGGTCTCTGAGACATCGACCCGGACTAGGTCGTGTCTAGCCTAATTCCCTATAGTTATGGCTCTGATACTAATCTGTCACACCCCAACCGATGGCGGAATCATCGGGGCATGGCACTGAGCAAAATAGATTGTCCAGAAGTTTCCACAACAATTATCATTACTATTTAATTTAAATAATACGTCCCATACCGTATCTCAAATAGCAAACAAATTATTACAGATAAAATCCAGGCAAATATTATGTTCCGACAACTCAGATTTAAACATAAAAATTATTTATCTGCTTCTAGAGACTCATGCTGCAAGATCTACAGACAACTATGCTCTAGACGCTTATTCTAGCCTCGCCTTCCTAGTGGATAAGCATCCTAATTGCCTGTCACATACGTTAAAATAAAGTCAATACATACAATGTAAAGGTGAGCATACAAGTTTGATAATAGCATATAGAGTTCGAAATAGTTTACGCATAACCAGCACGTACACAGAGGAAAACGAAGCATGTTAATTGTCGACATGGATCTATCGATACCAATGACTGCGAGTTGACTGCCCGAGGTAGTTCGCAATACATGATTACCACCGTAATCCATGCAAGTAATTGTCCTTAACAACCCCCGTGTGAACGGGTGCTGAGTCCAAACTATAGTACTATTGTCGTTAAGGCAGGTAGACAACATTCCACGTGTAAACATAACAACAAGCATTCATTTAGTCACGTAAAACATGCGGTAATGGTTAGCATTTAAAGTAATTGAGTAGTGTGTTCAATTGTGATTTAGAATAAGTAACGTATGTAACACCCAAGAGTGCTAAAGCAAAAAGGGTTCGAGTATACTCACAGCGATTAATGGATTGAAGGGAGCGCTTGAGAGTAGGGTTAGCCTGAATAGTTCGATATCATAATGATAAGCAACGCGTAAAATGGAAACAAGTATTGGAGGGTCAGACAGCTGGTCGATCGGACGGTAGTCCGATCGGACGGCTGACCGTTCGGTCGACAGTCCGTTCGGACAGTCTGTCCGGTCGGTCGGTAGACCGATCGGATGGCTGTTCGAGTGGATTGTTTCTACCTTTGAGTAAGATGTGTTTGTGTATGATTGTTTGACTTTTGAGGCTTTTGTTGCAGTATTTGAAAACATTGAAGTATCTTTACCTTTCAGGTCGGTCGATCGGACGGCTGTTCGATCGGCCGGCAGCCCGATCGGCTGACTGTCCGATCGGCTGGCTGTCCGACAGCAGTCCGATCGGTCAGCATCCTGACCTGATCAGCCTGTTCGTCTAACACTTGGTTGTTCTGATTGTTTGTCGTTTTATCGAGGTATTTTTTAGAGAACGAGCTGAACAACAGAAAACTCGCCTTTACTTGCCTCTCCTGATCGGACAGGAATCACCCAAACCCGGTCAGTGAACTGTTCGGGACGGTTGTTTAATGCCTAACCAGAAATCGGTGAACCTCGTGGATAGAATCCGGATCTTGATCCATGCAACCACCGGAATGATTAGCAAGTCGGCACAAGCCCCGTTTCTATTGGTTTTGAAGGCATTGAGTGTAAAAGAGTTGAAAGAAAGTTGGAAAACCATCTTTCAATCCTTTTCACCGTGTAAATGTTTAGATCTATAAAAGATCTTTGTTTGTTTATGTGGAAATCGGCTAGATCCAAGTTATTCTTGGTGGATTGAAGCCAAAACATGAAGTTCTTCAAGAACACCATGATGACATCATCCTAGAACACTTGAATCTTGATGATTTCACGGTTAAAAGTTAAGATTTGAAAGATAGAAAGGTGTAGGAGTGCGTGTAGATCAAGAAAGTACAAGATTTAGGATGAGATCTTACCGGAATCGAGAGAAATCTGAGAAAAGGAGGGGAGCACGAGCTGGTCGGACAGAGGTTTCCAAAAGTAGAAAGTTTGAGAGTGACAAGGGGTATTTATAGGATGCCAAATGAGGAAAGGGCTGGCCGATCGGCCAGGCAGCTCGATCGGACAGCCTGTCCGATCGGACAGCAGTCCGATCGGCTGGCTGTTCGATCGGCTGGAAGCCTGATCGTTCAGCTGCCTGATTCGAGTGTTCGGTGCGACGATTTTTGATATTTCGATTTCGATTGAGGACGATGCGAGTACGATAGGATTTCCTATTCAAATTACTTTTAATCCCAACTACTATATCTAACATACAAGCATCTATATCTCGCACTATCTCTTCTACACCGATTATCATAATTAGATTTTGATTGAGTTCGATTGGGTTTCAATTTCGATTCGAGATTCGATTGATTACCACACATAACATAAAGTAAACATGCACAAGTAACACATAAGGCACACACACACGTAAATTCACCAAAGTTGCATAATTCAAGTTTCGAGTTCGATGATGGTTAGATTAGCTCGATTACTGATTAACTGACTTTATCGCATTGTTACTTCCTATTATTCACAGTCGTAACACGTTTCGCAGTGATAAACATTCGATTACTTCGATTATTAATACATACTCCACATAATACAACTAACGTAAACATAAAATAGACTAATCTACAGTCAAAGAAGTCAAAATAGTAGTTGAACAAGGGGCGATAGATCGAAATCAGCGATCTTTTCTTCCTTTGACTTCAATCTTGACTTTGACTTTGAGTTTTCAAAACATGGGGCGTTACAGATAGCATAACGGTAAGTAACGCGTAAAACAAGAGCAAGTGTTGATGGGTCGGTCAGCTGGCCGATCGGATGGTAGTCCGATAGGTCGGCTGGCCGTGCGTGTGACAATCCGTTCGGACGGCTGGCCGATCGGACAGCCGTTTGAGTGGATTGTTTCCTCCTTTGAGAAGGATGTGTCTGTGTATGATGGTTTGACTTTTGAAGTTTTCGTTGTAGCATTTGAAAACATTGAAGTATCTTTACCTTTCAGGTCGGTCGATCGGACGGTCGTTCGATCGGCCGGCAACCCGTTCGGCTGGTACTTCAGCGAGAACAAGTTCTCATTAGGATGTCACTCGATCGGACAACAGTTCGATCGGGTGGCATTCCTAGTGCATTGAACATGTTGAAAAATCGATTAAGTGTTAAAGCCCAAGTAGCTCATGATCTGAAGGGTAATCCGATCGGATGGTAGTCCGATCGGTTAGCAATTTGTTCAATACTCAAACTTCAGAGGTTAGCAAAAGTGGTATCAGGCTAACCTCACTCTCAAGCGCTTCCTTCAATCCATCAACCACTGTGAGTATACTCGATCCCTTTTTGCCTTATGCACATTTGGGTGTTACATACGTTACTTATACAAAATCACAATCGAACATACTACGCAATACTTTAAACGCTAACCGTTACCGCATATTATACGTGACTTAATGAATGCTTGTTTGTTATATTTACACATGGAATGCTGTCTACCTGCCTTAATGACGATAGTACTATAGTTTGGACTCAGCACCCGTTCACACGGGGGTTGTTAAGGACAATTATTTGCATGGATTACAGTGGTGATCATGTATTACGAACTGCCTTGGGCAGTTAACCCACAGTCATTGGTATCGATAGGTTCATGTCGATAACTAATATGCTTCGTTTTCCTCTGTGTATGTGCTGGTTATGCGTAAACTATTTCGAACTCTATATGCTATTATCAAACTTGTATACTCGCCTTTACACTATGTGTATTCACTTTATTTTAACGTATGTGACAGGTGTTTAGGATGCTTATCTGCTAGGAAAGCGAGGCTAGAATAAGGTCCTAGAGGCCAACAAATAGTTGTCTGTACAATTTGAATCTGAGTTGTCGGAACAGAACTAATTGCCTAGATTTTGTCTGTAATAATCTGTTTGCCTTTTGAGACATGGTTTGGGACATGTTATTTTAAATTGATTGGTATTGATAATTGTTATGGAAACTTCTGGACAATCTGTTTCGCTCAGTGCCACGCCTTGATGAAGTCGATGTTTCCGCCATCGGTTGGGGTGTGACAGATAGGTATCCGAACCATAACTATAGGGAATTAGGCAAGACTCGACCTAGTCCAGGTCGATGTCTTAGAGACCTAGTCTATAGTTTGGGACCAATAGACCTACTCATGCATCTCCAGTAGGGATTATGTATGAGCTTACTTACTATTTCTCGATATTCTAGCTTACGCTACACAATCACTGTACTCGAATTTTCAATTTTAAATAAGCGATTAAGTCGAGATTAGGTGTGAAAACCGCAAACTCTCGATTAAATTGCTTGTTTGATCTGTATTTATCTATAAAACGCGAGAATTCGCGTTGAACCAGGAGTGAAATCCATACTTTAGCGCGAATTTTCGTCGCCATTTTGTTAAAACAGGAAAGAAGTTGTTAAGTCAGGGGTGAAACCCTAACCTTGACGACTTGTTCATGATTTTACAAAACTCTCACCAAAGTCTCGACGGACTCCAACGACTGGAAATCACTAAATGACTAGAGGGATGGGTGCCGGATGCCCAAGAATCGAGGCAGAGGACGATCCTGAAAGTCAAAATGTGTACAATAAGTCCTTGAGAATAGTCGAATCGCTTTGGATAGTCAATGTCTAATAGCCGCAGACAATCTATTTCTTGATTTTTATGTGTTTCGATTCTGAGCCTGCAATTGCTGACTCTGATGACTCGTTGATTTTATGTGTTTATATGTATTTATCTGTTTATGTGTTTAATTTTGAGACTTACTCGATTTTTTCTTTCGCTTCGATCGCCACACACGACACGCATTGCTTATCTATCTCAAAACGTTAACAAGTCGCTACTACCATAAAGAAACGTCGTACGCTCGGACGCTCGCTATACTATACGCTTATACTATACTAATCGCTATGCTAAATGCAATCGATGTACTCGAACGCTCGCGAACTTTGAATAATAGGTTTCTGTATTCTGACTGCTTCTGTGTGCTGTTAGGAGGACTATGTGCTTACATGTACTTCTGTGCTTCTGTGCCCTACGTGTCTACGTATTTATGAGCTTATGTGAATCTGTGATTTCGTGCCTATGTGATTGTGTGATTATACGTGTCCTTGAGCTTTAGCAGTATTAGACGTGTGAGGTGAGATTCGATTAAACTATGTCTGAGACCTATGACGATGTCTGTTGCAGAATATGTCGTCATCTGGACACCGACACCCACGACTCACTCGCCAAGAACAACGGGACAAACCCCTTGCTGCCATCCTCGCTAAACAAGTGGCCAAGGTTGTGCCCCAGATCGTGAGTGAAATTTACGAGAACGTTAGCAAGTCGTCTGAGGAGTCTAGAACCGAAGCTCCTAAAGTTGCTACCAAGACCGATTTCAGCTTCAAGCAATTCAAGGCATGCGGTCCGAAGGAATTCACTGGAGACGATGGCCCAACAGCTATGTTTGGTTCGATTCCATCGAAGTCACTCTCCGCCAGAGCGGATGTCCTGAAAATCTCCGTACCCTAAACGCTACCGGCGTCTTCCAGTCCCGCGCTCTAGACTGGTGGATGGCCGAAAGAAACAAACGCGGGAATGATGCAACTTATGAGTTGACTTAGGAAGAGTTGAAAGCCATCATGATGGACGAATTTTGCCCTATCCATGAACGCCAAAAGCTGGAGGACGAGTTCTGGAATATCAAACTGAAGGAAGGTGACAACGCTGCCCTGACTGCTCGCTTTAAGCAGCTCAGCATCATCTGCCCCGATCAAGTCAAGACGTCTGATATGGCAATCAAGAAGTACATCCGAGCTCTACCCGACTGTGTTGCCGATTTTGTGCATGCCGCAAAGACAGCAACGATTGAAGAAACTTATCTGCTTGCTGCCGAGATCAACGACAAGCGGGTAAAAGTTGGTTTTTGGGATAAAGCTTCAAAGTCTCTGCATCAAGCTACCACCGCACCAACCGCTGACACCACCACCGCCGCTCAACAGTCAAAGTCCTCACCCCGCAGGAAGAAGAACAACAACAGCAGCTCCAGCAACAAGAACTGTGTTGTCACTGCCACTGCTGCTCCTCTTCAAGTCGTACCGGCTTAGCAGCAGTCTCATCACTGTCCAGCACCAGTCACTTATGCACCGCCTGCAAAGCATGCATACACAGGCCCCCACCCGGCTTGCCCAACATGTTCTTATCATCATCCGGTGGGTCTTGCCTGTCGTTTCTGCACCCACTGCAACATGTATGGCCATTTCACTGCCAACTGGCGTACTGGTCCCCGCAACACCGCAGCTCCTGCCACTACTCATCAAGCTCTGCTCCCAGCCCCGCAAGGCCATCAAGCGGCTCAGGCACCCGCGATCAACGCCAGAGTCTGCTTCACATGTGCCCGAACAGGGTGGTGAAACAAGAGCCCCAGCAGTAGCAACCTCACCAGCAGCAGCAGCCGCAGCAATAGCAACAAGCCGCACGCGCCAGAACGTTCAACATCAATGCGCGCCAAGCCCACTCTGACAACAACGTGGTCAATGGTACGTTCCTTGTGAATGGTATTTATGCATCGTGTTTGTTTGATACTGGAGCCGATAATTGTTTTGTGTCGTTCGAATTCGAGGAGCTCCTTAGTCGTAAGCGCTCCCATCTCCCCTCGACATTCGATGTTGAAGTTGCTATAGGAAGAACTGTCACCGTTAATTCTGTTCTTCGTGATTGTACTCTTGAGCTCAACAATCACATCTTCCCAATCGACCTTATTCCGATGCAACTCTGAAATTTTGACGTCATAGTAGGCATGTGTTGATGCACGAATGTTTGTTAACATTGTCTTTATAGAGTCTTGTAATGATCTAGATAGATCAGGGCACGCAAAACGAGAAAACAATGTTATAGGTAATTCCGCTTGAAAGGTACCTGAGACATTTCAAACGGAATTAGCAAGTTCAAGCGATATTACTAATTCCGCACGGAATTAAGTAATTCCGCGTGAACTGATAATTCCGCATGAGATTGTTTCAAGCGGAATTAGCTCTCCTATATATACTGTTGTGCCTGTGTCATTTCATACGGAATTAGACCATTGTATCTGAGCCGAGGTGCTGTCCATTTGCCATTTGAATTGTAAAAAGCTCAGGATTGATCAATAAGAAGATAATTAGAAGGAAACAAGTTGTGTTACATCAAATTCACTGATTCCGCCTTTGTTTTTGATGATGAACTACTCAGATTGACTGTTTAGGGTCACACGACGATCCAACAAGTGGTATCAAAGCACACGATGAGGAGTTCATACCAATTCAGCTTGATTTCATCAGATTCTCTCACTTCTACACCTTCTTTTCTGATTTGAACAAAATTTAACGGTTGAAATGGCTTAAAATTCACATATATCAAGCGAAACACAGTTTTAAGTAATCCTTGAAAGATTTGGACTTAAAATCAATCAAAAACTGATAAAATCGTTAATTCCGTTTGAACGTCAAATCGAAAATGCTGATGTCATCGTAATACCGTTTGAAATCTTCACTGTAATTCCGCACGAAATTAAACATTTGGCTTAATTCCGTTTGAAATGATCTGTTGATTTCACACAGAATCTAATTTCGCTTGAAAAGACCAAACGGAATTACTAATTCCGTTACCAAGAGATTAATTTCGTTTGAAAGTGACTTAATTCTGCATGGAATTAGATCTGTTTGGTGATATCGTTTGAAAAGCCTATTTCCGTTTGAAAGGTTATTTCGTGTGAACAATCTAATTTCGTTTGAAGCAATTCTGCTTCAACTAATTCCGTTTGAAAGAAGATTTTCAAAATTGCAAAAATTTTTCTAAGTATTTGTTGACTTTTCAGGTACTTGAAAGATGGACGAGTTCATGAATCCTTTCAGTGATATGTTTGCCTTTGTGGGAAACACCGGAGATGATACTTCAAGCAACACCAATGAGAACACTCCGAGTGCGAAGAAAACTTTGTTGGACGCTTTAAGTGTGGAGAGTGCGTATGGTACATATAACAAACCTCCAAAGTTGATGGCGATTGAAGAGTATAATAGGTGGGCCAAAAAATTTGAAGAGTGGTTAAAGGCATTTGCGTATCCAAGCTGGAAAAGTTTAAAGAATGGATACAATGATGGAGGACAACATGGTGAAAATCTGACACAAACTGAAGATATAGAGAATTTTGTTGCTGAACAAAAGTGCATCGCATTGCTGCATTAGTCTGTCAGAGACGACATAATATCTTTGATTGAGTACACAAATGCTACAGATCTTTGGGAAAATTTAAGAGTGAAATGCGTGGGTAGTGCTGAAATAGTAAAAAACAAAAAAGAAACTGTTAAGAAAAGAGTTTGATTTATTTGGCTGTTTAAAAAATGAATCTGTTTCTAAGATGATTGAGAGGTTCGGGCATTTGAAGTTGGAGCTGGCAAGACTTGGGGTTGTATATTCTCGAGAAGAATTAGTGGACAAATTGTTTGACTCGTTGCCGGATGAGATGGATTGGCAATACTTTGCCTTGATGTTGAAGAATACAATCAAGTCTGAGGATCTTACGGTTGATTTGTTGATTGAAAGATTGGAGAGTCACGAGCTAGAGATAAAGAAATCAAACAAAGTCAATCATTCCTCATATCAGCAGAATGTGGAGCTGTACTATCCAAAAAGTATGATTCCCAAGAATGTGTCTCCCAAGATAGCTTTTTCTGCTGAAAATTCCAACACATCAAGTAAAGAGAGTTCGAGCAGTGGTTTTCACAGTGGTTCTTCGTCAACTACAAGTCAATCAGCCTCGAAGAACTTGTTTCAATGCAACATTGCTGTGGATTTAAAGAACACTCAAAATTTCAGCGAGGAATTAGCAAAACAGCAGATGGTGTTCTTAGCTTCTGTGCTAGAATCGTATGAGAGCCTTGTGGCAGGCAAGATTGGAAACACCAACCTAACAAAGGAAGATTACGATCAAATAGACCCTGAGGAAATGGAATTGATCGATATAAGGTGGTGTATGGCAAGTGCAGTTCGACGAGCACAACGGTTCATGGAGATTACTGGTAGACATTCTACCGGAGGGCCGTCCACAAAACTTGGCTTTGACAAATCAAAAGTCACGTGCTTCAGGTGCATACAAAAAGGACATTTCAAAAGAGAATGTCGTAACGCACCAGCTGATGATACTGCAAATCCGTTTTGGAGAAGATTACTACAAAAGAGCAATCTATCATCAGAACAAATCAGAACCGCCTAGAATAAAGCAGCTTGAGGATACCCCCAAAGCAAAATCCAGAGCTCTTGCTGTGATTCATGAGGATGAAGGTTTTGACTGGAGCGAATTACTACTAGAAGAGGATGTAGTAGGATATGCGTTTGTGGCAAAGCCTGTTCAGCCTGTTCCTTTTAAAGACAACAGAAATGAAAAAGAGAAGTATGTCAACAGAAAGATGAAGGCTCAAACCAGGATGATCAGAATGTCTTCTACATTCAATGAAGCTAAAAAGGCAAAGAGATGGGATGCAGACAGAGAATGTTATCTTGATCCCATAGGAAACATTGCTGTTGATCCAAAGTCCATCAGTCTTGATACCATGATTCAACAAATTGCTGAAGAAGAAGAGGGTTGGCAAAAATTCTGGTGGGGAGGAGGAGAAGCTGATGCGAAAGAAAAGGAGAAAGAAAAAGAGCAGCAGCCAAAGAAGATTGATGATGGGATCATTGATACTTCACAAGAATTTACCGCTGAAAACTTGAAGAAGATGGCTGATAAAGTTCTTGCTGCAAAAGAACTTGAGGTAGATTCTGGTTCTGGAACTGAGTCTAAAGATAAGGTCAGTTCAAATGATACACATGAGTCAGGTAAGAAAGTTAAATCTAAGAACGACTGTAAAAATTGCATGAAAAAGTGCAAAGTTTGTAGTACAATCACTTACCTCAGTGGTAAGAAAGTTGAAGATCTGGCTGGTAGAGTCAGAAGTGTTGAAGATCAGATCTTAAACCGTGATAAACTGTTGAAAGCTTCGAACGACAGATTAAAAGAATTAACTGACAAAATTGAAAATGATAAAAATGACATAGAAAGAGTTAGGAAAGAAAACGAAAAGTTGATTCTTGAAAATCGTCAGATTTCAGAAAAATTTGAGAAGCTAAAACGAACGGTTAAAGATTCTGATGAAAGAAATGGTAAGACAACCAAAGAAAATCTTCAACTGTCAGAGTTCTTAGAGTGAAAGAAGAGTTAATCAACCAGCAACTAGATGAAATTGCTAAGTTGAAGCTTCAGTTTCAAGAGGCTAAAATTGAAAATGAACGCATCCAGTTGAAACTGAACTGTTACAACTCCGCAAGCTTTGTTTTGCAACACATTGTTCCTAAACCCATCGGGAAAAACAAAGAAGGCGAAGATGTCTTTTCGGATGGAACAGGGGTGGGGTATCATCAAGTTCCACCACTAGTTGTAAACAATTATTCAAAGAAACAATCAGGGTTGGTTAATGATGAAGATGTTAATGAAGTGAAACTTCCGGACACAATTGATGTCACATTCACTTCATCTTCCGATGACGATAGTGTTCAACCTGAAATTGTTAAAAGCATGGCTGAAAATGTTTTGAAATCGGAAAATGACACTACTGAGGAAGATGAATGTTTCTTGGACAAATACATTCTGAAACCAAAACCCAAAAACAACTTAAATGAAGAACCTACTTTTGTCATATACAAGATGTCGGGATCGGATAAGTTGTATTCGGATTCTGAGTTTCCACTGGAGAATGTTAATGTTGCAAAACTGACAAAAGTGTTCAAGTTAATTGAAATTGATGTGTCGGAAATTGAAAGTTTGAAACAAACAAAAAGGCAAATGAATTTTGAAAAAGATAAAGCTTACTACAAGAAGCCTGTTGTTCCACTGCGTTTTTATAACAACAAACAAAACAAATGGTCGGGTGGTTATCAGGGTGGTAAGAATTATCAAAGAAAGAATGTTCAAAATAAGAAGTATGCTGAGAAGAAAGTGTTTGTGAAAAGTTCGAGTTCAAGTTCACTTTCTGATGAAGAGTCTAATTTTTTTTTCAAAATCAAACAAAGAGTTCTTTGAGAAGAAGGCCTCACAGCCTCAGTCTGAAGGCACAAGTCAGGTAGTTGACACCTGAACATGCTTCAAATGTAATCAAGTTGGACATATTGCACGAAAGTGTACCAACTTGAAGCCTAAGACTGAAGTTGTTGAGATTCAAAAGAGGAAAGTTGATGGGAAAGGAAAAGCTCCAATGATTGTTGAGAAAAAGGTTTTGAAAACTGAAAACATCAAAGTCAAAACTGAACCTGTTAAGAATGTGGTAACTAAAAATGACAAATTTTACAGACGGGTTGCGTCATCTCAACAAACATGGAAGCCAAAAGTTGTTGAAAAGAAAACAAGTTCTCCAAAACCAAAGGTTTTAAAGTCGGAAAAACAATCATATTCTACCACATCGGTAAAGATGAATGTTCCTTTGGATTTTTATGAGAAACTTAAGAAAGAAAAATTGATTTCTGAAAAGAAATGGGTGGTGAAGAAAGACCAACCATCTGGTCAACCTCCGAAAAATGAGTTTTTCTTATACAAAGAGGTTGAGGTTGGGTCTGAAGAAAATCTGAAAATGATAGATAAAAAATTTTCACCTTTGATCATCAAAAGAACTGTCATTAATGTTGAGTTACCTGAGTTAAAAGAGGCCTGGGTAGCATCAAAATCTAACTAAGTGTTTTTGAAATGTGCAGGAGCTTCCGAGATCCGTTTCGCGATGGATTATGGATAGTGGAGCTTCTCGGCACATGACAGGGAAGAAGACCCTGTTGTACGATGTTCGTGGATTTAATGGAGGTTATGTAGGTTTTGCTGGTAATCAAGGAGGTAGGATAATTGGAGAAGGAACGTTATCCAATGGTAATATAACGTTTGAAAGAGTTAACTACATTGCCGAGCTGGAGAATAATCTACTGAGTATTTCCCAGATCTGTGATAGGATGTATACAACGCACTTCAAAGACAAAGAGTGTTTGATCTTGAAACCAGGATTTGTTGTTCCCGAAGAATGGATTATTATGAGAGCACCAAGAGTCAATGATCTGTACGTGTTGGATATGAGCGTTGCTACTACAACCACGGGTCAGGCTCATTGTTTTATGTCTAGAGCAATAGAGAAAGAATCACAGTTGTGGCACCGAAAAATGGGTCATATACATTTGCGAAAAATGAATCACCTGGTGCACAAAGATTTGGTTACTGGTGTTCATATAAAAGGTTTTCGTCTGGAAGGGGAGTGCATTAGCTGTGTCAAAGGCAAGCAGAAGAAGAAATCACATCCTCAAAAGAAAGTCAATTCAGTCTCAAGACCTTTAGAGAGACTTCATATGGATCTTTTTGGTCCAGTGTACGTCAAAAGCATAACCGGTGATCTCTATTGTCTTGTAGTAACTGACGATTATTCCAGATTTTCTTGGGTATCTTTACTGAAGTCTAAAGATGAGACGTTTGAAAGCTTGATGGCATTGTTCAGAAAAATTGAAAACTTGTACCAAGCACGAATCAGAAGAATCAGAAGTGACAATGGTACTGAGTTTAAGAATAGCAAGATGGAAGAGTATTGTGATGAGAGAGGTATATTGCATGAACTCAGTGCTCCTTACACTCCGCAGCAAAATGGAGTAGCAGAACGAAAGAACAGGACGCTAATTGAAACGGCTAGGACGATGCTTGCTGATTCAAAGCTACCAATCAATTTTTGGGCAGAAGCAGTGTCAGCCGCTTGCTATACTCTCAACAGGGTTCTCACTTTCAAGAAATTCAACAAAACATGTTTCAAGCTGATCAATAACCGCAAACCGAACCTGAAGTATTTAGAACTGTTTGGGTCTCCCTGTACAGTTCTAGACCTTTTGGGAAATTTGGTGCAAAGAGCATTAAAGCAATATTTGTGGGTTACTCAAGTCCATTAAAGCGAGTTTTTGTTCCACGCTTGAAGCGGATTATTGAAGCACATAATGTTGAATGTCAAGGTTACACAATGCCACCGCAGAATCCAGGCGACTCATGGCATTTTAACTACGATACTTTGTGGGATTCGTTTAACATGGAAGAAGAAACAGAGGAAGAAACAGAGTTCTTTGACGAGTTGGATATTCTGAGAGAGTATGAGTCATCAGGAGAAAGATTTCCAGCTGAGTATTCTAGGCGACCACAGCAAACTTCAAATAAAGATGAAGCCGGTCCAAGTAATGCTGGTGAACATGATGATAATCAACAATCTTCGGAACAAGCTCCTGAAAATCAGATGGCAGTTAATGAAAATCAAGAATCTGATGATAGACCAGTATTCGATCGTGGAGATTCAGATTCTGAGGGGGAGCAGATCCAGAGTTCAAGTCAAACTAATCCAGTTGGTGAACACGATGTAAATCAGAATATCACGAATTTGGAAGGCGAAGTAGATGTTCCAGGCGAAGTGATGCCAAGAACACTTTCATACCATCCAGAGGAATTGATCATAGGAGAATTGCAATCATGCGTTCGCACAAGACGTCAAATTGACCAAGGGCTTACTTGTTTTTATTCTACAGTTACTTCTTTACAAACTGATTTTTCACATAGTTATTTCATTTCGCAGATCAAACCAAGAATATACAAAAAGGCATTAACTGAAGATTCTTGGGTCAATGCTATGCAAGAAGAGTTAAGTCAATTCGAAAAGTTAGGAGTGTGGAAGTTAGTAGATTTGCCTGATGGTCACAGGAAAATTAACACAAAATGGGTGTTTAAATGCAAGAGAGATGACCGAGGAGTTGTTGTTCGAAACAAAGCTCGACTTGTAGTCCAGGGTTTTAGTCAGCAGGAGGATATAGATTTCACCGAAGTATATGCTCCCGTGGCTCGACTAGAAGCAATTAGGATGTTTCTAGCATTTGTATCATGGAAAAGTTTCAAAGTTTTTCAGTTAGATGTTAAATCGGCGTTTCTCTATGGGAAGGTTAAAGAGGAGGTATATGTTGGACAGCCACCGGGCTTCACCGACCCAATCCACAAAAACAAGGTTTATTTGCTGGATAAAGCGCTGTATGGTTTACACCAGGCCCCGAGAGCTTGGTACAAGACATTGTCTCAACACCTGCTAGCCAACAGCTTCATCCGAGGAAAAGTGGATGCCACTCTCTTCACCAAAGAGGTCGAGGGACATCTTCTGATCGTTCAGATATACATGGATGACATCATATTTGGGTCTACGAATGAATATTTGTGTAAATAATTTGAATCAATTATGAAGCAAAAGTTTGAAATGTCATCGATGGGGGAGATGAAATTCTTCTTGGGATTTCAAGTTGATCAACTACCTGAGGGAATTTTCATACATTAGACGAAGTATGTTCATGATATCTTAGAGAAATTTGGGATGTCAGGATCTATTCCAGCTTCAACCCCTTTAGCAACAAATCATGGGATAAACCCAGATCTCACCGGCGACAGGGTAGATGAAACGGCGTATCGTTCCATGATCGGATCGTTGATGTACTTAACTGCTTCAAGACCCAATATCATGTATCCGACATGCCTCGCAGCACGGTTTCAGTCAAGCTCTAGAGCTTCGCACATGGTGATTGTGAAAAGGATATTACGCTACCTGAAAGGAACTCCTTCATTGGGGTTGTGGTATCCAAAAACAGGCGATTTCATGCTCGAAGGGTATTCTGATTCCGACTACGGAAGCTGCAAAGTTAATGCAAAATCAACAACATCGGGTTGTCAGTTCTTTGGACCACGTTTGGTCACCTGGCAATGTAAGAGGCAGACCTCTGTGGCTCTATCCACATGTGAAGCTGAGTATGTATCTGCTAGCAGTTGCTGTTCTCAGATCTTGTGGATCCAGCAACAGATGCGCGACTACGGTTTGCAATTTCTTAACACCCCTATCTTTGTTGATAATGAGGCCGCTATAAGTATTACGAAAAATCCTGTTCATCACGCTAAAACGAAACATATAGAAATTCATCATCACTTCATCTGAGATTGCTTCGAGAAGAAGTTGATACGAATAGAGAAAATCCACACTGACGAACAGAAAGCTGACTTACATACCAAAGCATTTGACAAAACTCGTTTTAAATATCTTTTAAAACTAAATGGTATGAAGCTTTTATCGGTGTCGGATGGGATTATCGGCGTTGATGAGGATAACAATGTAGATGATGATGTTGAGAAACAATCTGCAATGGTTTGTCGATTTTTTACTTGTTTTGGTATTTAGGGGAGTAGATATATTTTTAGAAAATACAAAAACAGTAAAAAATTCAAAAATCCAAAAACATGAGAGAATTTCAAAATCCAAAAACAATATAGAACTGAAAAAGAGCTTGTGTAAAAAGGGAAAATGATAGTACATTGGCTTAACAGTTACGGTACGCTAAAGATTTGTAAAGTATAAAGTTTTTAAACAGTCTTGCTGATGATATGTCGATAGGTTTTTATACATTCAGTAAATCTTGTTTGGGATATAAACCTAAAATTCGAACTTGCTTATTTTGTGGGGAACAAATCTTGAATATATAGGTAACCCCTGAAATCTTGTTTGAAAGGTCCCTCTTTCTGAGATACTAGGTTTTATACTCACTGATATCTGGGGTATTATCCCGGGACTTATGATTTTGCGGATGCAATGGCCTAGTCCCCGTATAATACTTTCTGCTTGCTTGAAATAAAAGCATCGCCCTCAGCATAAAAATGATGAATCATTGAAAAATGTTAATCATGTGCCGTTGAAGAAAAGATTCTCTAAAGGGAACACACCGAAAGTTGAACCGTCATCTCTCTGCTGAACGGAAGTTCTGACCTGAGCTCTCACGGTTTCGCATCTAACCCTTTTACAGATATCATCTAGGTATACTCACCTGTAAGACTGAATTTTAGGATCTTGATACGGGAGTATATTAAAGAGGTGGGACACACATATGAGTTTAAGTTCTTTAATTCACGTAAATCGTATCCTGAACAGATTGAAGTTTGTATGAAAATTTAAGAGGATCAGCATATCGACAATCTAAGTGAATTGTTTAAGACTTAGAATGTTATCAAGCTTAACGGTGCCAATAACTTGTCATTAGCTGATATGATTCCCTCACATGCTCACCAAAAATATGTTTGTAAATAGTTTACATACTGCATTTTAAATTTCCGTATTTCATTTTCTAGTTTAGAAACTTTATAAAAATCTAAAAAAGATTTTTCATTTCTGCTTTATTTTAGGACAAACCAAAGTGGAGAGTTGATCTTCAGATTCAGAAGGTTGGAGCAGATGCAGAAAGATTCTAAGCTGGATGATGAGTTGGGAGCTTCATATTTTAAACCTGAAAGATGGAAAGTCTAATCAAGTTCATTAATTTGATACTTGTAATTTTTCAGAAATTGTTTGAAAAGTTGAACAAAAATCAGTTTTATTTTGTCACAGATCAACCAAAGTCATTGAGTTGGACTTGGTAGATAAATTGAGTAATCAGGGTCATTAACTTGGACCTGAATACTTGAGTGGATTTCTAAAACTGATGAACAGTTAAAAAGTGTTTAAAGATTGAATAGATTATAATGTTATATGTTTGAGAAACAGGAAACAGGAATCAAGATCCCCATGGTAAAGAAAATGTCAAAGTTTGAACCAGAATTAGTCCCAGCTTATCGAGAGGGGGAGTCTGCGAAAGGGGGAGTCAGAATTTTGGATCAACATTCAAAGGGGAGATTGAAGATTAAAGAATTAAAGGATGCTTTTACAATGTCAAAACAATTCAGAGCAGAGAACGTTAAATCAAGACTAAAGACTGAAGACTGGATGCTAAAGACTTCGTCAACATCTAAGGGGGAGTCTGTTGATGCACGGATGTCTGTTAACTTCGTCTTTATAGAGTCTTGTAATGTTCTAGATAGATCCGGGCACCCAAAATGAGAAAACAATGTTATAGGTAATTCTGCTTGAAAGGTACCTGAGACATTTCAAACGGAATTAGCAAGTTCAAGCGATATTACTAATTCCGCACGGAATTAAGTAATTCCGCGTGAACTGGTAATTCCGCATGAGATTGTTTCAAGCGGAATTAGCTCTCCTATATATATTGTTGTGCCTGTGTCATTTCATACGGAATTAGACCATTGTATCTGAGCCGAGGTGCTGTCCGTTTGTCATTTGAATTGTAAAAAGCTTAGGATTGATAAATAAGAAGATAATTAGAAGGAAACAAGCTGTGTTACATTAAATTCACTGATTCCGCCATTGTTTTTGATGATGAACTACTCAGATTGACTGTTTAGGGTCACACGACGATCCAACAGCATGGACTTTCTTCGCGAAAACCATGCTGAAGTTGTGTGCTTCGATAAGATGATATGATTCTCGCTCGTGAATGGTGATTTGTTGTGTGTTTATGGTGAAACTGCTTCGAAAGGCCTCAAACTCATGTCATGTGTCCAAGCTAGCAAGTATCTCCGCAAGGAATACAAAGCTTTCTTGGCTAACATTGTAGTAGCAGAGAAGGAAAAGAAAGGTAATCCGGGAGTAGACGACGTCCCCGTGCTGTGTGAATTTCCAAACGTGTTCCCCGAAGACCTTCTAGGTCTGCCGTCAAGTCGTGATATCGACTTCCGTATCGACCTCATTCCTGGAGCCAACCCTGTTGCCAAAGCTCCTTACCGACTCGCGCCGTCCGAAATGCGTGAACTCTCGAATCAACTCCAGGGATTACTTGAGAAAGGCTTCATTCGCCCAGCACCTCTCCTTGGGGGGCGCCAGTCCTTTTCATCAAAAAGAAGGATGGGTCGTTCAGGATATGCATCGACTATCGGGAATTGAATAAGCTAACCATCAAGAACCGCTATCCCCTACCCCGCATTGACGATTTGTTTGATCAGCTACAAGGTGCTACGTGTTTCTCGAAGATCGATCTACGCTCAGGCTATCACCAGTTGCGCAAAGGAAGATATACCCAAAACCGCCTTTCGCACTCGTTACGGCCACTATGAGTTCGTTGTTATGCCTTTTGGTTTAACTAACGCACCCGCGGTTTTCATGGATCTGATGAATCGCGTGTGTAAGCCATTTCTAGACCATTTCGTCATCGTGTTCATCGACGATGTCTTGATCTATTCCAAATCGAAAGCCGAACACGCGCAACATCTAAGTTTGGTTCTCGAGCTACTCCAGGGGAATCAACTCTATGCCAAGTTCTCTAAGTGTGAATTCTGGCTAGAGAAGGTTCAGTTTCTGGGTCACATTGTAAATAGTCAAGGTATTCACGTCGATCACGCAAAGATTGAAGCAGTTAAGAGTTGGATTACACCGAAGAACCCGTCTGAGGTCCGTTCTTTTCTCAGACTAGCAGACTATTATCGACGATTTATCGAAGGATTCTCAAAGATCGCTGTGCCGCTTACCGCTCTTACGCATAAAGACAAGCCTTTTGTTTGGGGAACCAAACAAGAGTCTGCTTTCCTGTCACACCCCGACCCGCAGCGGAAAGATACGGGGCATGATGATTGCCCATAGCTCATGACAACTAATTATTGTTTCAATAGTTAAAGCATGTCCATTTAAATAGTCACATATCATATAATAATCAAAATTGTTCATACATTGGTCAAACTAACATATCAAGATTTCAATTTATTTTCCTAAGGCCCATGCTACGTGTCCACATCACTTGATCATCAACTTTGAAAAACCTGCACCACGTTAGAAAAATATATTTTTGGGTCAACAAATAAGTTGGTGAATAATTTCCTCCGTTTTATAGAAAACAATTTTATATTTATTTCTTTTTAAAAAATATTTTTAACATGCACCTCAAGGTTAGTGTGTAAATGGTCTCATATCAACATAGTAAACATATCCATAAATCCAAATTTACCAAACAAGAATACACCACTAATAACAACACAAACAACCAAAATAAATAGACTCCTGATAATAGCGTGCATTAGGCTCAAGCCCCGAGGAGCGAGTCTAATACTGTTGGCGATACTAGGCTACAACCCATGGCCGTGGGGAACCTAGTCAGCCGTGTGGATCCACTAGAATAATAGCATGCAATAGACTTGACATCAGATAGCATATAGAATAATAGAATACACATAAGACGTTCACATAATAACACCTGATCATAGCATGTTAAATAAATCGAAAAGTATAACGTGATGCACCCCAAAATTTAAAAAGTTAAAAAGGGGAAAGTGGAAGAGATTACTCACGGGTTGCGAAGAGTTTATCCACGAGAAATACCGCACGAGTACACAAGGTGGGACAAATGACTAAATCACCCTATAGTAAGTATAAAAAAAAAATTTAAATAAACGGAACGGTAACAATGGGTCTAGTGCTTCGAGTCCTTGATTTGAGGACTTTTGTATAGCGTAATTTAAAAACCATAATCTAAAGAAAATAAGGTTATATTAATAGTCAAAAATAAATAATTATGATTACAACGAGATTAAAACATAAGTATATATTTATAGTCTAAAATTTAAATAATCAAGGGTGGGCTAGGGCTAGTTTATACCATTTATTCCTAGCCACAATATGTATATATATTTTAGATCTATTCTTAGATTTATAAATTTAAAAAAAAAAAAATCCAAAACTGGATAAGTAACTTATGGTACAAAATAAAACATCTTATGTATTCTTATTTTATACATAAAATATGTTGTTGGTGATTTCCTTAACTATGTGTAATGTTATTTAAAAGCAGCTCAAAACTTAATGATTTATTAATTAGCCAATTAAGTTGAAAATAGTAACAATAATAACTTTGCTACAAATTGAATCTAGTCATTTCCCATCTTTTCGTGATTATGATTTTCAATACTAGTAGATATACTAGTAGAGATACAGTGAAATTCTTTAGTTGTAGTGATCATAATTAGAACACATTTTTAGTGAAGTAAAAAAAAGGTGTCTTATATCTCGACACTAGATTAGAATGATGTGATCAATAATACTAAAAAAAAAGAACAAAGACTTTAGTTGCCATCAACTGTGGAAGAGGATAGTGGCTATTCTCCGCAACAACGGAACCGAACGGAGAATACATCTTTGAATAAATGGGACAAATAAAATAACACATGGGAAGGATTTGGTACCTGCGTCGTTTTTCAGAATTTGGACGGCATACGTTCAAGACTGCTCAGAAAGTCGAACTATACGTTATCACCTCTTACAACGCTTCAAACCATAGCTTTATCGGGTGTGAGACTTCGGTGTATCTAGTTGTGTAAAGCGCCATTCGTCGGGTTGCTAGTCGCGAAGAAACACGGTGGTACATTGTATTTAAGCCAACGAATATGAGGTTGATGGAAAACATTTACAAGAAAACGATGGAGAGTGTAGTATACAAAATAGTAGTGGTGATGGCATGACGGTCGTTCGAACGGCTTCAACTTATGGCTGGTGTAGTTGATCGCAACTGTTAATACTAACAAAGGGTTGGCATGCTACGGTAGCAACCAATGGCGGAGACATGGTGGTTTCTGCGCAACGGAGTTCGGAACGGAACAAATGGGCGTGTGGTCATTAAAGGTGGTTTACTTTCAATGATTTGAATTACGATTAGATACAAATAAAACGATCGGACAATTCCACTATTGATGTGTGGCCGGTTACATGAATTCGAACCAACAGGATTGACGTTTCCATTTTGCAACTTCCAAGTCTTCATAGAATTTATTACATATTTCCAGTTTAGTACCTTGAACTTATGGATTTTATACAAATACAACCAAACTTTTGGTTTTCTTTTATATAATCATATTAGTTTTTGTATAAAACTTTAATCACTTATATATTTTTATAAAACCTATTTTTGAGTAGTAATTTATTCTATAAATTATATATGTATATAATCATTTAAAATTAAAGATATTTTGTTAAATAAAAATAGTCTATTATCTATGTATAAAAATCAAACGAAGTAGAACATTGACGTGATTAAATAAATAAATAATATTTATAATAATAATAATTCTAATTTTAATTTACTGACAAGGGTGCGGTTTTACAATCCTGGTTGGATTTCAAAGGTTCGATTTTGACGGATGTTACAGTCTCCCCAACTTTTGGGAATTTCGTCCCGAAATTAGGAGGAAACAGATTGTATGGAATGATGTGTAGGGTCTTCCATACACTTAAAAGATATCGATTTGATTTGATAATAGTATTAGGAACTCGAATCTTGGGATCGGAATGTCCCTTAGAAAGGTCAGGTAAGTAGTGTGAAACACAAGCCCTAATGTTGCTGAGAATACACAAGCCCTAATGTTGCTGAGAATGCGCTCGAACTAGGACATATCAAGAGGTATAGACTTATTGAGGCGGTAGCGTTCCTGACAAGGGTTACATACTCAATTATAGGAATCGCTTTCAAATGTCAAGGATGCAGAAAATGAAGGGTGTTAACTGTTATGTACAAGATAGTCGGTTATAGGCTCTACGATAATTACAATCACGAAGCCCAAATTCGGCGTATCGAGGATGTATTGTAGCTAAAGAGAAAAACACGTCCGAAAGATGGCTTATGACACGGGAGAGTTTGCAACCGAGTCGCATAGGATACTCGTGATGCCAAAACTACAATCTGTGTCACGACCTAGGATCTTGATGTATTTCTCATAAATGTGACAATTTGAGTTAGAATAGGGAAATCATAGAATTTGAATTCTCCAATCATAAAACCAAAACAAACTAACTAAAACACTCATGATTAGTCTAACGCTGCTTTTGAAAATTTGACAGACACACTTATATATAGGAAGTACCAGCGGCGTATCCACCATGTCTCTATCAAATTTTCAACTACCTCGTTATTCAAATCATGACTGACGACTCAAACCAACTTCTCATGACCAGTCTAACGAGGCTTTTGATACCTTGATAAGAACACTTATATATAGAAAGTACCAGCGGCGTACCCACCATGTCCTTATCAAGTTTCATCGGCTTCGTTATTCGGATCATGACTGAGGACATAAACAGAACTTACATAGAACTTCTCTCGACCAATCTAACGAGGCTTTTGATAGTTTGATAAGAACACTTATATATAGGAAGTACCAGCGGCGTATCCACCATGTCCTTATCAAATTTAATTGGCTTCGTTAGCGGTTTTGATTGGTTCTATGCGACGACTCAACTTACTAATTAAATAACCACAACCAAACCACAACCAACTAATGTATGAGTCTCGAACCCAAAAAGGGTGTGACTAAAAGGTGGCAGTACCTACATCCATAGTTATGGGGAAGAGGGTCAGTCTATGAATAAGTGAGACGATACCCACGTCACATAAACTATGAGGAAGGTAAGCCGTGATGAGTGATGATGTGAAACTGCAACAACATGAAATAGCAATAAAACATAATATAAATGCATAACATAGTGATGCATAAAAGCGTCCAAGTGAAGGACGAAAACGACGATAAATAGTAACGTTGAAAGTGTGACAACGACACAAGCTATTAACGGTACTGATTAAGAGTTGATAATTGTACTGATTGGCGTTAGTGCGAACGTCAAGGATACGAAGTGAGAGTAGCAGGTAAAGTCGTTAATGAGGGAAAACTAAACGTGAAGTCGAATGGCGGAGGAGATGAAGTAGCAGCATTGATTTACACTCCCACCAGTCGGGCGATAATTACGATTCGGACAAAAGTAGAAGGGTCCTAAGATAAAAAAACCATAACCTTGTTAACTTAACTCATGTGCATTTCGTTTTGTTAACTATTTTTACACTTTACCAAGTGTAGCACATTGGTATTATAAATTGTTCATGTACAAAAGCAACTTAGTTTATTTAGAAAAATATTTCGTTAAACTTCAGGGAAATCATTTTTTTGGCCTAAGGTAGAACATTTACAGTATATTTTTATTACATTTTATTATTATTTTATAAAACCAAATTGATTAGGAAAAAAAAATTATCGTCACCATGTGCCCTCGACTCGAATTTTCTAAGCTCTGGGCATAGATTACGATATTGGTTAGGGTTTTGACGTTCAACTCATATTAGACGACTTGTTAAGGTTCAAAACATACTTTATTTGATTTAATGAGTTCAAAGAAACTCCAAACGTTTCATTCAAAGTAGACTCATCGCATAAAAACGTTGTCGTGCTGCTGACCGCATCCTGGTTGTCTTGCAACTGGATGATCGCTCGTTCGCGTGCCTTCTAGTTTTCGTAATCTTCTAGTTCGGTTTGATCGGCTCGATCGTAAGGAACAAGTTGGGTGCCATAAAGTATGGTCGGTTGATCCATTAATGGAGCATCGGGTTGGACATACGGTTGGATCATAAGGTGGGTGTTTGGTTGGTCAAATAGAGTTGTCACGTGTTGTACACTAAATGGTGCTATAGGTGGTTCTGTTTAAGGGTTATAGCGTCAACAGGTGTCGATTAAGTGAGCATAAAGTCCACAGTAAGTGCAAAGGCGGCACAAAGTGTCGGTTGAGTGATGTTTTTGACAAGTGGGGCATTGTGGAAAATGTCCGCGATAAGGTTTTCTGTCAGGTACAGGATTAAGAGCAACATGGTTTAGCGGAATAGCTGATATGGCGTAATCGTGATTGGTTTCACACCTTTGATGGTTGTTATCGGGTGAAGACGATTCAGCTTCAGCCTCTTCGATTTGATTCGTGGAGACGTGGGCGTTTGAGTGCCTGTTGAACTTGGACGACAATAGTAGGAATAATTGCAGCCATTTGTTCAGCTATCAAAGTTGTCATTCGTCGGTTGGAAATCTTTGGTTGACGACGACGACGATAAGGTGGCATCTGTGAGGGACAACTTAAGTAAGATGTATAGCCCATAACGAGGATTGATGGTCAGATGGTTGGGATTCATAGATTCGTGAAATCATGGAACTTAGGGAAAATACCATGATTCAAGAATAAAAATTTCATGAAAATATTATGGAGTATCAACAAAAGTCGAACCCTTCGACAAGGTACAACAGATAGGGTGATTTGTTTAAAGAAAATTCATTAGAATCTCGTGGAATATTTAAGGATTTATTCTGGTGGGTTATATATGAAACAATATAATAACCACATTGAATAAGATAAAATAATAAAACTTATGATAAATTAATATTTCATCATAAAATATTGAAAATCATAGGTTTGGTACATCATAGGGTTTAATATGACTTCCATGCGTCACTTACGTAATTACGTGTGCACCCGCAATTACCGAGCTTTCGCATGGTCCTCTTATGTCTACCCATTGACGTACAACTTAACCCGTAGAAAATCGTGAATCAATAAATAACTCGAGTTTTGGGGTGCTGTAAAACGGTGTTTAGGATAGCATCCATGAGTTAACACGGACATGTTTGACATATCAAAGTGTTGTTAGTTCACGTGACGTTTGGTGTGACATGCTTTGGCCTAATAGGTATCGGTACTCTCATCGATAGTCCCCAGGTAGGCAAACTGGTCCATTAATTGGATTTATACGAATGCCAGCCTAGACAGGACGTCCCGACTACCGGTACGTAACCCTTCCAGTTACTACATGTCCGTCACAAGAACTCACTTTGATGAGAGTGAAATATCAAATGAAACTTGAAAACTCATAAATAAAATGAAATCAAACTTATGAATAATTGAAATGCATTAAAGAGAATGATTTGATTCAAGACTTTAGATATATAGAAATAAGAATTAGAATGTTGAATATTCGCATATAGCTTAAGGTGTGTGCGACGTGACATGGAAAAGAAATAATAAACTATAGATTAATAATAAGGTATATGTTGTCATTTACGGCATATAATACTTAGCATATAATAATTTGATGTGCTCACACGCATATGTGTGTGACACTAGAAAATAGAAATCATGGGCACGTTAAATATTTTTTTTTTAGCTAAGACAATCAAACAATTAAGCACATAAGGTACCTAAGGTACCTGATCAACTATAGACTAAGTCTAAGGGTCTAAAAACCTATCTTAATTCCCTATAGTCATTGGCTCTGATACCAATCTGTCACACCCCGACCCGCAGCGGAAAGATACGGGGCATGATGATTGCCCATAGCTCATGACAACTAATTATTGTTTCAATAGTTAAAGCATGTCCATTTAAATAGTCACATATCATATAATAATCAAAATTTTTCATACATTGGTCAAACTAACATATCAAGATTTCAATTTATTTTCCTAAGGCCCATGCTACGTGTCCACATCACTTGATCATCAACTTTGAAAAACCTGCACCACGTTAGAAAAATATATTTTTGGGTCAACAAATAAGTTGGTGAATAATTTCCTCCGTTTTATAGAAAACAATTTTATATTTATTTCTTTTTAAAAAATATTTTTAACATGCACCTCAAGGTTAGTGTGTAAATGGTCTCATATCAACATAGTAAACATATCCATAAATCCAAATTTACCAAACAAGAATACACCACTAATAACAACACAAACAACCAAAATAAATAGACTCCTGATAATAGCGTGCATTAGGCTCAAGCCCCGAGGAGCGAGTCTAATACTGTTGGCGATACTAGGCTACAACCCATGGCCGTGGGGAACCTAGTCAGCCGTGTGGATCCACTAGAATAATAGCATGCAATAGACTTGACATCAGATAGCATATAGAATAATAGAATACACATAAGACGTTCACATAATAACACCTGATCATAGCATGTTAAATAAATCGAAAAGTATAACGTGATGCACCCCAAAATTTAAAAAGTTAAAAAGGGGAAAGTGGAAGAGATTACTCACGGGTTGCGAAGAGTTTATCCACGAGAAATACCGCACGAGTACACAAGGTGGGACAAATGACTAAATCACCCTATAGTAAGTATAAAAAAAAAATTTAAATAAACGGAACGGTAACAATGGGTCTAGTGCTTCGAGTCCTTGATTTGAGGACTTTTGTATAGCGTAATTTAAAAACCATAATCTAAAGAAAATAAGGTTATATTAATAGTCAAAAATAAATAATTATGATTACAACGAGATTAAAACATAAGTATATATTTATAGTCTAAAATTTAAATAATCAAGGGTGGGCTAGGGCTAGTTTATACCATTTATTCCTAGCCACAATATGTATATATTTTTAGATCTATTCTTAGATTTATAAATTTAAAAAAAAAAAATCCAAAACTGGATAAGTAACTTATGGTACAAAATAAAACATCTTATGTATTCTTATTTTATACATAAAATATGTTGTTGGTGATTTCCTTAACTATGTGTAATGTTATTTAAAAGCAGCTCAAAACTTAATGATTTATTAATTAGCCAATTAAGTTGAAAATAGTAACAATAATAACTTTGCTACAAATTGAATCTAGTCATTTCCCATCTTTTCGTGATTATGATTTTCAATACTAGTAGATATACTAGTAGAGATACAGTGAAATTCTTTAGTTGTAGTGATCATAATTAGAACACATTTTTAGTGAAGTAAAAAAAAAGGTGTCTTATATCTCGACACTAGATTAGAATGATGTGATCAATAATACTAAAAAAAAGAACAAAGACTTTAGTTGCCATCAACTGTGGAAGAGGACAGTGGCTATTCTCCGCAACAACGGAACCGAACGGAGAATACATCTTTGAATAAATGGGACAAATAAAATAACGCATGGGAAGGATTTGGTACCTGCGTCGTTTTTCAGAATTTGGACGGCATACGTTCAAGACTGCTCAGAAAGTCGAACTATACGTTATCACCTCTTACAACGCTTCAAACCATAGCTTTATCGGGTGTGAGACTTCGGTGTATCTAGTTGTGTAAAGCGCCATTCGTCGGGTTGCTAGTCGCGAAGAAACACGGTGGTACATTGTATTTAAGCCAACGAATATGAGGTTGATGGAAAACATTTACAAGAAAACGATGGAGAGTGTAGTATACAAAATAGTAGTGGTGATGGCATGACGGTCGTTCGAACGGCTTCAACTTATGGCTGGTGTAGTTGATCGCGACTGTTAATACTAACAAAGGGTTGGCATGCTACGGTAGCAACCAATGGCGGAGACATGGTGGTTTCTGCGCAACGGAGTTCGGAACGGAACAAATGGGCGTGTGGTCATTAAAGGTGGTTTACTTTCAATGATTTGAATTACGATTAGATACAAATAAAACGATCGGACAATTCCACTATTGATGTGTGGCCGGTTACATGAATTCGAACCAACAGGATTGACGTTTCCATTTTGCAACTTCCAAGTCTTCATAGAATTTATTACATATTTCCAGTTTAGTACCTTGAACTTATGGATTTTATACAAATACAACCAAACTTTTGGTTTTCTTTTATATAATCATATTAGTTTTTGTATAAAACTTTAATCACTTATATATTTTTATAAAACCTATTTTTGAGTAGTAATTTATTCTATAAATTATATATGTATATAATCATTTAAAATTAAAGATATTTTGTTAAATAAAAATAGTCTATTATCTATGTATAAAAATCAAACGAAGTAGAACATTGACGTGATTAAATAAATAAATAATATTTATAATAATAATAATTCTAATTTTAATTTACTGACAAGGGTGCGGTTTTACAATCCTGGTTGGATTTCAAAGGTTCGATTTTGACGGATGTTACATTTCCAAGCCCTCAAGCACATGCTCTGCAATGCTTCTGTTCTCACATTTCCCGAAGGAAACGACGACTTCATCTAGGCGTGGCACTGAGCAAAACAGATTGTCCAGAAGTTTCCATAACAATTATCATTACCAATCAATTTAAAATAACATGTCCCATACCATGTCTCAAAAGGCAAATAAATTATTTCAGACAAAATCTAGGCAATTAGTTCTGTTCCGACAACTCAGATTCAAATTGTACAGACAACTATTTGTTGGCCTCTAGGACCTTATTCTAGCCTCGCTTTCCTAGCAGATAAGCATCCTAAACACCTGTCATATACGTTAAAATAAAGTCAATACACATAGTGTAAAGGCGAGTATACAAGTTTGATAATAGCATATAGAGTTCGAAATAGTTTACGCATAACCAGCACGTACACAGAGGAAAACGAAGCATGTTAGTTATCGACATGAATCTATCGATACCAATGACTACGGGTTGACTGCCCAAGGCAGTTCGTAATACATGATCACCACTGTAATCCATGCAGATAATTGTCCTTAATGACCCCCGTGTGAGCGGGTGCTGAGTCCAAACTATAGTACTATCGTCGTTAAGGCAGGTAGACAACATTCCATGTGTAAACATAACAAACAAGCATTCATTAAGTCACGTATAACATGCGGTAACGATTAGCGTTTAAAGTATTGCGTAGTGTGTTCGATTGTGATTTTGTATAAGTAACGTATGTAACACCCAAATGTGCATAAGGAAAAAAAGGATCGAGTATACTAACAGCGATTGATGGATTGAAGGGAGTGCTTGAGAGTGAGGTTAGCCTGAATAGTTCGATAGCATGACGATAAGTAACGCGTAAAACGAGAGCAAGTGTTGATGGGTCGGTCAGCTGGTCGATCGGATGGTAGTCCGATCGGTCGGCTGGCCGTGTGTGTGACAATCCATTCGGACGGCTGGCCGATCGGACGGCCGTTCGAGTGGATTGTTTCCTCCTTTGAGAAGGATGTGTCTGTGTATGATGGTTTGACTTTTGAAGTTTTCGTTATAGCATTTGAAAACATTGAGGTATCTTTACCTTTCAGGTCGGTCGATCGGACGGTCGTTCTATCGGATAGGAATCACCCAAATCCGGTCAGTTAACTGTTCAAGACGGTGTTCCAAGTTTAACCCGTAATCGGTAACCCCCGTCGATAGGATCCGGTTCTTGAACCAACACAACCACAAAAATGAGTAGGAAGTCGGTACAAGCTCCGATTTATCGGTTTTGAATGCATTGAGTGTAAAAGAGTTGAAAGAAGGTTGGAAAACATTTTCTCAATCCTTTTTCACCATGAATATGTTTAGATCTATGAAAGATCTTTGTTGTTTATGTGGAAATCGGTTAGATCTAAGTTGTTCTTGGTGGATTGAGGCCAAGACATGAAGTTCTTCAAGAACACCATGATGACATCATCCTAGAACACCTCAAATCTAGTGATTTCACGGCTGAAAGTTAAGATTCAAAAGATAGGAAGGTGTAGGAGTGTGTGTAGATCAAGAAAGTACAAGATTTTGGACGAGATCTTACGGAAATCGAGAGAAATCTGAGAAAAGGTGAGGAGGGCGTGCTGTTTAGTCAGAGAGTTGCCAAAAGTAGAAAGAATGAAAGTGACATGGGTATTTATAGAGTTCCAAAAGAGGAAAGGGCTGGCCGATCGGCTAGGCAGCTCGATCGGACGGCAGTCCGAACGGATGGCTGGTCGATCGGCTGATTGCCTGATCGATCGGTCGCCTGTTTCTAGTGTTCGGTGCGACGAGTTTTTGCTATTTCGATTTCGATTGCGAGCAGTGCGATGCGATAGAGTTTCTAGTCATATTACTTTTAATCCCAACTACTCATATCTCGCGCTATCTCTTCTCCACTAATTATCATACTATATCAACATACAATCATCCTTATTTCATATTCGTTTTGCGTTGGCGATTCGATTGCGATTGAGTTCGATTGCGATTCGATTGATTATCACACATAACATAAATAAACATGCACAAGTAACACATAAGGCACACACACACGTATAACAATAACCAAAATTCGAAATTCGAGTTGCGAGCGTGATGTTGATTAGCTTAGTTCGATTAGCGTTTAAATAACTTTATCGCATTGTTACTTCCTATCGTTCACAGTCGGAACGCGATTCGTAGAGATAATATTCGTCGATTACTGCGATTTTGATTAATTACTGCACATAATACAACTAACGTAAACATAAAATAGGCTAACTATAAGTCAAAGAAGTCAAAACAGAAATTGAGTAAGGAGAGACAGATTGCAATTAGCAATCTTTTCTTCCTTTGACTTCAATCTTGACTTTGACTTTGACTTCGGAACACTGGGGTGTTACAGCCTCCCCTTGTTTAGGGAATTTCGTCCCGAAATTAGGCCGAAGCCGTAACAAATAGTTGTGGGTACTTCGTCTTCATGTCGCTTTTGTGTTCCCAAATGAACTCTGCGCCTCGTTTGCCTTCCCATCGGACTTTCACAATAGGAATGCGCGAGCGTCTGAGCTGCTTGGTTTGGCGATCCATGATTTCGACAGGCTTCTCCACAAAGTGTAATGTTTCGTTTATTTGGAGGGTCATCGAGAGGTACAATCAAATCATGCTCAGTCAGGCACTTTCGGAGGTTTGACACGTGGAAAGTCGGGTGGACATTACTAAGTTCCTCCGGTAGTTCGAGTCTGTAGGCGACTTTTCCGATCCTCTCCAGAATCTTGAAAGGTCCAACGTATCGAGGCACTAGTTTCCCTTTCTTGCCGAATCTGACCACACCCTTCCAAGGTGATACCTTTAGGAGTACGTAGTCGCCAACGTTAAATTCAAGGGGCTTGAATCGTCTATCGGCGTAACTTTTCTGTCGACTTCGAGCTTTCAACAAGTTGTCTCGAATTTGGAGGACTTTGTCAGTCGTTTCTTGCAGTAGCTCAGGACCAGTTAATTGCGAGTGACCGATCTCGTGCCATACAATAGGCGATCGACATCTTCTTCCATATAAAGCCTCGAACGGTGCCATCTAAATGCTGGTATGATAACTGTTGTTATACGAGAATTCAACTAACGGCAGGTATTTATCCCAATTACCACCGAAGTCTATAACACACGAACGGAGCATGACTTCAAGAGTACAGATCGTTCTCTCAGTCTGACCATCGGTTTGAGGGTGGAATGCGGTACTTAGATTAAGCGTAGTACCAAGAGCAGCTTGAAACGTTTCCCACAGTCGCGAGGTAAACCGAGCATCACGGTCAGAGATGATGTCGCGAGGCGTCCCATGATTACAAATGATATCATCGGTGTAGATTCGGGCTAATCGTTCTACCTTGTAGAATTTTCGTATTGGCAAAAAGTGGGCTGATTTGGTCAAACGGTCAACAACAACCCAAATGCTGTCGTGACCTGATGACGTGTGCGGAAGCTTTGTTATGAAGTCCATGGCTATACTCTCCCACTTCCACATAGGGATTTAGGGTTGTTCGAGTAAGCCAGAGGGTCTTTGATGCTCAGCCTTGACCCTTGCACAAGTCAGGCACTTCCCAACGTAGAGAGTAATATCCCTTTTCATGCCCGGCCACCAGTAATTGTAACGAAGATCCTTGTACATTTTATCGGCACCGGGATGAATAGAATACAGGGATTTGTGGGCTTCGTCCATCAAAATCTTTCGCAAATCGGTCCGCTTAGGGATCCAAATTCGGTCCAGAAAATGGAAAATCCCATTGGATTTACTAACGAGCTGAGCTCCATCGTGATAGATTCTCTCCTTATTCAAGGTGCGTTCATTAAAACAGGCATGCTGGGCTTCGCGGATGAGAGTTTCGAGATCGTGTTGGGCTTGGGTAGTGCGAATGCTGAGCAAATAACTTCGTCTGTTGAGCGCGTCGGCAACAACATTTGCTTTGCCTGGGTGATAACGAATCTCACAGTCGTAATCGTTGAGAAGTTCTACCCATCGGCGTTGACGCATATTAAGTTCTTTCTGATCAAAGATATGTTGTAGACTCCTATGATCGGTGAAGATCGTACACTTGGTACCATATAGGTAGTGTCGCCAAATCTTTAACGCAAAAACAACCGCGCCTAGCTCGAGATCATGGGTTGTATGGTTCTTCTCGTGGATTTTGAGCTGACGAGATACGTAAGCTATAACCTTGTCTCGTTGCATAAGAACACAACCCAGACCAAGGTTGGAAGCATCACAATAGACAATGAAGTCGTCGTTTCCGTCGGGCAATGTGAGAACAGGAGCATTGCAGAGCATGTGCTTGAGGGCTTGGAAAGCAGACTCTTGTTCGGTTCCCCAAACAAAAGGCTTGTCTTTATGCATAAGAGCGGTAAGCGGCACAACGATCTTTGAGAATCCTTCGATAAATCGTCGATAATAGCCTGCTAGTGCGAGAAAAGAACGGACCTCAGACGGGTTCTTCGGTGTAATCCAACTCTTAACTGCTTCAATCTTTGCGGGATTGATGTGAATACCTTGACTATTTACAATGTGACCCAGAAACTGAACCTTCTCTAGCCAGAATTCACACTTGGAGAACTTGGCATAGAGTTGATTCCCCTGGAGTAGCTCGAGAACCAAACGTAGATGTTGCACGTGTTCGGCTTTCGATTTGGAATAGATCAAGACATCGTCAATGAACACGATGACGAAACGGTCTAGAAATGGCTTTCACACGCGATTCGTCAGATCCATGAAAACCGCGGGTGCGTTAGTTAAACCAAAAGGCATAACAACGAACTCATAGTGGCTGTAACGAGTGCGAAAGGCGGTTTTGGGTATATCTTCCTCTTGAATGCGCAACTGGTGATAGCCTGAGCGTAGATCGATCTTCGAGAAACACGTAGCAATTTGTAGCTGATCAAACAAATCGTCAATGCGGGGCAGGGGATAGCGGTTCTTGATGGTTAGCTGATTCAATTCCTGATAGTCGATGCACATCCTGAACGACCCATCCTTCTTTTTGACGAAAAGGACTGGCGCGCCCCAAGGAGAGGTGCTCGGGCAAATGAAGCCTTTCTCAAGTAATCCCTGGAGTTGATTCAAGAGTTCACGCATTTCGGACGGCGCGAGTCGGTAAGGAGCTTTGGCAACAGGGTTGGCTTAAGGAATGAGGTCGATACGGAAGTCGATATCACGACTTGGCGGTAGACCTGGAAGGTCTTCGGGGAACACATTTGGAAACTCACACACCACGGGGACGTCGTCTACTCTCGGATTACCTTTCTTTTCCTTCTCCACTACTACAATGTTAGCCAAGAAAGCTTTGTATTCCTTGCGGAGATACTTGCTAGCTTGGACACATGACATGAGTTTGAGGCCTTTCGAAGCAGTTTCACCATAAACACACAATAAATAACCATTCACGAGCGAGAATCGTATCATCTTATCGAAGCACACAACTTCAGCATGGTTTTCGCGAAGAAAGTCCATGCCTACTATGACGTCAAAACTTTCGAGTTGCATCGGAATAAGGTCGATTGGAAAGATGTGATTGTTGAGCTCAAGAGTACAATCACGAAGAACAGAATTAACGACCACAGTTCTTCCGGTAGCAACTTCAACGTCGAATGTCGATGGGAGATGGGAGCGCTTACGAGTAAGGAGCTTCTCGAATTCGAATGACACAAAACAATTATCGACTCCAGTATCAAATAAACACGATGCATAAATACCATTCACAAGAAATGTACCATTAACCACGTTGTTGTCAGCCTGGGCTTGGCGCGCATTGATGTTGAACGTTCTGGCGCATGCGGCTTGTTGCTGTTGCTGCGGCTGCTGCTGCTGGTGAGGCTGCTGTTGCTGGGGCTCTTGTTTCACCACCCTGTTTGGGCACATGTTCGCAAAGTGGTTGGGATCACCACATGCGAAGCAGACTTTGGCGTTGATCGTGGGTGCCTGAGCCGCTTGATGGCCTTGCGGGGCTGGGAGCAAAGCTTGATGAGCAGTGGCAGGAGATGCGGTGTTGCGGGGACCAATACGCCAGTTGGCAGTGAAGTGGCCGTACATGTTGCAGTGGGTGCAGAAGCGACAGGCAAGACTCACCGGATGATGATAAGAACATGTTGGGCAAGTCGGGTGGGGGCCTGTGTATGCACGCTTTGCAGGCGGTGCATAAGTGACTGGTGCTGGACGGTGATGAGACTGCTGCTGAGCTGGTACGGCTTGCAGAGGAGCAGCGGTAGTGACAGCACAGTTCTTGTTGCTGGAGCTGCTGTTGTTGTTCTTCTTCCTGCGGCGTGAGGACTTTGACTATTGAGCGGCGGTGGTGGTGTCAGCGGTTGGTGCGGTGGTAGCTTGATGCAAAGACTTTGAAGCTTTATCTCAAAAACCAGCTTTTACCCGCTTGTCGTTGATCTCGGCAGCAAGCAGATAAGTTTCTTCAATCATTGCTGTCTTTGCAGCATGCACAAAATCGGCAACACAGCCGGGTAGAGCTCAGATGTACTTCTTGATTTCCATATCAGATGTCTTGACTTGATCGGGGCAGATGATGCTAAGCTGCTTAAAGCGAGCAGTCAGGACAGCGTTGTCACCTTCCTTCAGTTTGATATTCCAGAACTCGTCCTCCAGCTTTTGGCGTTTATGGGGAGGGCAGAATTCGCCCATCATGATGGCTTTCAACTCTTCCCAAGTCAGCTCATAAGCTGCATCATTCCCACGTTTGTTTCTGTCACACCCCCAAAATCCACTTGCGGAGTACTACCGCTTGGAGGCGTGACTGACCAGGATCCAGCCACCAATCATACTGAACAAGCATATAAATAGTTATAAAAGTCTAACCAATACGATTGGTGTTCAAACAAACAAAGTTTAAGTTGTAAGCGGAAGCATAAGTCTTAGAGTTAAAACATAAGTTCAATCGTTTTCAAGTTTAACATGGCACGCAGCAATCCATGTCCCACAACGACTCTCCTCCATGCAAGCTCCAGCTGAGTATCTATGGTCCTGCAAAGCATGTAGTAACGAGTCAACAACTAGTTGAGTGAGTTCACGGTTGGGTGTTTGTTTTAAGTTGTTTCGAAAACAGTTTCCTTTATCTGGCATCCTGCCGTGGGGGTTACCCCATAGTTAAAAACGTGACTTGTTTATTCCCGGTTACTCTGGCATTCCAGCCGTGGGGGCTACCCCGTGTTAGTTATCTGGCATTTCGGCCGTGGGGGCTACCCCATGTATACACTAGACCCGTTACCATATCGACTGCTGACTGTAGTCATGTTTATGTGCCCTGAAACTGTCAATGTCTATCATCATTGACGTGCCCCAGATCCATTAGTTCACGCCCGTCCTCTGCGGCACGGTGTGAGGTTTGTCAGACCTAAATAGCGCTATCTAACTAATGACCCGCTCGCCATTGGCCCGACGATTAAGTCGATATAAAAGGAGGGACTTCGTGATAGAGTTTTGGTCTAGTACGAGTTGTCTGTCCGTGAGGACGAGGAATCACATTCCTGAACCATTGCTGTCCTACCCAAGGAGGACGAGGAATCCACGTTCCTTAACCCCATTCCCAACCCAGGGAATCCCATGCTTTGTAGAGGGTGTGAACTCACCTTGGTTTGCTCGGCAGATACAAAGAAAGTCAATCAAGTTGCAAGTGGTCAACTATGTCCTAACATAGATACCATTTATATCAGTTTCAAACCAAGCAGTGCACGTATGTTCTACACGTATTGTACACAGGTAGTGGTTATGGCATACAAGTCTAACTTAGCAGTTCATCAATGGTTTACAGTTAACAATTATGTACAACCCAAAGTCTAAGTGTAAGGCCCAACAGTTGGGCTCGTAATAACAGGCCGGTCCGAAACAGTGCACGTATACACAATTAATCATACACAGAAGTCCATGCATTCGGCCCACTAAGTTAGGCCCAAAACCATGTAAGTGTAGTTCGTGGTCTCGAGTCGAGACTAGAGGTCTCGAGTCGTAATTGGACTCGCAACCAAGGTCTTGGGTCATGTTGTTTTGTATGCTGATCAAGTGTGGTCTCGAGTCGAGACTAGGAGTTCTCGACTCGCAACGGGGGTCGCAATCATGCGGTCTCGGCTTGTCATGCTATGGTCTCGAGTTGAAACCAGGGGTCTCGACTCCCCAGCAGTTGCTGATTCTGCACAGTTGTACTATCCAATAGAATTTCAATTCCATGCACCCTAATGTGTACTATCCACTTAAACATGTTTTCTTGTCTAAAATCTTACTAATTCGGATCAAACATGGCAGAATTCAAATATTCATAACACATTCAACAAGTTCTTCACATATTCATAGCATCTTCAAGTTGTTCTTCATATATATATTCAAGTCATATTCATGTTAGTTACTTGTTCATCATATTTCCGGATTTTTGCATAAGTCACAAACATAATCATGAACAACAAATCAACACACTTGAACATATCCATCTAATGGTTTCAAGTCATCACATAACATCTCAAAATTAACTCTACACTAATCCGATTAACATGGTGCTACACATATGCAAGCCGGTTTTCATGAACATCAATAATCAATGGTTTGAATCATATTTAGCCACAAGATATCATGAGCTCATTATCAACGTATCCGAAATTAAAACATGTTAGATTATCAACATCACACACATAAAACATCATCAAGCATACAACTACACTAGTTAAATCATATCATCCATATTATCATTTAACAACAACAAACATCATAGAGACACTAACCGGTTGATGAGTTTCAAGGGTGAGTATGAAGCTTCTAAACGGGTGTGTGTGTGTGTGAGTCGATCTGAGAGCTCCTAGTGGTCACCGATTTGATCCGAGAAGAAGGAGAAGAATGTTGTGGCTTAGGGTTTTAGTGAGGGAGAATGGAGAGTGTGTGTGTGTAGAGGAGTATGTGTGTTGTTTGTCCAAGAAAGTGGCAAGGTTAGCTCTCACTAAGGATTATATACTAGTGAGCTAAGGAGGTGCACCCTAATGGGTTTCGGTGTGATTAAACGGCCCAACCGGCCCAATGGTTACTGTTCACTCGAGACCGCATGGTCTCGAGTCGGGTCCTTGTTGTCTCGGTTCATATACATACACGCATACATACAATTACAACACATAAACGTAACACGTAATCACATAGGATGTTCACATATATCACTAGAATAACAAGTTAATTAGCCACATAGTGTTCAAGCATGTTACATAGAGATACACGAAAGGTTCTAAGTTTCGAGTTGTCACATCATCCCCAAGTTGAAAGAAATTTCGTCCCGAAATTTGGTAAGCACTCACTGAGGAAGCTAGTTAAGTTGTATGGTTTTCCCGGTTTTCCTGGGGTGTCACATCCTCCCCCCGTTGATCTGGAATTTCGTCCCGAAATTCCGTAGCTTCAGCCTCAGTAGTGGTCGTACTGTTTGCGAACAGTTGGGGATACTTTTGTTTCATCCGATCTTCGCGCTCCCAGGTGAACTCTGGGCCGCGACGTGAGTTCCAACGAACTCGTACGAGAGGTATTCTAGTGCTCTTGAGGACCTTAACATCCTGGTCCGTGATTTCAACTGGTTCCTCGACGAATCGTAACTGCTCGTCGATAGTGAGTTCCTTCAGAGGAACTACGTGGGTCTCATCTGACAGACACTTCTTCAGATTCGACACGTGAAAAACGTTGTGAACTGCACCGAGTTCTGCTGGTAAGTTTAGTCTGTAGGCCACCTTGCCTATTTTCTCAATGATTTCGAAAGGTCCAACGTATCGTGGGTTAAGTTTGCCTCGTTTACCAAAACGAACCACACCCTTCCAGGGTGAAACTTTGAGTAATACCCGCTCCCCAACCTAGAGCTCAAGTGGTTTCCTGCCCTTATCGGCGTAGGCTTTCTGACGGTCACGAGCGGCCGCCATGCGTTGTCGTATTTGAGCAATCCGCTCAGTAGTGTCCACCACATGTTCTGGACCAGTGATTTGACTATCCCCCACCTCTGCCCAACAAAGAGGTGACCGGCATTTACGTCCGTACAATGCCTCAAACGGAGCAGCTTTGATGCTGGTGTGGTAGCTGTTATTGTACGAGAATTCCACAAGTGGCAGGTGCTTTTCCCAGCTATTGCCAAAGTCGATTACACATGCACGAAGCATGTCTTCTAGGGTCTGAATAGTGCGCTCGGACTGCCCGTCCGTCTGTGGGTGATACGCTGTGCTCATATCTAAACGTGAGCCAAAAGACTTGTGCATTGCTTGCCACAGCTCTGAAGTAAAACGTGCATCTCGATCAGAGATGATAGAGGTGGGCACCCCGTGCCTCGAAACAACTTCCTTGAGGTATATCTCCGCTAGAGTGGAGAATTTATCCGTTTCGCCAAGAAGTGTGCGGATTTTGTGAGTCGATCCACGATCACCCAAACAGTATTGTTTCCGCGCTGAGATCTAGGTAGGCCAGTAACGAAATACATGGAAATTTGCTCCCATTTCCATTGTGGTATCTCTGGTTGTTGAAGTAGGCCTGAGGGTTTCTGGTATTCTGTCTTGACTCGCGCACAAGTCAAACACTTGCTGACGTAAGTTGCTATGTGGGCCTTCATGCTAGGCCACCAATACGTAGTTTTGATATCGTGGTACATCTTGTCCGAACCAGGGTGTACCGAGTAGCGAGATTTGTGTGCTTCGTCCATCACAAGTTCTCGTAGGTTGCCATAGAGTGGGACCCAAATGCGTCCTGTTACGTAGTAAGCACCGTCTTCCTTCTGTTCTAAGCGTTGTCTTGACCCGCGTAGGGCTTCAGCCCTGACGTTTTCTGGTTTCAGTGCTTCTATCTGAGCAGCTCGTATTTGAGAAGGGAGACTAGAATGTATAGTGAGTTGTAAAGCTCTCACGCGCTTAGGCGCAGTGTCCTTTCGACTGAGGGCGTCAGCCACAACATTAGCCTTGCCCGGGTGATACCTGATGGAGCACTCGTAGTCATTCAGTAGCTCGACCCATCGTCGTTGCCGCATATTCAGTTCCTTCTGCTTGAATATGTGCTCTAGGCTCCTGTGGTCGGTGTAGATGGCGCACTTGGTACCGTACAGGTAATGTCGCCACAACTTAAGTGCGAAGATTACAGCTCCCAGCTCCAAATCGTGTGTAGTGTAGTTCTTCTCGTGAACTTTGAGTTGTCGTGAGGCGTAGGCTATGACTTTATCTCGTTGCATCAACACACAACCAAGACCTTGAATTGTTGCATCACAGTAAACCACAAAATCGTCTGTGCCCTCTGGCAGTGAAAGGATAGGTGCACTACAAAGTCTATCCTTGAGATGTTGAAAAGCTAACTCTTGTGCATTTCCCCAATGATAAACAACGCCTTTCTGCGTTAGCGAGGTGAGAGGCTGTGCGATCTTAGAGAAATCCTTAATGAATCTCCTGTAGTTACCTGCCAATCCCAAGAATTGGCGAATTTCCTTTGGTGTACGAGGTGCAGGCCAGTTCTTAATAGAGTCTACCTTGGATGGATCAACGTGAATCCCATCCTTGTTTACCACGTGGCCTAGGAAATGGAACTCACGAAGCCAGAAGTCGCATTTCGAGAACTTCGCGTAAAGCTGTTCTGTTCGAAGAAGTTCCAGAATAAGTCGTAGATGCTGCTCGTGCTCCTCCTGACTCTTAGAATAGATCAGGATGTCATCGATGAAGACTATAACGAACTTGTCCAGATAAGGCTTGCACACTCGGTTCATCAAGTCCATAAAAACTGCGGGTGCGTTTGTCAGCCCAAACGGCATGACCAAAAACTCATAGTGTCCATAACGAGTTCTAAAGGCTGTCTTAGAGACATCCTCTTCTCGAACTCTCAGCTGGTGATATCCCGATCTCAGATCGATCTTTGAATAGTAGCTCGACCCCTGCAACTGGTCGAACAAGTCGTCAATACGTGGTAGAGGATAACGGTTCTTCACAGTTACCTTGTTGAGTTCACGATAGTCGATACACATTCTGAAGGTACCGTCCTTCTTCTTCACAAATAGTACTGGAGCTCCCCAGGGCGATGAGCTAGGACGAATAAAACCCTTATCCAAGAGTTCTTGTAGTTGCGTAGAGAGTTCTTCCAACTCTGATGGAGCTAAACGATAAGGTGCACGAGCTATAGGCGCAGCTCCAGGAGCTAGTTCAATCTGAAACTCGACTTGGCGATGGGGTGGAAGACCAGGTAATTCCTCAGGGAATACCTCAGGATAGTCACGTACAACTGGAAAATCTTCTAGCTTCTTTTCTTTCTCCGTGGTGTCAGTGACTAGAGCCAAAACCGCAGTATGGCCCTTTCGCAAGCACTTCTGGGCCTTAAGGAGAGAGATGATGTTCTCAACAGCACTTCTCTTGTCGCCACGAATCATGAGAGGTTCACTACCGGAACCAGGAATACGAACGATCTTCTCGTTGCAAAGAATTTCTGCTCGGTGTTGGGATAACCAATCCATCCCAATGACTACGTCGAAACTACCCAAGACAATAGGAATAAGGTCAATAGAGAAGGTCTGGTTAGCGAGGATAAGTTTGCAACCTTTGACTACGTGTGAGGCCTCCAAACTCTTACCATTAGCTAGCTCTACAGTGTGCTTGTTGCTCAGGGGTGTTGGGACACGCTTAAGCATTTGACTAACTTCTAGTGACACATAGCTAGTATCGGCACCCGAATCAAATAAAGCTGTAATATAAAAGTCGTCGAGAAGGAACTTACCCGTCACCACGTTGGGGTCATTCCTTGCTTCACCTTGACCAATCACGAACACTCGCCCCCTGGCACCATTGTTGTTGTTGTGGTTCCCATTGTTACCATTCCCCTGATTGTTGTTGTTGTTTTGGTTCTGGTTCAGTTGGGGACAATCTTTCTTGAAGTGGCCTTCAGCTCCACACTGAAAGCACCCTTTGTTGTTACCCGTTGCTGCCGCTGATTCTGTTGAGCTTGCTGACGATTCTGATTGGCGGGGTATAAGCTCCTGTAATCCTTTGCAACATGACCAGGCTTGTTGCACCGATGACAGTTGCCCCTGGCGCATGGCCCACTGTGGTGTAGGTTGCAGCGATTGCATTTGGGGTGATTCCCCTTGTACCCACCATGACTTTGGCCACCAGACGACTGCTGACTGGGGCTCTTGTGGTCGTCAGTCTTTCTCTGCTGAGACTGAGATTGCACAGAAGTTGAACCCTTGCTTGAAGTTCCATCCGATTTCCGTTTGTTATCACTAGAGGTACCCGAAGTAGTTGCAGCACCTATGTGCTTTGGTAACTTGTTCTGCTCCACCACCTGATCAGTAAGACGGTGAGCCAACTGGACAACCTGCTAGATAGTGGCCAGGTTTGCTGAAGTCACATGACTTTGGATTTCTGGCGCCAAGCCCTTGAGATAGAGTTCAATTCGCTTATATGGAGGGTCCACCATAGTAGGACACAATAAGGCAAGCTCATGCGATCTCTTAGTATACACCTCAATCTCTGACCCCGTCATCTTGAGGTTGTAGAACTCGTCTTCCAACTTATGGATGTCATCGCGACTGCAGTATTCCTCCTTGATCATTTCCTTGAAAGTTTCCCATGGGGTGGCGTTGGCAGCAACCAACCCCAGCATTTGAACTTGAGCGTTCCACCACGTGAGGGCTAAACCCTCGAGAGTACCGGTAGCATACTTCACCCTGCGCGCTTCAGGGCATTCACACATTTCGAACACAGATTCTAGTTTCTCAAACCAGTGGAGGAGACCTACTGCTCCTTCAGTTCCGCTAAAAGTAGTCGGTCGGCAGTCCATAAAGGTCTTAAAGGTGCACACCGGTGTCTGAGCATGTTGACCTAAGGTAGGTGAAATAAAGACAGAGTTTAACACAAAGGTTGGTTCACGAGAGTAGGATCCTAAGGATCCTAGGATAAGTTCGGACTGCAGGATATACCTCCTGCGTATGCAGCTGCAAGTGTTGCGGCAACTCGTTCGTTGATCAGAGCCGTCAACTGGGCTTGTGTCATGTTAACGCGTCCACTCATGATCTTCATATCAAGAGTAACACGAGTGAGAGAGGTTCGCGAAAGTACGATGGCATGATAGAATAAGCACGCACGTGTTCAAGCAACAGTAGTTATACTAACCAAGCATACCATGAGCAACGTACTATGTAACTAACAAGTAGGCAATATACCCAGATCATATCACCTAGAACGTCGAGCATTGCATGTGGAGTGAAGCGTCGTTGTGGACCGTTGAGCACTATACCGGTTATAGTCTGGTTTTAACAAAAACGTTTCTCCTTTATTAAAACCTAGTTCACTATAACCAATGGCTCTGATACCAATCTGTCACACCCCCAAAATCCACCTGCGGAGTACTACCGCTTGGAGGCGTGACTGACCAGGATCCAGCCACCAATCATACTGAACAAGCATATAAATAGTTATAAAAGTCTAACCAATACGATTGGTGTTCAAACAAACAAAGTTTAAGTTGTAAGCGGAAGCATAAGTCTTAGAGTTAAAACATAAGTTCAATCGTTTTCAAGTTTAACATGGCACGCAGCAATCCATGTCCCACAACGACTCTCCTCCATGCAAGCTCCAGCTGAGTACCTATGGTCCTGCAAAGCATGTAGTAACGAGTCAACAACTAGTTGAGTGAGTTCACGGTTGGGTGTTTGTTTTAAGTTGTTTCGAAAACAGTTTCCTTTATCTGGCATCCTGCCGTGGGGGTTACCCCATAGTTAAAAACGTGACTTGTTTATTCCCGGTTACTCTGGCATTCCAGCCGTGGGGGCTACCCCGTGTTAGTTATCTGGCATTTCGGCCGTGGGGGCTACCCCATGTATACACTAGACCCGTTACCATATCGACTGCTGACTGTAGTCATGTTTATGTGCCCTGAAACTGTCAATGTCTATCATCATTGACGTGCCCCAGATCCATTAGTTCACGCCCGTCCTCTGCGGCACGGTGTGAGGTTTGTCAGACCTAAATAGCGCTATCTAACTAATGACCCGCTCGCCATTGGCCCAGCGATTAAGTCGATATAAAAGGAGGGACTTCGTGATAGAGTTTTGGTCTAGTACGAGTTGTCTGTCCGTGAGGACGAGGAATCACATTCCTGAACCATTGTTGTCCTACCCAAGGAGGACGAGGAATCCACGTTCCTTAACCCCATTCCCAACCCAGGGAATCCCATGCTTTGTAGAGGGTGTGAACTCACCTTGGTTTGCTCGGCAGATACACAGAAAGTCAATCAAGTTGCAAGTGGTCAACTATGTCCTAACATAGATAGCATTTATATCAGTTTCAAACCAAGCAGTGCACGTATGTTCTACACGTATTGTACACAGGTAGTGGTTATGGCATACAAGTCTAACTTAGCAGTTCATCAATGGTTTACAGTTAACAATTATGTACAACCCAAAGTCTAAGTGTAAGGCCCAACAGTTGGGCTCGTAATAACAGGCCGGTCCGAAACAGTGCACGTATACACAATTAATCATACACAGAAGTCCATGCATTCGGCCCACTAAGTTAGGCCCAAAACCATGTAAGTGTAGTTCGTGGTCTCGAGTCGAGACTAGAGGTCTCGAGTCGTAATTGGACTCGCAACCAAGGTCTCGGGTCATGTTGTTTTGTATGTTGATCAAGTGTGGTCTCGAGTCGAGACTAGGAGTTCTCGACTCGCAACGGGGGTCGCAATCATGCGGTCTCGGCTTGTCATGCTATGGTCTCGAGTCGAAACCAGGGGTCTCGACTCCCCAGCAGTTGCTGATTCTGCACAGTTGTACTATCCAATAGAATTTCAATTCCATGCACCCTAATGTGTACTATCCACTTAAACATGTTTTCTTGTATAAAATCTTACTAATTCGGATCAAACATGGCAGAATTCAAATATTCATAACACATTCAACAAGTTCTTCACATATTCATAGCATCTTCAAGTTGTTCTTCATATATATATTCAAGTCATATTCATGTTAGTTACTTGTTCATCATATTTCCGGATTTTTGCATAAGTCACAAACATAATCATGAACAACAAATCAACACACTTGAACATATCCATCTAATGGTTTCAAGTCATCACATAACATCTCAAAATTAACTCTACACTAATCCGATTAACATGGTGCTACACATATGCAAGCCGGTTTTCATGAACATCAATAATCAATGGTTTGAATCATATTTAGCCACAAGATATCATGAGCTCATTATCAACATATCCGAAATTAAAACATGTTAGCCGATTATCAACATCACACACATAAAACATCATCAAGCATACAACTACACTAGTTAAATCATATCATCCATATTATCATTTAACAACAACAAACATCATAGAGACACTAACCGGTTGATGAGTTTCAAGGGTGAGTATGAAGCTTCTAAACGGGTGTGTGTGTGAGTCGATCCGAGAGCTCCTAGTGGTCACCGATTTGATCCGAGAAGAAGGAGAAGAATGTTGTGGCTTAGGGTTTTAGTGAGGGAGAATGGAGAGTGTGTGTGTAGAGGAGTATGTGTGTTGTTTGTCCAAGAAAGTGGCAAGGTTAGCTCTCACTAAGGATTATATACTAGTGAGCTAAGGAGGTGCACCCTAATGGGTTTCGGTGTGATTAAACGGCCCAACCGGCCCAATGGTTACTGTTCACTCGAGACCGCATGGTCTCGAGTCGGGTCCTTGTTGTCTCGGTTCATATACATACACGCATACATACAATTACAACACATAAACGTAACACGTAATCACATAGGATGTTCACATATATCACTAGAATAACAAGTTAATTAGCCACATAGTGTTCAAGCATGTTACATAGAGATACACGAAAGGTTCTAAGTTTCGAGTTGTCACAGTTTCGTTTGGCCGTCCACCAGTCTAGAGCGCGGGACTGGAAGACGTCGGTAGCGTTTAGGGTACGGAGATTTTCAGGACATCCGCTCTGGCGGAGAGTGACTTCAATGGAATCGAACCATTGGAACATAGCTGTTGGGCCATCTTCTCCAGTGAATTCCTTCGCACCGCATGCCTTGAATTGCTTGAAGCTAAAAGCGGTCTTGGTAGCAACTTTAGGGGCTTCGGTTCTAGACTCCTCAGACGACTTGCTAACGTTATCGTAAATTTCACTCACGATCTTGGGCACAACCTTGGCCACTTGTTTAGCGAGGATGGCAGCAAGGCGTTTGTCCCATTGTTCTTGGCGAATGAGTCATGGGTGTCGGTGTCCAGATGACGACATTGTCTGCAACAGACATCGTTATAGGTCTCAGACATAGTTTAATCGAATCTCACATCACACGTCTAATACTGCTAAAGCTCAAGGACACGTATAATCACACAATCACATAGGTACGAAATCACAGATTCACATAAGCACATAAATATGTAGACACGTAGGGCACAGAAGCACAGAAGTACATGTAAGCACATAGTCCTCCTAACAGCACACATAAGCAGTCAGAATACAGAAACCTATTATTCAAAGTTCGCAAGCGTTCGAGTACAGTGATTGCGTTTAGCATAGCAATTAGTATTGTATAAGCGTATAGTATAGCGAGCATCCTAGCGTACGACGTTTCTTTATGGTAGTAGCGACTTGTTAACGTTTTGAGATAGATAAGCAATGCGTGTCGTGTGTGTCGATCGAAGCGAAAGCAAAAATCGAGTAAGTCTCAAAATTTAAACACATAAACAGATAAACACATAAACAGCAAAAATCAGAGTCAGCAGTTGCAGGCTCAGAATCGAAACACATAAAAATCGAGAAATAGATTGTCTGCGGCTATTAGACATTGACTATCCAAGGCGATTCGACTATTCTCAAGGACTTATTGTACACATTTTGACTTTCAGGATTGGCCTCTGCCTCGATTCTTGGGCATCCAGCACCCATCCCTCTAGTCATTTAGTGACTTCCAGTCGTTGGAGTCCGTCGAGACTTTGGTGAGAGTTTTGTAAAATCATGAACAAGTCGTCAAGGTTAGGGTTTCACCCCTGACTTAACAACTTCTTTCCTGTTTTAACAAAATGGCGATGAAAATTCGCGCTAAAGTATGGATTTCACTCCTGGTTCAACGCGAATTCTCGCGTTTTATAGATAAATACAGATCAAACAAGCAATTTAATCGAGAGTTTGCGGTTTTCACACCTAATCTCGACTTAATCGCTTATTTAAAATTGAAAATTCGAGTGTAGTGATTGTGTAGCGTAAGCGAGAATATCGAGAAATAGTAACTAAGCTCATACATAATCCCTACTTGAGATGCATGAGTCGGTCTATTGGTCCCTAACTATAGACTAGGTCTCTAAGACATCGACCCGGACTAGGTCGAGTCTTGTCTAATTCCCTATAGTTATGGCTCTAATACCAATCTGTCACACCCCAACCGATGGCGGAAACATCAAGGCGTGGCACTCAGCGAAACAGACTGTCCAGAAGTTTCCATAACAATTATCATTACCAATCAATTTAAAATAACATGTCCCATACCATGTCTCAAAAGGGAAACAAATTATTACAGACAAAATCTAGGCAATTAGTTCTGTTCCGACAACTCAGATTCAAATTGTACAGACAACTACTTGTTGGCCTCTAGGACCTTATTCTAGCCTCGCTTTCCTAGCAGATAAGCATCCTAAACACCTGTCACATACGTCAAAATAAAGTCAATACACATAGTGTAAAGGCGAGTATACAAGTTTGATAATAGCATATAGAGTTCGAAATAGTTTACGCATAACTAGCACGTACAAAGAGGAAAACGAAGCATGTTAGTTATCGACATGAATCTATCGATACCAATGACTGCGGGTTGACTGCCCAAGGCAGTTCGTAATACATGATCACCACTGTAATCCATGCAAATAATTGTCCTTAACGACCCCCGTGTGAACGGGTGCTGAGTCCAAACTATAGTACTATCGTCGTTAAGGCAGGTAGACAGCATTCCATGTGTAAACATAACAAACAAGCATTCATTAAGTCACGTATAAAACAGAAAATAGAGTGAATCATTCATATTACATGTGGTAACGGTTAGCATTTAAAGTATTGCGTAGTGTGTTCGATTGTAATTTTGTATAAGTAACGTATGTAACACCAAAATGTGCATAAGCAAAAAGGGATCGAGTATACTCACAGCGGTTGATGGATTGAAGGGAGCGCTTGAGAGTGAGGTTAGCCTGAATAGTTCGATAGCATAACGATAAGTAACGCATAAAACGAGAGCAAGTGTTGATGGGTCGGTCAGCTGGTTGATCGGATGGTGTCCGATCGGTCGGCTGGCCGTGCGTGTGACAATCCTTCGGACGGCCATTCGAGTGGATTGTTTCCTCCTTTGAGAAGGATGTGTCTGTGTATGATGGTTTGACTTTTGAAGTTTTCGTTGTAGCATTTGAAAACATTGAAGTATCTTTACCTTTCAGGTCGGTCGATCGGACGGTTGTTCGATCGGCGGCAACCCGTTCAGCTGGTACTTCAGCGAGAACAAGTTCTCAGCAGGATGTCACTCGATCGGACAGCAGTTCGATCGGGTGGCATTCCTAGTGCATTGAACATGTTGAAAAATCGATTAAGTGTTAAAGCCCAAGTATCTCATGATCCGAAGGGTAATCTGATCGGATGGTAGTCCGATCGGTTAGCAATTCGTTCAATACTCAAACCTCAGAGGTTAGCAAAAGTGGTTAGGCGTGGGACCCATAGTGTAGACTGTTCGGCTGACCGGCCGTTCGGGTGGCTGTCCGTTCGGACGGCACCTTGTCCTGGTCGTCCTGTTCGTCTCACACTTGGTTGTTTTGGTTGTTTGTCGTTTTATCGAGGCATTTTGATAACGTGTTAATCAACAGAAACCTCGTCAATACTTGGTATCCCTGATCGGACAGGAATCACCAAAATCTGGTTAGTTAACTGTTCAAGACGGTGTTCCAAGTTTAACCCGTAATCGGTAACCCCCGTCGATAGGATCCGGATCTTGAACCAACACAACCACAAAAATGAGTAGGAAGTCGGTACAAGCTCCGATTCTATCGGTTTTGAGTGCATTGAGTGTAAAAGAGTTGAAAGAAGGTTGGAAAACATTTTCTCAATCCTTTTTCACCGTATTCGTTTTGCTTTGGCGATTCGATTGCGATTGAGTTCGATTGCGATTCGATTGATTATCACACATAACATAAATAAACATGCACAAGTAACACATAAGGCACACACACACGTATAACAATAACCAAAATTCGAAATTCAAGTTACGAGCGCGATGTTGATTAGCTTAGTTCGATTAGCGTTTAAATAACTTTATCGCATTGTTACTTCCTATTGTTCACAGTCGGAAAGCGATTCGTAGCGATAATATTCGTCGATTACTGGGATTTTGATTAATTACTCCACATAATACAACTAACGTAAACATAAAATAGGCTAACTATAAGTCAAAGAAGTCAAAACAGAAATTGAGTAAGGAGAGACAGATTGCAATTAGCAATCTTTTCTTCCTTTGACTTCAATCTTGACTTTGACTTTGACTTCGTAACACTGGGGTGTTACATGTGAAATACTTGAGAATCACCTGCAAACAATCAACACAAGATCAGATAACTTTGAAAAGCAAACAACTTTGAACCTAGATCCGCGCAAGGAAACAATGTTGATTCGTGCGAATGAGGGGTTATTGATCCGTGCGAATGGAGGAATATGTTGATCTGTGCGTATGGACTCTGATTCTGGATCCGCGCGAACCAGTAACAAACTAGATCAATGTAAATGAAACCCTAGATCTAACCCTAGGTCCGTGCGAATCAACTAATACCAGATCCGTGCGAACAGACTAAGTATAGATCCGTGCGAAGTCACCAGCGAAGATACTTGTTAAGTTTTTCATGATTTTTCACAACAATTTCAATGTTTTAGCTTGAATTTAGATCTGAAAATTTCAAGGGTTGTTTAGAACAAGATTTCGCACAACATGTTTGAAAATCAGCCAATTTTAACCGTGGATTCAACGTCAATTTGTGTTTTAAACTTGAAAAAGAAGTGTAGAAGAAGAATGAGTAGATAATGATGAAATTCAGCTCTGATTTTGCTTGAATCTTCTTGTTTCTTGTATCTTCAGTCCTTGCAATCAATCTCCTGCTCTGATACCACTTGTAGGAACGTGTTTGGACCGATTCCGATGCACTTGAATGTACAATTGATTGCTAAGATCTCATATCTTGTGCGGAATCCAAGTAAGAGAGTGGATTAAACAAGAACAAGTAATTATAATATGATTTTTATTGATTGATTAACAATACAAAACCATGAAATCACTTAAACAGAGTAACAGCTCTCAAGTCCACCAAGTTGTCTAACTGAACAAGACAACAAGACCTATTTATAGTGAAGTCCATCCGCGCATAGGTAATCATGGATCTGCGAACATCCGTGCGAACCAGCAAATGCGGATCTACTTGATGCCTATGCACGAATCAACTAAATGCGGACCAACCAAAACCCTAAACGTGCACCTAGGTTCGTGCGGATGGACTTCTTCATCCTTGCGGACCTACTTTACATATGAACATATGAACTTTAATCTTCATGTCTTGTCTTATTCTTTCTTGTTAGCTACGGATTGACGAAACCGATACACATATGCATTCACAGTTTTTATTCAAGAAAGGACTTAGAGAGGGAAGTTGACATAGCAAAAGATGATTGGGTGGGTGCAAAGTTTACCTCTCCACAAGAGGTGACCAACCTTATATTTCATATTAAGAATCCACTTTTAAATAATTCAATGCAATTTAAACAAAAATAGAAAAATAACAAAACGAAAAGAGGCAAACAGAGATAATAAAAAAGGGTACAGAGGTAAGGAAGGATTATTACATAAGTGTGAGGTTCATTGGAGAACACTAAAAAAGTGAGGAACAGCGGGGAACCGACTCAAACGAACTCCGATTGGACTCATTCCAGCGGCGTTGGAACCGGCTCGTCGAACCCTAACTAGGATATTTTAACCCTAAACCCTAAATCATAACCCTTAAACCCTAAATATATTAGGGTTTGGCTTTTAAGGTTTAGCTTTAGGGTTTAGCTTTAGGGTTTAGCTTTAGGGTTTAGCTTTAGGGTTTAGCTTTAGGGTTTAGGGTTTAGCTTTAGGGTTTAGGGTTTAGCTTTTGGCTTTAGGGTTTAGCTTTTGGCTTTAGGGTTTAGCTTTAGGTTTAGCCTTTGGGGTTTAGCTTTTAGGGTTTTTAGTTTAGATTTTACGGTTTAGCTTAGATTTTAGGCTTATGTTTTAGCTTTAGGGTTTAGAGTTTAGGAGTTAGGATTTAGGGTTTAGGGTTAAGAGATCTTAGTCAGGGTTCGACGAGCCGGTTCCAACACCGCTGGAATGAGTCCATCGGAGTTCGTTTGAGTCGGTTTCCCGCTGTTCTCCACTTTTTAGTGTTCCCCAATGAACCTTCCCCTATTACATAATTTATAAATTCTAAATAAAACCCACAAATAATCCATGTGTATTTATAAAAAGAACTACATATTTTTGATGTTGAAGTTTCACTGTATGCAAATTAGAAAGAGTCGACCCATACTTTTTGAATAGTCTCAGCCCAAGCTACACCAAACCGATGTCACCAAATTTGACTAAGGGTGAAGAGGCCCTAGCGGGGAGTGCCTTCGGTGATTGAGTTTACCAAAGGGGAACACCGCCGCCATCAACATTAGGTGAGTGTTTGATTGGGATTTCGGTGAGTAGTCACTGAGGAAGGATGAGGAGAGAGGGAGGGAGTTTGCATGTGGGGGTTATTCATTCCCACCAATCACACATTTCTTTTTCTTTACCACTCACCCAGAGGGAGCACCCCTCTCACCCAAAGGAGGTTCCATAAAAAATTGCGGTTACGATAACACAGATACCACTATTGTTTCACTCAAACCTAGAAGTATGAGCAATACTTCCATTACCTGGCTTCGTTCAATCACAGCCACTACCGTCAACATTGTCAAAATAGGGATGCCGACTCCCTCATCACCATCGATCCTCTCTCTCTCTCTTATGTTTCTGTGAATTAAAGAGAGTGATGCACAGATATAGGAGGTGTTTTGGATTTAGGAAGAAACCATACCCAATGACAAAATCAAGGGTGCATGTGTGTGGTTTAAGAAGATGGAGGGTATTTTAGAAATCTCACAAAGAAACCAACGGAAAAGTTAACAGCCATTAGCGCTAGGGATGGTTTTTGTTAGAAATACAAACCACATATTGTTAATCTTGGACTGATCATGTTAACCATAAAAACGAAAATTACATTTTACTCTCATTATTTAAAGGGATTTTACATATTTCCCCTTCCTAAGTGCCCTTATTACATATTTATCCAACCCATAAAATCAATTACATATTTCCCCTTCCTAAACCATATATATTACATATTTCCACTTCCTAAAACATATATATTACATATTTCCCCATTTCATTACTATTATTGAATTACTAATATAAAACATACACAACCGCATCCTAATTAGCAGGCGTGTAAACAAATAAACAAAACTGAAAATCTATTATAATCTACAACAGTTGAATTCTCGTGCACATAGTATAACACCCAACTTTTGTGAAACTCAAATCATCTTTTCTTTCAAATCCAAGCTATATTAAAACAACATTCAATCAATTATCTAAATCCCAATAAACCAATCAGCTTAGCATTCCAACAGCAATGTATGTCATCATCAAAACATGACCCTAGATGACAAATTAACAGAGAAAAAAATACTTTAATCGAGTATTAATTCTTCAATTCACAAGCCATCAACGTCTAATAAGCAACACGAACAATCTTCTTCAATTTACACGCCATAACATTCCTGTTACCACCTAAAAGATTAAGGCCAACAAATAATAACAACATAACTCTGCTATATGTCTTACAAAAAAAAAAGAGAAAGAAACTGAAACAACTTTGCCATCAATTTGGGCCTGCAACATTGCCGCATTAGCATGACAAATTATCCGTATGTATATCGAGCTTTTTCATCATCATCTTGCAACCTGAACTCAACATATCCAGATCCTTTTTTTTGTGGTACTGTAGAAACTGACCACCGGAAATAAGTGTATGCAAATTCATTATGCGTTGGTTGTTGCAGCGTCGTGGGAAGGGAAGCACATATCTTGAATCTTTTAGAAATAGGGCAAGGGTAACTAGGTAATTTTAAAAGAAAAGGGGAAATATGTAATTGATTTTGTGAGTTGGGTAAATATGTAATAAGGACAACTAGTAGTAAGACCCGTTTGAACACACCCGTTTGAACACACGGGTAGGTTTAGTAATGATCGAAATCAAACACTAAAAAACAAATTATAATATATCATTTAAATTGTTTGCGTTTAGTTACATATCTTTAAAAAACAATGTTAAAGACAGTATATGTTAGCACATAAAAATTTCATTACTATCTTACGAAAAAATTATTAGTTCAGGTTTGGATATAGAAATAAGCTAAGTAATTGATAATATGTTGTCTAAATTAATAGGAAATTAATAGTAATTGATAATATGACTGGTTTTCTTTAATTTGGTTATCTAGTAATCAATAGGAAATTAATCAAATATTATAATAAATCATGTGATCCAACATTCACTCGACCCTTGTTTCGCACTTTCACCTCGGAGTATCAAAGCTAGATTAACAATTAACAATTAACAAATAACAAACAACACAAAATCTTGAAAACAAAAGAATGAATCGGTGTAACTTCTTTATCGCTATCCGACGGTGTGTTGTTTGCAACCCTTTGGACCAAAGTGCTGTGAACCGCGCCTAACAATCTTTCTACACAAGTAACAGAGTGTCTTTTGTAATGTAAGTGATTCCCATTTTTCAAATTCTTCGTTGCCAAGTAATCGCTTCAAAAGACCGGGTCGAATCATGCCCCCGCATTTTGGAATGAGGCAAGAAAGCTTATTCACAGTACTATCTTGTATATGAACATCTGTGTAGGTTTTCATTCATTTCTCACAGAAGAAATGATGACATATATAAGCAAAAACAATACACATAGTGTAGTAGCACCCGATAGTTTCGGAAACATGATTTCTGAAACTAACATATACTGTCACCTTTGTGTATTTTCTCACAGACAAAAGCTAACAGCTTAAAAAGTTCCACTTTCCCAGCATCAAATGTTTCCTGAATTAAATAACAACCCTTAAGTTGAAGAATAGATACATTAAACATTCAAATAAAGACACACTACACAAACTTACAATGATAATTCTAAACATCACTCTTTATTTTAAATGAGGTTAATCTAGCCATTCCTACACCAGCAGTCTCTTGATCAACACCATGTATCAAGTCATGTCAAAAACAAACTTATAATGATATTTCTAAAAAAAAATTCTTAATGAACCAATAAACGGTATTCTTATTCTAATTACTTAAATAGACTATCCAGAATTTTTCCAAAAATAAAAACTCAACCCATGCCCAAATATATGTGTGTTCCGTTACTTGACCCCCCCCCCCATTTTGCCATCTTTAGAACTACGTCATGAGATACATAAAGTGTACCCGCAATTGATTAAGAACCAAACTCGTTATTAAAGAAGGGAGAAGCAACCCTTTTGCATAGTGCCACTATGACTCGGATCGTATACCAACATTTCACACAGTTTTTAGACCACACATCCATAGCATTACTTCTGTTTGTGAAATGTTCATTTTAAGCATCATTTTTCAAGGGCAGATTTTGGAATGCAACCTAACTTTATTTCCTTTTTCCCAAATAAGTGTATAATTTTGCGTCCTTTTTCTTCTTCCCGTGCAATTTTAATGACTTACTATGGTGTATAACTAAAGATTCGACAATATTATCAGCTTCGTCCTCTGCTGAATTATCACTACCTCCATATTCTATCTTAATTTTAAACTTCTTAGTATGTAATTAAAAAAAATACATCAATGAGTAAATAATCTTACTTTGTATGGAGGCGAAAAGCTTCCCTGATTGAGGCTTGTCCCTCGTGTTCATCTGCATGAAAACAAATCAATGAACAAACATTACTCCGGATCATAAGCACTTATTACAATCCTTCTATTAAATGATGAAATAAATTACATTCCTTCATATTTTAGTGTTATCTAAGCACCTCTAGATAAGAATCATTCAACCCATTAGACAAAAACATAACCTAATCGACCCATATGTATAACATATATCCTTCACGTAAACACAAATGGTAAAAAAAAATTGTTTCAAGAATTTTCAACATTGAATTTCTAAGTCCAAAGTACTTTTTTTATTTTAAATCAATATTAATTTATTTAGGCAATGGGTTAATATTTAGCTAATAGGATCCGATTCAATTATTTTTGAAACAGGTCTTGTTGAGTTTGAAATAAAAACACAACCGTTTGATTTTTAAGGTTTTGTTTAAGTATTATTTTTGAAACAGAGTTTATTCAGTTTTACCAAAATCTGTTGGACAAAATCTGTTTCGGTCAATCCAACCCAACCTGCTTTGACCAAAACCTCCTTGTTTGACGTTTTAACTTTTAAGCCAAATTTGCCTATTTGTTTCACGCCATCCCAACCCAACCCATTTTGACCAAAACCTGCCTATCTTTCCACACCTCGACCAATTCTAACAACCCAACTTCTTTAGTCTTTTGGTTAACTACTTACACTTTAATGAAGGTGTCTAAATGAACCTGATTTGGTAACGAATTATAGGACACCCAATTTATATCAATTCATGTATAGGATACTAGTCTAAGTACCCGTGTAATACACGGGTGGCTTAACACCAACTAAACACATACAAAATTCTAAACTTTTATGCGTTAAACTGTGATTTGGTAACCATAATATTTTGAGACTGTTGACCAAATCCCAATACTACATCTCCCTAATGTTTGTTACATATTAAGTTTTTGTTAACTAAATCTTCATGATGTTTTCATGCCTTTTGGCCAATCAAGCAAGAGCATGAATTCTGTAAGTTCTTTCATGTTTCATGACAATTTTTTAATCCATGAGTAATCAAATCAAGTCACGTATTAGCACGGTTAATCGGTTATTATATGTTTAATTGTTTAAAAATGTTAACTTTTGTGTGTGTTTTGATTGTTACCTCTTTCAGCAAAGAGGCATGCAGAGGCTTCAAGGATCAGGGAGAAATATCCCGATAGAGAATTCCGATATTGAATTCTTTTCAAATCTCATTTGTCAATCTGTGTTCATCACCAACACTTTTCCGCAATAACCCAGATCATACTTCCACCTGAGGTGCGTGTAAAGAAGATTTGAAGCTCTTGTGACTTAATTTGAAGTAAATCACTAAGCTAATAAGCTGTTTAAATAAGCAATTCGGGCATTCCCTTATGGTTCATGGTTCTTTGTTGCATATGTTAGTTTCTATGTATTGTTTAAAATTTAACACTATTAAAATCTATATAACCCTGTCATAAAATACAAACATTTGTTTTCTTCTGTTTAAATATAATATAATGTTTTATTATGTGATTATAGGGGATGGATTGGGAGAAGGATATAGTATGCTTGATCAAGCTGGCAACCGGAAGTTGCGTGTATCAGTTAGTCAAAGCAAGCTCGCTACCAAAGTAGCCAAAAAGTATGTTTTTTGGTTAAAAAATGTGTTTTTCTTAAGGAATTTTAATTTATCTATTTGATATGCTTGATTTGAAACCTTCAGGCTCAAGGATAAACAACATAGTAGTGGTGGTGCTACTTCTAGACTAACTTCAAATTATGCCTTCACACCTGTGCAAGTTGGTTATTTGAATTTGTAAAGTTGATTTAAAAATTGGCTTTTTTTGTGCCAGGCATTGATCATCTGATAGATCCACAGGCAGACGCTAATACACTTGGGAGTGGAACTCAGAGCACATACTTCTCGGAAACAAGAAAAGGAACATTTTCAAAGATCAAGAGAACCCGAGCCCCATTTCACTAAAGTGAGATAGACCCATGTCAATAATCTTTGACAACCCAACGTCGGCTATCGTCGCTTGAAAGTTCATATTTAGGACAATGTTCGTCGGCCGGCAAAATCTAAACATCAAAAAGCAACATGAAAATTGACTTCAATTCCATTAGGTACACTTTTTAGCTGTTGAAATTTTAATAATGTTTTCTACAAAATATGTTTACAAAGAGTTTTCTAATAGTGTTTTCAAGGAGGCGTAAAGCGAAACAACTTTGTTCTAAACATAGTTGTTAATGGCGAATAGCAGGCGGCTATTTTATAAATAGTTATATTGGACCTTGATCTTTCAAGAATCATTAACGAACTCATTAGCATTAGGGATCAATTAAGAACTAGGGTTTCATCTTCTCAAAATCGCTGCCTTAGTAATATATTCTGAATACCGTAATCTATTAATCTGGTTGCCATTGATTGCGGTTAACTGAGATTAATTTAGCTAGATTGATGACACTAGTTTAATCGATCAAGGGTTGAGGTTTTATTCTACGGTTTAAAGGATTTCGGGTTCTGTCTTCTTGTGTTTTCGGATCTTCATTCTGTGCGTAAGACTTTCTTTGTTGGCCGATTAGGGTTTTTGGTTGTTAGATTTACACTTGGCGGCTGTTAGGGTTTTTGGTTGTTAGAATTACACTTGTCGGCTGTTAGGGTTTATTGCATGCATGGAGGGGGAAAGTGGCGGGGTGAAACCTTTGGACCAACGTTCTCCTGGGAATGATGATAATACACCTCTGGTTCGTGGGATTGGCTTGCGAGTTACAAATATTGAGGGTAATCCTATGATGCCGAGACGTGGTATGTACTCTACAAGTAATGTTTCAGTGATTGATGGGTTGTTTGAGATTTCGAAACCTGTGGAATTGGATGGTATATGGGGATATGGAGGTGGGTATACGGCTGCTAAGGTGGATACCCATGCAAACCCTAGTTCGAGTAATGTGGTGAATGACATACCCATCTTTTCTTATGCGGACAAGGTTAAAACGCAGAATTCGCTGAAAAGAAAGGTAAATTTCCGGAAACTGGATGCTACGAAGACGGTTCAGGATGCTGATGTGCTTATTCCTCGTGAGGTAATTAAGAAGGTCCAAGAAAAATTCGAGAATGTTTTGTATGCATATTTTTTGGGCAATCGGCTTCCATTTCCTGTTGTGGAATACTATGCCAAAAATGTTTGGTCTAAACATGGGTTTGCCAAGATTATGATGAACTCTGAAGGGTTCTTCTTTTTTAAGTTTAATTCTAAGGAGGGGATGCTAAAAGTGCTTGAAGAAGGGCCATGGTTAATTAGAAAGGTTCCTCTTTTCTTGAATGTTTGGTCGCCTTCGGTCAACCTCAGGAAGGAGTGTATCAAATCGGTCCCGGTTTGGGTTAAATTCCATAATGTCCCTATTGCAGTTTATACGGATGATGGGCTGAGTTTGTTAGCGTCTAAGTTGGGTACTCCTAAAAGGTTGGATGGCTATACGGCGGATATGTGTGTGGAGAATTGGGGAAGAAGTAGTTTTGCCCGTGCCTTGATTGAGATTAATGCGGATAATGATTTAAAGGACTTTATTACAGTGGCCATCCCGAAGCTTGATGAGGATGGCTATATTACTGTAAAGGTGAAGGTTGAGTACGAATGGAAGCCTCAGCGTTGCTCGGTGTGCTGTGTCTTTGGTCATAATGACCAAACATGCCCTAAGAATATCGTAACTAAAGCTAAGCAAGTTGTCATAGATGACGAGGGTTTCATAACGGATAAGAGGAAAACGGCTAGAATAGGGGTTATGCAAAAGAAACAGAAGGCTAAATTTGTGTATAGGCCGAAAGTAGGCAACTCGGGTGCGAGCACGTCGGGTACGAAGAATGATAAGCCGGATTCTAGTGTGAATGGCAATGTGGCAACCAAAAACTCATTTGAAGCTTTATCTAAAGCAGATGGGGATGCGGATAACTCTCTTGCTAATGAGAAATCAACGGGGCCAAAGGCGGATGTAAGGAATAGACCGAATGTTAGTTATGAGGAAGAAGAGGTTGTTGAGGTGGTGCCTACGGAAATGTCTAGATTTATGAGTGATACTTCTCGTGGAAACAATGCTGAGGGGGCAAGCACTCCCGGGTTTACGGGTTTAAATGGATAGTTTAGCCGCATGGAATATTAGGGGCTTGAACCGGCCCCTTAAACAAGCTGAGGTTCGGGTTCTTATAGCTGAAAACAAGTTGAGTATTTGTGCTGTGTTAGAATCTCACATCCATGTGAATAAGTTATCCGATATTTGTAGCAAAGTCTTTAGGAATTGGAGTTGGACGTCTAAGGCGGGTTATGTTCCAGAGGTACCAGAATTATTCTTGGGTGGAATGCAGATGTGGTGGATATCATGGTTATCTCTCAATCGGACCAGGTGATGCATACCCAAGTTCACATTAAAGCTGATAATAGAGTTTTTTTCTGCTCATTTGTTTATGCAGAAAATAAGTACCATGACCGTCGATCACTATGGGAGGATTTATGCAATTTTAATGCCTTGGCTCGTGAGAAACCATGGATAGTCCTTGGAGATTTTAATGTGGCTCTTAATATGGAAGATTGTCTATCTGGCCCTTCTAACCATTCTATTGGCATGAGGGAGTTCTATGATTGTGTTAAGGAGACTGAATTACTTGACATTCCGAGCCATGGCATTCATTTTACGTGGAACCAAAAGCCTAGAGAGGGTATTGGAGTCATGAAGAAGTTAGACCGTGTTATGGGTAATCTTAAATTCCTGGAACTTTTTCCGAATGGTCATGCCCTTTTTAAACTGGCTCGTATATCGGATCATTCTCCTTGTATTTTGAAGATTTCATCGACGGCCCGTAGTAAACCTAAACCATTCAAATTCCCTAATTTTATTGTTACTAAAGCGGAGTTTAGGCAGGCTGTTTCGTGTGAATGGGCTAAGGATGTTCAAGGTCACTCTATGTTCGCTGTAGTGAAGAAAATGAGAAACTTGAAACCTATCTTTCGCAAAATCCTCTTTCGGCAAGGTAACCTGCATGAGAGGGTTGCGGATCTACGGCTAAAGCTAGACCATATTCAGCAATAAGTGGATGCTAATCCTTTGGATTTGATGCTTCGTGACGATCATGCCAAATGTCTTCGGGAATTTCAAACGGCGGCGTATGATGAGGAGTGCTTCCTTAAGCAGAAAGCCAAGGTTGAGTGGTTGTGTGCAGGGGATGCGAACACGGCTTTCTTTCATAAGTGTGTGCAAAGTAGGAATGCTAGAAATAAAATTTCGAGTATTATGGATGTGCAGGGGAACCGGTATGAGGGAGATCAAGTTCCAACAGCCTTTCTTAATCATTATACTAATTTTTTGGGTATGGAGGACCAGGTTGAGAACCTTGATATTGGGGATCTTTTTGTTAACACTCTGACCGATTTTTTAGCTAATCATATGGTGCGTTCGGTGACGCGGGATGAGGTCAAGAAAGCTATGTTCGGAATTGGTGAAAACAAAGCTCCAGGCCCGGATGGGTACACTTCTGCTTTCTTTAAGCATTCTTGGGATGTGGTGGGTGATCAAGTTACGAACGCTATTCTGGATTTTTTTGAGAATGGCCAAATGTTAAAGCAAATCAATCACACACACACTATTATAGCGTTAGTCCCTAAAAAGAAATCCCCTAATACGGTGCATGATTACAGGCCGATCTCCTGTTGTAATGTCCTCTTTAAATGCATAAGCAAGATTATTACTGATAGAATTAAAGGAAGTTTGGATGGTTTAGTCAGCATAAATCAGTCGGCTTTCGTTCCAGGTCGAAAAATTACTGATAATATTCTTCTGACGCAAGAGCTTATGCACAACTACCATATTGATAGAGGGCCGTCTAGATGTGCCTTGAAGATTGATATCCAAAAGGCTTATGATACTGTCAACTGGTCTTTTCTTGAAGCTGTCTTGTTGGGTTTTGGGTTTCATCGAAAAATGGTCATGTGGGTTATGAAATGTGTTTCTACAGTTTCATATTCTTTGAGCATTAATGAGGAGCTGGATGGGTATTTTAGTGGAAAGAGGGGTCTTAGACAGGGTGACCCTCTGTCTCCGTACTTATTCACACTAGTCATGGAAGTCCTCTCTCTTCTTCTTCAGCGTGCCACGACGGTTGACTCAGGTTTTAAATTTCATGCGCATTGTGCGAAACAAAAGATTATTAACGTGTCGTTTGCAGATGATCTGTTCATATTTGCCCATGCTGATTGTGTCTCGGTTAAGTTGATAAGGGACGCTCTTCAAAGGTTTACGAGGATATCGGGTTTGGTCCCAAGTGCTCCAAAAAGTACTATCTTTTTTTGCAATGTTCTTCCCCATACAAAGGATCAGATTTTGAGGTTAATGCCGTTCCAGGAGGGTTCCCTTCCTGTCCGCTATCTTGGAGTGCCTCTTATATCTTCAAGACTTGCGTATAGTGATTGTAAAATTCTGGTTGAATGGGTACAAAGGAGGATCGACAATTGGCTGTCTAAGTCGCAATCTTTTGCGGGGAGGCTACAGTTGATCAATTCGGTCATATCTGCTATGTATACTTACTGGGCTTCAGTTTTCATGCTCCCGGTCAAATTGTAAAGGAGCTTGAAAAGTGTATGCGTCGGTTTTTATGGAATGGGGGGGTTCAAGGTTCGGTCCGTTCTAAAGTGGCTTGGAAGGATATTTGCTTACCGAAGACGGAAGGTGGTTTGGCTATTCGGAGTGTTACGGATGTTAATAAAGCGTTGATATCTAGCCATGTATGGAGTATCATTAATAATCGGCGCTCTCTGTGGGTTTCATGGATTCATTCCTACAAGCTTAAAGGTACTAGTTTTTGGGAGGTTAAATGCTCAGCTAATCCGAGCTGGGGTTGGAGAAACATTCTCGCGCTTCGTAATCAGATTCGGCCTTATGTTTGGAAGTCTATTCAAAGCGGCCGTCAAACTAATGCATGGAGTGATAACTGGTGTTCTTGCAGCCCAGTCCGTTACTTTATTTCTCCTAGGCGTATTGCCAATGCAGGTTTCAACCTGCACACGACGGTTGCGGAGTTAATCGATGCAAATGGTAATTGGAAATGGCCAATGGCTTGGTATGATTTATTTCCGGTGTTATTAAATATTTCAGCTCCCACCTTAGTGGAGGATGTGGCTGATCGATCTTACTAGAAGGATTATGAAGGTAACTTACGACATTTTCACTCTTCTGAAGCTTGGAACTCTTTTCGGATGAGAAATGTTAAAGTTGCTTGGGTTGATGCGGTTTGGTTTAGCCAGTGTATCCCTAGACACTCGTTTCATGTTTGGCTAGTTATTATCAACAAGCTAAAGACTCAGGATAGGATGTCTATCTGGGAAGCGGGTAGTGCCACTAATCTCATCCTCATGTGTTGTCCGTTGTGTTCTTATGATCGCGATTCTAGGGATCATCTCTTCTTTCAGTGTTCTTATGCCTCTGAGGTATGGGAGACAGTTAGAGAATGGGTTGATATGGGGAAAGTCAATAACACATGGAGTTCAGTTATGGATTGGATGGAGAACAGCGCTAGCTCGAGGCAGCTCGACAGGATTGTTTGCAAGATTCTCTTAGGGGCTACTCCCTACCTCATTTGGCAAGAAAGAAATAATCGGCTATTTTCGAATCTTCACCGATCCCCGGCTATTCTCTCGCAGGTTATTATTAACACAGTTCGACTGAAGATAATGGGGTTCAGGATTGCTAGCCATTGTTTTACAATAACTGCTAATTACAAAAAATTACTTCAACATCAAAACTTATCAACAAAATCAAGCAGATATTCGATACTAAATTGTAATAAATATCGCAAATTAACCCTAAGAAAGAACAAAATTCTGTAGAATAGACCGATTAGTCAATGTGTTGACTTGATAATCTAAGAACAAAACATATCCACCACATGAATTAAACAATCTAAATACTCTTAAAAATCAAGCTTTAATCTATAAACATCTGATCATAAAAAAGAAAGATAAAAAACCCACACAAAACCTAATTTCCACAACAATTTCAATACGAAAGGTATCAATCAATTACAAAAGCTAGCTCAATTCAATGACGAACAACAATAAGACGAACTAATCAAAATAAATTAAAAATATACCGATTCAATTACTTCAATCATGAAGTGATAAAATCATAACAATTGGAGATAATATTAATACCTACAGTTTATCAACGAACTGGAGGCTGAAATGAATCCCAAACTTAGGGTTTCGTTGTTGAAATCCTATCGGATTCAGAAACGGTTTAGCAAGAATTGGGGAGAAGATGTTGTGTGTTTGGATTGATTGGAAGAGAATGAATTTTAATTGTGTGGATTGAGTGATTGTATAATAATAAGATGAGGGTTTTGTGTAGCCTCCACTTGTTTGCTCAACTTGAGATGATAGAAGATCTGCAAGCTATTAAAGACAAATCAATGAAAATATGAATGGAATTTTGAAATCTTACAAAGATCAAAACACGAATCACAAGAGCTTTACAAATTTCTTCTTCCGATGGTCAAGAAATCAATGGTGGGAAACAATATCAGTGCAGTTTGAGAAATCGCTATTGGGGTTTGAGTTTGAGAAATCAACAGAAGATCCATTGGCTTATTTTTTTTCTTGATCTAGGGTTTGACTTTGAAAAATATGAATTTAAGAAAGATGAAACGTATACAGGTGAACAATTAGGGTTTCGATTGATTGGAGAGAGAGGGTGAGAAGCCGCGTGAATTAAAAAGAAAGAGAAATGCCAGTCCCGCTCAAAAAACCTAATTCTCTGGCCAAAGAGCATTGCCACATCAAGGTCAAATAGTCAACATTATTTTGCTTTAGTATAAGAGATAGATGCTTTCATTCTCATCTTCATTGGCCTCTTTCCTACGATAAGATGATACCATACAAAGTTAATGAGAATCTTGAGTAAAGCAAGAGGGCCATCCTTTCCAACTACCAATAAAATACACAGAATCAAATATATCAGCACTAATAACTATAGTTCATGACTTCATGATATATCAGCTTAAATTCCAATTGTTGTGTATAATGAAAAAATTTAAATAACAAAAATTTTTAAATAGATAAAAAGCGACCAACAGGAGACTGGCCACAAAGTTCGAATTACATCTAATACACCCTTAACATAGAAACACCAAAGTACCTAAAGAAATTGGCACGTGCACTTACATGTCTCTTCTTAAAAATCTATAATATATTCAAAACGTATAGTATGCACTTACACGTCTCTTCTTAAAAAAGTATAATATTTTCAAAAACAAATGTTATAAACATATAGCATGTCAATATCTGCTCAGATACCTTTTTATATAACTTCAAAAGTACAATATGTGGTTATAGTAGTAACCACACACGCTGTTTCCAATCCAGTACCACTTGTAGTTCCCGAGAATCTCAATTCTTTAAACGATGAATAATTGAAGAAATAAAAAAAAGTTAACATATTTACATATTTATTGCCTATTAGTCATATGTACATATTTATTTACTTATCCACATTAATATATTATATAACCATTATAATAGTAGTGGAGAGTTCAAATGAGAAGAATTAAAAATTAAGAATAAAAAGAATAAAGGATACAAAGGTAATTTGAACAAATTATTTAATGAGTTTATAATTTATTTTTGCTATTCAAATTAATGAACTCTAATCATTTAATGAGCTTATCTTATAAAATAGTTGTGCACCTTACACAATAAAAACAATCATGCACATGATCTTATATTTTCAACGTTCCCTACACCATTAAAACAATATTTTGGTGTAGGATACAGAATGTGTAGGACTCAAGCACTTATAAATAATTTTGCGACTCATAATAAAATATGTGTAGGATACAAAATTTTTAAATAATTTTGTCATTTCTAATAAAATTTGTGTAGGAGCCAATACATTAATGATGGTGAAAGGGGAATTTATGGTTGTATTAATAAGATTTGAGTAACTCTTTAAAATATTTATTAATGTTCTACATCAAAATGTCTATACTACCCTTAGTAATTAATGCATTAACTAAAAGTAGACAAAAATGATATCTTGATTCACAACCATTGATCAAAAAAATATAGGGTCTAGATTAATTCATTTTTTCTTCTTTTAAGAAGATTCTTCTCAAATGAACCTCACTCTATAATAGTATTTCACATATATGTAATTAAATCCTTCATGTAGTGCGCAAAATAAAAAAAAATATATAAGAAGATGTAGTAGGCAAATCAAAAAACGGTTAATATTAGCAAATATAAGATGAGATTTGGTAGGGCAATGCTAAAAAAACGGAAATAATTGTTAATGGATTCAAAAAATAACAAATAACAAAGTACCATATTACCCCTAATTGAAACGGTTAATAATTAAAAAAACTCTAAATAGTGGACAAAAGTGATTAAACTCTGCGTGACCCGTCCTACTTTGACCCATGCCAAATGTTACCTATTTTCAACTAGGTTATAACCCGCGAATACTCGCGGATCGGAAAATTTAATTTGCTTTAATCGAATTGTCATTAAATAAAATAAAAAACATATGCTTTCAAAGGTTTTTGATGAACACGTTTGAGAGAGAGAGAGAGAGAGAGAGAGTGTGTGTATGAACGAATTCGTGGGTTCTTGATGTTATTGTAATTGTGTGATCTTTATCTCTCTAGTTATCTCTCCTTATACACATCCAAATGGAAACCCTTGATTAGATAATAAGGATAATTACGTCTATCAAATAATTACTAACTAATCTAATAAGGAATAAATATATTTTGATCAAATGTACAATCAAAAAAATTCAAAAAATCTAAAAACATAAAAAAATTTTAAAGATCTAAAAAATCTAAAAGAATTATAAAAATAAAAAAAAAATCTAAAAAATAAAAAAGATCTAAAAGAATAACTGCACAGTTCCATCAGATCTCTCAAAACTATAAAGGCGCATAACGGAACAACTGGAGTCGGTGTATTTGTTTATAGTTAATAAAAAAACTCCCTTTTTTTCTTCATTTTGACACTCCATTGATTAAAAACATATCTTGTGAAACATATGTCCATCCTTCACTCCTTCACTGAAGTAGTAAAAACTCCCTTTTTTTTCTTCATTCTGACACTCCACTGATGAACCTTTGCACAAATCAAAAGGTCATTGGCTGATTTGGAAGATTGTTAGAAAAATAATGATTCACATATGAAGATGGCAACAATTGCATAATAACCCATTTTATAGTAAGAAAGGTATAAGAACAAATAAAACAAAATGAAAGCAAACAAATAAGATGATGACCATTTGTTTGGACTCTGGCTTTAGCAGTATCTTGTAGAAAGAAGAACTCATTTGAAGAGATTGGTCAAAGTGATGAATGTTCTTCTATGAACCAATTTTAAAATATATATATATATATGTTGTATCCAGTAATATATATGCAGAAATGCAAAGAGGACTTAGTGTAAAGCATTACCTTGAAGATTGATGGAAGCATTGTTTCTTAACTTGTATGAAAGTATCACTGATGCAAAAACAGATGATTCTGTACTTACCTATGCAAAATACCACAAATAAAATGAAATAGCTTTCTTTTGCCAGATATCTTATTATGCATAGCTAAATCATATAAGTTTTTGTTTAAAAAACTGAGTTTTTCCCTCTGAATGTCTAAGATGAATAAAAAAAATACCTGGATAAGTGCAGCTGTAGATCGCCATGCACCAACAGCGCTACCAATCGGGACAAAAAGATAGGGAGAAGCATGAGTCAAGGTTTCCATACGAAACACAACATTTCCCATAAATCCAACCAATAATCTCCATCCGTTTGGATACACGTTGAAATGTCGACCAAATTTCATCAATCATCAATCAAACTAAAGCTTCTATCCAAATAACAATCAAAGAGCATTAACAACATCAATCAAATATTGAAGACATAATGGAGATCCACATACAAAAATACGTACAATCCGGCTTTATGTGCCAAACAAAAAGGGGGAAGCCCTAAAAAAGAAAGATATAGCAGGCATGCTATATCACCTAACATATACAATACCTGCACAAACCCGACCAATATCACTTAATTATTTTTATAAGTACATCATACACACATACACACAACAGGGCTTCGTATTTCTACAATTGAAATACATTACTGGTTAGCAAAATTTAGGGCATTAATTCATGACAAATTTTTCAAACAAAACTAACTCCAACAATAAAATGGTACGAAAATAACGTAAAAGGAGTAAGGGAACAAACATGAGATGTAGCAGTGAGGGGGCATCAATATCATCAGATCCCAAATCTTACTCCTTATACTTATCATTTTCTTCTTTCTGCATATTTATACATAAAAATATGTATATTAAGAAAAATTAGAGCTATGATGATGACTGTAATAGGTGAGTCAGTTACAGCATCTGAAAGGGCATGTGCTTCAACGTAGGTGGGCTTATTCTATCATCAAGCATCACAATGAGTAGAGGACTACAACTTAGCTTCCAAAATTAGCATGAAGTTCTTTATCAAACAAATACTAAAACAACTGAATTTGTTGAAACATGGATATAGAGAAATTTGGTCAGAAACTCAAGGAATTGAAACTAATTAGAAAAACAGCATGTCATATAATTATTGTGGAAAAAATCATGTTTTTAATACAATGACTTTTTATCCCACAAATCATGCCATCATCATGCCAAAAGGTGCAATTAGACCATAGCTTAACATGTTGACACATATACCCATATACAGACACACACACACACAGAGAGAGAGACATTAAATCAATGCAATTCAAAACGACTACTTGAAACAGTTCGCAACCACACTTCATAAAATAAATTACCTTGCATTCAATTAATTAAAGTTATAAAAACCATTGAATTAATCAAAGTGATAATATCAAGGAACAATAGTCGAAGACTCGAAGCATCCCTAAAATTACAAATAATATAGTCAAAGCATCTCATAAAAAAACATCAAGATTTCAAAGCATTCAATAAATCAAAGTGATAAAAACCATTGATTTAAGCAACTAATCACAAGAGAAAAAATTCTGAAAATTTTAATTTTAATTTAAAGTAGTATTACTCCCTTTTCTCTGTTTGTGTTCATCATAATCAACTCAAAATCTTTTCTTGATTAATGTTATCAATGAAATAATGATATTAGTAAGAAATTATTCAATCCACTGCATAACAATTAAGAGATAATAATTAATAAAACAGTAAATAAAACCTAAAATCAGCTAAAAAGATATAAAAAAATTATAGATTCTAACAAAAGATTAAAGTTTCAAACATCAGTCACATGACAAATAATAAAAAGATTAAAAACAAATTAATAAAACCTAAAAAAGCTAATAAAAAACCATTACACAAAATGAACCTAAAAAACCAATCTTCATATCTAAAAAACTTCATATCAAACAATAACCTAATGGATTTACAGCCAAATTAAACCTAATCTATAACCAAAAACGCTACGCAATCAAAGAGCTAATAAACCTAAATTCATAAATACAAAATATATGTGAGATTGAAAGGAAAAGATTACCAGTAATCAAATCTTGATAGACCAACATAATGATACTTCTGGAAAACGGTGGAAACAAAGAGAGCAAAAAGGGTAGCAACTTGCGAAAGAAAGAGAGAGGGTTTGGGAAGTAGCTAATGCAGATGAAGCCTGTATTCTTATCTTGAAAATAGAAGAATCACTGAGCGAAGTAAAAGAATACAAAAAATTGAAGGAACCCTATGCAGAATAGAGTAAACACAAAATCCAAATACCTGTGAGTTCATCAAGCACTTATTCTGCAGTCCAAATAAAAAAACCGGTAAAATAAGTTCAAAATATGCCTTCACATTATGTTTTATATCCAATTCAAAACACAAAATAATGCATTCAAATAAATTATAAAGCAAGAGAATTCAAGTAATAAAAAGATAAAATTTTGATGTTAATTACCTTAGCGTCATCCCTTGTAAGCCGAAAAGAAGAATTAATTAACAAAGAAACCTTCTTAGAGCACTCCATCAATTCTGTCACATTAAAGATGAATTAAGTTAATTGAAAAAAAAAAGAATGGACTAAACGGGTAAAACACATTAATGGTTTACTTCCAAATTTAAATTAAAATAATGATTGACTTTGAAATTTAAAATCAAACACATTAATGACAAACTTTCAAATTTAAATTTAAAATAATAATTGACTTCGAAATTGAAAATTTAAAATCAAACACAATAATGGTTTAGTTCAAAATTTAAATTTAAATAATAATTCACTTCAAAATTTAAAATTTGAAAATCAAATCACTAAGGAAACATACCAAAAACCAAATCACTAAGGAAAATCAAACATAAGAGCACACATGAGTTGATTAACGGAACAAAATGGAGAGGAGAAGAATATACATCAGTGAATCCAATAGAGATCAATTTCCCATAGGATCCCGTCAAGATATAGATAAAGAACGGCGCAAGATATACCTTTCCTTCAACTTCCTATAGGATCCCATTCAAGAGTTCCTTGTAGGGGAAGGAATCTGAAAGAAGATCATCACCTAAAATTATAAAACACAATTTGAATTCGATATGCAACTCGAGTACAAAAACAATAGTCGAAGACTCGAAGCATCCCTAAAATTACAAATAATATAGTCAAAGCATCTCATAAAAAAACATCAAGATTTCAAAGTATTCAATTAATCTAAGTGATAAAAACCATTGATTTAAGCGACTAATCACAAGAGAAAAAATTCTGAAATTTTTAATTTTAATTTAAAGTAGTATTACTCCTTTTTCTCTGTTTGTGTTCATCATAATCAACTCAAAATCTTTTCTTGATTAATGTTATCAATGTAATAATGATATTAGTAAGAAATTATTCAATCCACTGCATAACAATTAAGAGATAATAATTAATAAAACAGTAAATAAAACCTAAAATCAGCTAAAAAGATATAAAACATTATAGGTTCTAACAAAAGATTAAAAACAAATTCATAAAACCTAAAAAAGCTAATAAAAAACCATTACACAAAATAAACCTAAAAAACCAATCTTCAGATCTAAAAAACTTCACATCAAACAATAACCTAATGGATTTACAGCCAAATTAAACCTAATCAATAACCAAAAACGCTACGCAATCAAAGAGCTAATAAGCCTAAATTCATAAATACAAAATATATGTGAGATTGAAAGGAAAAGATTACTAGTAATCAAATCTTGATAGACCAACATAATGATGATTCTGGAAAACGGTGGAAAGAAAGAGAGCGAAAAGGGTAGCAACTTGCGAAAGAAAGAGAGAGGGTTTGGGAAGTAGCTAATGCAGATGAAGCCTGTATTCTTATCTTGAAAATAGAAGAATCACTGAGCGAAGTAAAAGAATACAAAAAATTGAAGGAGCCCTATGCAGAATAGAGTAAACACAAAATCCAAATACCTGTGAGTTCATCAAAGCACTTATTCTGTAATCCAAATAAAAAAACCGGTAAAATAAGTTTGAAATATGCCTTCACATTATGTTTTATATCCAAGTCAAAACACAAAATAATGTTGGATTCTATATGCCCAAGACACATATTAAATTGATGTGGCTAGTACGTTATGATCCAAGTCGAGTCATACCCAAATACAAGCTAGACAAACACTTACAATATTTATTTATGATATGATCAAACAAATAAATATTAACACTTAGAATATTTAGAAATTGGTTTTCTAAATAATTACACTTGACAAGCTAATAAATTATATGGATAATTTATTTTGAGAGAATATTTTTATTTTGTTATTTAATGGGCTAAATAACATAATAAAACTTGTATAAGTCTTATAACATAAGATGTTATAATTTTATAAAAGTTATAAAATTAATCAAGACTTAAATTATTTTTATAAAAGAAATTGAATTTTTTTAAAAAAAATAAAGTGGGTCACCCCCCTTTTTGGTGTCTTCCCAAGATTATTTTGGTCCAATGAAAAACCATGCATTTGCATATGTTAGAGGGAACTTGGTTGGGCAAGAGAATGGTCCAATCAAATTATATGCAAGGTGCATGGTTAGATGCTCTCCTATTGGTCAAATGGGTGGCTCTTTCTCTCTCCTTGTTTTATATAATTTTGTATGACAAAATTAGTGGAAGATGAACTTGAAAACTTAGAGAATTCTCTCTACAAAATCGGCCATACATGTGATGGTTCATAGGTTTTTTCAAGTTAGATTATTCAAGTGCAAGAACTCCCTTTTATCCTCTCAATTTTCGGCTAGGGTTGGTTCCAAGAGTTGGATTTTTCAAGTGAGTTCATGAGTGTAAAATCCTAGCTAAACATAAGGTGTTTGTTGGAAGGCTTGGGGTATACAAGCTTGAGGTCTTCTACACTTGAAGGCAACCATTCAAGAAGAATCATCTTCTTCATATCCTCTACTCCTTGGAATGTAGTATTCTAAACACTCTATGGTTGTGTTTTATTTTTGATAGCATGCATGTTCGTATATGGATCCGGGTATTGGGTTTTACATATAATAAAATGGGTTTTATATCTTGTAAGTAACATGTTTTAAATAATATTTTCCGCTGCGTTTTTATTTTATATGGATAAAATACTTTGATAAACATGTGAAAAACCCAACAAATAATACATTTAAATAAATTATAAAGCAAGAGAATTCAAGTAATAAAAAGATATAATTTTGATGTTAATTACCTTAGCGCCATCCCTTGTAAGCCGAAGAGAAGAATTAATTAACAAAGAAACCTTCTTTGAACACTCCATCGATTCTGTCACATTAAAGATGAATTAAGTTAATTGAAAAAAAGAATGGACTAAACGGGTAAAACACATTAATGGTTTACTTTCAAATTTAAATTAAAATATAATGGTAATCTATTTATAGAAACAAAGTCTATTTACGGAAACCGAATCATAATTCTGAATACAAAAATCATCTTTATCAACAGTAATCTGTTTATAGAAACAAAAACAACTTTAAAAATGAAATTAAAGGCATCTTTAAAGAATTAACAACTAACTAAATACAAAATTTATAATTAAATAACTCACGATAAATCATCATCAATAATTTTAAGACATTGACATATGGAAGTTGTTCTCCCCACAATAAGGTTGCAAAATCGTACGGTATTTTCAATGAATCGAAACAAAAAAAACATATAAGTTGCAATAACTTATTGTGTGCACAAATGATGTGCACAAAATGCAACATATAAATTACATCAATTGTGGCTTAAAACTAACCCTTTTTAGTACTAATGTTGGAAAAAGTGTGCTTTTGTCTTCCTTTTGTATTTTCAGGATTAAATGAGCTCAAAATAACAAAAGAAGCAAAAAGACAGCAAAATCTAACAAAAATACAAGAAAAGGAACAAAAGTGATATGCCCGACCCCTCAACACATCTCCCCAAGCAAAACAGAGAAGCCAGAAGACTGAACACGCCACGTGCTCAGCGAGCACGGGGCCGTGCCCAAGAAGCAGCAGAAAAGACAAACCTATAGAAGCTTCTACTGCCCACCACGGGGCCGTGCCCAGCGGACACGGGGGCGTGGTCAGAATGCTGCAGGCGCATTTATTTTAATTGCGAATTACAATTAATGAAGAGAGAGAGTGTCAGACGGACACGAGGCCGTGCCCAGCGTGCACGGAGCCGTGCCCAGGCTTCTGTTCAGCCTATAAATAGGAGTGCTTGGAGCCATTTCAACTCATCCCTTGGCACACCACCTCTCTCACACTTCACCCACCACCCACCACCACCATAACACCATCATCCACCACCATCATCTATTGTCCATCATAGAGTGTGTGAGTCTTCTCGGGATCCAAGATTGATCGTAAGAGTTCTTGACAATCAAAGGCCATGTTTGCCTAAGTCTCTTACATCACTTGGTGAAGACAAGTGTTTAGTGTAATACTTTTTATTTTTAATCTTTTGCACTTTTTAATTGGTTTTGTATTAATGACTTTAATTACTAGTTTCTTATGTTGAAGGTGATTCTTCCTTATCGTTTGTCCGTGGTGTTTTGGCATTATTTTACTGTCTATATAAAATAAAAGATTTTCACCATTCATATCTCCACGGTCTATATGGAGGTATGTTGGCTACCTGGTCGGGGGTTAAGGGAACGGTTTGGTAAGAGTCTTGCCATTGTTTAGTGTATAGATCCTGCAAAGGACCTGGGTCAAATTTAGTAGGACCTCCCTCAATACCCAAAGGTATTGGATGGCGGGGGTCCAAACTCTTTGATCCCCTCATAAGTTAAACTACTATTAAAACTTTAACCCAGCTACTTAGGACTGTATCCTTGCTGACTCAGACTACTTAGCTGAGGGTAATGTCGCCTTCAAAAGAGGGGCCTACCACATTATGCATTAATAACTTATTAATTATCTTTCAATAATCCGACCCTTTAGGATTGTATCCTTGCTGACTCAAACTACTGGGTTGAGGGTAACGTCACCTTCAAAAGAGGGGCCTACTACAATAACTAAGATAATCTCTTAAACAAGTGCAAAAGTGAGAAAATAATCAAAGGTTACACTAACACACGAGTCGGATCCACGTGATTCATCTTGTCTATCTGTTTTTATTTTTATTTTATTTTTCAGCATTTTAGTTAGTTTTATTTTCTTAGTTTAAAATCTTTTTTCTAACATTTCGATTTGGTTAGACGTTGAGGATAAACCAGTACTAAAAGCTCTTGTGTCCTTGGACGACCTCGGTATCTTACCAACACTATACTACGTCCACGATGGGTGCACTTGCCCATATGTGTGTTTAGTGTTAGTAAATATCGTGTTTTATAAATTTAAAACTTGGCTAAAAAGTGTAAAAGGGCTTAAAATATACACCTAAAAAAATAACACACTTCACACACCATCAAGTTTTCCGCGCCGTTGCCGGGGACACAAGGATTTTAAGAAAGTTAGGAATCAACGGCCTAATCACTTTTTCTATTTGCTTTTTATTTTTTTTTTAGATTTTCTTAATTTTTAAGCTTCTGCAGAACTCAGCACGGGCCGTGCTTGCTGAACACGCCCCCGTGCCCAATCATTGGAACTGACAATCTTGTTTTAAGTCAGACAGTAAGCTGAACACGGGACCGTGCCCACTCAACACGGCCCCGTGCCCAAGATTCAGTTACTGAAAACAAAACCGTAAGATCCCGACGGTTGGTAATTTCTGACACAAAAATGAGTGATAATGATTTTTTTTACTTTCGGCACTCTTATGGTACGTGGTGTCAATTATGTGGAGGCAAACATAAAGAATTAGAATGTTACTTTCTAAATTATAAGCCCCACTATATAGACCCACCGTCTCCCTATAACCTTAAGAGGGGCGAAAGTAAAAATAATCACTATCTCTCCCTTGAATACGCCCAACCAGATATTCTAGGAGAAATGCTCCTTGACGAGTTATTTCAATTAGAAAATCTAATTCTAAATTGGTTAGAAGAGCTTAGGAAGGATTTCATTAATCCATCCCAAGACGATGACCATGAAAAAGTGTTGGGATCGCATTCCAACAACCTCGTTGCTCCCAAAAATACCTTCAATTCTAGCGATGACTTGGACGATAGTCGTCCCTGTGCCGATTGTGCCGTGAAGGACTTTCCATCGACTTCGTTCGGTGCATACTTAGACCTGAGCGATTCGGCATATACCTTCTTTAACGAGAGCCCGGAAAAGGGTTGGACTTGTCCACCTACATATAACATAGGAATCACCCTCACCGACAACCTCTTGCGTTCTCGTCTTAGTATAGAGCAATTAAGATATATTAGGCACTTTGGGGTTGTTCCATCCAATAAGGAACCACCTGATCCGGATTAGTTCCTTGAAAATAAGAAACACTACAAGACAGCTTCCAGACACGGGGCCGTGTCCAGGTCAACACGCCCCCGTGTCCACCCAAAGATTCTCCTCTGATTTTATCAGAATACGGACAAAAATGTGTCAGGATTTTGTCTGCACACGGGGCCGTGTCCAGCCGACACGGGGCCGTGTCCAGCGTGCTGTCGTTTTCTATAAATGCAGCATGATTCCTGCTCATTTGGACCACTTCAAAAGACAGAGATTCCTGAGATCTTCACTCATACTATCCTAGGTATGTTCTAAAAGAAGGTTCTCAAGAACCATCTTGTCTTTTCCAATTTTGTCCATTTCCTTCTTCTTCAATTTTCAATTAACACCTCCATTAGAGTTGCAAACTTCATGATTTCAACCTTTAATGTGGTATTTGTAAAGTTCATATTCAAGGGATTTTGTCTAAAATAAGTTATGCAAACTTTGTTTAAATTATTGTGCTTAAAATTAACCTATGAACCAGGAAGATAATTTAAAACTTCAAGATCCCTTGGTTTAGAAACTTACAGACACCTAGAGACGGGGCCGTGTCCATTGAACACGGGGCCGTGTCCGAGGGACTGTTTTGCAAAAATTGAGCTCTTTTCGGTTTTTCTTCCTAGAATGGCGAGCAGGACAAGCGGAACGTCGTCCTCACACGCAAGGAGCAACCGACAAGGGAGGAGATCATCAACGGCGGAAGATTCTCTTGTAAACTATGTTTACGCCCTAAGAGAAGCTATTGATGAAATGACAGGGGTGGAAGAAGCATTGGTCGACCGTATTAACCATCTAACAGTGGGACTGGAAGGGTGTCTCCGGGAGGTCAACCTCTTGCACCAGAGGTTGAACATCCTCGCATCTCCTCCTTTGGTACCTATAATAACCCAAAGGGCATGGAACGTGGTGCCTGAAGTCATCATACCAGCCGAGTGGTGTGCTATGCATCCGGGGCCCCCTCGAGACGTATTGCAAGGAGTCCCGGTTAGCATCTCCCATCCTCCGCAAGATGTTGAGGAAAACGAGGCCGCCTTCTTTCTCCCAAGAGAGATAGAAGAATGGCTTTAACAACATCTAGGACGATAACCCTCGGCCAAGAGTCCTATTACATTACCGAGAATCTATTCCCAGAATTTTTGTTCTTAATGAAAAAAATTAGGACTCCTTATGATAATTTTATGTATCACTTGACCTATTTAATATTAGGACTTTTAACTTTTTATTTCTTCTTTGTTTTTAATTTTTTAGGACTATGTAATTTCTTTATGATTTTAATGAAATGACGGTTTTAAGGTTTGGATGATGTTGTAATAAATAAAACACATTCATGGTGGTCAAGGATAACAAAGGGAAACAAGAAACATAGCCCCATGCACGAAAACAAGGCCATCCGACAACAATTTCTTCATTACAGTAAGCTCAGCACGGGCCGTGTCCAGCCAACAAGGCCCCGTGCTGCACATCCTGCAGAAAATTGCCTAGTTCAGGTAACTAGACACGGGCCGTGTTCACTGAAGACGCCCCCGTGTCTAGGCTTCTGTTTCTTTTCTTTAATTTTTGTTACTGGCACCTGAACACGGGGCCGTGCCCGGTCACCACGGGACCGTCTCCAGACTGCCAGTAACATAAAATTTTGTTTTTAACACCATTTTACACATTCAATCAACCTAAAAACTTATTTTTGGGACACATTGAGGACAATGTGTAATTTAAGTGTGGGGAGGATGCTAAAACCTTGAATTTTGCAAGTCCTAATAACAAACCTTACACAAAACTCTATTGGAACCGCTAATCACCCCAAATTTTTTCAATTTTTTTTTACTTGTCTAAGTTTAAGTTGGGAATTCAAATTCTAACAAGTTATATTTTTATAAATTTACAACCGATAGCGTCGTAATAAAAAGAACCAACATAAGAAAATTATGAAACGGCATGACAAGCTTAGTTAAAATTTGATTATATATACTTGATCACATAAAAACTCATTCCCATAAAATTGAGTTTTGAGCCTTTATTGAGCATACAAATATACATCTTTACACTAAATGCTCATTTTTCGTTTTTTGTGTGAATAGCCGCTTGGTTCTTACGACTCTAGAACTTGCCACGACGATACATTCCCGGTCCTTACCAACTTAAACCCAAGTAAGTAAATGATGGAGGCATTAGGACTAACCCTTTTTCTTTTCAACACCATTATTTTTCAATTTTTTTACCACCTACCCAAAATCCTAGTTAACCCTGTGAGCCTAAACCTTTTCAATTCTTAACCCAAAAACCACCACCCTTTTTTTTTTGCCCACCTAAACCTTTTTATTTTTAGCCCTTTATTTTAGTAACAACGGTCGGTTTTCTAATGACTCTATTCCTAAAAAAAAAAAACAGTTGTATATTTTGATGAAACCAAATAAACAAACAAGTTCATCAAAAATAACCTTGTTTGAAACAAGTGGTTCATCAAAATAAAATAAAAAAAATAAAATAAAAATAAAAAGTCTTTCAAAAACCGACGTTTGTTACGCCTTTCGTCCTTTTTACTATAACCCAACCACCCGCCTTTAGCCCAAGCCTAACCCTTCACCCAAAAAAGTCCTCTTGATATTTACAAAGGTATATAGTTAAAAAGGAGGATGATTGATTGCTTGGCAAGCTTATGGTAGGAGTAAGTTCCATGCCGTTCTCGAGTGATTCACTAAAAATACACCTTCGGCCGAGTGTTGAGTGATTCCCCCGTGAGGTATGTGAACTTGTATATAAATGGAATTTTAAAAAGGTATGTTATGCCCTAATAAATAATTTATCTTATGAACTATTCTTAATAAATCATGACGAATAGGATTGTAAATAAATAAAAATAAAACCTAAATAATCTTGGAATTCCCGACACTCTATGACAAGCCCAAAAACCTTCTCTTCTACCCATTCCATTTGGGAGTGAATAAAGCCACATTATAAAGAGTTTTGCTTGAGAACAAGCAAAGATTCAAGTGTGGGGGTATTTGATTTGCACAAAATGCAACATATAAATTACATCAATTGTGGCTTAAAACTAACCCTTTTTAGTACTAATGTTGGAAAAAGTATGCTTTTGTCTTCCTTTTGTGTTTTCAGGATTAAATGAGCTCAAAATAACAAAAGAAGCAAAACGACAGCAAAATCTAAAAAAAATTCAAGAAAAGGAACAAAAGTGATATGCCCGACCCCTCAACAGCATCTCCCCAAGCAAAACAGAGAAGCCAGAAGACTGAACACGCCCCGTGCTCAGCGAGCACGGGGCCGTGCCCAAGAAGCAGCAGAAAAGACAAACCTATAGAAGCTTCTACTGCCCACCACGGGACCGTGCCCAGCGGACACGGGGGCGTGGTCAGAATGCTGCAGGTGCATTTATTGTAATTGCAAATTACAATTAATGAAGAGAGAGAGTGTCAGACGGACACGAGGCCGTGCCCAGGCTTCTGTTCAGCCTATAAATAGGAGTGCTTGGAGCCATTTCAACTCATCCCTTGGCACACCACTTCTCCACACTTCACACTTCACCCACCACTACCATAACACCATCATCCACCACCATCATCCATTGTCCATCATAGAGTGTGTGAGTCGTCTCGGGATCCAAGATTGATCGTAAGAGTTCTTGACAATCAAAGGCCATGTTTGCCTAAGTCTCTTACATCACTTGGTGAAGACAAGTGTTTAGTGTAATACTTTTTGTTTTTAATCTTTTGCACTTTTTAATTGGTTTTGTATTAATGACTTTAATTACTAGTTTCTTATGTTGAAGGTGATTCTTCCTTATCGTTTGTCCGTGGTTTCTTGGCATTATTTTACTGTCTATATAAAATAAAAGATTTTCACCATTCATATCTCCACGGTTTATATGGAGGCATGTTGGCTACCTGGTCGGGGTTAAGGGAACGGTTTGGTAAGAGTCTTGCCATTGTTCAGTGTATAGATCCTGCAAAGGACCTGGGTCAAATTTAGTAGGACCTCCTTCAATACCCAAAGGTATTGGATGGCAGGGGTCCAAACTCTTTGATCCCCTCATAAGTTAAACTACTATTAAAACTTTAACCCAGCTACTTAGGACTGTATCCTTGCTGACTCAGACTACTTAGCTGAGGGTAACGTCGCCTTCAAAAGAGGGGCCTACCACATTATGCATTAATAACTTAATTAATTATCTTTCAATAATCCGACCCTTTAGGATTGTATCCTTGCTGACTCAAACTACTGGGTTGAGGGTAACGTCACCTTCAAAAGAGGGGCCTACTACAATAACTAAGATAATCTCTTAAACAAATGCAAAAGTGCGATAATAATCAAAGGTTACACTAACACACGAGTCGGATCCAAGTGATTCATCTTATCTATCTGTTTTTATTTATATTTTATTTTTCAGCATTTTAGTTAGTTTTATTTTCTTAGTTTAAAATCTTTTTCTAACATTTTGATTTGGTTAGACGTTGAGGATAAACTAGTACTAAAAGCTCTTGTGTCCTTGGACGACCTCGGTATCTTACCAACACTATACTACGTCCACGATGGGTGCACTTGCCCATATGTGTGTTTAGTGTTAGTAAATATCGTGTTTTATAAATTTAAAACTTGGCTAAAAAGTGTAAAAGGGCTTAAAATATACACCTAAAAATATAACACACTTCACGCACATCAACAAAACTGAAAACTAAAGAAACATACCAAAAATATAGGATCATAGTCCTCAATCAACTTTAACAACGAAGGAGCATTGTTTTCATGATCCATAACTGCAAAGGAAGTAACCACTGTTTTAAAAAAATATAACGGTAATCTATTTATAGAAACAAAGTCTATTTACAGAAACCGAATCATAATTTCGAATACAAAAATCATCTTTAACAACACTAACTAATCTATTTATAGAAACAAAAACAACTTTAAAAAGAAATTAAAGATATTTTTAAAGAATTAACAACTAACTAAATACAAAAATTATAACTAAATACAAAAATTATAACTAAATGCAAAAAATTATAACTCACAAAACAAACCATAAGAACTTCAAAAGATAATCACATAAAATTTCAAATTACACCTAAAGACAAAAATAAAAAAGAAAGACTATACATATCAAAAAACAAACAACACCAACAAAACTGAACTAACCTGTTTTGGTCGACGAACAATTTGAGTCCGATTGTCACAAAAGATTGAGGGTTTACCATGAGAAAAACAAACCATAAAACATTCAGAACATATGTTATTAATTTTTGAAAAAAAAATACTGAACAGAAAGGATTAAATCAAACCTACACAAACTTAAAAAAGAGAAAACAACTATAACATTTAACTAACCTCTGTTGTTTGACGAATGATCAGAGTCCGATTTTATCCAATATTTAGGGTTCCACATGAAAAACAAAATCAACAAAAATCAGTAACTTTGATAAATGTCGAAGAGATGATTAACGTTCATAGACACTACATAAATCGGAGAATGTAGATGATGATAACAAAACCTCTGATCTTGATTTTGTTTGCAAAAAAAAAAAGATAAATGTTCAATCGCTTGATTAAAGATATACAGTAGATAAACAACAAATTAAAACAACATACCTTCAATTTTTATGATCAGATCTACAAAGTTTAGGACAAAGAAGAAGCTAATAGCATTCAAAGCAATCTTTATAAAATCAAGTTTCTATAGAATTGAATAACATAAATAAAGCAGATTTAGGATCGATTGTGTAGATTACAATCGTAAAACAAAGAAATCAGAAACAATAAAATCAAAAACATAGAAACATACCTTTGATTTGTTAATAGGATTCATTTGTGTGAAGAAGATGATATTGCAGAGGTTTGGCTAGGGTTTGGAACTGAGGATCTTGGTGGTGGCGATAGGAGAGAGGCTGCAACTTAGTTTTTTTAAGGTTTGTAAAGTGTGTGCAAGAAGAATGAGAAAAAAAAAAGGAAATATATACTATCCGTCACGCTTGACCCGAATTCAGGATTTCGACCCTAATAACAAATGGATCCCGCCTCTTTTGTCTTGAAATCGTGAATGTAGAAGCAAAATCTCAATTCCCTCCTAAACTCACCACCAAAAGTTGCCACATCAGCAAAAATGGCCAAAATCAAATGCCAACTAGCCCAAATCCATCTCATTTATATATATATATATATATATATATATATATATATATATATATATATATATATATATATATATATATATATATATATATATATATATATAGATCATTACCCAAACTCTAAATGTTGATAACTTACCATAGAGAACTTCCCCAGCAAATCCCTCACAAATTTTGTATAAAGGAAGGAGCACTTGATAAGCAAGAGTTTGACAAACATTTTGGTCAGCGTTTTCAATGACTTCACTATTATCAATGATTTTTTGGTTGTATTGTTACGAAAATATCAAAGACGAGTCTCATCTGCAAATTTAATCAAAACTAACTGTCAGCAAAATGAAAGTCCGATAGAACCTATGAACATTTATTATTTGTTTTAAATAGAGTTAGCAACAGGTTGTATCAAACTAAAAAAATTAGCTAAAATGAGAAGGAGTCAAATGGGTTATGGTCATGAAAAATCTACTACCAGTTCATAAGTCAACTTCGAAAAGAATGGAACAGATTATTGTAACTGTATCATTTTATAATCACATAAGGCATCAAGTATTTAAGAAATAATTAAGAAAAAACTATTTAAGAAAAAAATATTAAAAATAGACAACAAATGTGTTTGTTGGCTAGGGGTGTGCATGGGTCGGTTTTGGCCTAAAAACCATAATCGAGATATCGATTAATAGATAACCATAAATAAAGAATTTCTTTGTTGAACAAATACTATTTTATATGTAAAATAAACATAAATAAAGAATTTATTTGTTGAAATTACAGAGATAGTTTGATTTTGATACTAAAAATAGCATCCCTTCGTGTTCCGATGTTAAAAAATGCAGCCCTATTTAATTCTTATATAGAGAACAAAATCGCAGCTTGTTTACCCCATATGGTACCTTGTTTCATCACTTTTGCAGCCTAATAAGCCCACCAAATTGCAGCCATTATACCAAAACCCAATTTACACTAACACCAAACATACAACCCGAATCAAGAATGGGTTGGTTATCGGGTCCTTGAAAGCCCGATTAACCCGAAACCCGATAAAATAACCCAAAGAACACCCCTAAGTGTAGTAGCACCATTATTGGTTCAAAACGATTGAACTACCAATTGATAAAGTATATAACTAAACAAAACACGTAAACGAAGATAAAAGATGTGTAATACCAAAAAAAACAACACCCGATTGATTGAGGGGAATTGGGAAATCTAATACGCCGAGATCGGTAAGTACCACCTGAACTGTTAAACATACCGCAAAGTAGTAGGATTTGGCCCACCACCCCGTAACCACCGACATCATCCGCCACTTTGTTAACCACCAATCTACTAAACAATTCCAAAACACTTTCATTAGCAACACTTGCAATTATAGGCCACAAAGATCAGCACATTCCTTTCCAATTGGTCCAGTTATTGCAGAACTGTACAAAAAGATTGTATACAAACGTTCCGAACTCTGTACACGAGCAATAAAAAAGATGAAATCAAACCTAATCGAATCATACCGAATCAAATTAAACTCGATTATCAAATTAAACTCGATTGAACCCTAGTTCGCACAAAACGAAAAACTTTCCAAACTACAAAAAATGAGTTAACAAACTGAATCTAAAACATATATACATCAAACGCCCAATCACAAGAATTGAACAATCAGATTTAAACTAAAAAAAACCTAAATAACAAAATGAACTGGAAAGGTTTTTATTTTGTCGATCTGTTGTAATCAAGAACAAATCTTACCTGTGATCTGAAATACTGAAATGCTCCAAATCGAACCTCCGGTTGTTCTACTTTTTGATCGGTAGTTGTATTCAAATACAGAATTGAACTTCCTTAGTTATAACAAAATCTAACTGGTGCATACATTGAACTGCATCACAGCTGGAAATATTAGTTGAATTCATGAAGAGGCAATCGTAATTAATCAATTTATCTTAAATCGCTAATGTAATCAAACATGTGTAAAATCGCAATATGATAAATCAAACCACTAACCTGAAATCAAAATCTCCAAAACTTGTAATCGTAGTTAAATCTCAAATTCGTGATAATAATAACGAACTCTAAGGATCTTAGATGTAAGATCTTCATTGGTCTCTTTTGGTTTTGGATCTGGAAGGCGATGGATTGGGGAGGAAGCCGAATAAAAATGAAAAGAAGATGAGTTGTGGTTTTGGCGATGGAAGGATGCAGATCTAAGTTCAATCCATGGCATGTTTTTCTTCTTTGATTTAAGTTGAATCAAGAGAAAGGGACAGATGCAGTGGAATTTGAGAGAGAGAAAGAGAAGAGGAGGGTTTGAATTTTGAATTTGATTTTCGGTTTAAGTATGCCGCCCAAAAGGGTATTATTTGAATTTTGAATTATGTATTATATATTATATTATTTAGATTTATATATATATATATATAGGGAGGGGCACATGCGAGAACCACCCTTATTGTGAGAACCTTGAGAACCAATGTGAACACAACCTAAAATAGCTAAAAAAAACCTAAAAAAATCTAACCCCCACCCCCACCCCCCCCCCCCAAGCTAAATGCTAAAAAAAACCTAAAAAAAACCTAACCCCCCCCCCCAAACCTAAACCCCCCTCCCCCACCCCCAAAAACCTAAACCCCCCCCCCACCCCAAGCTAAAATGCTAAAAACTAAACCCCCAAAAAATCTAAAAAAATTTTTTTGAATTTTTTAATATTTTTCATGTTAAAATCGCTACTTTTAGAAGCCAAAAAATTTTTTTTTTTTGCTTCGAAAAGTAGCGATTTTTTTTATAAAAAATATTAAAAAATTCAAAAAAAAAAATTTGTGTGATTTTTAGCTATTTTTAGGCATTTTTGGTGTGTTCACATTGGTTCTCGCGGTTCTCACAATAAGAGGTGGTTCTCGCATGATCTTCTCCCTATATATATATATATATATATATATATAGGGAGGGGCTCATGCGAGAACCACCCTTATTGTGAGAACCTTGAGAACCAATGTGAACACAACCTAAAATAGCTAAAAAACCTAAAAAAAACCTAAACCCCCCCCCCCCAAAAAAAAAAAAAGAAAAAAAACCTAACCCCCCCCCCCCCAAAAAAAAAAAAACCTAAACCCCCCTCCCCCATCCCCCCCCCCAAACCTAACCCCCCCCCCCCACCCACCCCCAAGCTAAAATGCTAAAAACTAAACCTCCAAAAAACCTAAAAAAATCTAAAAAAAATCTAAAATTTTTTTTTTGAATTTTTTAATATTTTTCATGTTAAAATCGCTACTTTTAGAAGCCAAAAAAAAAATTTTAATTTTTTTTTTTTGCTTCGAAAAGTAGCGATTTTTTTATAAAAAATATTAAAAAATTCAAAAAATAATTTTTTGTGTGATTTTTAGCTATTTTTAGGCATTTTTGGTGTGTTCACATTGGTTCTCGCGGTTCTCACAATAAGAGGTGGTTCTCGCATGATCTTCTCCCTATATATATATATATATATACAAAAAGGAATTATGACATCAGCAGGGACACGTGGCATATCTTACTGGTTGACACATAGACAGATTTACATCAGACAAAGTTCTCTTATTATAGATAATAATATAGATTAAGAAGGGGATGTAAAAACCCCTTATTTATATTGAGTTTACTACAACTTTTCTTAGCATAAGAAGAATTCCTAAGTCGTTGAACAATGTCTCGCATTCCTAAAGTTTCCGCAACAGAAAAAACCATCGTTTTCAAGAAAAACACATTGTGATAGGGATAGTGACAAAACCAGAAACTTTTATCTGGGGTCACAATGTTTATACACACATCCGCTAGCGTTAATACTAATTATTTTACTGCTGAAAAAATCAAAGAATGATCAATTATCTTGGTGGAACCATCGTTGAAGATTCAGAATCAGTTTACATGAGTCAAATTAGTGAATGGAAACATTACAAATGGGCCAAATAGACTAAAAGTCGTCTAATCTGATTAGACTTGGCCGAAGAGTAGGTGTTTTAATCTCATTTGTTGTTTGTTCCACAAAAATTGTAGCCCAAATGAGTTCAAAGACCAAATCTATTTCTTTCTTTGTAGTTGAGGAAAGCACTCATGTTTTCAACGAAGGGGTAATTTTATGAAGGTAATGAATTGACATTAGAATTTAGAAGTATGTGTATGTTTAAGTTTCTTTGATGACTCATTTTAAACTACATAAACTGTTTATATAAGCCAACTTTAATAGTCAAACAAATATGTTGCAGCTATGTAGGCAAGAAAATGCGTTACACCGCTCGATTTCATTATTTTAGGTTAACCATAAGCCGTAATCAGATTTTTAGTATTGTGTTTCATCAATATGTTGTTCTATCAGGTGAAGTTCACGGGAATTAAGATTAGCATGTACTATATTGGGAAAATCGTTCTTGGACCCCAACGTCGTTAAATCAACAAAACCACAGTCACATGACACAATATCCATTAGAAAATATATACAATTTGCTTTCAATAATTCAGACTCAATAAATAAGTTCAGTTATGAACTATATGACCTTTACAGTATGTAAAACATCACACTTTTCATCAATAGACTTTTGATACACCTACAGTTTGAACCAAATTGATGTAAAATTGATTTGGTTGCTTGAAGTCAAAGATGAAGATATGAGATTACACTTTGTTGGGGTTGGGAAGAAAAAATTGAACCATCATACTATTGCAAGGGAAATGGGCGGTAAGCAGAGGCGGATATAGCTTGTAAAAAAGGGTAGCCTCCCACCACCCTTAACGCTCCGGTCGTGGCATAAATTTTGGAATAATTTGATATTTTTTTTATTTCTATACCCATTTTTTTGGTTGGAAATTTGTGAAAATAGCACTTTTCACAAATATAAGAAAATGCATTTTTCCTAATTTTGGACTAAAAATAAATATAAGAAACTGAGTGGGTTTATATATTTATTTGTGGGTTTGTGTTCTATGTTGGAAGAGCTTCGCAACGAACTAAACCACGTCCAAAACGGAGCTAAGATGAATGAGATATTGATGCTTAAAGTTTGGTGTTTGAAACATTGAATGCTGAAAAATTGGGAAACTGACACCTTGTCCCACATAGGAGGAGAGTTGAAAATTAAAGAGTATTTAAGTGGGAACACTCTATCCTTATTGTTTCATGGAAGCACACACTAGTGTAATCGCGAAGAACTCACAATCGCACACGTGCGCGTGGCGTGGGCGATGGGCGCAATGTGGCGCTTTGATGGCGCACTTTGTTGTTTGTACTTCGTAAGCCGCCTTTGTATTTTTGACCGCGTGCGCGTGGTGGAGCACAGGGGTTGCAAGAACCAGGTGGCTAGTGACGTGACATGCATGCGCACGGGTACATGGCGCATGACCCAGATGAGTCTGCGCGGCTAACTGGTGACGTGGCGCACGCGCGCATGAGCGTGCAGACATGCGCGCGCATGAAATTGAGCCAAAGATGCGCAGAAGCTTCCAGACATTAATGACAGAGCAGTTACATTTCAGCATTTGAAACTGACGAGTCAACGGTTTTGACTAAGAATTAAATGACAATTAAAGTGCATTGAAGACGTTTAATGCAATTTAATTCTGCCATTTAATTTCAGTTTCATCCAAAAATCTGCAGTATAAATAGAAGGTTACCCCTGCTGTAGAAGATACACTAAAACTCACAGCTAATACATCTTTCTCTCCACAACTTTTCTTCTTCTTGTAGGAAGGTATACCTTCGGGTTGAGTCAAAGTCCGACAGTACAACTGTTGAGGCTGTTGTATCCTTGAAACAAATGAGTTCTCCTGGGAGACTCGAAATTTGTTATAAGAGACCTGTGTCTAACACGATCCTCAGCCAAGAACCTGTTTTTTTGTTTGTAATTCTGTTCTTGTTTATCTAATTTTTTCAGTTGTAACAGTATTATTTATTGCTTTCCTTTTCACGGTATTGTAATTCAAGTTAATAAAATATTTTATTTATGTTTGCACGAACGGATTCCTACATTTTTTTAAATTTTGCCCCTATAATAATTTTTTAAATCCGCCACTGGCGGTTAGCTACACATAATCACGACTAGACTTCCTTTTTTGGGGTCGGCTTTTGGGAAGTTGGTACTTTTCTTCGGTTCATATCCGATGACCAAACTGAAATCGAAGTTTGTAAAATATAGGAATCGAGGACCAACCGACATAGAATATGTCGGTCGGGTTTCGGTCCAAAAATTAGTTCGGTTTCGATTATTTTAAGATAAACCCGAATCCTGTTCACTCCTGGTTGAACTTAAGCTTTGTTTTTATGGTTGTAGATATAAGTTATTTTTCCACACAATATAAAATTGATTTTTGATCATAACTTCATGAGTCACACTCACTTCTCAAAATGCCCTTTTATGTTGATTTTACCGTTCTTTCTTGAACGGTTCAAGAAATTATACCTTATGTTAAAGATGAACATTAACAACAAGATACTTTCGTTTAGGGCTGTAAACGAATCGAACGTCCAACGAACAGTTCGTGAACCGTTCGGCGGGAAGTTTGTTTATGTTCGTTCGTTTAATAAACGAACAAACATGAACAAGAAATTTCGTTCGATTAGTTAAATGAACAAACATGAACAGAGGTCTCGTTCGTTTGATTGTGTTCGTGAACGTTCGGTAAGGTGTTCATGAACATTCGTTTGCGTTTGTTTATGTTTTAATTGAAGATCTTTGTACTTTCTTATATTTTATTTGTACTTTTATATTATTAAACTTTTATTTATTTTATTATCCTAACAATTAAACTAGGAAATCCACTTTCACCTTGTTTATACATCATTTCCCTTTCATTTCTCATTATTTACATCGGCGAATACAATCGACCTCCGTTCCACAATAAGGGATTCAAGTTTGAGTGCTACTCTCTGGGTCATCTATCTTTATCCTTCGTCGCGTTTGCCAAATTTATTTGTGTTCGTTTGTGTCCGTGAACTGTTCGCGAACACGCTTATTTCCTTAATGAACAAATACGAACATAAAATCTCGTTCGATAAGTGTTCATGAACCGTTCGTGAACACATTTATTTCCTTAACGAACGAACACGAACAAGGCCTTGTTCGTGTTCGTTCGGTTCGTGTACAGCCCAGTTTCGTTTTATTTATATACGTAATTTTTATATGCATAGTGTGTTATACCACATCCTTTGGGTAGTTTTCAAAAAAAAAACTTAAATTTCTATTTTTAGTCCAAAACTTTTCATTTCTTGCAATTTCAACCTCACAAAATTGATTTTTTTTACTTATAACTAAAAACTTTTCATTTTTTATAATTTAACGTCACAACTTTTTTACTTTCAACTTTGTTCCCCTACACTTTTGATCTTTCGCAAATTTTCATTTTACGTTTCGTACTAAAATATGTGAGTTAACACGACGCAACATGCCTGTGTGGTTCAACATTTTTACGTTTCGTTCAAAATTTTGCAACTTAACACGACGCAACGTTCGTGTGTGTTTTAAGGTTTTTACGTCTATTTTTCCCATTTTGCAGGTTCATCGCAACGCGCAGGTCCTAGACTGACGTAGTTATTTTTTTTTTATATGTTATACGTTTCGTTCTTATTTATTCACATTAACATGCCACAATTTCAATGTTAGTGGTCGCTAGCGATGGTGTGACATTTATGCTATTTGACATAGTTTTGCGCACCCGTGGCAACGCGGGGTGCTTAATTCTAGTATATATATAATTTGCAACATATCTATGCATTATGGTTTGTAACATAATGCTTAGTGGGTTGTACCACTAAAGACAAATCCATATTTATGCATTACGCTTTGTAACATAATGCTTAATGGGTTGTACCACTAAAGACAAATGGGTTGTACCACTAAAGACAAATTTGTATTCTACTTAAAAACTATAAATACTTTTGCGAGTTAACACGGCGCAACGTGCGTGTGTTGTTAAACGTTTTTACGTCGTCTATTTTTTTCCGTTTCACAGGTTCACCGTAACGCTCGGGTCCTAGATGGACTTAGTTATTTTTTATATGATTAACGTTTCAGCTTAATTTTTTCGCATTAACACGCTGCAACTTCAGTGTTGGTGATTGCTAGTGTTGGTGATCGCTAGTAGTAGTATGGCATTGGTGTTCGCCTCCACCGCAACACACGGGTGCTTAATACAAGTTTTAATTTAACTATCAACTTTTTCTTTCATTATATTATATTATACCCTATATTAAAGATGAACATTAGCTACAAGATACTTTCACCCTATTTTAATTTAAGCATGAACTTTTTCTTGCAGTTTTAAATTCGCCCGAAAATAGTTTCGTTTCTTTTTGCCTTTATTTTATGTTCTCCTTTTTAACTTTTTTTTTTCCATTTTACTTTGACCACTAACTTTTTCTTTCATTCTAAATTCGCCCAAAAACACTTTCGTTTCCTCTTGTCTTTATTTTTTGTTTTCCTTTTTAACTCTCTTTTTCTTTAAATTTTCTTTTCAATGAATTCGCATATTAAGCTAATTGATTAACCGAACACGTTATAACTTTTGGGTTTTACTTTTGTAATCGGTCGCAACGTAAGGGTTTGGTAAAACAGGTTTGGACGTTACATAATAAAAAACAATGAAACGACCACGTTCCGATACCCTTTTTGTTATATTATAACTATATTTTTGTGTTTTCTTTTGGTTAACCATAGCGAGTACACCGAAACCAAAAAATCTTACGCCCGCTGAAACGCTCTGTAAATGTGTCCCGGTTTGTCCCCGCTGCAAAGCGCGGACATAACCTACTAGTATTATTAGAAAGAAGATCAGCACTAATAGGGAGCTAGAGGCCGATGGAACACCTCATACAAAACAATAAAAACAGAAAAACTAGCGAAACATAAAAATATGTCAATTAAACCATTCTAAGTTTCCCAATTTCGATCTATTTTCATATAAAACAAAACTTAATTTCCTCGAACAATTTGCATCAACACCGGTTTGTTTGAATACTCTATTTTTATATAAAGTTTACTTTTAGTTATTATGAAAGAACACAAGCCTAAGTGTCATAAATGATCATTCTATATATTCTTGTAAATTCCAAAGTTATCCTTATTTTAGTAGTTGTTGAAGAGATAAGAATCATAAGATTGGATGGATGGTTGGTTATATGCTAGACCTTGCCATTTTCTGAAATTGACAACTTATAACACCATTTATGGGAAATTCATCCATGCACATGGGACTTGGGAGGTGGTACTAAGACTATCATGTGAACTCCATTTTTATTTTATTAATTCTTTTATTCATTCATATAAAAACAGAATGACACGTGTTATTGCCTAGAATGACCGAAATTGCTCATCAAAAATGAGATGAAATGGAAACCTAATAACATCAACAAATGTGTTGATAGTTAAAAGAAAAAGACATCAAAAGAAAAAAAAAAAAAAAAAAAAAACAGATACATATTTTTGTTCAAATTGAAAACATAAAAAATAAAAAAATAAAACATATATATCTTATTATTGTTGTGTTGGCATATTAGTGTCCAAATCTGGTCACAATCATTACCAATTGATAACAACATTCCAACCATTTATACAAGAATACAAAAAGAGGCACAAAAGTTACTTCAAAGAGTTTCTATACAAAGTTGTGTTAGTGACCCGATAACAAAGTTTGTTAGATTAAGATTCCATCAGCTCGTGTCCAACTTACATCATAATTTATAACTAGTTTTAAACTTTCTTGTAATTAGTTCGATGAAAACTAGTGTGCAGTCTAGCTAAAGTTAATTTGACTTGAGCTACTTGAATCTTAGGGTGAGAGGGTGCATTCCCCCACCCAATTGAATTGTGTCATGTAATTTGTCTAAACTTTTTGCCTATTACTTAAAAAACCAATGTTTTCATAACCAGACCGGCTATCGAACCGGATGTCTTACCGGTTCATTGGTCGAACCGGACGGACCGGTCGAACCGGACGGACCGGTCGAACCGGGTTTAAGAACCGGATGGCATAATTAATAATATAAATATTTAAGAAAAAAGAAATAGAGAAAAAGTATATAAATAATTCTAAAAACATTAAAATTAATACTCGGACGTCAAATGAAAATAAATCACATTTAAGAAATTGACTTTTGTCAACTTCATCTTTTCCAAGACTTGCAGAACACCTCCATTTAAACAAATGAGCTACCATTTAAAATGAGCTGGTATCTTTTCTTTAACAATTCAGGCAAACCTTTTCGCCGGAACTACTTGTCATTGGGATGATGATTTCGCCGGAGAAGCACGTCGCCGGAATGGGGAGAAGCACGTCGCCGGAATGGGGGCTGTAGTCAAGATGTACAGAAACAGAAGTAGCACCCACACCGGCCCGAACTCTCCCATCGGATCTCCGGGCGAACCGCCGGTCACTGGCCAGACCGCCGGTCTGATGCACGAACAGCCTGAACAAGCGAACCGGCCCGGTGAAGCTTCCGACTCCCGGCCCGACCGGTCCGACCGGCTGGTCCGGTCCGGGTCTGAAAACGTTGTAAAAAACACAAAGGGTGCATGTCTAAATTAAGATTAGGCAAACTAAGTAAAAAAAACAAAAACATGCGATTGGTTGATTTAGTTATGGGCCCCAACTTCTCTTTCTCTCCTTCTCTTTCCCGCAGCGGCAACTACTCGCCGAATTCTTTCCCTCTCTCTTCTTGTCGATCACCTATACTTAGTTGGCGGTGGTCATGCCCAAGCGGCAAAGGGTTGCCGAAAGGGGTTGCCTATTACACCCCGTTGGCCCTTATAAACTTAGGGGGCAAGGGGAGCCGCGTGATGGCCAAACTTCCACGCGTCAAAGCATGTTATACACCGTCGCCACCATCATTCTTCCACGTGTGGACTTGGTGACACGTGCTCGTTATCACGCGTTGAAATTGAATTTTGAACGTTGAAGGTGACCGTTTGGCATTTAAAATTAAAAAAAAAACTTAAACACTATATATATACCATCTATTTTAACCTTTAAATTCACAAAAATACATAATTTTATACCACTTTCTTGGGTAAAAATGGAATATCCAACCGATTCGTTCCGCTAGACACTGATAGCTCTACGTCTTCCGACAATGACACGCTTGAATTTATCGAGAAGGCGTATAACTAACTTGAAGGTTCGAGCCGCCAAAAGAAGAAAATGGTAGATTGTGATCGTATACATGCCAACGAAGTGTTAATGAAGGATTATTTTATGGAGAATCCAGTCTACAATGCCGAAACATTTAGAGATCGGTTTCGTTTACCAGAAGAATTATTTTTAAAGATTGTTGGAGACATCAAAGCAAGCGAAGAATGGTTTCAAGAACGTTACGACCGGGGGGGAAACGAAGTTTCTCGCCAATACAAAAATGCACATCCGCCATTCGCTAACTAGCGACAGGTAACCTTCACGATCAATTTGATGAATACTTAGCAATGTCGGACAGAACTTCTGTTACACCGTGTGACTGACCAGGATCAAGTCACCAATCATATTAAACAATTATAATAATAGTAAAATAGTTCCACCAAAACAATACGATTAGTGACAATTAAAGTTTAAGTCCAAAGTTTTAAGTTCAAAACAATGTTTTAGGAGAACAGCGGAAGCATAAGTAAAACGGTTCAAATAAGTTCACATTTCATAATTATAAAAAGAACCCAACACGGGTTAAGGCGACCACTACACTTCCCAAGCTGCAAGCTCCTGCCAACTGAGTACCCGCAACGCATGAAATAGGGTATCAACATAAAGTTGGCGAGTTCACGAGTTGTCCAGTTTTAATTTCCATAAAACATGTTAAGTAGTTAAGTTACTCATTTATATCATGCCATGGGAAGCTACCCCATATGTAAGCTACTAAACTGCGTCATACCGAATACTCTGCGACCTCATGTTTGTTTGCCCCGTTTTGTCAATGTCTATCATCATTGACGATTTTTCCTGAGTATATTAGTTCACGACCGATCCTCTCTAGGCAAGATGTGAGGTTGGTGAGACCTAAATAGTGCTATCAACTAATAACTCGTTCGCCAGGCACCGGCGACTAATCGGTATCATAAGTAGGGACTTTAGTGATAGAGTTCGTTTAGTACACTTGTTGCATCTAATATAAATAGTAATTAACTGAGCGTCCCGCATAAGGGGAGAATGTACCCGTATCCCACACAAGGAGATAGTGTTACCCGTATCCCACACAAGGAGATAATGTTTTTCGTTTCGTTTCCCAACCACCGGGAATGCATGCTTTTAGAAAAAGCGTGTGAACTTACCTCGGTTTGCTCGACAGATAATTTACTTGTTAAAACAACTTTGATCAATCATGTCTGATTATTGTTACCATAACTAGTTAGGTTCGTATTCAAATATTGTGACGTATATACGTATTCAGCACGTAGCACATAAGAAGTACGCATTCCATAACATAAGGCAACTCACGAGAATACAACTGAATTCTGTGAACATTGACATACTTGAATCAAAACACAGATACTCTAAGTGCGTGGCCCAATAATATGCATGGCCCAACTAGCAAGTATGCGGCCTGGACTTAAGTGTGTGGTATGATCCATTAAGGAAGTGTGCGACTAGTTAAATCGGTCCACTTATGGTGTCCAAGTCTACAGTGTGCGGCCCAACTGATTTGTGGCCCAAGAAGAGTGTTCGGCCCACCAGCAAGTGTGCGACCACTTGCTGGTGTAGGGTCATGCATTAACCTACTGTACGACGTGTATAATTAAAGTGTGTGATACATTAGGTGTGCGACTTAGCAGCACCAGTTTGTACATCGAGCAGCAGCAGTTGTACAACAAGGGTGTACGGTCTCCAGAGGGTGTGCGACCCAGCTTGACTTAGGTGTATCGGATGCTTAAGGAGTTGTACCCTGCCTATTGTGCGACAAACCTCGGACACACATGTGTGCGGTATGCCATGTGTAACACCCCGTGTTTTCGAATGTCAAAGTCAAAGTCCAAGTCAACTTTGACTTTCTTTGACTGTAGATAGTCTATGTTATGTTTTAGTTGTATTATGTGGAGTAAGTGTTGTAATCAGCAAGAATCAAAGTAATCGAATGTTTAATCAATGCGACCGATCTACGACTGTGAATGATAGGAAGTAACAATGCGATAAAGTTAACTAATCAGTAATCAAACCGATCTAACAATCAATCGAACTCGAGACTCGAATTATGCAAATTTTGGTATTGTTATACGTGTGTGTGTGCCTTATGTGTTACTTGTGCGTGTTTACTTTATGTTTGGTGTGGTATTCAAGCAAATCAATCGAAAATTGAATCGAAACTCGAAAAGCAATCGAACTCAATCGAAACCGACATCGAAACGTGAAATGTAGATGCTTGTATGTAGATATAGTAGTTGGGACTGAAAGTAATTTGACTAGGAACCCTATCGTATTCGTATCATCGTTCATCGAAATCAAAACGTCGAAAATCGTCGCAAAATACTCAAAGTTTGTCGCGGATCGAACAGGAGGCATCCTGATCGAACAGGCCAGCCGATCGGCTAGCATCTTGCCAGCCGATCGAGCAGCCCATTCGATCGGAGCTCCTGGCCGATCGGCTGCCACTTTCCCCTTTTGGAATCCTATAAATAGGGCTGTCCTTGTCTTCATTTCCACTTTTGGAAAGTTCTGACTGGTCAGCTCCTATTCTTCACCTTTTCTCAGATTTCTCTCAACTCCGGTAAGTTTTCGCTCTAATTCTTGTACGTTTTTTTATCATTGCTTGATTCTACACCTTTCTATCTTTCAAAACTTGGATTCTAACCGTGAAATCACCAAGATCTAAGTGTTCTTGGGTGATGTCATCATGGTGTTCTTGAAGAACATCAAACTTTGGCCTCATCCAACCATGAATAGCTTAGATCTAACCGATTTCCACATAAACAAGTTAAGATCTATCATAGATCTAAACATTTTCATGGTATGAAGGATTGAAAGAAGGATTTCCAACTTTCTTTCAGCTCTTTTACACTCAATGCCTTCAAATCGTTAGAAATGGAGCTTGAACCGGCTAACTAATCATTCTAACAGTTAAAAGGTTCAAGATTCGGGTTCTATCTACGAGAATTCACCGACAATGGGTTAAACTCTAAGCCGACGTTCCGAACCGCTCAACGGACGGATTTGGGTGATTCCTGTCCGAGCCGGAGAGACAAGTAAGAACGAAGGTATCATAGTTCAACTTGTTATCAAACTACCTCGATATAACGACAAGTAACCAAACAGCCAAGTGTTAGACGAAAGGCCGACCAGGTCAGAGATGCTGGCCGAACGGCTAGGCTGTTCGAATAGCCCAGCCGATCGGACATACCAGCTGATCGACCGGGCCAGCCGATCGGCTAGCACATGGTCTCACACTTTAAAATTTCATGAAGCATAGTATCGAGGAAGGGATATTCGATCGAACTGCGTTTGGTGAACATTACTCTTCGGATCATGAGATACTACTCTTCAACACTTAATCGTTTTTTTCACAACTCGTTCGTAGTAGGGAATGCCAGCCGATCGAACAGACTGTTCGATCGAGTGACATTCAGTTTAGGACTAATTCTGAAGTTCCTAGCCGATCGAGTGAACCGCTCGATCGATCGACTTGAAAGGTAGGAGCACTTCAGTGTTCCCAAATGCTGCAACGAAAACTTCAAAAGTTCAAATCCTCAAACACAAACACACCAGAGGAAGAAACAATCCACTCGAATGGCCCAGCCGATCGAGCCAACCGACCGATCGAACAGGACTGTCCAATCGGATATACCAGCCGATCGAACAGACCGTTCGATCGAACCTGCCGTTCGATCGACCAGCCTATTCGACCCATTCACACCTGTTTGCATTTCCACGTTACTCATTGTTGTGCTATCGAACTATTCAGGCTAACCCTACTCTCAGCGCTCCCTTCAATCCATAATCAATCACTGTGAGTATACTCGATCCCTTTTTGCTTTTAGCACTTTTGGGTGTTACATACGTTACCTATCAAATCACAATCAAACACAAACTATTTGAACGCTAACCATTTGCATGTGCTACTTGACTGAATGAATGTTGTTTATTATGTTTACACGTGGAGTGCTATCTACCTGCCTTAGCAACATAGTACTATAGTTTGGACTCAGCACCCGTTCACACGGGGGTTGTTAAGGACAATCTACTTGAATGATTTACGGTGGTGATCATGTATTGCGAACTGTCTCGGACAGTCAACCCGTAGTCATTGGTATTGATAGGTCCATGTCGATAATTTACATGCATCATTGCCCTCTGTGTACGTGCTGGTTATGCGTAAAATATTCAAACTCTATATGCTATTATCAAACTTGTATGCTCACCTTTACATTATATGTATTGACTTTATTTTAACGTATGTGACAGGTGCTTAAGTTGCTAGGATGCTTAGGCGCGTGGTGATGAAACCGAGGCTAGGGAGTCTAGAAATAATTAAACAATTGTCTGTAATAATAACTGAATCTGAGTTGTCGGAACGGAATTATTTGCCTAGTTGCTTTCTATGATAACTTGTTTATTTATTTGGGACACGGTATGGGACGTGTCATTTAACTGAATTTATATTATAGTTGTTGTGGAAACTTCTGGACAATCTGTTTCGCTCAGTGCCGCGCCCCGATGATTCCGCCATCGGTTGGGGTGTGATAGATTGGTATCAGAGCCATAACCGTAGGGAATTAGGTTAGACACGACCTAGTCCGGGTCGCTGTCTTAGAGACCTAGACTATAGTTAGGAACCATCAAACCAAGTTTATGTGCTTATTATGCAATCCTTCACTATCACTACACTCGAATTTTCAATCAAAGTCAGGCGATTCAGTCGGGAATAGGTGTGAAAGCCGCAAACTCCTGACCAAACTGCCTGACTTATGCTGATTTTTATTCGTTTATTCATGCTTATCTCATTATTTTCACCAACAAACAAGGGAGATTACACCAAATCAGGAGTGAAATCCATATTTTGATGTATAATCTCCTTTATTTTCTTAAAAACAAGGAAGAAATTGCTAAGCCAAGGGGTGAAACCCTGACCTTGGCAGTTTGTTCTGGACTTTATTCATCTCACCAAGGCCTCGATGGACTCCAATGACCTGAACTCACAAGTATGACCTAGGAAGCGCGTGTGGAATGCCCAAGAATCGAGGCAAAAACACAACCACTAGAGTCGAAAGTGATGACAAGTCTACTGTGAATAGTCGAGTTGCCTTGGGTAGTCGATGTCTAGTAGCCGTAGATAATCTACCTCTCGATTTTATGTGTTCCGATTCTGAGAACCGCAACCGCGTACTCGGATGAGTCGTTGATTTTTATGTGTTTATGTGTGCTTTCTCTGTTTTGTGATTATATTTTGGGATGTTATTCGATTCTGCTATCATTTCAATCGACACACACAACTCGTACTGTTATTCTATCCCTAATCGATCCTCAGATGCTGCAATCTAGACGATATTACGATGTGATATGCTATACGACTAAGCTAGGATATACTATACGATGCTATTCGACATGCTAATCGAACGACACGCGAGCTTTGAAGGATAGGTTTCTGTTTTCTGACTGCTTCAGTGATTAAGTGCTTAGGTACTGATGCGTGTCAGTGTGTATATGTTTTTAATATATAATTAAGCCCTTTTTACACTTTTAACCAAGTTTTAAATTTATAAAACACGATATTCACTAACACTAAACACACATATGGGCAAGTGCACCCATCGTGGACGTAGTATAGTGTTGGTAAGATACCGAGGTCGTCCAAGGACACAAGAGCTTTTAATACCGGTTTATCCTCAACGTCTAACCAAATCAAAAAGTTAGAAAAATGTTTTAAACTAAGAAAAATAAAAACTAACTAAATGCTAAAAAATAAAATAAAATAAAAACAGATAGACAAGATGAATCACTTGGATCCGACACGTGTATTAGTATAACCTTTGATTATTTTCGCACTTTTGCACTTGTTTAAGAGATTATCTTAGTTATTGTAGTAGGCCCCTCTTTTGAAGGCGACGTTACCCTCAACCCAGTAGTTTGAGTCAGCAAGGATACAGTCCTAAATGGTCGGATTATTGAAAGATAATGAATTAAGTTATTAATGCAAATTATGGTAGGCCCCGCTTTTGGCGGTGACGTTACCCTCGGCTAAGTAGTCTGAGTCAGCAGGGATACAGTCCTAAATAGCCGGGTTATAGTATTAATAGTAGTTAGCTTATGAGGGGGTCAAAGAGTTTGGATCCCCGCCATCCAATACCTATGGGCATTGAAGGAGATCCTACTAAATTTGACCCAGGTCCCAAGCAGGACCTCTAAACGCTGAACAAGGGCAAGACCTTTACCAAACCGTTCCCTTAACCCCCGACCAGGTAGCCAACATACCTCCATATAGACCGTGGAGATATGAATGGTGAAAATCTTTTATTTTATATAGACAGTAAAATAATGCCAAGACACCACGGACAAACGATAAGGAAAGATCACCTTCAACATAAGTAACTAGTTATTAAAGTCATTAATACAAAACCAAATAAAAAGTGCAAAAGATTAAAAATAAAAAGTATTATACTAAACACTTGTCTTCACCAAGTGATGTAAGAGACTTAGGCAAACATGGCCTTGATTGTCAAGAACTCTTACGATCAATCTTGGATCCCGAGACGACTCACACACTCTACGATGGACAATGGATGATGGTGGTGGATGATGGTGTTATGGTGGTGGTGGGTGGTGGATGAAGTGTGAGAGAGGTGGTGTGCCAAGGGATGAGAGAAAATGAAACCAAGCTCCTCTATTTATAGGCTGGACAGAACGCTGGACACGGCCCCGTGTCCGCTGGACACGGCCCCGTGCCCGTCTGACACTCTCTCTCTTCATTAATTGTAATTGCGAATTACAATTAATGCGCCTGCTGTACTTTCAACACGCCCCCGTGCTCGCTGGACACGGCCCCGTGTCCAGCAATGGAAGCTTCTACTGGTTTGTCTTATCTGCTGCTTCCTGGGCACGCCCCCGTGTTCGCTGGACACGGGGCGTGTTCAGACTCTGTTTTCTTCTCTTTGTCTTGGGAGGTGCCGTTGAGGGTCCGGGCAGTCCACTTTTGTTCCTTTTCTTGTATTTATGGTAGAATTAGTGGTCTTTTTGCTTCTTTTGTGATTTTGAGCTCATTTCATCCTGAAAATACAAAAGGAAGACAAAAACACTCTTTTTCCAACATTAGTACTTAAAAAGGGTTAGTTTTATGCCTTAATTGATGTGTTTTATATGTTGCATTTTACACACATCAAATACCCCCACACTTGAACTTTTGCTTGTCCTCAAGCAAAACTCTTTTAATGTGGCTTACACTCCCAAATGGAATAGGTAGAAGAGAAGTTTTTTAGCTTGTCCTAGAGTGTCGGGAATCCAAGGTTTGTATAGGTTTTATTTTTATTTTATTTACAATCCTATTCGTCATGATTTATTTTGAACTTTTCATAAGATAAACTACTTATTTGGGCATAACATGCCTTTTTTTTTTTAAAATTCCATTTATATACAAGTTCACATACCTCACGGGAGATCACTCAATCACTCGGCCGAAGGTGTATATTTAAGTGAATCGCTCGAGAGCGGCACGGACTTACGTTTTCCATAGGCTTGCCAAGCGATCAATCCTCCTCCTTTTTAACTTTTTACCTTTGTAAATATTAAGAGGACTTTTGGGGTGAAGGCTTGGGTTTAAAGGTGGGTAGTTGGTTAGTGGTTAGTAAAAAGGGCGAAAATCGTAACAAGTGTCGGTTTTCATAAAATACCTTATTTTTAGTGACATTTATTTTTGAAGTATTTCTCCAAACAAGCTTTTGTAGCTTTTGTTTGTTTTTGACTTCATTATTCATATATTTTTTTTTTCGTCACGTAAAGGGTATGTTTATGAAAAACCGAGCTTGTTACTAAAATAAGGGTGAAAAAATGAAAAAGGTTTTTTGGTGGGTAAAAAAAATTGTTTTGGGGGTAATGAAATGAAAGGTTTAGGCTCAAAGGGGTTTTTCTAGGGGGATTTTGGGTAGGTAAAAAAAATGAAAAATAATGGTTTTGAAAGAAAGATAGTTAGTCCTAATGCCTCCATCATTTACTTACTTGGGTTTAAGTTGGTAAGGACCGGGAATGTATCGTCGTGGCAAGTTCTAGATTTGTAAAGACCGAGCGGCTATTCACACAAGAAACGAAAAATGAGCATTTAATCTAAATATGTATATTTTTATGCTCAATAAAGGCTCAAAACTCACTTTTGTGGGAATGGGTTTTTAACGTGACCAAGCATATATAATCGAATTTTTAACTAGACTTGTTATACCGTTTCATAATTTTCTTATGTTAGTTCTTTTTATCACGACGCTATCGGTTGTAAAATAAAAAAAATATAATCCTTTTATAACTTGTTATTCCCAACTTAAACTAAGACAAGTAAATAAAAAAAATGAAAAAGTTTTTAAAAAAAATTTGGGGTGTTTAGCGGTTCCAATAGAGTTTTGTGTAAGGCTTGTTTTAGGATTTTGCAAAATTTCAAGGTTTTAGCATTCTCCCCCACACTTAAATTACACATTGTCCTCAATGTGTCCAAAAATAAAGTTTTTGGTTGATTAGAATATGTAAAAGTGTGTTTAAAAACAAAGTTTTGTGTTACTGGCGCTCTGGACACGGCCCCGTGTTGACCGGGCACGGCCCCGTGGTCAAGTGCCAGTAACAGAAATTATAGAATTGAAACAGAAGCCTGGACACGGGGGCGTGTCCGCTGAACACGGCCCGTGTCCAGTTACCTGAACTGGGTGATTTCCTGCAGGGGGCTCAGCACGGGGCCGTGTTGGTTGGACACGGCCCGTGTGGAGCCTTCTGTTATGGAGATTTTTGTCGGTTTGTTCTGTTCTTCTGCATGGTTCCATTTTTTCTCGTTCCCTTTTTCATCCATTACCACCATGAGTGTGATTTATTCTGCAAAAACTAAAAGATTAGACTAAACTAAGGATAGGTCCGCGGAATGCCTCCGTGGTGCGCCACGTTTATAAGGGTCCTTGGCTAGACCCGATTCCCGGTCACACGTCTTTTGATTGGAGTGCCTTGCCTCCCAAGTTACACCGTCGGAGAGCGGCATCCAAGCTTGAATCAATAACCTTCATGTAGTGGACCGGGTCGTCATCCTCTATTCTCTTCCCAACTCCAAACTTTACCTCATCGTCCCCATATCTCAAAGTTAGTGTCCCGTCATTCATGTCCACTACTGCTTGTGCGGTGGCAAGGAAAGGCCTCCCTAGAATAAGGGGGACCTCGGTGTCTTCCTCCATGTCGAGTATGACAAAGTCAACAGGATAAACGAATCTGCTTACCCTTACCAAGACATTCTCGATGACACCTTGCGGGAATTTGACCGATCGATCAGCGAGTTGTATGCTTATTTTTGTGGGGCTTGTGGTTCCCAAGCCAAGCCTTTTGAACATTGAAGAAGGCATGAGGTTAATGCTAGCCCCTAAGTCGGCCAAGGCATTGCGAACGGGAGATTCCCCTATTGAGCATGGAATCGTGAAACTTCCGGGATCGATCTTCTTTTGGGGTAGTTTATTGAGTACGAGGGCAGAGCATTCTTCGCCTAAATTAACTAATTGCAAATTTTCAATTTTCTTTTTATGTGTAAGGAAGTCCCTCATAAATTTAGAGTATTTGGGCATTTGGGTTAGGACTTCGATAAAAGGAATATTGACATGCAATTGTTTTAGCAAACTTTCGAATTTTGCGAATTGCTCATTGGTTTTCTGACGAATTAACCTACCGGGGTACGGAACTCGAGGGGCCTTGGTAGGCTCTGTTGATGGGGGAGTGTCCTTCTCCTGCAGATGTGTTGGCGTTGATTCTTCCGTTGCTGGAGGTACTTCTGCAGGCCCTACGGTGCGGTTTCGTAGTGTGATGAGGTGAACTTGCGCCTTTGGGTTGGTTTCGGTATTGCTAGGTAATGCGCCTTGTGGTCTTTCGGAAAAATTTTGAGCTAGTTGACTTATTTGTTTTTCTATGTTTTGAATGCTAGCTTGTTGATTCCTAAAATTTGATTCTAATTGTAGGAATCTTTCCGAATTTTTCTTATCAGTGTCGGAGACAAGGCGAGATATGGTATCTTCGAGCCTCTCTCTTCCACTTTGTTGAGTGAAATTTTGCGACTCATTTCTTGATTGCTGAAAGTTTGTTCGTTGCGGTTGTTGGTTACTACTATTGCCGGGCTCCCTCCAACCAAGGTTTGGGTGGTTTCGCCATCCTTGGTTGTAGGTCCCCGTTGGAGGACCCGACGGCCTAGGTCTATTATCAATGTAGTTTACCATTTCTTGTTGATCGTCCGTTTCTTTCATGCAACTCCAATTTTCATGTGACCCACCACACCCTTCACAAGCCATGACCGAGACTGTTTTGGTCATTTCTAATTTTTTTTATTTTTGAAGAAAGGGCCTCGATTTGGGCTTGTAAAGAGGTGCTTTCGTCTACCTTATGGGCGCCCGGGGCGATAGTTTTATTTCCCCGGGGAGTGTGCCACTGAAAATTGGTTTGAGCAATTTCCTCAATCTGATTATATATTTCGTGTGGGCGACGATTACCTAAAAGTCCCCCGGAGCTAGAATCAAGTGTCTGCCTAGTATGTGGCAACAACCCATTGTAGAAAGTGGATACTTGTTGCCATATTGCGAGGCCGTGATGGGGACACTTGCGTAATAGCTCCTTGAACCTTTCCCAAGTTTCATATAAGGATTCCCCGTCCTCTTGTGAGTATGTGTTAATTTCAGCCATTAATTTAGCAGTTTTAGAAGGAGGGAAATACTTATATAGAAATTTTTGGGCTAGTTCATCCCAGGTGTTTACCGATCCAGCTGGGAGGGTGTTGAGCCAAGCTTTCGCTCGGTCTTTTAGTGAGAATGGAAACATACGAAGGCGGATGGCGTCGTTTGATGCTCCATTGATCCGAAAGGTATCACATATTTCTAAGAAATTAGTTATATGTAGATGGGGATCCTCGTCCGCGAGCCCGTGAAAGGTCGCGGAGTTTTGGAGCATTTGTATCAAGTGCGGCCGAAGTTCGAAGTTATTGGCTTCGACATTCGGGGCATTGATAGCGGCGCCGAGATTACCTACGGTGGGCCGTAAGTAATCCATGAGGGTACGTTGGTCCGCCATTGGGGGTGGATCACCCGAAACCTTCTCTTGGTTTTTGGCTTTTAACCTTTTTCTGAGAAAGCGTTCGGGTTCTTCTAATGGTTCCTTTATGTCTTTATTGGAACTGGAGCTCATACACTACGTGAAGTTGGCGTCGGGTTCCAAGTCCTGCAATAAAAACAGAAAAGAATGTTGGTCAGAAGGTTCACCACGGCCCCGTGTCTAGCGAACACGGCCCCGTGGTCGGAGTTACAGAGGTTGTTTTTCAGACCCCAGTTACTGGAAGTTGGACACGGCCCCGTGTTGCACCGACACGGCCCCGTGGTCAGCCTTCTGTAACTTGAAAAACAAAAACTGCCAGTAACGTTGCTGAGCACGGCCCGTGTCCGACCAGGCACGGCCCCGTGCTGAGCTCTGCAGAAGCTGAAAAATCTAAAAAAAATCCTAAAAATTAAAGAAAAATAAAAAGATGATTAGGCCGTTGATTCCTAACTTTCTTAAAATCCTTGTGTCCCCGGCAGCGGCGCCAAAAACTTGATGCGTGTCAGTGTGTATATGTTTTTAATATATAATTAAGCCCTTTTTACACTTTTAACCAAGTTTTAAATTTATAAAACACGATATTCACTAACACTAAACACACATATGGGCAAGTGCACCCATCGTGGACGTAGTATAGTGTTGGTAAGATACCGAGGTCGTCCAAGGACACAAGAGCTTTTAATACCGGTTTATCCTCAACGTCTAACCAAATCAAAAAGTTAGAAAAATGTTTTAAACTAAGAAAAATAAAAACTAACTAAATGCTGAAAAATAAAATAAAATAAAAACAGATAGACAAGATGAATCACTTGGATCCGACACGTGTATTAGTATAACCTTTGATTATTTTCGCACTTTTGCACTTGTTTAAGAGATTATCTTAGTTATTGTAGTAGGCCCCTCTTTTGAAGGCGACGTTACCCTCAACCCAGTAGTTTGAGTCAGCAAGGATACAGTCCTAAAGGGTCGGATTATTGAAAGATAATGAATTAAGTTATTAATGCAAATTATGGTAGGCCCCGCTTTTGGCGGTGACGTTACCCTCGGCTAAGTAGTCTGAGTCAGCAGGGATACAGTCCTAAATAGCCGGGTTATAGTATTAATAGTAGTTAGCTTATGAGGGGGTCAAAGAGTTTGGATCCCCGCCATCCAATACCTATGGGCATTGAAGGAGATCCTACTAAATTTGACCCAGGTCCCAAGCAGGACCTCTAAACGCTGAACAAGGGCAAGACCTTTACCAAACCGTTCCCTTAACCCCCGACCAGGTAGCCAACATACCTCCATATAGACCGTGGAGATATGAATGGTGAAAATCTTTTATTTTATATAGACAGTAAAATAATGCCAAGACACCACGGACAAACGATAAGGAAAGATCACCTTCAACATAAGTAACTAGTTATTAAAGTCATTAATACAAAACCAAATAAAAAGTGCAAATGATTAAAAATAAAAAGTATTATACTAAACACTTGTCTTCACCAAGTGATGTAAGAGACTTAGGCAAACATGGCCTTGATTGTCAAGAACTCTTACGATCAATCTTGGATCCCGAGACGACTCACACACTCTACGATGGACAATGGATGATGGTGGTGGATGATGGTGTTATGGTGGTGGTGGGTGGTGGATGAAGTGTGAGAGAGGTGGTGTGCCAAGGGATGAGAGAAAATGAAACCAAGCTCCTCTATTTATAGGCTGGACAGAACGCTGGACACGGCCCCGTGTCCGCTGGACACGGCCCCGTGCCCGTCTGACACTCTCTCTCTTCATTAATTGTAATTGCGAATTACAATTAATGCGCCTGCTGTACTTTCAACACGCCCCCGTGCTCGCTGGACACGGCCCCGTGTCCAGCAATGGAAGCTTCTACTGGTTTGTCTTATCTGCTGCTTCCTGGGCACGCCCCCGTGTTCGCTGGACACGGGGCGTGTTCAGACTCTGTTTTCTTCTCTTTGTCTTGGGAGGTGCCGTTGAGGGTCCGGGCAGTCCACTTTTGTTCCTTTTCTTGTATTTATGGTAGAATTAGTGGTCTTTTTGCTTCTTTTGTGATTTTGAGCTCATTTCATCCTGAAAATACAAAAGGAAGACAAAAACACTCTTTTTCCAACATTAGTACTTAAAAAGGGTTAGTTTTATGCCTTAATTGATGTGTTTTATATGTTGCATTTTACACACATCAGTACTTACGTACTTCTGTGTTTCGTGCTCTACGTGCTTATGTGCTTCTATGACCTACGTGTTCTATGTGCTTCTGTGCTCCATGGTTAGGTATATCTGTGAATCTGTGTGCTTACGTGATACATGCTTCGACGTGATTCTAAGCTTTAGATAATAGTAGACGTGTGAGGTGAGATTCGATTTCGTTGTGTTGAGCCTCGTGACGATGTCTAATGCAGACCATGTCGTCGTCTGGATCCCAACACCGAACCCCACTTACTCGCCAAGAAAAGAGAGACCGACGCCTCGCTGCTATCATCTCCAAAACCGTAGCGAAAGCTGTGAGTGAGGTGTATGAAAACGCTAGCAAGTCGTCTGAAGAATCCCGAGCTGAGAACCCTAAGGATTCAAGCAAGGCTGCTTTCAGCTTTAAGCAATTCAAAGCATGCGGACCAAAAGAGTTCACTGGCGAAGATGGTCCTACAGCCATGTTTCACTGGTTCGACTCAGTCGAAGTCACTCTGCGCCAGAGCGGATGTCCCAAGCATCTCCGCACTCTCAATGCTACAGGCGTCTTCCAGTCCCGTGCTCTAGACTGGTGGACGGCCGAACGAAACAAGCGCGGAAATGATGCAGCTTATGGGCTAACATGGAAGGAGTTGAAGGCAATCATGATCGAAGAATTCTGCCCTCCTCATGAACGCCAAAAGCTGGAGGACGAGTTCTGGGGAATCAAGCAGAAGGATGGAGACAACGCTGCTCTCACTGCCCGCTTCAAGTAGCTTAGCATTATCTGTTCTGATCAAGTCAAGACCTCAGACCAAGCCATCAAGAAGTACATTCGAGCTCTGCCCGATTGTGTAGCCGACTTTGTTCACGCCGCCAAGCCAGCAACGATCGAAGAAACCTACCTACTCGCCGCTGAGATCAATGATAAGCGAGTAAAGTCTGGCTTCTGGGATAAGCAAACCAAGTCTCTGCACCAAGCCACCGCAGCACCCACCGACTCATCTGCCCAATCCTCCAAGTCGTCAAGAAGAAAGAAGAACAACAACAGCTCCAGCAACAAGAGCTGTGCTGCCACGACAAACGCCACTCCTCTACAAGCTGTACCAGCTCAACAGCAGCAGCACCCTCGCTCAGCTCCAGTGATCAATGCACCGCCAGCAAAGTGTGCATACACAGGCCCTCACCCACTCTGCCCGACATGTTCTTATCATCATCCAGTGGGTCTAGCTTGTCGTTTTTGCGCTCACTGCAACCTGTACGGTCATTTCACTGCGAACTGCCGCTATGGTCCCCGTCAAGCCCCAGTTCAAGCTACTGTCAACCAAGCTCTACTCCCTGCCCCTCAAGGCCAACAGGCAGCTCAAGCACCAGCAGCTAATGCTCGAGTCTGCTTTACATGTGGTGACCCTAACCACTTTGCAAACAGATGTCCGAACAGGGTGGTTAAGCAAGAGCCCCAGCAGCAACAACAGCAGCCTCAGCAACAGCAGCAAGCAGCCCATGCCCGGACCTTCAACATCAATGCCCACCAGGCTCAGGCGGATAACAACGTGGTTAATGGTACGTTCCTTGTGAATGGTATTTATGCATCATGTTTGTTTGATACTGGAGCCGATAACTGCTTTGTGTCGTTTGAATTCGAGAAGCTCCTTAGTCGTAAGCGTTCATATCTATCCTCGTCATTCGAAGTCGAAGTCGCTACGGGAAGAACTATTGCCGTTAATTCAGTGCTCCGTGATTGTACTCTCGAACTCAACAATCACATCTTCCCAATCGACCTTATTCCGATGCAACTCGGAAGTTTTGACGTCATAATAGGCATGGACTTTCTTCGTGAAAACCATGCTGAAATTGTGTGCTTTGAAAAGATGATTCGATTCTCGCTCGCAAATGGTGATCTTCTATGTGTGTACGGTGAAACAACGTCGAAAGGTCTCAAGCTTATGTCATGAATTCAAGCCGGCAAGTATCTCCGCAAGGAATACCGAGCCTTCTTGGCCAACATTGTAGTAGCGGAGAAGGGAAAGAAAAAGAAAGTTGAAGTCAAGGACGTTCCAGTGGTTCGTGAATTTCCTCAGGTGTTCCCTGACGATCTTCCCGGACTACCACCGAGTCGTGATATCGACTTTCGTATCGACCTCATTCCTGGAGCCAACCTCGTTGCCAAAGCCCCTTACCGACTCGCACCATCCGAAATGAGGGAACTCTCGAATCAACTCCAGAAATTACTCGAAAAAGGCTTTATTCGCCCAAGCACCTCTCCTTGGGGCGCGCCAGTTCTTTTCGTCAAAAAGAAGGACGGGTCGTTCCGGATGTGCATCGACTATCGGGAATTGAATAAGCTAACCATCAAGAACCGATACCCCTTGCCCCGAATTGACGATTTGTTTGATCAGCTACAAGGTGCGTCATGCTACTCTAAGATCGACCTGCGTTCAGGATATCATCAGCTACGGATTCAAGAGGAGGACATTCCTAAAACCGCTTTTCGAACCCGTTATGGCCACTACGAATTTGTTGTTATGCCCTTTGGTCTAACCAACGCACCCGCGGTTTTTATGGACCTAATGAATCGCGTGTGTAAGCCTTACCTTGACCGTTTCGTCATCGTATTCATCGACGATGTCTTGATTTATTCCAAAACGAAAGCCGAACACGCGCAACATCTACGTTTGGTACTCGAGTTACTTCAGGGGAACCAACTCTACGCCAAGTTCTCCAAGTGCGAATTCTGGTTGGAGGAGGTTCAGTTTCTAGGTCACATCGTGAATAGTCAAGGTATCCATGTCGATCCTGCGAAGATTGAAGCTGTCAAAAGTTGGATTACGCCTAAGAACCCGTCTGAAGTTCGTTCTTTTCTCGGACTAGCGGGCTATTATCGATGATTCATTGAAGGATTCTCCAAGATCGCTGTGCCGCTCACCGCTCTTACTCATAAGGACAAGCCTTTTGTGTGGGGAAACGCACAAGAGACTGCCTTTCAAACCCTCAAACATATGCTGTGCAACGCACCGATTCTTACGCTGCCCGACGGAAGCGACAACTTCATTGTCTACTGTGATGCTTCTAACCTCGGTCTCGGCTGTGTTCTCATGCAGCGAGACAAGGTTATAGCCTACGCATCTCGTCAGCTCAAGGTCCACGAGAAGAACTATACAACCCATGACCTCGAGCTAGGCGCGGTTATCTTTGCATTGAAGATTTGGCGACACTACCTGTATGGCACTAGGTGTACAATCTACACTGATCACAGGAGTTTACAACACATCTTTAATCAGAGAGAGCTTAATATGCGTCAACGCCGATGGGTAGAACTTCTCAACGATTACGACTGTGAGATTCGTTATCACCCAGGAAAGGCGAATGTGGTTGCCGACGCGCTCAGCAGAAAGAGTTACGTGCTCAGTACCCGAAACATCCAAGCCCAGCACAACCTCGAAACCCTTATCCGCGAAGCCCAACATGCTTGCTTTAACGAGCGTACATTGAAGAAAGAGAGGATCTATCATGATGGAGCTCAGTTAGTAAGCAAATCCGATGGGATATTCTATTATCTGGACCGAATTTGGATCCCTAAGCGGACCGACTTGCGGAAGATTATTATGAATGAAGCCCACAAGTCCCGATATTCTATTCATCCCGGTGCGGACAAGATGTACCAGGACCTGCGTTATAAGTACTGGTGGCCGGGTATGAAACGGGATATCGCTCTCTACGTTGGAAGCTGTTTAACTTGCGCAAGAGTCAAGGCTGAACATCAAAGACCTTCTGGCTTACTCGAACAACCGCCGATACCTATATGGAAGTGGGAGAGCATAGCTATGGATTTCATAACAAAACTCCCGCCGACGCCATCAGGTCACGACAGTATTTGGGTCATAGTTGATCGTCTAACGAAATCAGCCCACTTTTAGCCGATACGAGAAGACTACAAGGTGGAACGACTAGCCCAAATCTACACCGACGAGATCATTCGTAATCATGGTACGCCTCGTGACATCATTTCAGACCGTGATGCTCAGTTCACTTCGCGATTGTGGGAAACGTTTCAAGCGGCCCTTGGTACGTCGCTTAATCTGAGTACTGCATTCCATCCTCAAACCGACGGACAGACTGAAAGAACGATTCGTACTCTTGAAGACATGCTCCGAGCGTGTGTCATAGATTTTGGTGGTAGTTGGAACAAACACCTACCATTGGTGGAATTCTCGTACGATAACAGCTATCATGCCAACATCCAAATGGCACCTTTCGAAGCTTTGTATGGTAGAAGATGTCGATCGCCTATTGTGTGGCACGAGATCGGTCACTCGCAACTAACCGGTCCCGAGATTCTACAAGAAATGACTGACAAAATCCACCAGATTAGAGACAACTTGGTGAAAGCTCGGAACAGACAGAAAAGTTACGCCGATAAAAGACGCAAGCCCCTTGAATTTGAAGTTGGCGACTACGTACTCCTAAAGGTATCACCTTGGAAGGGTGTAGTCCAATTCGGCAAGAAAGGGAAACTCGCGCCTCGATATGTTGGACCTTTTAGGATTCTGGAAATAATCGGAAAAGTCGCCTACAGACTCGAATTACCGGAGGAACTCAGTAACGTCCACCCGACTTTCCACGTCTCTAACCTCCGGAAATGCCTTGCTGATCATGATCTAATCGTACCACTCGACGATCTTCAGGTCAGCGAAACGTTACACTTCGTGGAAAAGCCTGTCGAAATCATGGATCGCCAAACCAAGCAACTCAGGCGCTCTCGAATCCCGATCGTGAAGGTCCGATGGGAAGGCAAACGAGGCACGGAGTTCACTTGGGAACTCGAAAGCGACATGAAGGCCAAGTACCCGCAGTTGTTTAAGTAAATAGATCTGAAGCATCAAATTGGTAAATCACGGTGTTGTGTAGCCTTCGACCTAATTTCGGGACGAAATTCCCTAAACAAGGGGAGGCTGTAACACCCCGTGTTTTCGAATGTCAAAGTCAAAGTCAAAGTCCAAGTCAACTTTGACTTTCTTTGACTGTAGATAGTCTATGTTATGTTTTAGTTGTATTATGTGGAGTAGGTGTTGTAATCAGCAAGAATCGAAGTAATCAAATATTTAATCAATGCGACCGATCTACGACTGTGAATGATAGGAAGTAACAATGCGATAAAGTTAACTAATCAGTAATCAAACCGATCTAACAATCAATCGAACTCGAGACTCGAATTATGCGAATTTTGGTATTGTTATACGTGTGTGTGTGCCTTATGTGTTACTTGTGCGTGTTTACTTTATGTTTGGTGTGGTATTCAAGCAAATCAATCGAAAATTGAATCGAAACTCGAAAAGCAATCGAACTCAATCGAAACCGACATCGAAACGTGAAATGTAGATGCTTGTATGTAGATATAGTAGTTGGGACTGAAAGTAATTTGACTAGGAACCCTATCGTATTCGTATCATCGTTCATCGAAATCGAAACGTCGAAAATCGTCGCAAAATACTCAAAGTTTGTCGCGGATCGAACAGGAGGCATCCTGATCGAACAGGCCAGTCGATCGGCTAGCATCTTGCCAGCCGATCGAGCAGCCCATTCGATCGGAGCTCCTGGCCGATCGGCTGCCACTTTCCCCTTTTGGAAGCCTATAAATAGGGCTGTCCTTGTCTTCATTTCCACTTTTGGAAAGTTCTGACCGGCCAGCTCCTATTCTTCACCTTTTCTCAGATTTCTCTCAACTCCGGTAAGTTTTCGCTCTAATTCTTGTACGTTTTTTATCATTGCTTGATTCTACACCTTTCTATCTTTCAAAACTTGGATTCTAACCGTGAAATCACCAAGATCTAAGTGTTCTTGGGTGATGTCATCATGGTGTTCTTGAAGAACATCAAACTTTGGCCTCATCCAACCATGAATAGCTTAGATCTAACCGATTTCCACATAAACAAGTTAAGATCTATCATAGATCTAAACATTTTCATGGTGTGAAGGATTTCCAACTTTCTTTCAATTCTTTTACACTCAATGCCTTCAAATCGTTAGAAACGGAGCTTGAACCGGCTAACTAATCATTCTAACAGTCAAAAGGTTCAAGATTCGGGTTCTATCTACGAGGATTCACCGACAATGGGTTAAACTCTGAGCCGACGTTCTGAACCGCTCAACGGACGGATTTGGGTGATTCCTGTCCGAGCCGGAGAGACAAGTAAGAACGAAGGTATCATAGTTCAACTTGTTATCAAACTACCTCGATATAACGACAAGTAACCAAACAGCCAAGTGTTAGACGAAAGGCCGACCAGGTCAGAGATGCTGGCCGAACGGCTAGGCTGTTCGAACAGTCCAGCCGATCGGACATACCAGCCGATCGACCGGGCCAGCCGATCGGCTAGCACATGGTCTCACACTTTAAAATTTCATGAAGCATAGTATCGAGGAAGGGATGTTCGATCGAACTGCGTTTGGTGAACATTACTCTTTGGATCATGAGATACTACTCTTCAACACTTAATCGTTTTTTTCACAACTCGTTCGTAGTAGGGAATGCCAGCCGATCGAACAGACTGTTCGATCGAGTGACATTCAGTTGAGGACTAATTCTGAAGTTCCTAGCCGATCGAGTGAGCTAGCCGATCGAGTGAGCTAGCCGATCGAGTGAACCGCTCGATCGATCGACTTGAAAGGTAGGAGTACTTCAGTGTTCCCAAATGCTGCAACGAAAACTTCAAAAGTTCAAATCCTCAAACACAAACACACCAGAGGAAGAAACAATCCACTCGAATGGCCCAGCCGATCGAGCCAACCGGCCGATCGAACAGGACTGTCCAATCGGATATACCAGCCGATCGAACAAACCGTTCGATCGAACCTGCCGTTCGATCGACTAGCCTATTCGACCCATTCACACCTGTTTGCATTTCCACGTTACTCATTGTTGTGCTATCGAACCATTCAGGCTAACCCTACTCTCAGCGCTCCCTTCAATCCATAATCAATCACTGTGAGTATACTCGATCCCTTTTTGCTTTTAGCACTTTTGGGTGTTACATACGTTACCTATCAAATCACAATCAAACACAAACTATTTGAACGCTAACCATTTGCATGTGCTACTTGACTGAATGAATGCTGTTTATTATGTTTACACGTGTAGTGCTATCTACCTGCCTTAGCAACATAGTACTATAGTTTGGACTCAGCACCCGTTCACACGGGGGTTGTTAAGGACAATCTACTTGCATGATTTACGGTGGTGATCATGTATTGCGAACTGTCTCGGACAGTCCACCCGCAGTCATTGGTATTGATAGGTCCATGTTGATAATTTACATGCATCATTGCCCTCTGTGTACGTGCTGGTTATGCGTAAACTATTCGAACTCTATATACTATTATCAAACTTGTATGCTCACCTTTACATTATATGTATTGACTTTATTTTTACGTATGTGACAGGTGCTTAAGTTGCTAGGATGCTTAGGCGCGTGGTGATGAAACCGAGGCTAGGGTGTCTAGAACTAATTAAACAATTGTCTGTAATAATAACTGAATCTGAGTTGTCGGAACGGAATTATTTGCCTAGTTGCTTTCTATGATAACTTGTTTATTTATTTGGGACACGGTATGGGACGTGTCATTTAACTGAATTTATATTATAGTTGTTGTGGAAACTTCTGGACAATCTGTTTCGCTCAGTGCCGCGCCCCGATGATTCCGCCATCGGTTGGGGTGTGATACCATACTTGATTGTACCACATGCATTTCATGTTGTACATTCTATTTGTACGGTATTAACAGAGTCTAAACATCATTCATTCAGCTTTTTCCAATCAAATCAAATAAGACAAAACATATCTTTCATATTTTCATGTTTTTTGGCATACATTTGCACATAAGTTCAAACACAAGTCATCCTCTTCCTCAATATTCCTCTTGTTAATTACCCTAATTCTTTTAACATGAAAACCCTGGATTTCTGATGTGTGCAAAATGTAACATATAAATTACATCAATTGAGGCATAAAACTAACCCTTTTTAGTACTAATGTTGGAAAAAGCACGTTTCTTTCTTCCTTTTGAATTTACAGGACCAAACGAGCTTAAAAGAACAAAAGGAACAAATAAGCAGCCAAAACCAACATAAATACAAGAAGAAGGAATAAGGTGACATGCCCAACCCCTCGGCAGCATCTCCCAAGATAAAACAAGGAAACAGAACCTGACCACGGGGCCGTGCCCAGCTGAGCATGGGGCGTGGTCAGGCCTTGCACAACAAGACAAACCTTCAGAAACTTCTACGCCCACCACGGGGCCGTGCCCAGCTCTCCACGGGGCGTGGTCAACTTTGCGGTTTCATTTTTTGCCATTTTGGTCTAAAAACAAAGTCAGCTCAGATCTCTAAAAAAAACTCTGGTTTTTGTCCTTTTCCTTAGGGGCAAAATGGTCATTTTAAGCATATATATATATATATATATATATATATATATATATATATATAAACCTCAAAAGTCTGCACTCTCTCTCTCTCTCTCTCTAAACACCTCTCTCTCTCTCTAACACCACCGCCACTATGAACTCCACCACCTCCTCCCCCTTTTCACCACCGCCACCACTACCTCCTCACCACTGCCCCGCCACCACCTCCTTCTCTCTCTCGCATCAAAATTTCAAAATTCCAAGTGATTATTTATACAAATTCACAAATAAATCCAAGTGGGTAGGATTACTGCTGCCCACCATCACTCCTGCAACACAGATGATCAAACTTACCAATCTACTATCATATTGATAAGAAATACAAATATTCAGCAACAATAAAAATACACAAAAATCACAAAGCGGAGGATCAATAAAAAAATGCCTATGAAAACCAAGGTTTTTGGTAAATTCCCCTGTTATTGAGCATTAATTTCTTGACAGAATTACACTTTTCACATACAAGAGCTAACTGACACCAAACAAACTTAACAATCCTTAAAAAATACAAAAAATAAAATATAATATAATTTCACCAAGAAATGGGAGAAAAATGAAGCTCCTCTACCTGCATATCGATCAGATCTATCTCTAAAAAGAACAGATTTATACAGGTCCTAACTTGATTTTGTGTATTACCTCCGTATCCTCCATTTTGTAAATTACATCCGTATCCTCCACCACCACCGTTGGCGCCACCATAACCACCGCCTCCACCATGGTTTCCGCCGTAAGATCCACCTCCGCCACCACTGCCTCCATAACTGCCACCACCCCCTCCGTATCCACCACCGTAGGCACCGCCAGCAAATCCATTTCCATCGTAACCGTAACCAAAAATTTTTAGGGTTTCTTTGTGGTTTTGTTTTAAAAAGTGGTGGTGACCGGCAGAAGAATAGTGGTGGTGAGGAGATTAGGTTTACAAGGGTTATTAGAGAGAGAGAATTGAGGGTATGAATTTGTTCTGATTAATGAGGAGAGTGGGAAGATGAAGATATTGTGTTATAATAAATTAATAATGAGTAATAATAAATTTATAATGACTAATTTACCCCTGTGGAAAAGGACAAAACATCACTAGTTAATATTAGGAATCTGGCCTGATTTCACTTTTGGATTAAAATGACAAAAAAAAAGATTGAAACCACATGGACTCAAATGCAAAAGGTTTGAGATTTGGACTAAAGTGGCAAAACTGTCCAAATTTCAGGGACCAAAATGACAGTTTACTCTTTTGAATAAATAAAAATAAAAAAATTAATTAAATAATTGAAATGGACTTATATGAATGAAGCAAACATAGCTGGCTGTGAAAAGTTCCTGCAACTCTCTCTCTCTCTCTCTCCAGAGGTGCCTCACATTCTCCTCTCTCTACACACACTATTTATATTATATATTGACAATTCATTGAATTCAGCTGCTTGCTTTTCATTTGTGCGTGAAGAAAAAAACTAGGGTTTCCAATTTGGGGAGGCGTCTTGACTTCAGTTGTTGAATTTGGTGAAGAATGAGCGCATCTCGGTTTATAAAGTGTGTGACGGTGGGCGATGGAGCGGTCGGGAAGACGTGCATGCTTATTTCTTACACCAGTAACACTTTCCCCACTGTAAACTCAACTCAACTCTCAATCGTTTTCTTAGAAATTACATGTTAATAATTTACCTGCCCTAATTGTGCTATGTTTTTACCTGATTTTTCTTTTCTTTTCTTTGAGTTGATAGATTTAAAATATTCAGATTTTATTTGATGGTAATATATGTTGCTTAATTGCACTTGTATCTATGTATGTATGTAGTATAAACAAGTATTGGTAGAGAGAAACATATCACATACATAGCTTTAAGTACAAATGTATTAGATTGGGATATGGGCAATAGAAGCCAACTATCAAGCTTTTTCTCTTGTAGGTGCTCCAATTAGATTGATGTTGAACTCACATTTGCTCTTTCCACTCTTTGTAATAGTCGATTGCAGTAATAAACAGAAATCGAATCAACCTTATTTATGTGGTTTACCAATAGGCCTTGTTCATCATCTTTCTTAGAATTTTTGTAGCTCCTATTATAAGCAAAGAGAGAATGAGTAACACAGAAATTTTGGTCATTGTAACCTATCAACATTATTTGTTTTTATTCAAATTTGGGGCTGAAAGTGGGTGCTACCACGTTTAACAATTTCTCAAGTAATCGGTTTTGTGTGTTCGGCAGTAATCGAGATAACCACGTAAAGATTTGCTGTAAGAATCTGATTGTTGGAATAAGGGTTAATACAATACAAAACCATCATACTTTATCATTTTGCACGAAAACGTCCCTCAATTAAGTTCCTAGACTTGTTTAAAGTACACATATATGTGAAATCAACGATAAAAGGGGACTAGTAGCACAATCAATACATATGTGTAGGCAATGTTTTGTTGACACCGGACCGTGGATGTCATGTATACTGTTTTGATGGCATCTACCATGCATGCTTTAAATTGAACATCGATCATGCATTTTCCAGTAATATGTTTGATTGTATCTTACATGCATATGTTTGGTTTAACAGGATTATGTGCCAACAGTTTTTGACAATTTTAGTGCAAACGTGGTGGTAGATGGGAGCACAGTAAATCTTGGGTTGTGGGATACTGCAGGTTAATTTCTTAGCTGGTTATAGGCTGTAAAACTGTTATATTATTATTCGGTGCTAAAACTATGTTATCTATATGAACAGGACAAGAAGATTACAATAGATTGAGACCATTGAGCTATCGTGGTGCCGATGTCTTCATACTTGCATTTTCTCTCATTAGCAAGGCCAGCTATGAGAATGTCTCCAAAAAGGTGATTCCCTCTCTCTTTTTATTATATTAGTCATTTGTTTCACCAAAATATTCCAATCTTTGTTAATGACAAAGAACGTAATGAAATCTTATTTGGAATAAAGAAAAATAATCCATAGCTTGTTTTTAATGATATAATAAAACAATTTTTTTGTGTATGACTTGCTTTATCGTGTATTTTAGTCACTTGACTTGTATACTAAAATAGTTCTTTTTTATTACATTATAAATGTTTTAAATAATTTCAAAGGCGTTAGAATTTCATTCCGAATATCCAAGATTTCATATAATTTGGACCATAATTCTGTTAACTTCAAAAGTTAAATTGGATTCCTGCTTGTTCATCTAACACTTAATGGATTTGTTTTATGTTTGTTATAATGTTCAGTGGATTCCTGAATTGAGGCACTATGCTCCTGGTGTTCCAATTATCCTTGTTGGAACAAAGCTTGGTTAGATTTCTTCAACCTTTCTTTCACACAATCTATTACAATCATACCGTTCTGTCTATATGATTTTGCATTGTATTATCATATTATATTGGTTCATCCGTTGCTTATATGTAATAAGTTCATTTTGTTTCAAAGATCGACTTGCATTATATTATCATACTTCTTTATTTGATATTTGAGTAAATTGCCAAAATCGTCCCTGAGGTTTGGGTATGTTTGCCATTTTCATCCAAAACAACTTTTTTGTACAATATAGTCCTTCACTTTTGGCATTATTTGCCATTTTCATCCAAACATCTAATTTGCTTTATTTTTTTCTATCAAACATTTGGATGAAAATGGCAAAAAATCCCAAATCTCAGGGACAATTTTTGCAAAAAAAGTCAGACGTTTGGATGAAAATGGCAAAAAATCCCAAAAGTGAAGGACTATATTGTACAAAAAAGTTGTTTTGGATGAAACTGACAAACATACCCAAACCTCAGGGATGATTTTGGCAATTTACTCTTGATATTTTGTGTGCGCGTGAGAGAGAGAGAGAGAGAGTACAAGCAAATGCAAGACATGACGACTGTATAGTGTCTGTCAAGTTTAGCTATAGCTTATCATCTGAACGGGTACTACTACCGAACAATGTTTATGTGCCTTAAATTTTGCTTGCATCAAGTAGGAAAATGAAAGACAATCCACATGTCGTCAATGTGAACGGAACTAAAGTTGTTATTTTGTAGATCTTCGAGATGATAAACAGTTTTTGACCGACCATCCTGGTGCAGTTCCAATTACAACGGCTCAGGTACATTCTATTATCTTTTAATCTTGTTTTTGCTTCAAATAGATAGAGTTTTAAGGTATTCCTCAAAGAGGAACAATGCTTCATACCAGAAGGCGCAGTCAAACAATTTATTACTAAGAAACATAATCTTTAAGACGCAAATGTTTAGATTTTTCAACTTCACCGTGTTTTTTTATTGGGTAAATTTTATACATTATCGACAAAAAATCGTAATTTCAAATAATACTCGATTTTATTTTATGACATTTATATCCTTCTCTTAAAACGCACATCAGGATATGAAATGGCTAAATATGAAACTTTTAAGTAATCTGAACGGGTATATTTATTTATATCCTTTTGTGTTCTTGCATAGGGAGAGGAGTTGAAGAAGTTAATTGGCGCCCCAGCTTATATAGAATGTAGCTCAAAAACTCAGCAGGTGAAGTTCTTTTTATGCAATCCCATGATTAACACAATGCTTGACTTACAATTTGACCATGAGTCGGATATCCTTAATATAGCAATTTGTCCAGAACTCTGGATAGAGAAAGAACTCACGAAAATGGGATTTTGCAGAATGTGAAGGCTGTTTTTGATGCAGCCATCAAAGTGGTTCTGCAGCCACCAAAGCAAAAGAAGAAAAAGAAGCGAAAGGGTCAAAGAGCGTGCAACATACTGTAACTTTTGCACAAGATTGGGAAGAAAGTTGACTTTTCATTGCTGAATGATCAAGTGCTGATTACCCTTTATATGGATTCGGATGAATTGCTCACGTTTGCTGTGTCTGGAAACAGGATGTTTTGTGTAAGCTGATATATGTAATTCTGTAACACTGAATAGCTAAGACTTGGGGACTATTTGGCTAATATGTAATATGATTTTATGTAGATTGTGGATAGATGATGACTCTTAAGGCTGTTGAATGAAATTACATCTGAATAGTTATTGATGCTTAATATTGGTTTAATGTTCTATTGACTTTTAGTGTTGGTTCGACCCCGTTGTTTTGAAAAAGTCAAAGTTTTGACTTTTGCGGGTCGATTAGAGCCTAACAGTCGTAAAGGTAAATTTATAAGGATATGGTCTCTGTGATGTGAGGTTTTAAGGTTCACTGTGCCGCTCAATCAAGATTTGGCTACTGTCATTCTTCGACATCCCGCTACTTACAACTCACAATGGTTGTACCACTTTGCTGCGTTCTTTCTAAATTAGTCGTCAAACACATATTGAGCTCCATGATCATTAATTTTGATGAACTGCGGCGGGGAAGATCATCGAGGCTGTGTTTTTTCAATGTTTACACCATAGATTTGTGGCTACCTCATTCGTATTTTAGCGAGGGTAACACGATGAAAATCGATTGGTGGTGGAGATGATGTGATGGCTAGAAAAACGAGGTGGGTTTTGGTTGTCAGATCACGATGCTTCTTGAGCTGGTTTTTCAAGGTGTTGGATCGCGGTCACCAGCTTTTTTAAGGTGTGCTTCCTGAGTTGTAGCGGTCGCTAGAGGAAATTGAGGTTGAAGATATGGTAGACCAAGAAGGGGTACTGTGAAGGTGTTTTTAACAATAATTTTTTAGACTTAAATACCATTAAACCTTGCATTTTGCAAGGGAATTGAACCACACCGCTTTTGTAAGGATAAGACACCATACCACTAGGTCATGGTAGGTGAGGTGGGTTTGTCGTGGGATGTGGGGGAGTTATTATGTTTCTAAGTATTAGACTATACCGGCGTGGAAGCCACTCCATGCCGGGCACACCGACCCTGTGGTGGCGTGGGCGGGGGGGTTTTCCATCGCCGTGGAGGCTTTTGTTTGGTGATGTGGAGGCTCTTGATTGGTGGGTGTAGTTTAGGTTGGTTTTGATTGGTTGATGTCAATTTCTTTTTATTTTTTTAGTAACGTCATTTCATGCCCCTTCCACTACGTGTTTTTTTACCATCCCTCTGCTGACGTGGCTGTGACATTACACTTCATGCCCCTCCACTCTGTATGGTCTTAAATAGGTCTATTTATTTTATTTCTATTTTTCTAAAATTGGTCACCATTTCATATGATGGGAGTTGGTGGTGTATTGGGCGCTGCTTTGCTATGCGCTATTCATGGTGCTACCGTAGAAAATACACCATCACCACCACCACCACCATCATCACCATCTCACCATCACCACCATCATCACCATCTCATCATCATCATCATCATCATCGGTAAATCCCACCAATAGCAAAACAAAGGTAGGGTCTGAGCAGGTTACCTCTACCCCCGTAAGAATAGAGAGGCTGCTTCCAGTGAGACCCCCGACTCGATAGTAGTTTTGCATCAAGCCTTGGACATAAGGCACATAACACTCAACAATCGAGACAAAGACCGATTAGTGCATGTACCCTTTTGTCTTTCAGCTATCAACGCCAACACATGATGCATGATTAACCGTCCTCAGCTTTTAACGTTATTTTTACGAAATTAGTAAAAAAAATTAATGCATTTTCACTTTTGCTCCCCCTGGCCCACACTTTCACTTGATACGAAATGTGATGTCCATTCATTCCAGGAACGAAATGTAAAGCACATCTCCGTGTAATTAACTAAAAAATACGATAGTTTCAATCAATGTCAGATATCAGTGGGAGAAAAAACAAATCCATTAAAAGGTTGATTATAAGAAATGCTTAACATGAATAAAATAACAAGAAGCAACTACCTTATAGATTTTTTTTTTTTTTTTTTTTATAGTTTGAAGTTATATTTCATTCCAATCATCAGGGCAAATTACATAAGAATAGCAGGTAGACGAGCAACAAAGTGCGCCGCCATCCCCTTCTGAATAGATGTTCATATAAATAAGTGTCCATCACCAACTTTTTTCAATTCATTGGGTTATTCTCTAAAGGCGCGCTTGGTTCGCGAAATGTTTTAGAATTAAAATTTTCACAGGAATTGGAAGTTGCAGAAATTGGGTTTTATATATATATACATTCAGATTCAAATTTTCAGAAATTGGATTTGGAATTTGCAGAAATTTTCGTGGGTCTGTGTGTACCGCTGGAACTTCGTGCACCAGAAATCCATTAGGAACAATGGAAGTATTGGAAGATAGTATTATGGGGCTCGTTCGTGATGCTGAGCTCATACGAGACAAACTGGTCGAAGACCAAAAACAACTGGATGTGATATCTATTGTTGGTATGAGGGGATTGGGGGTTAAGACTACCCTTGCTACCAAATTATTCAATGATCCTTTTATTGTGTACCATTTTCATATCCGAGCGTGGGTCACTGTTTCTCGTACATTTACGAAAGACGGGATTTGTTGCTTCAACTAGCGACATCCATTTGCACTGAATTTGACCCTGATAGTACAAGTGAAGTAAAATTCCATGAGAAGTTGCACAAAACTCTTATGGGCCAGAGATATTTTATTGTTGTTGATGATGTCTGGAGCATTTAAGCTTGGGATGACATCAAACTATTTTTCCCAAATGATAACAATGGAACTTGAATTCTGCTCATTAGCCGTCTCAAAGAAGTTGCTTTACATGCAAAATCATTGATCAATCTCGGAAAGGAAATTGCAAAGAAGTGTCATGGATTGCCACTTGCGGTGGTTGTCATAGCAGGAGTTCTAGCTAAGGAAGCAAGAAGCAAAGATTCATGCGACAGAATAGCTGAACGTTTTAGTTCCTACACTGTCAGTGATCACAGTGGGAATGCGCATATCTTGGCTTTGAGTTACCTCCTCACTTGAAAGACTGCTTTCTTTATCTTGGTGGTTTCCCAGAAGATCGTAAGTTTCAAATACGAAAGTAAATATGGCTATGGATGGCTGAGGGATTTGTTGAAGAAGATGGAAAACGAAGCTTGGAGGAAATTGGAGAAGATTACCTCATGGAATTAGTCGATAGAAATCTTGTAGTCGTTACAGATAGAAAGTTCAATGGCGCCACTAAAGCTTGCTAAGTCCATGATCTTTTGCGCCGCCTTACTTTATCTAGGAAATTGAACGGATTGGCATGGATGGTTGACTGGTAAAGTTTTTTGTATTAAAGATGCTAGGAATCTACTTGTAACATCAAGAACACGCGTTTCTGACTGCATCATAGCCACATGATAATTGGGTCACTAGGAATGTCTGGTAAAGTCGTAATACATAAAAGTATGTAACTATAGGAATGACAGATGTTTGGAGACCGTGGATTTAGCTTACTTTCAGGTTGTGGCTGTGTTAATATTGAGTAGCTCGAAATATATGAGGGTATATCGTAAACATGTAAAGGATGAGAATGTTAATAAGTATCATAACCAATTGTAGCTCAATTCACTGTAATTAGTAGCTACATATGATAATTTATGATGCAACCGCTAACATGAAGCTGAGATATGCTATCATTCACTTAAGAGTGGATGCCCACAAATCGTTTATGAAGACGAGGTTAGCAATTGTAGCAGAGCTTCAACGGCTAGAGTATGTGAGAGCGATTACCAGTAGGTTTGTCAATACTGGATTTGAAGATGCACCGGAAGAACTCAACATGCTATTACAGGTATCCCACTTTTTCTACTATAAAATTAGCTGAAAATATATATGGGTTATGTAACGGGTCAAAACATGCAAGGCGAAATGTTTAGGATTATCCATTATTCTTATTAAAAAATGGCCAAATATCCCATATTATTGGTAATTTAAGATTTTAAGGATTAGAGAGAGAGAGAGAGAGAGAGAGAACCATATACCATCCAAACAGGCAGGCGGACACGGAGATGTATAAACACATAATAACAAAGTACAAACAATCATGCACGTGGTACATCTATAAGAACATTTTCTGTTGCTGCTTCTGCTAATATGTAAATGTCCTCTTAAGCTCAATAAAAGAATTTCAAGATCAATACAAGCTGAACCCAAAACACTGACTGACAATAATCCCCAGCCCTAACGCTATGGCCACCATCGACGAAATCCACGTTAGCTTCTCGGTGACTCTCGGGATCCGATCTTGCAATGCCTGGCTAAATGATCCGATAAAAAATGCGTAGCTTCCCATTGCAATAACCGTCCCCACCAAAAACATACCTAAAAAAGCTGCACCTGCCAAACGTGATGGGAGTGCAAGTGCAGGCAGAACTATCAGAAGTGCATCAGGTTGTAACCCGTGGATTATACCCGTTGCGAAAGTTGCAAACCCGATCTTTTTCTTCCTGCTTATTGTGGGGTCCGGTAAGGAAACGCTGACATCGCACTCCCCATTCTCGAGGGCAACACAAGGGGCCGGGATTTCTGAGGCTTCACGAATTCCCATAGCCCCGATTACAAGAAGGGTAAAACCGACAACCCGTGTGCCCCATGTTCTTATAATCTCGATATGGAGTTGGTCTTTTAAGAGTAAAAAAAGTAAACCAAACATTACCTGCCCGGCATCGTGCCCGCAGCCCCAGAGGGCTCCCACGAGTGCACTCTCCACTCGTGACCGCCCGATTGAGAGTGGGGCTAAAGCGGCTAGGTGGTCGGGTCCAGATAATGTGTGCAGGCAACCGGCTAAGAAACCAGTCCATGCACTACTTAGCAGCTCGCTTCGCACAAGTGGGCCCGGGCCTGTGTTCGGCGCGGTTTGGAACGAGGCAAATGCTGGTGAGACAAAAAGTGGTTGGACCATGAAAACGAGAGCTGAAATTAGAATTGCTGTTCCGATAGCCGTTACCTGAAAAAAAATAATTTATCAACAATTTAGGTGACATGTGTAGATGTGACTGCGTGATTCTATAACCGGTAAAGCCAACCCTATCAAGGTCTAAAAAGGCGTAAGCCTCGAAATAGGTCAAGGCGTAAGCCTCGAAATATTATTAAAAAAAATAAAAATATATATATCTCATAAAAACCACAAATTAATACAAAACAAACATCATGAGTATTATAAAACCTAATTTAGTAATAAAACATACATTATAAATAGTTCAGCAAGCAAGATTAAACATCATAAAAAAGTTGACCAAAATTAGTAGCGTTATGACATTTAAATATCATAGAACTCGTTTTCCTCCGCATCATCATCCTCAATGTTTTCATCAAGCATATTTAGATCGGCATAGTCATCCCCACTCGGGTTCGCTATCCACTCATCACTCGACAAAACCTCATTGGCAAATGGCAACTCGGGTTGGCTATTCTGTATACTGTGTTAGTGATTAGGTTTGAAAAGATGACCTAATCGATGTTTTTTAAGTCTACTATTGGGTTGGCCCACCAATTAAGCCCAATAAACACTAAACGAGCCTAAAAGTAAGTTCAGAAAACTAATATTTTTTTCAATTTTCACAAGGTCTAGAGAGGCTTAAGCCTCACCGCCTCTTACAGCCTCGGATGGCCGAGGCATAGGTTTCAGTTGACCCCCATGAGGCTAAGCCTTTTAGGCGATTTTTCATAGCCTCAGCCGAGGCGTAAGCCTGAAGGCTAGCCTCGGAAAGCCTTTTTAAACCATGAACCCTACAATATGATAAGCATATCAAACAATTCAGATTCACTACAGACGAAACACAAATTGACATGACATTTTCCTAAGATGTGATTTGGTAAGAATGATAGTAAACAGAAATTGCAACATTTTCCTTCTTGTGAACTTCAATATACAAAAAGGTGATACGACTCGTTGACCAGCTCATTTAGGTCAACATCTCACTATCAGGTCTTTACAAATAGTTATATGCACCATACTTTAGTCAAATGTTTTCAAAAAAATATATGGTCGGCTCATACATTCAATGTCTGTGGAATGCATTTTTTGATCCACAACCATATATGTGGATATAAGATTTGGATTATATTAAGGAGCAAGGGTGTTAAATGGATTGTGATCGCAGATCAAACCCAAACACTACAAAAACCCAAAATTAGTGTCAGACACAACACAAGTTTTCATAGGTTGACACGAACATGGCCCATTTAACTTGAAATTCTAATTTACATTTTTATGTATTGGTGCTCAAAATTTACAAATTTAGAGAAGGAATACAAATATATATATAGAGAGAGAGAGAGAATAATTACACTTAACCTATAAAACTAAATTCTCATTTCTTTTGTCCTCTTTTAAATTGTCATAAAATAGCTAATCAGTAAAAGTTTTAACATAAAACAATTTTAGAAAAAGTAAGTATAAAGTTAAACTGGTTAAAGAGGTACCACGGATCGCCCGTTCAGCCCAAAACCCGTATTCAAACCCCTAATGCCAAATGTTATTCCAATTAAGGATAATGAAACCAATAAATATTATTTTCCACAAAAACTTGAAATATAAAACAAATTCAGCAAAAAATAAGACCCATTGTATAAAACTAAACTGGTTAAACGGGTACCACGAACCCGCCACGTCAACTGAATTCGACTCATCTAATTGTGCTCACGGGTTCAGTTCAGCCTAAACCCCTAGGGGTGTAAGGGGCACTCCTCTAAGTGGGGAGTGACCTCTCTTACCCACAGCCAATCAGCACGCGCCACGTCAACTCCCCACTTAACTCCCCCCACACCCTCAATTTGATGGCGGCACTCCTCTCTTGGGGGACTTGTTTTTTATTTTTTTAATTAAGAAAATATTTTTATAAAAAGTAAAACATAATTTACATAAAATAAAAAATTACATTTCATTTACATAAAAATTTTTTTATTTTCTGAGAATGAAACTAGGTTGGATTTTGGATTTGGTTGACTTTTCTTTTTCTCTCCGTACACGCAACCTCCAACGGTAGTAAGTTTCACCGGCCGGAAACAAATCATCTCCTCCAGCAACCGGCCGGCCATCCCACCGCCCGAAAACCGCTCACCGGCAAAGTGTAAGTATATCTTCTCCCTCTATCTCTCTCTCTCTCTCTCCCCTCACCACCACCTCGCCTACTCCGTATCTCGCTTTCAACCACCACCATCGCCGCTTCCTTCCACCCATCGGTCCACCATCTGCTCCTACTCGCCGGAGAAGAGTGACCACCTACGACCACTGCGTACACGTTTTCTCCCTGCTCGCCGGAGAAGAGTGACCAGCTACGACCACTCCGACCGCCACTTTTTTGGGTTGTTCTTCCTGTGAGGCGGCTAGACATCTGCTTTGGCTTCTTTCTCGTATTTCCGGTCCAAGTGCACTCATTCCTCAACATAATAAGATATTTTTTTAGTTTTGAGTGGGTGCTTTTGTTACTAAAATAAAGATTATATGCTATTAGTCATAAACAATACTAATAATAATAATAACAATACTAATAATAATAATACTAATATAATATCAATAATAATAATAATAATAAAAATAATAATAACATAATTTAGAATACATTTGGTGGGTTCTTTCAGGCTTTCCGATACTCATTGTGCGATACGTGTTGCTTTTTAGTATTGCGTACTACGTGTGACGACGTATTGACATTGTGCACCACGTGTTATTTATTGTCATTATATGCTTGTTGCTACGTTTTGTATAGTTTTGTCCTTTGCGTACTTTGTGTTGCATATTGTTTGCTACCTTGTGGTTAGTTGTTAGTTGTAATCATAGACAACAGTAGCCATGACTTTTACTTGAGATCATGTCCAAGGACGAGAGGTGCAGGTAAGGGTAAGGTTAGAGGGTGTAGTTTACGGGTGGCGTCTTGGAACGTAGGAACTCTTAGTAGTAAATTGTTGGAAGTGATAGACGCACTTAAAAGACGTAGGGTACAGATAGCGTGCCTTCAGGAGACTAGGTGGAAAGGACAAAGAGCAGAAGAGCGCAATGGGTATAAGTTGTTGTATTCCGGGTCTGATGGGGCTAAGAACGGAGTAGGTTTTTTGGTGTCTACAGAATTGCATAAGAATGTAATTGAGGTGATAAGACACAACGATAGAATTATGGTGTTAAGGTTAGTATTAGGTGAGCAAGTAGTAACAGTGGTATGTGCCTATGCACCACAAGTGGGACTAGGAGATTAAGAGAAAAGAGAGTTTTGGGATTGTCTAGATTTAGTAGTAAGGGCCATACCTAGGGAGGAGAAAATTTTTATAGGAGGAGATTTTAATGGGCACATTGGTAAGGATAATGATGGCTTTGAGTTGGTACATGGGGGTTTTGGTTTTGGCGGTAGGAATGAACCTGGTAGAGACCTTCTAGACTTTGCGGCAGCTCATGGCCTAGGTATTATAAACTCGTTCTTTAGGAAGAGGGATTCTCATTTGATCACTTTTAGTAGCGGAGGACGTAACACGCAAATCGACTATCTTTTGATGAGGCAGGAAGATCGAAGGATGTGGATGGACTGCAAGGTTATACCAAGGGAGACTGCAGCGGCTCAACACCATTTGCTGGTAGCGGATTTAGCCTTCAAAGTAAGGCTAACTAACGGGGTGAGGAAAACCCGACCTAGGATCCGTTGGGGAAACTTGAAGGGAGAAAAAAATATGTTGTTTACAGATAAAGTTAACTCCATGACACCGATGCGACTAGGTGACGACGCAAACCGGATGTGGGAGGCTATGGCGACTACGATCACTACAGTGGCGAATGAGACGCTAGGGGTCACAACAGGAAAGACTAGTGGGCATAAGGAGTCCTGGTGGTGGAACGAAGACGTGCATACCAAAATAAAGGATAAGCAACAGAGTTTTAGAGATCTTTTGAGGTGCACAGATTAGGAGGAACGACTGAGGGTGAAGGAGATTTACAAGAAGGCAAAAAGGGAAGCGAAAAAGGCGGTGACCGAGGCAAAAAACACAGCCTACACACAAATGTATGAACGTTTGGAAACAAAAGAGGGGGAGCATGATATGTTTAAGATTTCCAAAGCTAGGGAGCGAAGAAGACAAGATCTGGGAGTAGTAAAGTTTATCAAAGGAGATGATGGACGTGTTTTAGTCAAGGAACATGACATTAAGTTGAGATGGCAAACCTATTTCCATAATCTTTTCAACGACGGTAGGGCGTACCAACAAGTTAGCAGCAATCCCATGACTCAAATGCGACAACAGAATAATTGCTACTGCAGGAGGATCACACATGAAGAGGTAAGGATGGCACTTAGGAAGATGGGAAGAGGCAAGGCAGTGGGTTTGGACAACATACCGATTGAGGTGTGGAAGTGTTTGGGGGAAGAAGGAGTCCGATGGTTAACACTTCTATTCAATCGTATTTTCAAGACTGGAAAAATGCCAGATCAGTGGAGGAGTAGTGTCGTGGTGCCTTTATACAAGAATAAAGGAGACGCTCAGTGTTGTGGGAACTACAGAAGTACAGAGGAATCAAACTGCTAAGTCACACTATGAAGCTCTAGGAGAGGGTAATTGAAACTTGAATTAGAAGAGAAACTCAAGTTTCAGTAAACCAATTTGGATTCATGAAAGGGAGGTCAACTACAGAAGCGATACATATTCTAAGGAGATTGATGGAAAAATATAGAGCGAAGAAGCAAGATTTACATATGGTGTTTATCGACCTTGAAAAGGCATATGACACTGTCCCACGGCAACTGATTTGGGATAGTTTGGAGGGTCGAGGTATACCTGGGAAGTATATAGACTTAATTAAGGATACATACGACATAACGGAAACTAGGGTCCGCGTGCCTGTAGGGGATACAAACTTTTTTCCTGTGGAGGTAGGACTCCACCAAGGGTCAGCGTTGAGCCCTTTTCTTTTTGCGGTTGTCCTGGATGAGTTGTCCAAGTTAATTCAGGAGACACTTCCCTGGTGCATGCTTTTTGCAGACGATATTGTGTTGATTGCAGAGACTAAACAGTGCCTGAACGCGAGGGTAGAGGAGTGGCGCGTAGCTTTAGAGGGCAAGGGCCTAAGGATAAGTCGATCTAAGACTGAGTATCTACACTGTGATTTCAGTGGTGCAGCCGATAACGATGACACCCAAATCACCATTGAGGATCAATTGGTCCCGCAGACAACTAAATTTAAGTATTTGGGGTCGTTTGTTCAAAGAGATGGGGACATAGATAGTGATGTAACCCACCGCATACAAGCTGGCTGGTGTAGATGGAGGGCAGCCAGTGGGGTATTGTGCGATAGGAGGTTCCCAACGAAACTAAAGGGGAAATTTTACAGGGTAGCAGTTAGGCCCGCTATGCTATATGGAACAGACTGTTGGGCTATCAAGAAGTCACAAGCGCGCAAGATGGAGGTAGTAGAGATGAGGATGCTGAGGTGGATGTGTGGACACACGAGGTTAGATCGGATAAGAAATGAGGTTTTTAGGGAAAGATTAGGAGTAGCTAGTATATCGGACAAGATTAAGGAGGGGAGATTGAGATGGTTTAGGCATGTGAAGCGGAGGCAAACGACGGCACCAGTTAGAGTAGTGGAAACTCTTACTGTGGAGGGGAGGAGAGGAAGAGGCAGACCCAAACTGACTTGGGATGAGCAGATTAGGCATGATTTACTATAGTTGCATCTTTCTGAGGACATGGTCCAAGATAGGACTTCGTGGAGGCGTAAGATTAGGGTTAAGGACTTCTAGAGGATATTGCAGTAAGGACTTAGGTGTTATTTAGGGGTGTAGGTCTTTCTTATTCTTAAATTGACTTTACCGGTAATTGTCTTCTGGTGTTTATGTCCAAATGATGTTGTATGCTATTATACATGATTTACATTATATTGTGTCACTTTGATCACTTTCTTGGTATTGGTGGCTTCCTATTTACATTATATTATGTCCAAATGATGTTGTATGCTATTTCTATATTGTTTGACTTGGTGTGTTGGCATGTTGTTCGTTTTGGAGCCGAGGGTCTCTCTGGAAGCGGCCTCTCTATCCCTAGGGATAGAGGCAAGGTCTGTCTACATCCCACCCTCCCCAGACCCTATAAGTAGCTTTGCTATTTGTGGGATTTACTGGGTATGGTTGTTGTTGTATTTAATAAAATAAAAATTACATTGCAATACTACATAAAAATTTTAGAAATTGCACGGCCACCCGTACTTGTTAGCGATCTCGCGCTTTCGGGCGAGGATGAACGGCAACATTTTCGGCGGAGCATCGTCGTGCGGCTTGAGGAATGTTTTCATATCTCGATCGTGCGCGTAGTTTCTCATCGTCTCGCGTTGTTCCGTTATGAGATCGCGAGCCTCCGACTCTCTTTTCTTCCTCAATTCAATCGCCTCCATCTCACTCACGTGCTTCACTTCTTTCATGGCGGTGTACTCTTTGAATTGTGCCGCCAACTCAGCCGAGCCCTCGGACGATGTCGCTTGACGCTTGTCTCGCCGTTGTGTTCTTTGTGGCGAGGGGTCTTCATTCATAGCGGGTATGGAAGGGTCCGTTTGTTGATTACCCTTCTTTTTGTCGGTAGAGCAATGTACCCACGCCTTCGCCAACGCCTCTTCTTGGTATTTTGACCAAGACTGGCGCTCCATTTTTGCCTTTTTACCCCGAGCGTCATCTTCTTCGTTGCCGGCGTCTTCATTTACATTATATTCATCGTCGCCGGTGTCATCTTCATAGTCGCCCAAAGTTTGAGTTTCGGGCACTACTTCCTCGTCCTCGTAAATAGGTAGAGGACGTTCAACATTTTCTCGTGGAGATGGAACTTGTGGGGAACGAAAACCAAACGGGTCGAAGGCGGGGGCTTGAGGATCCATTGATAACAAATTTTGGAAATAGCCGAAAGGGGGTTGTGGTTGGGTGTTGTAAAAGGAGGGGTGTGAAGGTTGTGGGTAAAAAAACGGGGGTTGTGTAGTATATCCGAAAGGTGGTTGTGGTTGTGCACTTGCACCGCTTGAACCACCACGAGACGGTTGCGAGCCGCGTCCCTTAGTGTTAGAGCCGACGAACTTTTTCTTGGCTTCGCGGGGTTGGTTCTCCATTGCTCGGTTTGGCTTTGTGTTGTATTTGAAAGAATTTTAGAGGAATAAGATTGAAAATTTGTGTGGTAAAAAAATAGATTTAATGGGGTATTTATAGGTTAAAATTGGATTTTTTTATTTTTATTTTTTCGTTCATAACCGTTGCCAAACGTTCAAAAAATCAAAAACTTTGAAAAGTTGTGCGGTGAATCAATGCCGCAGACCACACCCCGCTTAGCCTCCCCGAGGGGTCGGCGGCGGTGTTCCCGAGCGGGGAACTCACTCACCGCACGCCACCCCGAGGGCGCCCCGTTCACCCTAATTCCAGATGCTATTCCAATCAAGGATTTGAATCTAAATTATCAATAACATTGAGATCAAATCTAACATTTATAAAACTAAATTCAGCAGCATAAATATATAACTCAAAACAATTAAACAAATTGGGTTGAAATCATTAATTACCTTCTGTTGATGAGTAAATGCCTGCAAGAATTGCTGTAGAAAATGGGGTTTGGGTGTATCAGAGCCCTTAATATTAGCTGAATCTGTTGCTGGAGGTTTGATTACCGGTGATGAAGAATCAAATGAGGGGGCTTGTTCATGTTTGCAGGACACTGAGTTGACTCGGAGGCTAAAGTGGGAGAGATTGACGAGTTTAGTGGGTTGGAATCGGGCTAGCTGGGGGAAACATGGGCGGGGTTTGAGGTAGAGTTGGTGGCTGTGGTTGTGGATAAGCTTTTCCATGGTGGAGCCGCCGTGACTGGCGTTATCTGAATGGCTCCCTCCGCCGTGGTGTATGTGTGAGAGAAATTGTTCCACCGGGTGAACACAAAATTGGTGGATATATTTATTCCTTATCAAATATAATATTTATCAGTTTTAACAAAATAATTTAATTTTTTTAAACGGTAAAGAATGACGTGTCAATAACCGTGATATCGCCCGTTGTGGCCAAAGTCGACTATTCAACCGCCGCCAACCTCCTGGCTCTCCCCAGATGCGCGGAAACCCGACCTCCACCCGCCCGAAGGCACGACAATGGAATAATCGGTAAAACCTCGCCTCCAATCCAAGTCGAACCAGCGGCACCCGTATTCACTCTTCACCTAGATGCTGCAGAAAATAATGAGGAGAGTGAGAATCAAACCAATTCTTTCCCCAACCACTCCACCACTACCTTTTCTTTTAAGGTGTGAATTATTTGCGAATGTCGGGAGGTCTAGCATACGTTGTCTTAACCAGGTCCGCGCTAGAGAGCCCCCTTGCACAATAGATCCCCAATTTAAACCCCTCAATGAGAAACTCATATCACCCAGATTCGAACTTGAGACCTAGAGGGGAAAACCACTCCACCACTACCTTATTGGCAATAAAATAATTTAATTATTTTCACGAGTATATTGCAATTTTCGTCATGTTGTTTGCATGAATTAACACATTCGGTCTGTTAGGATCTGAGTTTTGACTTGATTGTGTTGTTTTAATTAAGATGGTAATGAAAGAAGTTATAATAGAGAATAATTGCAGCGGAAATGAATGTAAAACTTTGTAACACAATCAACGAAAGATTAGCTTTGATCATACAATGCTTTCATAGTCAAAAGATTGAAAGAATATAATAATTCAACTTATGCATGCATAACACTAACTCCCTCTCAGCCTGAGCTTACTATGGTTGTTCGTACAAGATGAGTGTGTGTGCAAAAGAGCAAAATAGAACAGTACATGCACTGGCTATTTATAGTACAAATCCTAACCACTGAGCATCTAAACTGACGTCGCCTAGACAGTGACAGCTAACAGTTATAACAACTTCTAAACACTGATTATACAAAACACTATTACATTGATAAACAAACTATACTAAGCACTGATGAAGCAATCCACTGATGATGCTTTAATCACCGATGAATTTGAGCAGTGCTTTCCTCTTAGGTTGATCAGGCCTTTGAATCCAGCAATACTTTGTCTTCAACAACACTTTGACAATCAGCAGTAGATAGGCCTTAACAGTCTTTGTAATCAGCAGAGCTTTGATAGAACAGTCTTTGTGCATAACAGTCTTTAGGATTGTAACGCCCTGCGTCCCTAAACTTTTACCTTTTATCAATTTTAGTCCTTATACTATGTGAAACTTGACTCTTTGATACTTGAGTCTTGAAACTTTGTGAATCTTGAATACTTTGAAACTTGATTCTTGATACTTGATACTTGATTCTTGATACTTGATACTTGATTCTTGATACTTGATACTTAATACTAGATACTTGATTCTTAAAAAAAACTAGAGACTTGATGCTTGACTCTTGATACTTGATTCTTGACTCTTGTAACTCGTGAAACTTTGAGACTTTGTTAAACGAGAAACTAGAGACTTGACACTTATGTAAACTTGGAAGCTTGGAGACTTTTGTGTTAATTAAATAATCTTATCATGTAATGATATTACCCAATAATACGCAACGCAACGCTTAATCTAACTCGCAAAACGAACCAAAGACGAAAAAGTAGCTGAAAGGATTGGATTGTCCAAATGGAAATCCGATCGGATGACCATCCGATCGGAGGGCCATTCGACCGAACAGCCATCCGATCCAGCCTACTCGCACCGCCTTTCTCTCCTCTGACACTATAAATACGAGCTGTCACATCATTCTTCACTGATGTGACAGACTCCTCCGACCAGACGCACGAGCTCTCCGTTCTAAGGCACTTCTCTTCCAAATTTTGGGCGATTCTTGTAAGTTTTCCACTTAATTCTTGTACAACTTCAATCTAAACACACTCTCTCACAAGATTCTACATCAAAATCCTACTTTTCACCATGAAATCACTAAGATTCGAGCTCTTGAGGATGACGTCACTATGGCGGTTTGTACAATCGGCTGTGTGATGTCATTTTCGTCAAGCTTTAGCTCAGATCTAAGCGATTTCCACCTGTTTTACCATGAATCTTTACTAAATCTAAGCTTTTCAGTTGATTACATGTTCTTCTTCAAACTTTCTCAAACTTTTACTCAAAACGGTGGAATCTAGATCCAAAACAGGCTTAGGACTTGTTCCTTAGTCTGGAGTCAGCTTGATAACAGACTCCCACCGGAGAAGATGACCGGATTACAGGTTAGACATGAAACCCAGCCAAGAACAGCTGTCCGATCGAACGGGGTGATTTCCCATCCGATCCGGCAAGCTGAACCTTAGTGGGTCTCCGTTGTCTGGATACGTTATCATGTCGTCTCTGTTAGACTCAAACTTAGAAACTTTACGAAGGTGGCAAAAGGAACATATCACATCAGTCGAATGACCATCCGATCGGATGACCATCTGATCGAATGGTCATCCGACCGAACGACATGTTCTTCCCAACCTTCAACACTTAAACTATTTTGAATCAGAACTTTGAACTTTGAAACTTACACTCAGACAGTCATTCGACCGAACGGTCATCCGATCGGATGACCATTCGATCGAACGACTTGGATTTATACTACAACGAAAACTTCAAAAGTTTGAACATTTAGGAGACTCACTCACTGATCGAATGACCATTCGATCGAATGGTCATCCGTCCGGATGACCATCCGATCGGATGGTGATCCGTTTAATCTACAGGCCATCCGACCGGATGACCGTCCATCCGGATGGCCATCCAATCAGGAGAGTGGTCCGACACTTTGCACGATTCTACTTTTCTGTCCGACGCTGACCTGTTAAACTATAATCAGGCTAATCTTAGCGCTCCCTTCGACCCAATCAGTAAGTGTCGATACTTAGCACCCACTGTGAGTATACTTGATCCCTTTTTGTTTTTAAACTTTTGGGATGCAACATGTATTCTATAAACTTGATACTTGAAACTTGTTTGAAAACATACTCTATCCTCAGTGAACGTGAAATTTGATACTTTTTTGGATTCTTGATTCTTTATGCTATGTGAAAGTTTAATCCTTGTGTGTAGTTCCGCCTTAACAATAGCAGCGCTATAGGAGTAATCCACCTCCCCATTGTTCTCGGGGGTATTGTTAGGAGGAGTCTATTTTGCTTTCCTTGAGACTTGGGAAAGTGGTTAACGTATTGGGATACTTGGGCTATCACTTGGACTGTGTGAACTACCATGGCTGAAACTATTATATGTTTACATGATGGATATGAGTCTTTTAAACTATTATACTATATACTCAAACTTGTATACTCGCTAGTACATTATTGTATTGACATTATTTTAATACATGTTGCAGACTGATAGGATGTTGGATTCAAGAAACAAGCTAGGATGATGCTTAGAAACTCATCTAGTTAATTAATTAAGTTATGAACAATATTTGAAAGTTTGATGTAATCTTGATACTTGTCGTAGTGGTTGATTGTGGTTGGTTTTAGATAATGTTTGAATTTGTTTAATCTATATTGAAACTATAGTGTTATGGAAACTCATGAGCAATCTGAACGCTTAGTGCCGCGCCCCGAGGTTTCCGCCATCGGTTGGGGTGTGACAGATTGGTATTAGAGCCATAACTATAGGGAACTAGGAAAAGTAGGAATGCTATACCTAGTCTATAGTTCTAGGAATCTTGACTCTTATCTGTTGATTAAGACTTATGCATTCTACCGTACTTGCTTCCTAGCAACACATAATCTTGTTAAAAACTTACATGCCTTTCCTAAGGCTGACACAATATAAACTTGGATACTTTGAAAACGCTGCTATGCGGTGTTTGTGTTTTGCACGAGATTTACCTTCAAGCCAGGAGTGACATCCAAACCTTGAGGGAGATTTCCATACTATATTCTAGTAGGTCTTATCTTTTGATATTTACCAACGTTGTTAGGGTACGGAGTTGTCAAGTTATAGGTGAAACTCACACCTTGATAACTAGTCCCACTCTTTGAATTTTTCTGTCTCGCCAAAGTCTCGAAATTCCCAATCAATTAGGAATGTGTAATGATCGAAAGGACAGATATCGTAGGCCTAAGATCGATGACGTATTTGTCTAAGTAAGTTAAGAGATGTTGCCTCAATTCGAAAGGGGTTCGATTCACTTTGGTTAGTCAACGTTCCTCTACCCGGAACATTTATGAGCCTATCTTTTATGTTACCTCGATTTTATGTGTGGTTTTAAACTTGATTCTTCGTTCATTTCGAGACTTTTTACACGAATCGCACGTATGTCCGCAATCTAAAACAATAATTCTAATCTCTCAGGATCGAACTAAATTTATGATGCTTGATTCATGTTGGTAAACTACGTGGAATCTTGATTAAACTATGGGAAACTTGATACTATGTGAAACTACTTGTTTAATCTATGTGTTGTTGTGGTAGCAGAAAATTATACGTAACATGGCATCAAAAGACGAGACAGAAATAACATGGACGAAACATGGTGGATACGCCGCTAGTACTTCCTATATATAAGTGTTTCCGGCATGTTACCAACTTTCGTACCACGTGCCATGCGAAATCTAGTGTTTTGCAGATCAGTGATGAGAATGTGAACACTAAGCTATGAGAAACTACTTATTTAAATCTATGTATACTCTAATGCGTATGTGTTGTGAGTGGCAAAATACGATACATAGCCTAGCACCCAAGACGAGACGGGTGTGACATGTCCGAAACATGGTGGATACGCCGCTAGTACTTCCTATATATAAGTGTTTCTGGCATGTTACCAAACTTTCGTACCACGTGCTATGTGAAATTCGTAGTTTTGCGAACTCGTGGTGGAAATGTTGAAACTACTTGATTGATCTATGTGAAAATGATGAAGTCTAATGTTGTGGTTGGCGAAACATGACACCGACGAAAAGATGGATGTGGCATGATCGAAGCATGGTGGATACGCAGCTGGTACTTCCTCTATACAAGTGCTTCTATCATGTTGCCAAACTTTTGTAACACATGCCATGTGGAATTCGTTGTTTTGTGGATTGTGGTGAGGATGTTGAACGTTAAGCTACGTGAAACTATTTGGTTAATCTACGTGTATGTGATAATGGCGGAGTGTATTGTTATGGATGGCAAAATGCGACACGTAACATGACACCGAATACGAGGCGAAAGTGATGTGCCCGAAACATGGTGGACACGCTGCTGGTACTTCCTATATATAAGTGTTTCGGACATGTCGCCAAACCTTCGTACATCGTGCCATGCGAAATTCGTGGGTTTGTGGATATTGAATCTTTTGAAACTATGTGAAACTTGTTGAACACTTTGATGAAACTTGAGTCTTTAAGCTATTGTGTGTGAATCTATATACCGTGAGACTTTATGATCTAGACTTACACGATCCTTTTCTTGGATCTTTATGTAACACCTCGGAATTTTGTGTCCAATAATGTGTTGACACGTGTCATGAGTTTACACGTGGTGCTAAATACTAAATAAAGGACTAAAGTTGACAAACCTTGAAAGTATGTAAATTCGAGGGTTAAAAATGTCAACGAAGGGTAAATATACTGTAAAGTAACCCTAAATGATGCTCGTACTTTTAAACGAATAAATCATGGATCGTACGGAGCGAAACGCGGAAGAAAGTGAGAGATTACAAGCTACAGGGGTTAATTGTGTCAATATGTTTAATTTATACCTCTGAGTGACCCTTTGACGAACCCGAGGCTTTGTAACAGTAAAATACGCTCACTAGAATATACAATATAAATTTCGCGAAGTTCCGTTTTAAAACGAGAAAGTTATGATCAAATTCGTATGAGAAGGGTTAAAAGCGTCAACAATAAAAGTTAAGGCTTTTCGGATAATAATTAAACTAACCGAGGACTTAACAATGCGGGTAAAAGTCACGAGGCCCTTAATGGTAAATAATCGAGGGCCAAATCGCAAAGTTACCCCTTCGAAACCGAAAGGTCAAGTTAATCATTACAAAAGATTTGAAAATCTTGGAAATCAGGTCTAATGCGGGCTGCGTTAAGGTTATGGGTGAGTTAATGCGGGCCGCGAGCCACCTGCTGATTCGTTTTCTGACATTAGGATTCAGGCGGCCCGCGTAAAGGTTGCCTGATCCTAATGCGGGCCGCGTAAAGGTCCCAGATGCAGAATTCTTGGACAGATTCATTATTTGAGCTTGTAAACGATCATAGAGGCATTAATTGAAGCATGGGCGCCCTCTACATGTCCCCTAGCACCTTAGGACACCTGCTGATCATCCATGAGCAATCCTAGAGTGAGTTGTAATGATCTTGAGCCAAGTTTTTCACTATAAAAGGCATGGTAGTGTTCCATTGTGAAACACACCTCAAACCTGCCTTCTGATCATTTCTGGAGCTCTCAAGCATTCTCCTAACATCCATAATCGTGCACCAAGCTTCTGTAAGTGTGCCTAACCTTTTGTGGCTTAGTTTATGCATAGTTTAGCTTAAAAGTCAATCCGTCGTATTTAACGATTGACTTTGCGATAAATCACAAATGGTCCAGTGGTTTGTCGAATCAAAGATAGTTATATGTTGGTAATCATGTGGGCTTTAAACCCCTAAAAGGGCACCCTCTGATTCCCACTCTAACTAGTCCAAATATCGGGTCAAACGTGCTTAGAAAAAGTCAACAGAAATGTTATTTTGTGATTTCTTGCATAATCGGTAATGTAGATGATATGTAACCTGTTTAAACACTCATAAAACATGATAATAAGTATATTAACTAGTTTAAGCTTGTTTGATCCAACCATTTACTGTTTTTACCCGGTTCGGAGCCGAAAGTCGCAAAAGCTTTGACTTTTGCTTTGACTTCAGTTATGACCCGTTAAAGTTTGATTTAGATATGCCTTAGGACTCTCTTAGGACCAGGTTACATGATGGTATAACCCTCTGTGACCGGTTCGTTGTTTGTCCGAGTCTTTTACACATTTTCGTTAAATGCTTAAAAGTTGACCGTAACGCCCTTTTTAATTTAAAACGAGAATTTCGGACATGTGAAAGAACCATAACCTTAGTTACTGATTTCTAAGCATGTCGCTAAAATTTCACGTCAATCCGAGGTCCCGAATAGGAGTTATGCTAAATAGCGCAAATTATGGAAACTTTAGTAATTTAATAGCGCAATTAACATAACGCCTATCTAAACCCAGATTTCGACACCAAACCTTTTACACACTGATGTAAAATAATATTTTGGGATTTTTAAAGATTTTTAATTATTTTTAACCTGCTCATAAACTGCAGTTATGGCAATGGTTCGGTAAATACCGAATATACCCTTTTCGGCCATAACTTGAGTTCTACAAGGTCTGTTGACCCGGTTCCAGTTGCCACTGATTTTAAATAATAAGTAAAGTATTTTAGGCTTTATAAACTATTCGGGAAACTCAGATTTCCTGTAGAACTCAGAAACCTCTTTATTAATCTTTAAAAAGACCGAAATACCCCTACGGGGCATAAAATGGATTTAAACTCGTTACGGGCATTACGGAAGGTATCCTATCCTACTGATACCACAACCTCTTTAAAGCATATTGACTTAGGAAAACAGTGTAGGACTCTTACGATTACCCGTTACGCCATTTGTGCTCACGGTTCGGCTTATGTAACTAGTTTACATAAACTAGCCGAAACGGGTCAAACCATATTGTTTTGACCCCAAAATCCAGAGTGTGATTATTATACCCATACAAAACAAGTCTTCAAACTTGTTGGGTCAAAATCACATTCCATTCACGGTTTTCGCCTTTCACGCGATTAAACCGTAACTATCTGTTGCAACTGACCGGTCTAAGCTACGGCGAAATTAAAGACCCGTTAGGATTCTAATAGGTTATTTTAAACCTCCGTTCCAGAATAGGAGACCAGTAAAAGCTATCTGCAAATTTATTCAATTAAGGATTTATACTTGCAAAGGTAAATACTTTTAACTTATTTTCCGTTATACGGGCTTGGGTTACGGTATATAGCATACCGCTTGATCGGGCATCAAATTCTCCACAGTTAAGTGGGTAATTGAATAAATTTGGTCGGCTCGATTAAACAGTCTTGTTACTTAAAAGCCTTTGGGGGGTTAATGACCATGTCCCGGATATCCCTGGCATCATTTTACGAAATGGCCACGACCTAAGCGCGGAGTGTAGGCGTACACTCGTCAGTGCATAAATAGATCGCTGTGGTGTGTCTATTGATCTTTAACCCGGACTTGATCCGGGCTACTGAACGCATAAGGAACATGTAATTCGTTCACAAGATTATATATTTAAATAATTCTCCCAAGTTATAAAAGAGTTTGTGCCTTGTGCATTCAAATCAATTTTAATAAACATTTTTCAAAAGTGTCGGTTGAATGTATTTACCAGTGTAAACTGACGTATTTTCCCAAAAAGACTAAATGCAGGTACTATGCGTAATTGGCTGGCTATAGCTCCTTAGCATCTTAAAGAGTCTCGCAAGCTTAAGATGCCTTCGTCTGTTGAACAATATTTTATTTTTATTTGATCCCCTGTGGATACTTTTCGACTATTCGTAATACATTTGATATTACAAACAATGGTTGAAATATAATTATCTTTATGCTTCCGCTGTGCATTCATATATTGTGTGTTTGACTATAATGTTGCCAACTACGTCACGATAATCCCCCACCGGGCCCACCGGTGAGACACGTGGAAATCGGGGTGTGACAGGTTGGTATCAGAGCCAACACTGAGTGAATTAAACACTAGCCTTTGTGTTTAATCTCAGTTACACAATTGCACATACTTGAGTCTAGACAAGAACATAGGACAAATTCGAATTGTTATTCCAGTTTGTCTTTTTATTGTTTATTGTTATTTAAAGTTTTGAAAGCAGGAAATATGCCACCAACAATCAGACGAGGAAGAGGAGGAAGAGGCAAAGGGACGATCATTACTCACAATGATCACGAGGCTGGACCTTCGAGCATGCGAGCTCCTTCCAGTACAAGGAGTGAAGAACCATAGAGACGAAGAAGAAACCTCCTTGAACCTGCGAGACATTCTACCTCGCATAGCTCAACACCCTCATACCGTCATTCTTTTGGACCAGATTCGCAAAACAATCCCAATAACCCTCAACCATCCTTTATACCTCTCCAGCGATCTACTTCGCACCGTTCTTATGGCGATCCTTCACCTTTCTTCGTGGGACAGTTTAACCCGGCGGATTATGTCCAAGTGCCAATAGGGTATAACCCATTAGGACCAGAGGATCACTTTTCTGAAGATAATGCCGTGGATATGGACGAGGATACAGATCCCGTCGAACCTTCAAGGGGTACTCCCAATCATCCAATCGAGATCTCTGATGGGTCATCCATTCATGGAACACCCTATCAAGGTCCCGATAGTTATCAGGCGAGGTTTGACCAATGTAATTGGTACTTTACACCATCTCATCACTTCTCGCCTCACGATCAACAGCAACAACAGGATCCTTCTGAGGATTCGCGGTTTGTGGCAGTTACGCCACCGCCACCGCCACCGGTTCAACCAGTAATTCCAGATCCGCATAGGCGAAGAAGATCAGGCGCGTGGATGTCCACCCGAGGAGGGGGAATTCCATTTCAGCACCCCTCGCCACTCGAGTGCGAGTCACTTTCCGTCAGTGCCTGAAGAAGAACCACAATTAGGTGAACCTTCGGGTCACCCTGCAGAGGTGAATTCTGCACCAGTTGCACCACCTCCGCCACCTTTCGGCTATGATAACCCTATACCAGCATATGGCGGTTCCACCGCATATAATCAGTTTGAGCAGCCGACTCACACGCACTACAACTATAACTATGATGCCGATCCATACGTGGTAGCGGCTAATTACAATGCTCTCCATGGAACCTCTTGGAGACCAGATTACTCAGCTCATGGGTATCCAATACCTCCTAGACCTCCGGTTCAGCAACCGTCGCAACAGCCACGTTTTTCTCCACCGGAGCAAGAAGAAATACTCCACCGTTTAAACCGTGTGGAACGAGACTTCGAACAAGAACGTAAGAGTAACCGTGGATTTCTCAAGGGCCTAGCAAACCTACTAAAAGGGAGGAAGAAACGAGATCATTAGTCTCCTTATGTATTGTTGTATTTACAATTTAGTCCCTACATGGACATTTATCGTAATTCGGTCCCTTCGTGGACTTACCTTTTAGTCCCTGCGTGGACATCTATCTTGTATTGGTCCCTGCGTGGACTTGTTTTTCTATAAACCTCTGCGTAGGTATTTATTTATTTAAAAAGTCCCGTTTAGGGCAGCGTGTAATCATATTTGAAATTTATGGAATGTTATGTTATGAATTTAAATTTTGTCATTATATATGAAATAAATCAGAAATCATTCCTTTTGAATTTAAATCTGCCAAAATAAAGAATCTTAAGAGTGATACCTAGCCAGGTTTCATTATAAGACCCGGCCAAGATGGTACGACCTGATTAAAAGATTCAGATTCCCTGTTAACCTCTGTAAACATGTTAACGTTCATGGCAGCTGTGATTCGTTAAAAATCGCACGTGTCATTCTTATATAAGAATCCTTTTAAGGATTCCAAAGCCCAAATTAATGATTTGTAAATCATGGGTTAAATCGTCAATAAAGATGATCATTTGTTAAACATCCATTAGTGATGTAATGCCTACGGGCCAAACTTATTAAACATCCATTAGTGATGTAGTGCCTACGGGCCAAACTTATTAAACATCCATTAGCGATGTAGTGCTTACGGGCCAAACTTATTAAACATCCATTAGTGATGTAGTGCCTACGGGCCATACTTATTGTCATATAAGACAAAGGACAGTGGTGGTCTATGACTCCCTGTCAGCAAACCACCGTCTAAGCCTAAAAAGGACGATGATAATCACTCATCCAACGAAAACAGTGTCCGTCCAGAAAAGGTGTATACTGATGCATCTCGCGCCAGGGGCTGCACCTACAAGTATTTCGTATCATGCAAACCCCGAGACTTCACTGGGGAGAAAGGCGCAATTGATTGCATGACGTGGCTAGACGAGATGGACACCGTGGTGGACATTAGTGGTTGCGCAGAGAAAGATGTGGTAAAGTTTGTTTCACAATCATTTAAGGGCGAGGCCCTAGCTTGGTGGAGGTCGTTGGTTCAGGCCTCGGGAAAGGCTGTTCTATACAGCATGACATGGGAGGAATTGATTTCTCTTATCAAGGAGAATTACTGCCCTCAACATGAAGTTGAAAAGATCGAGACCGACTTTCTATCGTTGGTTATGACGAACCTTGACTGTCAAGCTTACCTCACGAGCTTCAACACGATGTCCCGGTTGGTTCCGTATCTGGTAACCCCGGAGCCAAAGAGAATAGCTCGTTTTATCGGTGGGTTAGCCCCCGAAATAAAGGCAAGCGTAAAGGCCTCTCGGCCAATGACCTTTAGATCTGTAGCCGACATATCTTTGTCCCTCACTCTGGATGCGGTCCGACAAAGATCGCTGAGGAACAAAGAGGCTGAGAAGAGAAAGCGTGAAGATGATACTTCACGAAGGTCGAACAAGAAACACCGTGGAAACGGTGACAACAAGAGAGGGTCTGAGTCAAGGAAGGATGGGCAACAATCTGGTGAGAAGCCCAAGTGCAAGAATTGCAAGAGACATCACTTTGGAAAGTGTAGACTCGAATCAAACTCGCAGACTCAGTCGAAGTCATTTGCTTGCGGGTTATGCAAGTCCAAGGACCACAAGACCGTGGATTGCAAAAAGATAAAGGATGCAACCTGCTACGGCTGCAACGAGAAAGGGCACATTAAAAGCAACTGCCCTAAATACGCCAAGAAGCCTGAAGAAACCAAGAAGACCAATGCGAGAGTCTTCAGAATGGATGCGAAAGAAGCAGTGCTAGACGATAACGTGATCACAGGTACTTTCCTCGTAAATGATATCTTTGCAAGAGTACTTTTTGATTCGGGCGCTGGTAAGTCTTTCGTAGATCACAAATTTTGCAAATTGCTAAATATGCCTGTCAAAACCTTAAATGTGAATTATGAGGTAGAGCTAGCAGATGGCACCATAGAAACCGTCTCCACTGTGTTAGATGGATGTGTAATATCCATTAAGAACCACTCTTTTCCTCTATCTCTACTTCCCTTTAAATTGGCTGGTTTTGACATAGTTCTGGGTATGGACTGGTTATCACACAACCAGGCCCAAATCGTCTGCAACAGAAAGCAAGTGGTGATAAAGACTCCGTCTGGTGAATCGCTTACCATTCGAGGAGATACCCAGTACGGATTGCCTGAGCAAGTGACTATGCTCAAGGCTTCAAAATGTCTAAAGAAGGGTTGTGTCATCTACATGGCACAGGTGATTTTTGATGAGCCTAAACCGAAGATAGAAGACATTCCCGTCATTTTGGAATATCCAGAAGTTTTCCCTGAAGATCTACCTGGTTTGCCACCAGATAGGCAAGTGGAATTCAGGATCGATATCATCCCTGGAGCAGCACCTGTTGTTAGAGCACCTTACAGGTTAGCACCAACCGAAATGAAGGAGTTGAGGACCCAACTGGATGAACTGCTAGCTAAAGGTTTCATCAAACCTAGTTCGTCTCCCTGGGGAGCACCTGTCCTGTTTGTCAAGAAGAAGGACGGATAGATGCGTCTGTGCATCGATTATCGCGAGCTTAACAAAGTCACGATAAAGAATAGATATCCTTTGCCGAGGATCGATGATTTGTTCGATCAGTTACAAGGGGCAAGTTATTTCTCGAAGATTGACTTGAGGTCAGGCTACCATCAACTGAAAGTCAGAGATGAAGACGTACATAAAACCGCATTTAGGACTCGTTTTGGTCACTACGAGTTCCTAGTGATGCCTTTTGGGCTTACTAATGCATCGGCTGCGTTCATGGATCTCATGAATCGCGTTTGCAAGCCGTACTTAGACAAATTCGTCATCGTTTTCATCGACTATATTCTTATCTACTCGAAGAACCGAGCTGACCATGAGAAACACCTTCGCTGTATTCTCAAACTTCTGCATCATGAGAAACTCTATGCCAAATTCTCTAAGTGCGAATTCTGGCTTCGAGAAGTCCAATTTCTTGGACATGTTGTCAGCGAACGTGGTATCCAAGTGGACCCCGCTAAAGTAGAAGCTGTCATGAATTGGCAAGAGCCAAAGACGCCTACAGAGATTCGTAGTTTCCTGGGGTTAGCAGGATATTACAGGCGTTTCATTGAAAATTTTTCAAGGATTGCTGCGCCCTTGACTTCTTTGACCAAGAAGAAAGTAAATTTCGTTTGGGGCCCTAAGCAGCAAGAGTCCTTTGATATTCTGAAGCAAAAATTGAGCAATGCTCCTGTGCTGACATTACCTGAAGGTACCGAAGAGTTCGTAGTTTACTGCGACGCATCACACACTGGCATGGGATGTGTGCTCATGCAGAAAGGCAAGGTTATTGCCTATGCTTCGAGACAGTTAAAGGTGCACGAGAAGAATTACACCACCCATGACTTGGAGCTGGGTGCCGTTGTGTTCGCACTAAAAATGTGGAGGCATTATCTGTATGGTATCAAGTTTGTGATCTATTCTGATCATAAGAGCCTTCAACATCTGTTTAATCAGAAGGAATTAAACATGAGGTAGCGCCGCTGGATGGAGACTTTAAATGATTATGATTGTGAAATCAAATATCATCCCGGCAAGGCGAATGTAGTCGCTGATGCCCTGAGTAGAAAGGAAAGGGTGAAACCCATCCGAATCAATGCCAAAAGCATTGAAGTGAAGAATAATTTGATAGAAAGGTTGTTAGCTGCACAGAGAGAAGCTGTGTTGGAAGCTAACTATCCTAAAGAAAAGCTAGGAGTAACTGAGGAGCAGTTAACTCTTAGCAAGGACGGAATTTTACGATTAAATGGACGAATATGGGTTCCATTTTATGGAGGACTACGAGATGTTATCCTCCAGGAAGCCCATAGTTCCAAATATTCTGTTCACCCGGGAGCTGATAAGATGTATCAGGATCTAAAGGCAAATTATTGGTGGATAGGCTTGAAAAAGTCTGTAGCCGCTTACGTAGCCAAATGCTTGACTTGTGCGCAAGTCAAAGCTGAGCATCAAAAGCCGTCAGGCTTGCTACAACAGCCTGAACTTCCCGAATGGAAGTGGGAATGTGTAACTATGGATTTTATTACCAAGTTACCGAAGACGAGGAAAGGAAATGATACAATATGGGTTATAGTCGATAGACTGACTAAGTCAGCTCATTTCCTACCCATCAAGGAGACTTATAGCTCCGACATGTTGGCCCAGTTATACGTTGATAAGATTGTAGCCTTACATGGCATACCCGTGTCTATTATCTCTGACAGAGATACTAGATAAACGTCACATTTCTGGAAAAGTTTCCAGCAATCTTTGGGCACACGTTTGAATTTTAGTACGGCTTACCATCCTCAGACAGACGGTCAGAGTGAGCGTACTATTCAAACGTTGGAAGACATGCTACGTGCATGTGCTATCGATTTGGGTGAGAGTTGGGATAAGAACCTACCATTAATCGAATTCTCCTACAACAATAGCTACCATACCAGCATAAAGGCTGCGCCTTTCGAGGCATTATACGGTAGAAAGTGTAGATCGCCTGTTTGTTGGGCGGAAGTTGGAGATGTCCAATTATCAGGACCAGAGATAGTCTTTGAGACGACGGACAAGATTGTCCAGATTCGAGACCGTCTCAAAGCTGCCCGAGATAGGCAGAAAAGTTACGCAGATCCAAAGCGTAAAGACTTTCACTTCGAAGTAGGTGAAAAAGTGTTACTTAAAGTATCACCCTGGAAGGGGGTGATGCGTTTCGGTAAGAAAGGCAAACTAAGCCTGAGATACATAGGACATTTCGAGGTTATCGAACGTGTCGGGTCAGTTGCCTATAAGTTAAACTTACCAGAGGAGCTCAATGGAATTCACAATGTATTCAACATCTGCAATCTAAAGAAGTGCTTCGCTGATGAATCATTGGTGATACCACATACATATGTGCATATAGATGAGAGCTTAAAATTTGTGGAAAAACCTTTGTCGATTGAAGATCGACAGGTAAAGAAGCTTCGAAGGAAGCATGTACCTATTGTTAAGGTCAAATGGGATGCCCGTAGAGGTCCTGAATTCACGTGGGAAGTTGAAGCCACGATGAAAGAAAAATACCCTTATTTATTTCAGTAAATCTCGGGTCGAGATTTATTTTAAGGGGGTGAGGGTGTAACACCTCGAAATTTTGTGTCCAATAATGTGTTGACACGTGTCATGAGTTTACACGTGGTGCTAAATACTAAATAAAGGACTAAAGTTGAAAAACCTTGAAAGTATGTAAATTCGAGGGTTAAAAATGTCAACGAAGGGTAAATATACTGTAAAGTAACCCTAAATGATGCTCGTACCTTCAAACGAATAAATCATGGATCGTACGGAGCGAAACGTGGAAGAAAGTGAGAGATTACAAGCTATAGGGGTTAATTGTGTCAACATGTTTAATTTATACCTCTGAGTGACCCTGTGACGAACCCGAGGCTTTGTAACAGTAAAATACGCTCACTAGAATATACGATATAAATTTCGCGAAGTTCCGTTTTAAAACGAGAAAGTTATGATCAAATTCGTATGAGAGGGGTTAAAAGCGTCAACAATAAAAGTTAAGGCTTTTCGGATAATAATTAAACTAACCGAGGACTTAACAATGCGGGTAAAAGTCACGAGGCCCTTAATGGTAAATAATCGAGGGCCAAATCGCAAAGTTACCCCTTCGAAACCGAAAGGTCAGGTTAATCATTACAAAAGATTTGAAAATCTTGGAAATCAGGTCTAATGCGGGCCGCGTTAAGGTTATGGGTGAGTTAATGCAGGCCGCGAGCCACCTGCTGATTCGTTTTCTGATATTAGGATTCAGGCGGCCCGCGTAAAGGTTGCCTGATCCTAATGCGGGCCGCGTGAAGGTCCCAGATGCAGAATTCTTGGACAGATTCATTATTTGAGCTTGTAAACGATCATAGAGGCATTAATTGAAGCATGGGTGCCCTCTACATGTCCCCTAGCACCTTAGGACACCTGCTGATCATCCATGAGCAATCCTAGAGTGAGTTGTAATGATCTTGAGCCAAGTTTTTCACTATAAAAGGCATGGTAGTGTTCCATTGTGAAACACACCTCAAACCTGCCTTCTGATAATTTCTGGAGCTCTCAAGCATTCTCCTAACATCCAAAATCGTGCACCAAGCTTCTGTAAGTGTGCCTAACCTTTTGTGGCTTAGTTTATGCATAGTTTAGCTTAAAAGTCAATCCGTCGTAATTAACGATTGACTTTGCGATAAATCACAAATGGTCTAGTGGTTTGTCGAATCAAAGATAGTTATATGTTGGTAATCATGTGGGCTTTAAACCCCTAAAAGGGCACCCTCTGATTCCCATTCTAACTAGTCCAAATATCGGGTCAAACGTGCTTAGAAAAAGTCAATAGAAATGTTATTTTGCGATTTGTTGCATAATCGGTAATGTAGATGATATGTAACCTGTTTAAACACTCATAAAACATGATAATAAGTATATTAAATAGTCTAAGCTTGTTTGATCCGACCATTTACTGTTTTTACTCGGTTCGGAGCCGAAAGTCGCAAAAGCTTTGACTTTTGCTTTGACTTCAGTTCTGGCCCGTTAAAGTTTGATTTAGATATGCCTTAGGACTCTCTTAGGACCAGGTTACATGATGGTATAACCCTCTGTGACCAGTTCGTTGTTTGTCCGAGTCTTTTACACATTTCCGTTAAATGCTTAAAAGTTGACCGTAACGCCCTTTTTAATTTAAAACGAGAATTTCGGACATGTGAAAGAACCATAACCTTAGTTACTGATTTCTAAGCATGTCCCTAAAGTTTCACGTCAATCCGAGGTCCTGAATAGGAGTTATGCTAAATAGCGCAAATTATGGAAACTTTAGTAATTTAATAGCGCAATTAGCATAACGCCTATCTAAACCCAGATTTCGACACCAAACCTTTTACACACTAATGTAAAATAATATTTTGGGATTTTTAAAGATTTTTAATTATTTTTAACCTGCTCATAAACTGCGGTTATGGCAACTGTTCGGTAAATACCGAATATACCCTTTTCGGCCATAACTTGAGTTCTACAAGGTCTTTTGACCCGGTTCCAGTTGCCACTGATTTTATATAATAAGTAAAGTATTTTAGGCTTTATAAACTGTTCGGGAAACTTAGATTTCTGTAGAACTCAGAAACCTCTTTATTAATCTTTAAAAAGACCGAAACACCCCTACGGGGCAAAAAATGGATTTAAACTCGTTACGGGCATTACGGAAGGTATCCTATCCTACTGATACCACAACCTCTTTAAAGCATATTGACTTAGGAAAACAGTGTAGGACTCTTACGATTACCCGTTACGCCATTTGCGCGCACGGTTCGGCTTATGTAACTAGTTTACATAAACTAGCTGAAACGGGTCAAACCATATTGTTTTGACCCCAAAATCCAGAGTGTGATTATTATACCCATACAAAACAAGTCTTCAAACTTGTTAGGTCAAAATCACATTCCATTCACGGTTTTCGCCTTTCACGTGATTAAACCGTAACTATCCGTTGCAACTGACCGGTCTAAGCTACGGCTAAATTAAAGACCCGTTAGGATTCTAATAGGTTATTTTAAACCACCGTTCCAGAATAGGAGACCAGTAAAAGCTATCTGCAAATTTATTCAATTAAGGATTTATACTTGCAAAGGTAAATACTTTTAACTTATTTTCCGTTATACGGGCTTGAGTTACGGTATATAGCATACCGCTTAATCGGGTATCAAATTCTCCACAGTTAAGTGGGTAATTGAATAAATTTGATCGGCTCGTTTAAACAGTCTTGTTACTTAAAAGCCTTTGGGGGGTTAATGACCATGTCCCGGATATCCCTGGCATCATTTTACGAAATGGCCACGACCTAAGCGTGGAGTGTAGGCGTACACTCGTCAGTGCATAAATAGATCGCTGTGGTGTGTCTATTGATCTTTAACCCGGACTTGATCCGGGCTACTGAACGCATAAGGAACATGTAATTCGTTCACAAGATTATATATTTAAATAATTCTCCCAAGTTATAAAAGAGTTTGTGCCTTGTGCATTCAAATCAATTTTAATAAACATTTTTCAAAAGTGTCGGTTGAATGTATTTATCAGTTTAAACTGACGTATTTTCCCAAAAAGACTAAATGCAGGTACTATGCGTAATTGGCTGGCTATAGCTCCTTAGCATATTAAAGAGTCTCGCAAGCTTAAGATGCCTTCGTCTGTTGAACAATACTTTGATCCCCTGTGGATACTTTTCGACTATTCGTAATACATTTGATATTACAAACAATGGTTGAAATATAATTATCTTTATGCTTCCGCTGTGCATTCATATACTGTGTGTTTGACTATAATGTTGCCAACTACGTCACGATAATCCCCCACCGGGCCCACCGGTGAGACACGTGGAAATCGGGGTGTGACACTTTAGATGTCTTCCCGTAAACTATTCGTCTCTCTCAAGAGATCCAGGGAAAACTCTCAGAAAAAGATGATTTAGATCGCTCGCATCATGCCAAAAATCGTCTCTGAGATCCAAGGATCAAACACTCCTCCTTCCTCTGTAGAATCTAAAGGAGAGAAGCTAAAGCCTACGAAGTACAGCTACAAACACTTCATCTCTTGCAACCCTAAGCCTTTCACGGGCAGTGATGGGGTGACCGCAATGCTAAAGTGGTTCGACAACATCAAGGTTACCTTCATTAACAGCGAATGCCCAAAACATTTGAAGACTAGGAGTACAACTGGCATGTTCCAAGGCAGAGCTCTGGAGTGGTGGTAAAATGAGAGAAACATCCGCTCAAAAGAAGAAGCTTATGTTCTTCCATGGTCTGAGGTGCAAGAATTAATAATGCTCGAATTCTGCCCTCCCCATGAACAGCTAAAGCTTGAAGAAGAGTCCTGGCATCTCAAGCAGATTGGTGATGACAATCTGGCTTATACTGTAACAACCCTTACAAAATTTTCTATTTCCTATTCCAAAAAGGTGCACTAAGAAACCATAAGTAAAACCCCTAAGTGGTACGATGCGACCCGAAAATTTAAAAACGAACGAAACTAGCAACAGGGCCCCCTAAAACTTAAAGGGGGTATCCGCTAATTATGTTTATTCGTTCAAAACAATCATAAAACACGTATTTTCAACTTTTGCCAACTCACCAGGGCTATACTTGACACAAGGCAGGCCTAGGTTAGGTGGCCTAGCCCCGCGACATGCGCCAGATGTGGCAGCCCCGTGCGCGACTCGCGGGCGGGTGCAAAAATGGCTATAAAGCATCAAGTCTCTTTCAAAAACAATCACCGTCCTGAACCACTGCTACGATAACAGCGTAATAACTCGATCACTGCTACGATACATTGTTCGATCGATTAAAACCGATCCGATGGATGTTTAAGTGCTGCCCACATTGGGCTATACTTTGTCATTCGTCGTGAGGGTTTCGATCTCGTGAATTATCGTAAATGTTGAATTAAGTTACTAACCTAGTTTTATTTGCATTTAACTAGGTTTACCAGCTTAATCAGTAGGCAGGCTCTGACCGTTTAAACTTGTAATGTGAGTCATTCTCTTTTTACCAAATTGTTTTCAAAACCCTACTTGTTTTCAAAGTTATAATTACAGTTATTAAGTCTTTGTAATCTTCAATTGCTGCCGGTATGTGGGGTTTTGTATACACTACTTGATAAGCTTCACCATTGGACAACGGGTTAGCCAATGTGTGATATGACCATAGTCACAGATCCGGTCGAGTGACAAATACAAATTTGGGGTAATTGGTTGATATATAAACATTGTAATCGCTCTTAATACTGTATATTATAACAATGTGTCTTTTGTACAAATGGAATGCACTCGCCAGTATTTTCCACTGATCAAATCTTTTTAAAACATGTTTCAGGTGATTTACTGTGAACAACGAAAAGTGCCGCGTAGCACTCCAGCTTGAATGAAGTGGCTCAGTAAATAAATAAACATGTTTTCTGTAATCAGGGGATTTCCCAGTGAAACTCCTTTATCGTAAAATACGGGGTTTGTCCTGAAACTTATAATAAAATAACTCGGTGTTTTCAATTTAAATGATCCTATAAAAATTTACGCTGCCAAATTAAATACCAATACCACGGGTTTCTGTCCCGCGGCTTCTGAACCGGGCAAAACGGGTTGGGGGCCGTGACATATATTACCCGTTTCAAGAAACTCAGCATTATCATTCCTCATTTGGTTTCTACTCCTAAGCGCATGATAACCAAGTACATCGATGGGTTACCTCCTGCAATGCGTGATTCGATTGAGGTAGCTCAGCTAGAGACTATTGAAGAAGTTTATCGTCTTGCCGCAAGTTTGAACAACAACCGCGTTCGTGACAAACAGTTCGCTACTTCTGCTCCCTTAAAGTCAGCAAACCAAGTTAGTCAGCAGCCTAGTGGCAGCAGAAAAAAGAAGAGAAAGTCTAAGGGTTCAGGGTGCAATGCGATTGTCCCTGCTGAAAACCTGCTGCTAAGACTGCTCCTACTGCTACTGTTCCAAACCCTCCTGCTCCTAAAAACAAAAAGCAGTACACTGGGCCTCATCCTAAGTGTACAACTTGCAACTTTCATCATCCTGTTACCTCTGGTTGTCGATTGTGTACCAACTGCAACCACTATGGGGTCACAACTCCCTACTGCCGTCAAGTCAACCAAGCCCAGCAAGCGCCAGCTCTACCAGCTCCCCTAGCTCCTCAACAAAATCCTAGGCCAGTCAACGCTGTTCGTGCATGCTTCAAGTGTGGAGATACTACTCATCTTCATAATCAGTGTCCTCAGCTAATCCAGGAGCAACAGCCAGCCGCTCATGGACGAGCGTTCAACAGTAATGCTAACCAGGCTCGTAACGACAATGACGTCGTTAATGGTTTGTTTCTCATCAATAACCTTTACGCTTCGATACTATTTGATACTGGTGCCGTGATATTCGCTAATTTACACATATTTTAGTCCCCCATTTTATCCCCATTTTATGCGTTTTTGGCCGTAAAATCGTCATCCGGATACTTAATTATGTATACTTTTGTTTACAGGCCTGAAACAGCATACCAGACGAGATGATAGTGAAAACGAGGATTTTCCGGACAAAACGACAAAGCTGCGGACATTCTGTTAGAAAACTGACACGGGCAAGTGGCACGGTCGTGCGGTCTGAGGAACGACCATGCATCTCCGACTAACCAAGATCAGCCGGCGATGAACGACCAGTGTAACAAGGCGTTCAACATAATCTCGGTGACGCACGGTCGTGCCGTTCCTTGCACCCCGTGCGGATCCGATGATCAGCTATATCCCGGTGATGAACGACCAGTTCTGCTGTCCGTGCAACGAAATCCCGAGATGGCAAGGTCGTGCCATATGAAGAACGGTCGTGCGAGACCGAAGACCAGTCAACTCTGCTGATGTCATGAACAGTAACTACAATAATGCATAAAGTGAATGGTCGTGCGATCGGTGCACGACCGTGCGACATCGAAAAAAATATAAAAAGCGTACAGAAGCATTCTGTTCAAGACTCTGGAATTTTGGAGAGCTCCACAGGCGATTTTCAGGCTCCGGAAGCATCAGCTTTAGCCCGGATTCAAGCCACATTGCCCGGTTTAGCTCGGTTACTATCCGGATTCTCATTCTTATGCTTGTTTATGGTTTGGTTTCTCAAATCTTTCCATAATTTTGTTATGTTTCAAGCATTTAGGCTGATTATTATGTATTAATGTAAGCCTTTGGGCAAAAACACAACAATTCCTTGCTTGATTATAGCCATTAGTATGTTAATCTTTGTTTGTAATGACATTTGGAAGTATTTTCTATGATTATCTTTGATGATTAGTTTGCAACCTTGTTATTAATATTGATTTCTTGATTATAAGTAATTGTGTTGGATGATTGGTGCTTGGTTAGTTAAGATAGTTGAAAAATGAAGCTTAATTAATCATGTATTAGTAAACTTTTAATTTGGTTAACTAGTTTAACTTGGTTAAAATGTGGGTATCATGATACTAGAAATGGTTAGTGGTTTAATAAAATGTAATTATTGTTAATCAAGAAAGCTTGCCCTCACGGAAGGACTCTAATGGGTTAGATGGTGTTGTTATGAATTCTTGCCATGATTTGTTAGCTTAGTTAGTAGTTTAGGCCAAAATTGCTATCTTGGTGAATTTATGCGCAAGATTTGTAAAATGAACTCGGTTGTGATTTAATCTAGTTTATGCTTGTCTCGGTGGTTGTATTGTGTTTATCGGTGTTGCTTTCCTTGATTAAGTGAGGTTAGAAAACTCCTAACGGATGACTAACTTATTTTTAGGAGATTTTCATAGACATTTATCAATTGCACGTTAAAGAACAATTTTAGGTGGTTAAAGTGTGTTTATCGTTTTAACTTTCCGAATGATTGTCATGTTAGGATTCCCGAAAGGGATACTAATTGTCTTAAAATGGAAAATTGACCGAATACTTCTAGTGACAAAACTGACTTAGTTGACATGCTTTGGTTGTGTATTAAGTAAGGCTATTTATATATAATTTACTATGTTTTATAAATATGTGTTTATGCTTACCTTAGTTTAATAAAAAACCAAACAACTTATGTTTTTACCGGTAATTTAGTGACAAAGGTCTAGCATTATTTCTCTGCCCATTTCCGTGGATCGATACTTGGTTCTTACCGATACTTTATTACATATATGATGGGGTACACTTGCCTCTTTCGTGTGTGTTTTGATGTAAAAGTAATAATCACTTTTATAAATTTAAAACCAAATCGTGTGTAATTTCATTGTAAAAATATGTGTAGTCACGCACACGTCAAGTTTTTGGCGCCGTTTCTGGGGAACGGCGAGCTTTAGGAACGACCCGAGTCATTGTGTTATCGGTGTATATACTTGTTAATATTTGTGTATATTTTCGTGATTATTTATTTGTTGATTTATTTGTTAATATTTCTTGCTTTTAATTCAATTTATTCATTTTCGTGATTCTTTTGTACACTTGTAAATTTTTATTCTATTTATTTGTTCTAATCCGGATTTATTTATTCATTTATTCATTGAATTTTCGGCTCTTAAAAATCGTTTTTACACTAGCCGATTCGATTATTTTCATTGCTTTAATTTTTATAAAAATTTCGGCCCATTTTCGGATTTTTACAAATTTTTCAGCCCATTTAAAATAATATCTGTTTCTTTTCAGCAAAAAAAAAAAAACAGCATTATTATATTAATAAAATATTCACTGTGTCAAATTTTCGTTTGCAGGTTGATGTCCTCAACTCCCGCGCCCGCTATTGCTGAGCCGACTGACGAACCAGCGCATAACCTAAGAAGAAGTAAGAGGCTACGCGAAAGGTCACTTGTCATTACACAACGCATAGCAAACGCAATTGACGAGCCGGTGATAATTTCTGAAGACGAAAGCTCAGGGGACTAGGAGAGAGTCGTCATGGCGGACGACGACCGACCTTTGAATGAAACAAATCAGCCCGGAAGGGCAGGCCTGGAGCCGAGTATCCTTCAGCCTACTATAGATACTCCTACTTTTGAAATTAGACCTAGTAATATTAACATGGTGCAGAATTCTGTGCAGTTTGACAGACGTGAGCATGAAGATCCTGGGAGGCATATCGCTGCTTTTCTCGCTGTTTGTTCAACATTTAGGATTACAGGTGTTTCGGAGGATGCAATTCGGTTGAGGTTGTTTCCTTTCTTGTTGCGTGACAAAGCTAGAGCTTGGCTTATGTCACTTCCAGCCGGGTCCATCAGTACCTGGAATCAGTTGGCGGAGCAGTTTATGCAGAATTATTTTCCGCCTGAGAAAACAAACAAGCTTCGGAACCGGATTGTTTCCTTTCGTCAGGACGAGGGAGAGTCGTTGCACGCGGCCTGGGAGAGATTTAAAGATTTGTTGATTGATGTTCCACATCATGGCTTCTCCAAGCGACAGCTGGTTTTGACCTTCTATCAGGGGCTCAGTTACCACATACAGGAGCGATTAGACGTGAACGCAGGAGGCGATCTTGGAACTAAGACGCCGACAGAAGCGTATGATATTATAGAAAAAGTTGTGTTGAAATCCAGCTCGCGTCGGGAAGGAGATAGAGGCCGAGCAACATCATCATCATCATCATTTCGCGCAGGAGCACACGCGGTCGATGACTACACGGCCATTACTGCACAAATCTCGGCTCTTTCAGCGAAATTCGATAAGTCCCAGATGATTGCACAAGCCGGTTCGGGATGTGACCAGTGTGGAGTGTCACATGAGCCTGGTGCATGCTTTCAGGGAGTCGTGTATGAGAGCAACGAAGAGGTAGATTTTGTGGGTAATCAGGTGAGGCCGCAGAAGAATCCCTACAGCAACACCTATAATCCCGGTTGGAGAAATCACCCAAATTTTGGGTGGCGAGCGAACACAGGTAATCAGAACCCATTGGGGTTCACTCAGCGTGCTCCAGCGCCCCAGCAGGGTCAGCAGTACCAGCAGTACAACCAACCTTACCAGCAGCGTCCATATTCGTACCAGAATCAGGGCATTGGGAGTAGTTCCCAGCAGCAGGCCCCTCAGTCTAGTTCCAAGCTGGAGGATATGATGGCTCAGCTTCTCTCTAGCTCCGAAAAACGATACCAACAAAGCGAAGATCGTTTTCTAGCTAACGAGGGAGAAATGAGGAGTCAGACAGCCTCGATTCAGAATATCGAGAATCAGGTTGGTCAGCTGGCGCAGATGATGTCCAAAAGGCCCCTAGGCGGTCTTCCGGGTAATACAGAACCAAACCCGGGCGGACATGTGAATGCGATCATGACCAGGAGTGGAAAAACTACCGGACCCGTCATATCGGACTCATCACCAATCACTGGAGCGGTCCCGACTTACACACCGGACGAGGTGCAAGCTAGGCTACGCCCAGCAAGTACAGCACAAGTCCAGGGGCCGGTCAAAGATTACACTCCACCAGTACCTTATCCAGGCAGGCTGAAGAAACAGAAGAACGAAGAGCAATACGGTAAGTTCCTTGAGTTGTTTAAGCAACTACACATTAATACACCGTTTATTGAAGCCTAGGCCCAGATGCCATAGTATGCGAAATTCCTAAAAGATATCTTGTCGAATAAACAGAAGCTTGAGGATATATCATGTGTGGTGATGAATGAAACTTGTTCCGCCGTTCTGCAAAACAGTCTGCCCATGAAAATGGGAGATCCGGGTAGTTTTACGCTCCCGTGTTTGATTGGAAACATGTCTGTTAGCCATGCATTGGCTGACTTGGGAGCGAGTATTAACCTTATGCCGTATAAGGTTTTTACAAAGCTGGATCTGGGTGAGCCGTCACCCACTAGGATGAGCATTCGGTTGGCAGACCGCTCAATAAAGTATCCGCACGGATTTGTGGAAAACATGCTTGTAAAAATCGATAAATTTGTTTTCCCCGTGGAGTTTGTTATCCTTGACATGGACGAAGATTCAAGAGTGCCTTTAATACTTGGACGCCCGTTCCTCAACACAGCGAGGATGATTGTTGATGTGGCAGCTGGCCAAATCACGCTCCGAGTAAATGACGAGCACATGACATTTGATATTAAAAGGTCAATGCAGCATCCGCAAAGTCACGATGACATGCTTTACTATGTCGACATTGTCGACGCATGTGTGTGCTCTCATTTTCAAGGCACTGTTGACGAGATTGATTCGGAGACACGTCTGTCGTGTGGGGACTTGATTGGCATTACGCAGGAGGGCCACGATTTCGAGCAGCCAATCTATCAGATTGGTGATGATGGTTCCCAGAGTCCGGAGAGGTTTCTAGAAATTGGCCATGTAAAAGAGGAGGAAGCAAAGCCTTCGGTTGAAGATCCGACGCCTTTGGAGTTGAAAGAACTCCCGGCACATCTCGAGTATGCATTTCTGGACGAGGAGCGTCGCTTACCGGTCATAATTTCGGCATCATTGGAAAAGGATGAGAAAAATCAGCTTCTCGAGGTTCTAAGACTTCATAAGAGAGCCATTGCATGGAAAATCATGGATATCAAGGGCATCAATCCTTCTTTTTGTACTCACAAGATTCTGATGGAAGATGAGTATAAACCATGTGCACAGCATCAGAGGCGTTTAAATCCGAATATGCAAGACGTGGTGAAGAAGGAAGTGATTAAGTTGTTGGATGCCGGCATGATTTATCCTATTTCTGACTCTGTGTGGGTGAGTCCGGTGCAGGTTGTACCTAAGAAAGGTGGTATGACTGTAGTTTCAAATGATAGGAATGAGCTAATTCCTACCCGTACCGTCACTGGGTGGCGAGTTTGCATTGACTACCGCAAGCTCAATGATGCTACTCGCAAGGATCACTTCCCGCTTCCATTCATCGACCAGATGTTGGAACGTCTGTCGGGGAAGTTGTATTACTGTTTCTTGGACGGGTTCTCTGGATACTTCCAAATTCCTATTGCTCCTGAGGATCAGGAGAAGACTACCTTTACCTGTCCCTTCGGCACATTCGTCTACCGGCGGATGCCTTTTGGGCTGTGTAATGCACCAGCGACCTTCCAGAGGTGCATGGTTGCGATTTTTCATGACATGATCGAGGACTCTATGGAGGTTTTCATGGATGACTTTTCGGTATTTGGGGATTCCTTCGATCATTGTTTGGAAAATTTGAAAAGGATGTGGAAGAGGTGTGAGGAGACGAATCTTGTTCTAAACTGGGAAAAGTGCCACTTCATTGTGAAGGAGGGCATAGTTTTGGGACACAAGATTTCGCATGCTGGTATGGAGGTCGATCTAGCCAAAGTGGATATCATTTCACGACTTCCGCCTCCCACCTCTGTTAGAGCGATACGGAGCTTTCTTGGTCATGCGGGGTTCTATAGGCGATTCATCAAGGATTTTTCAAAGATCGCTAGGCCCATGACCCGTTTGTTGGAGAAAGACGCTCCGTTCATATTTGGAGATGATTGCTTGAGAGCCTTTGACCTTCTCAAGCAAAAGTTGATTGAGGCCCCTATTTTAGTTGCACCGGACTAGAGTCTGCCGTTTGAAATCATGTGCGACGCGAGTGATTACGCTATAGGGGCCGTTCTTGGCCAAAAGAGAGAAAGGCACTTTCACCCGATCTATTATGCGAGCAAAACTCTTCACGACGCTCAAGAGCATTATACCATGACAGAAAAAGAGCTCTTGGCAGTCGTTTTCGCATTTGACAAATTTAGATCGTACTTGGTGCTTTCGAAAACCGTTGTGTATACTGATCACGCAGCCATCAGATATCTCTTCAGCAAACAGGATGCTAAACCGCGTCTGATCAGGTGGATCTTGTTGCTTCAAGAGTTCGATAGTGAAATTCAAGATAAAAAGGGTGCGTTGAATGTAGCGGCTGACCATCTATCTCGGTTAGAGCATGGAGACATCGTGGACGCGCGTTGGGATTCCATAAATGACAACTTCCCACACGAATCTTTGATGAGTGTTGAGATATGCGATGAGTCGCCATGGTTCGCTGACCTTGCGAACTACCTTTCTTGCGGGATTCTGATTAAAGGGTTGACTCACCAGCAAAAGAGGAAATTCTTTTCGGATGTCAAGCACTACATTTGGGATGACCCTTACTTGTTTCGGGTTAGTGCTGATCAGGTGATTAGGAGGTGTGTTTCAGGGAAGGAGGCGACCGATATTCTGTGCCATTGTCACGAGGGACCTACCGGAGGCCACCATGGAGCCAACTTTACCGCCAAGAAGGTGTTGGATTCCAGGTTTTAATGGCTGACTATATTTCGTGATGCGCAGAGTTGGGTTAGAGCGTGCGATGCCTACCAGAGGGCGACAAATATATCGGCACGTGATGAAATGCCTCAGAACTGGATTCAGGTTTGTGAAGTCTTTGATATCTGGGGGATAGACTTCATGGGACCATTTCCCCCCTCACGAGGTAATAAGTACATCCTGGTCGCAGTTGACTATGTATCCAAGTGGGCGGAGGCACAGGCCTTACCCACCAATGATGCCAGGGTGGTCGTGAGATTTTTGAAAAGCTTATTTGCCCGGTTTGGCGCTCCGAAAGCGCTTATCAGTGACAGAGGGACGCATTTTTGCAATACCCAGCTCGAGAGAGCTTTGTCCCGTTACGGTGTGCATCACCGTTTATCCACGCCCTATCATCCACAGACAAGCGGGCAGGTGGAAGTCACAAACCGGGGGCTGAAGAGAATCCTTGAGCGGTCGGTAGGTGCAAACCGCAAGGATTGTTCGGATAAGCTTGATGAAGCATTGTGGGCTTTCCATACGGCTTACAAGACGCCTATTGGGACTACTCCCTTTAGGCTTGTTTACGGAAAGGCATGCCATTTACCGGTTGAGTTGGAGCATAAAGCGATGTGGGCTCTAAAAACCGCAAATCTGGACTTAAAAACCGGAGGTGAAGCCCGATTTCTCCAGATTCATGAATTAGAAGAGCTGCGACAACACGCTTATGAAAGCTCCGTGTTGTACAAGGAGCGCACGAAGAGATTGCACGATAAACGCTTGAAGGACCACAAAGAATTCCAAGCGGGCGATCTTGTTCTTCTTTACAACTCTCGGTTGCGCTTATTTCCCGGGAAGCTTCATTCACGTTGGACAGGCCCATACACAGTTAAAGAGGTATTTTCGTATGGGACTGTTGCAATAGAGAACGCGGACGACGTTATTTTCAAAGTAAATGGGCATCGCTTGAAGTTGTACGTTGCCGGACCGATAGAGTCGGCGGTGGAGGTCATTGAGCTCCAAACCCAGCACACATCATAAGTGTGGGGAGGAGAGAGTCTACGCTACTGACTCGCGGATCAAAAATGTAGCAAGAGCGTCAAAAGCGCTTTAGGGGTAAAATCGTCCTTTTTTGTGTTTTTCTAGTTTTAGCGTAATTTAGGAGTATTTGATAGTTTCCGTAAGTTTGTACAGTTTTTATATGTGCCGAGTGAAGGGTCTGCGCGGGAATAATGTTAGAACAGTTTGCGGATGGTAAAAATGGCGAAAAACGGCCGAAAAGGGTGCTGAAACTGTTTACTGCAGAAAATTCTGATATGCAGATATGGCACGGCCGTGCCACATATCGCACGCCCGTGCGTTTACGGGCTGGCTGGAATGGTGAGTCGCATCCCCTGTGCATCTCCGAGAACAGCGTGAAGGGTCAGCCAAATGTCGGTGAGGCACGACCGTGCGGTCCGTCGCCCGACCGTGCGAATGGCTAAGGGCAGTTTGGTCATTTGTCAACATAAATACCCTCATCTGCAGCCCCCATTCACAATTCGCGAACCCTAACTGCTGCCGACCGTTCCAGAGCGTTTTTGCCTTTAATCGCACGGTTTCACCCATATCTTTGCACGGTATGTTCCTTCTTGTAGATTTTCAGTTTCTTCGCTTTCTAGGTTAGATTCATCCGATTCTTCAAGGATTCTCTAGGGTTCTCTTCATAAACAAATCGAAACCCTAGCCCTTGCAAGAATCATGTATATCGTGAATACCCGGTTGAGATTCCGACCCCTGTTGGCCCAAAACTTGTTGAAATTTGCAAAAAATCAGGCTGTTATTAGATCAGGGGTTCAAAAAACTGCAGAATCGGAGTTGCACGGTCGTTCCTTTGTGGAACGGTCGTGCCTTGTCGGCTGTTCACTGATTCTGATGTTGGCTCGGTATCGCACGGTAGTGCCGTTGGTCGCACGCCGTGCGGTTACGACATTTTCCGGCCACATCTGCTCGATCTCAGCGACGCACAACCGTGCGTGTCGTCGCACGCCTGTGCCACAGGCCCAGATCAGGAGAACCTTCATAATTGTGCGTTCTGCTGTTTTCGAATGAAATTTTTCCTGTTCCTGCTGTTCTAATGATATTCCTCATGCAGATGGATCACCCCTTCCTTCAGTTTAACGCCAATGACGAACGAGAAGTCCTTTGTATCCCAAAACTTCAAGCTCTTTGGAGAAGGCGAGGGCAGTTTGGTGTCCCTGGGAGGCTTGATTGGGGTGTCATGGCTGAACTAAATCAGCGAGACCGTCTAGAAAACATGTTAACGGTCCCGCTTGCGCGTCTAGTGAACATCAACCGCCCAATTTACCTAGAGCTTACACTTGAATTTTTCGCCACATACTCCTACGAAAAGCCTAAGGCACACAAGGTCCCCAACTTCCGCCACAAAAAGAGGGTAAATTTCAGACTGGGCGGTCGTTGGCATAACTTGACGGTGGGAAGGTTGGGACGATAACTTGGAATTTACACCGATGAGGATATGGATTCCGGTCTCTTCACCGACGAGTTCACCTTCCCTAGCGAGGTTGATCGGGGCGACTTTTGGGCGCAAATTGCGGTTGGAGACCCGTATGATCCTCGAATGTCAAAAGCCTCAAGGTTGCGCGACCCATTGCATCGAGTGATGCACCACATATTCAGCCACACCACTTGCCGCCACATGGACAGTTTGGGCAACTGTCCCACTCCGGATCTTATTTTTTTATATGCACTAGCGAAGGGGGCACATATAAACTTCGCTACACGTATGGCTGAATATTTCATGAATAGTTCCGGTCGCACCCCCAACAGTCAGATTCATGGGGGTCAATATGTGACTCAGATTGCATATGGCATGGGGTTGATGACGGACGAGGTAGTTCAGGGTCTTACGATGGTGACTGAGGGCGTATCTGTTGACATCCGTTCATTGAAAGCGATGGGGGTTATTGCAGAAACAGATGATGGGGATAGGTTGAGGGGGCTCAACAACGAGGTCTGGGACCCGTTACCCCCATTTCCAGAAACGAACGAGGATGAAGAAATGCAGGAGCAGCATGAAGTTCAGCAGCATGAGCCGCACACACCACCACACCAGCCACACACACCGCCACATGAGCCGCAGCACCATGATTACCACCAGCATCAGGAGTGGCCAGAGTTTTACCAGCAGTTCCAGCAGATACATGTTACGCAGGAGCTGCATGTGACTTATATCGACCAGATTAGGACTAGCCAAGACCAGATCAGGGCTAGTCAGGATCAGCTCAGGGCCACTCAGGATCAGCTTAGGCATAGCCAGGAGAGCTTATACCAGGGGGTGAGTGCCGGATTTTCATGCTTGTTCGGGGAGATGCATCATGCATATCCCTACTACTTTCAGCACCCTCCACAGTTCCCTCCATGGAACCCACCTGGTTATGGTGATGCGGGCCCATCCTTCACGAGAGACGATGATGGTGATGACGAGTAGGAGATGGTGGTGATGTTCATTGGTGGTTTTTATTACTATTTCAGTACTTGTTATTTCGGGTGTTCTTTTTGCTTTGTATTTCAAACACCCTTGGATTGTATTTTATTTTCAAAACACTTTACTTTATGTTATGTCTTTGTTTGGATTGGTAGTATTTATGTACATTATGGTCTTTATGTTATTCTGTTACTGTTCTGTTTTGGTGTACATATGACATACTTGCAGATTTTGGGCTATCAAGTCTTTGACCGGAGCATATGACAGATACAGCTCTGGAAGTCTCGTTTCATCAGATTTAATCTTGAGGGGAGTACTATTATCGTTTTTCTCTATATTTTGGTTTCGCATTGGGGACAATGCGAAGTTCAAGTGTGGGGAAGGGGTTAACTTTGTTAACTTTGTTTGTCCTCTAAAAAAAACCAGAAAATTCATTTAAAAATATCTGTTTTCTTTATATATTTTAGTAAATAAACCGGTTGGTTGTGTTTTAGAAAGCTTCGGACTTGATAAAAACTCGACAAGCAAAATATTTTTGAAAAAGGAAACCGGAAAGCATGACAAACAAAGAAAGACTTGCATGATAGTTTTCACACTTTTACCCATTCCTTTCGTTACGTGAGCATATTTGAGCCTTGATATTGTTATATATTTGTTCATTTCGGATATAGGAGTGAGCCGGATGTTATGTGTAATTTAGAACTTGTCACTAGTATACTTGTTAAGACCATGAACTTGCGGAATTGTGTAAAAGTGATAGAGGCACTTAGATTACCCCTTTGTTGTTAGCCTTGTTCTTTGTGTTGTGTTTTCCGTAAACCCTATGTTACCCTTTAGGATTAACCATGTCGAGCCTTCCCGTTTACCTTTGTCTACCCAATATTATCGCCCACTTAGCCATATTTAACCTTTTTATATTTTAAACCTTTTAGCGTTAAAACTCAGCCAAAATAATCGTTTAACTAGCGCTTGTTATAGTTTACTATCCATTGTATAAATCCGTTCGTTTATTTTGATAAAAAAAACAAACACAGAAAATAAAACACCCTAAAATAGGGTGAAGTTGACAAAAATCGAGCAATTTTGAATGCTTAAATGTTAAAATTTCGTTGATAAGCTCGATTGCGCAATAATCGCCTTTTTAAGGCATTTGTATGTATAGTTGTATTGTTTGTCGCTAGTTAAACGCTAAAACCGAGTTTTAACCGTTTCGCCACTTTAAATATCCATTTCCATACCCTTCGCCCAAGCCTAACGTTACAACCCATAAAGACCTCTTGATTTACACTTTTTTCGCATGTTAGTTGGTGGAGACGAGATCTTATAACAAGCTTATGATATTACACATTTCATTGACGAGGCATTGAGTGTTTGCACGTACACATTTTATGTATGTTTCATAAATAAAACCGAGTGTGTGTGAACATTGTGAGTTGTGTGAAGATTAACATGTTGAGTCAATTAAATGTGAAGTCACGGCTTTTTGGTTGTCGCTATATAATTGCATATGCTTGATTGGGTTTGAGTCTTTTGAAGTTGTCTTTCGAAAAACCGGCTAACCGTTTATATTTGTTTTCAATAAAATAGTGTGTAAATTATCGTTCTTGTTTGATTCTATCTTTTATTGCATTTTAGTTTAGCTTGCTTGAGGACGAGCAAGGTTCAAGTGTCGGGAGATTTGATATTCGCTAATTTACACATATTTTAGTCCCCCATTTTATCCCCATTTTATGCGTTTTCGGCCGTAAAATCGTCATTCGGATAATTAATTATGTATACTTTTGTTTACAGGCCTGAAACAGCATACCAGACGAGATGATAGTGAAAACGAGGATTTTCCGGACAAAACGACAAAGCTGCGGACATTCTGTTAGAAAACTGACCTGGGCAAGTGGCACGGTCGTGCGGTCTGAGGAACGACCATGCATCTCCGACTAACCAAGATCAGCCGGTGATGAACGACCAGTGCAACAAGGTGTTCAACATAATCTCGGTGACGCACGGTCGTGCCGTTCCTTGCACCCGTGCGGATCCGATGATCAGCTATATCCCGGTGATGAAAGACCAGTTCTGCTGTCCGTGCAACGAAATCCCGAGATGGCACGGTCGTGCCATATGAAGAACGGTCGTGCGAGACCGAAGACCAGTCAACTCTGCTGATGTCATGAACAGTAACTACAATAATGCATAAAGTGAACGGTCGTGCGATCGGTGCATGACCATGTGACATCGAAAAAATATAAAAAGCGAACAGAAGCATTCTGTTCAAGACTCTGGAATTTTGGAGAGTTCCACAGGCGATTTTCAGGCTCCTGAAGCATCAGCTTTAGCCCGGATTCAAGCCACATTGCCCGGTTTAGCTCGGTTACTATCCGGATTCTCATTCTTATGCTTGTTTATGGTTTGGTTTCTCAAATCTTTCCATAATTTTGTTATGTTTCAAGCATTTAGACTGATTATTATGTATTAATGTAAGCCTTTGGGCAAAAACACAACAATTCCTTGCTTGATTATAGCCATTAGTATGTTAATCTTTGTTTGTAATGACATTTGGAAGTATTTTCTATGATTATCTTTGATGATTAGTTTGCAACCTTGTTATTGATATTGATTTGTTGATTATAAGTAATTGTGTTGGATGATTGGTGCTTGGTTAGTTAAGATAGTTGAAAAATGAAGCTTAATTAATCATGTATTAGTAAACTTTTAATTTGGTTAACTAGTTTAACTTGGTTAAAATGTGGGCATCATGATACTAGAAATGGTTAGTGGTTTAATAAAATGTAATTATTGTTAATCAAGAAAGCTTGCCCTCACGAAAGGACTCTAACGGGTTAGATGGTGTTGTTATGAATTCTTGCCATGATTTGTTAGCTTAGTTAGTAGTTTAGGCCAAAATTGCTATCTTGGCGAATTTATGCGCAAGATTTGTAAAATGAACTCGGCTGTGATTTAATCTAGTTTATGCTTGTCTCGGTGGTTGTATTGTGTTTATCGGTGTTGCTTTCCTTGATTAAGTGAGGTTAGAAAACTCCTAACGGATGACTAACTTATTTTTAGGAGATTTTCATAGACATTTATCAATTGCACGTTAAAGAACAATTTTAGGTGGTTAAAGTGTGTTTATCGTTTTAACTTTCCGAATGATTGTCATGTTAGGATTCCCGAAAGGGATACTAATTGTCTTAAAATGGAAAATTGACCGAATACTTCTAGTGACAAAACTGACTTAGTTGACATGCTTTGGTTGTGTATTAAGCAACGCTATTTATATATAATTTACTATGTTTTATAAATATGTGTTTATGCTTACCATAGTTTAATCAAAAACCAAACAACTTATGTTTTTACCGGTAATTTAGTGACAAAGGTCTAGTATTATTTCTCCGCCCATTTCCGTGGATCGATACTTGGTTCTTACCGATACTTTATTACATATATGATGGGGTACACTTGCCTCTTTCGTGTGTGTTTTGATGTAAAAGTAATAATCACTTTTATAAATTTAAAATCAAATCGTGTGTAATTTCATTGTAAAAATATATGTAGTCACGCACACGTCATGCCGATAGAAGCTTTGTGTCCGTAGAATTTGAATCTTTGTTAAACTGTGCACGCTCTAAGCTACCTAAGTCGTTTTCGGTTGAGATTGCTAATGGTAAATCGATTCTAGTTGATTCTATTCTCAGTGGATGTTCCTTGACTCTCAACGAACACGTATTTACTATTGATCTTATACCCATTCAACTAGGTAGTTTTGATGTCATAATCGGCATGGATTGGTTGCGTAAGAATCACGCCGAGATCGTTTGTCACGAGAAGTACGTTCGTTTACCTCTTTCATTACTGAAGTTGATGTCATGCACTCAGGCGAACAGGTGCTTACGTAAACAGTACTTTGCCTTCTTGGCCCACGTTGTGGAACAAAAAGGCAAGGGAAAGAACATAAGCGACGTTCCAGTAGTGTGTGATTTCCCTGACGTCTTCCCTGAAGATCTTCCTGGACTTCCTCCTCCTCGATCTGTTGACTTTCGTATTGATCTCATACCTGGTGCGACTCCTGTCGCCAAGGCTCCTTACCGACTTGCACCTTCCTAGATGCAAGAGCTATCCAGTCAACTACAAGAACTGCTCGAAAAGGGATTCATTCGTCCAAGTACCTCTCCGTGGGGTGCTCCTGTGCTATTCGTCAAGAAGAAAGATGGCTCGTTTCGTATGTGTATCGACTACCGTGAACTTAATAAGCTTACCGTTAAGAATCGTTATCCCCTCCCTCGTATCGATGATCTATTTGACCAACTACAAGGCGCGTCCTGTTTCTCAAAAATTGACCTTCGATCTGGTTATCATCAACTCTGTGTTCTCGAAGATGATATCCCCAAAACCGCTTTTTGCACTCGTTATGGACACTATGAGTTCGTGGTTATTCCTTTTGGCTTGACCAACGCACCCGCTGTGTTCATGGATCTTATGAATCGTGTTTGTAAACCTTATTTGGATCGTTTGTGATAGTCTTTATTGATGATATTCTTATTTATTCGAAAACTAAAGCTGATCAAGAACATCATTTACGCCTGATGTTCGAGCTATTACGTGGTGAACGATTATACGCTAAATTCTCTAAGTGTGAGTTTTGGATTGATGAAGTACAATTTATAGGGCACATTGTTAGTAAACAAGGTATTCATGTTGACCCTTCTAAAATCGAAGCTGTGAAGAATTGGAGTACACCAAAATCTGCATCTGAGATTCGTTCCTTCCTAGGATTGGCGGGTTATTACCGTCGATTCATCTCGGACTTTTCTAAGATCGCCGTTCCTCTTACTTCTTTGACTCAGAAAGAGAAACCTTTTGCTTGGGGTCCCGAGTAAGAGGAATCTTTTCAGACTCTTAAGACTCTTCTGTGTAACGCTCCTGTGCTTACTCTCCCTGATGGTAACAACGACTTCGTGATATATTGTGATGCCTCGAACCATGGCTTGGGTTGTGTGCTCATGCAGCGGGACAAGGTTATTGCTTATGCCTCCCGTCAACTCAAAATACATGAGAAAAACTATACTACTCACAATCTGGAGCTTGGTGCAGTGTGACAACTCGAACTTTAGACTTGCTTTGTGTAACGATATGTGTTTATGTGAACCTTATTTGATTAAATGAATGTTACGGTTAAATGTTTAAATGTTGCATTATTGGACCACAACACTACACCCGAGCCATAAATCAATTGGGCTTTATTATTGTTTGCAACCCACTCGGTCCATGTAAGGGACTCGAGATCACTAGCCGGCCCAAGTGAGGCTTCGGCCCACTTGTCTTATACGTATATACATGCACACATTCTTAGGGTTTTTGTTTACACAATTTGGCAACCAAGAACACACACAAACACCAAGCTCTCTCTCTCTCTCGACTCGGAACCGAAGACTGCCGAACACCCTTCGAAGCTTTTGAATTTGAATCCCTCTCTACCCATCTCGGTTAGTATGATGTTCATAATGATGTGTTTATATGATTCTGTTAGTAACCGGATCACATGCTAGTTGGATCGATTGATGATATTTTGTATTTGGTTATATGTTGTATGAATGTATGATAACCGAATGGTATGTTTCTAATTGTTCCTGTTGTAACCCTGGATCGGTTTGTATACTTGTGCTTGTAATCGGCTGTGATGATTCTAATGTGCAAACATGTTTAGGGGAAGGCATGGTTGATCTAGAATTCGGTTATATAATTAGATTACGGGTTATGTTTATGTAGTTATTGTGAACTGAGGTTGAATATATGAACTGATGATATGAACATGCTTGAAGATGTTATGAAATTGTTAAAAACTGTTAATTGATCTGAATTGTGAAACTGCCTAAAATGTTTGCTGTAATCACGGATTAGATGTTAATATTATGCATGAATTCAGGGAAACCGGTTACACACACGGTTGCGACTCAGATTGCGAGTCGAAACCTCACCGTCTCGACTCGAGACCACAAACAGCACAAGCCGAGACCATGGTTGCGAGTCCCGTTGCGACTCGTAACCGGACCATGACGAACCGAGATCACCATTGCGACTCGTAACCAGCTGTTGCGACTCGTAATCTCCGGTTGCGACTCGAGATCCCCGTTGCGACTCGAGACCGGCAAATGCACAAGCACTGTTTTGGGCCTACACTGTCACGGGCCCAACCTTATGACTGTTATGTTATTGGACTTGTTTACATAATTGCTAATTGGACTGCTTATGTTAATTGGGCCGACTACTTGGACTCGTTACTTGATATGAACTGCTGTTACGGTTATGTGATTTGCCATGATCATACTTGATACCATACGTGATACAAACGTGCTACATACAAACCTAACTTGCATAGTAACCATGATAGGACGTGGTTGATTCCTTACTTGTATACTTGAGCATTATACTGTCTGCCGAGCAAACCCAGGTGAGTTCACACTCCTACTAAGGCATGGGATTCCCGGGTAGTGGGAATGGGATAAAGGTTACAATTGACTAAGAACGAACATATGCTTTTCCTAGACTATCACCTACCATGGTCCTCGGATGTCAGGACGGTTCCGTAGGTTAGGATAACACCTACGTGGTCATATGCCAATTACTGCCTCGGATGTCAGGCACGCACGTAAAACCTACGTGTACGCATTACTTATTTCTATCCTCGGTACAAAGGATACGTACGTGAAACCCACGTACACCCCCGCGTCTCCTATCCTCGGTTGTGAAGGATACGTGCGTAAAACCTACGTACACCCCATACGCGCTACTGTTCTCGGAAGAAGAACAGGGATGATACGAGTAGTTGATACGAATAGTCTAGTGGTCACATAACATGGGAAGCCCCCACCTATATAACTTACTATCGGCCCAGTAGAGCCACCCTTTACTTACCGTTACGCACTTACTTACTGTGAACTCGCTCAACTAGTTTGTTGATCATTCTGTTACATGCCTTGCAGATCGTTAGGTACATGGAGCTTGCACAAGGAGGAGCCGGTCGTTGTGGACAAGGATCGTAATACTTTGTTGGACACTTATGACATTTCAGTATATTTAATTTGGGTTTATAACAATGCTTCCGCTACTTAAACAATGCTTGGTTTTGAAACATCGATCATGTCATGATGAACTACTTTAATGACTTTTAATATTATTAAATGCTATGTTTGATATGATTGATGGTTTGATCCTGGTCATGTCACGCTCCCAAGCGGTGGTACTCCGCGTGTGGGATTTTGGGGGTGTGACAGATTGGTATCAGAGCCATTGGTTATAGAGAACTTGGTTTTAATATGGGAAAAAGTTTTTATTAAAACCGGACTATAACCAGAACAGTGCCCTCAACGATCCACAACGACGCTTCGCTCCACGTGCAAGACTCGACATTTTAGGTAATAAGGTTTATGTATATTGCCTACTTGCTAGAATTACTTAGAACTTTGCTCGTGGTATGCTTAGACTACAATGCTCACTATTTGCTATTGCTTAAGAACCCTTACGTGCTTACACTTTTCTGTCATCGCACTATTCGCGAACTTTTCTCACCTATTTCGCCTTTGACATGAAGATCAATGGCTGGAAGAATTAACATGACACAAGCCCAGTTAGAGGCTCTCGTTCAAGCTCAAGTTGCTGCGGCAGTTGCAGCAGCTCAAGCAGGTAGTATATCCTGCAGTATAGGCACACACTAGGATCCCTAGATCCTACATTCACTCTTGTATTTAACTTGCCCTATTCGTACACAATAGGTCAACACGCGCAGCAGCCTGTCTGCACTTTCAAGAACTTCATGGACTGTCGTCCCAACTCTTTCAGCGGCACAGAAGGAGCGGTTGGACTCCTCCACTGGTTCGAGAAGCTAGAATCAGTATTCGAGATGTGCGAGTGCCCTGAGGCTCGCAAGGTTAAGTTTGCTACTGGCACCTTGGAAGGAATCGCGCTAACCTGGTGGAACGCGCAGGTGCAGATTCTTGGGTTGGCAGCTGCTAACGCTACCCCATGGAACGATTTTAAGGAACTCATCAAGCGTGAGTATTGCACGCGTGAAGACATTCACAAGCTGGAAGACGAGCTATATAATCTGAAAATGGTTGGGTCAGAGATCGAAGCGTATACTAAACGGTCGAACGAGCTGGCCGTTCTGTGTCCAACTATGGTGGACCCTCCATACAAGCGCATTGAGTTGTATCTCAAGGGATTGGCGCCAGAAATTCAGAGCCACGTGACGTCGGCTAACCTCGAAAACATCCAGGAAATCCAACGCCTCGCTCATCGCATCACCGATCAGGCAGTGGAACAGAATAAACTGCCTAAGCGTGCCAGCGCTACTACTACAGTCACTCCTTCAGCTACTCCCGTTACCCTCAGTGACAACAAGAGGAAATGGGAGGAGGATTCAAGCAAAGCATCAGTTTCGGTTCAGTCCCAGAATCAGCAGCGAAAGACTGACAACTATCAAAGCCCTAACCAGCAGTCGTCAGGTAGCCACAGGCAGGGTGGATATCGCGGAAATCTTCCAAAGTGCAACAACTGCAACAAGCACCACAACGGTCAGTGTAACAAGGGTCGTTGTCAAAGATGCCTCAAGATGGGTCACGAGGCCAAAGACTGTAGAAGCCTTCGTCCTGCGAACCAAAATCAGCAGCAGCCTCACGCTCAGCCTAACCAACAACAGGGCAACAAAGGATGCTACAATTGTGGTGCGGAAGGCCACATCAAGAGACACTGCCCACAGCTCAACAGGAACCAGAACAACAACAACAACAATCAGGGCAATGGCAACAACAACAACGGAGGAAATAACAACGGCAACGAAGCTCGGGGTCGTGCTTTTGTGCTAGGTCGAGGTGACGCAGTGAACGATCCCAACGTTGTTATGGGTAAGTTTCTCCTCGACAATATTTACGTTACTGTTTTGTTTGATTCGGGTGCGGATACAAGCTATATGTCTGTGAAAATGTGTCAACTGCTAAAACGTGCACCAACACTTTTACCCACCAAACATGTAGTAGAGTTAGCTAACGGTAAAAGTCTAGAAGCCACGCACGTAGTACAGGGTTGTAATCTTATTCTAGCTGGTCAAGCCTTTTCTATTGATCTCATTCCCATAGTTTTGGGAAGTTTCGACGTCGTGATTGGGATGGATTGGTTATCCCAACACCAGGCAGAAATCCTATGCAGCGAGAAGATTATTCGCATTCCTCGTTCTGGTCAGGAACCTCTTGAAGTTCAAGGCGACAAGAATGGTGCAGTGGTTGGCATCATCTCATTCTTGAAGGCTCAGAAGTGCTTACGTAAAGGTCACACAGCCATTTTGGCTCTTGTTTCAGATGCATCAGTAAAGGAAAAGAAATTGGAGGATATTCCAATTGTACGCGATTACCCTCAGGTGTTTCCTGAAGATTTACCTGGCTTACCGCCTCATCGTCAGGTTGAATTTCAGATCGAGCTCGCTCCAGGAGCAGCACCCATAGCTCGCGCACCATATCGTCTAGCTCCATCAGAATTGGAAGAATTGTCAAAGCAGCTGCAAGAGCTCTTGGAAAAAGGCTTCATTCGTCCAAGCTCTTCGCCTTGGGGAGCTCCAGTGCTTTTCGTGAAAAAGAAAGACGGTACGTTCAGGATGTGTATAGACTACAGGGAACTGAACAAGGTGACGGTGAAGAACCGTTATCCTCTTCCACGCATAGACGACTTATTCGACCAGTTGCAAGGGTCGTGTTACTATTCCAAGATCGACCTACGGTCAGGTTACCATCAACTGAGAGTCCGCGAGGAGGACGTCTCTAAGACAGCATTCAGAACTCGCTATGGTCACTACGAGTTCTTGGTTATGCCGTTCGGACTTACAAACGCACCTGCTGTATTCATGGATCTTATGAACCGGGTGTGCAAACCCTATCTCGACAAGTTCGTCATTGTATTCATCGACGACATTCTGATTTACTCCAAGAGTCAGGAGGAGCACGAGCAGCATCTACGCCTTATATTGGAACTCCTTCGAAAGGAACAGCTGTACGCTAAGCTTTCTAAATGCGACTTCTGGCTTCGTGAAGTCCACTTCTTAGGCCATGTGGTGAACAAGGATGGGATCCATGTCGATCCATCCAAGGTAGATTCGATCAGGAACTGGCCTGCACCGCGTACACCGACAGAAATACGTCAATTCTTGGGTCTGGCAGGTTACTACAGACGGTTTATTAAAGACTTTTCAAAGATCGCGCAACCACTTACGCTACTGACACAGAAGGGTGTCACCTACCGTTGGGGCAACACGCAGGAAACTGCTTTTCAGTATCTAAAGGATAGGCTCTGTAGCGCACCTATTCTTTCATTGCCAGAGGGCACAGATGACTTTGTGGTATACTGTGACGCATCAATACAGGGTCTGGGTTGTGTATTGATGCAACGTGATAAAGTGATAGCCTATGCTTCTCGTCAACTAAAGGTTCATGAACGCAACTACACGACGCACGATCTAGAGCTGGGAGCTGTTGTTTTCGCGCTTAAGATATGGCGACACTACCTGTACGGTACCAGGTGCACGATTTACACCGATCACAGGAGTCTCGAGCATATTCTTAAGCAGAAGGATTTGAACATGCGTCAACGACGATGGGTCGAGTTACTTAACGACTACGAATGCGCCATCAAGTACCATCCAGGCAAAGCCAATGTTGTGGCTGACGCTCTGAGTCGAAAACACACTTTACCACGGCGCGTGCGAGCGCTACAGCTTACGATTCAGTCTAGCCTTCCAGCACAGATACGAAATGCTCAGGTAGAAGCATTGAAGCCCGAAAATGTTAAGGCTGAAGCCTTACGCGGCTCACGACAGCAAATGGAACAGAAGGCAGACGGCGCCTACTATGTAACAGGGCGTATTTGGGTCCCTCTTTATGGCGGTCTACGCGAACTTGTGATGGATGAAGCTCACAAGTCTCGCTACTCAGTACATCCAGGGTCAGATAAAATGTACCACGACATCAACACTACTTATTGGTGGCCTAGCATGAAGGCCCACATTGCTACGTACGTTGGAAAATGCTTGACCTGTGCGAGAGTCAAGGTTGAATATCAGAAACCAGCTGGTCTACTTCAGCAGCCTAAGATACCGCAATGGAAATGGGAAGAAATTTCCATGGATTTTGTTACAGGCTTACCTAGATCGCAGCGTGGGAACGATACAATATGGGTCATAGTTGATCGACTCACCAAGTCTGCACACTTCCTGCCGATTAAGGAAACGGACAAGTTCTCCACTCTCGCAGACGTCTATCTTAAAGAAGTTGTTTCGAGGCACGGAGTGCCCACCTCTATTATTTCGGATCGCGATGCACGATTCACGTCAGAGCTTTGGCAAGCAATGCATAAATCTTTCGGCTCACGATTAGACATGAGCACGGCTTATCACCCTCAGACGGATGGGCAGTCTGAGCGAACGATCCAAACTCTAGAAGACATGCTTCGGGCATGCGTTATCGATTTCGGCAACGGCTGGGAAAAGCACCTCCCTTTGGTGGAGTTTTCATACAATAACAGTTACCATACCAGCATTCAAGCCGCTCCATTCGAGGCATTGTACGGACGTAAATGCCGGTCACCTCTCTGTTGGGCAGAGGTGGGGGATAGTCAGATTACGGGTCCAGAGATTGTAGTGGACGCCACAGAAAAGATAGCACAGATACGGCAACGCATGGCGGCAGCACGCGACCGTCAGAAAGCCTACGCGGACAAGCGTAGAAAGCCTTTGGAATTTCAGGTCGGGGACCGAGTTTTACTAAAAGTTTCACCCTGGAAGGGTGTGGTACGTTTTGGAAAAAGGGGCAAACTGAATCCGCGGTACGTCGGACCATTCGAAATCTTAGAAAAGATTGGCAAGGTAGCCTACAAGTTGAACCTACCAGCTGAACTCGGAGCAGTTCACAATGTCTTTCACGTATCGAACTTAAAGAAGTGCCTATCAGATGAAAACCTCATCATTCCTTTTAAGGAACTCACTATCGACGAGCGGTTGCAGTTCGTCGAGGAACCAGTTGAAATCACGGACCGGGATGTGAAGGTCCTCAAACACAAGAGAATCCCTCTTGTTCGAGTTCGTTGGAACTCCAAACGTGGCCCAGAGTACACCTGGGAACGCGAAGACAGAATGACAGAAAAGTACCCCAAGTTATTCGAAACCAATGCTACCACTACTGAGGATGAAGCTACTACTCCGGAATTTCGGGACGAAATTCCAGATCAACGGGGGGAGGATGTGACACCCCAGGAAAACCAGTGAATGCTATAACTTACCTAGCTTCCTCAGTGAGTGCATACCAAATTTCGGGACGAAATTTCCAATTAGTTGGGGATAATGTGACAACTCGAACTTTAGACTTGCTTTGTGTAACGATATGTGTTTATGTGAACCTTATTTGATTAAATGAATGTTACGGTTAAATTTTTAAATGTTGCATTATTGGACCACAACACTACACCCGAGCCATAAATCAATTGGGCTTTATTATTGTTTGCAACCCACTCGGTCCATGTAAGGGACTCGAGATCACTAGCCGGCCCAAGTGAGGCTTCGGCCCACTTGTCTTATACGTATATACATGCACACATTCTTAGGGTTTTTGTTTACACAATTTGGCAACCAAGAACACACACAAACACCAAGCTCTCTCTCTCTCTCGACTCGGAACCGAAGACTGCCGAACACCCTTCGAAGCTTTTGAATTTGAATCCCTCTCTACCCATCTCGGTTAGTATGATGTTCATAATGATGTGTTTATATGATTCTGTTAGTAACCGGATCACATGCTAGTTGGATCGATTGATGATATTTTGTATTTGGTTATATGTTGTATGAATGTATGATAACCGAATGGTATGTTTCTAATTGTTCCTGTTGTAACCCTGGATCGGTTTGTATACTTGTGCTTGTAATCGGCTGTGATGATTCTAATGTGCAAACATGTTTAGGGGAAGGCATGGTTGATCTAGAATTCGGTTATATAATTAGATTACGGGTTATGTTTATGTAGTTATTGTGAACTGAGGTTGAATATATGAACTGATGATATGAACATGCTTGAAGATGTTATGAAATTGTTAAAAACTGTTAATTGATCTGAATTGTGAAACTGCCTAAAATGTTTGCTGTAATCACGGATTAGATGTTAATATTATGCATGAATTCAGGGAAACCGGTTACACACACGGTTGCGACTCAGATTGCGAGTCGAAACCTCACCGTCTTGACTCGAGACCACAAACAGCACAAGCCGAGACCATGGTTGCGAGTCCCGTTGCGACTCGTAACCGGACCATGACGAACCGAGATCACCATTGCGACTCGTAACCAGCTGTTGCGACTCGTAATCTCCGGTTGCGACTCGAGATCCCCGTTGCGACTCGAGACCGGCAAATGCACAAGCACTGTTTTGGGCCTACACTGTCACGGGCCCAACCTTATGACTGTTATGTTATTGGACTTGTTTACATAATTGCTAATTGGACTGCTTATGTTAATTGGGCCGACTACTTGGACTCGTTACTTGATATGAACTGCTGTTACGGTTATGTGATTTGCCATGATCATACTTGATACCATACGTGATACAAACGTGCTACATACGAACCTAACTTGCATAGTAACCATGATAGGACGTGGTTGATTCCTTACTTGTATACTTGAGCATTATACTGTCTGCCGAGCAAACCCAGGTGAGTTCACACTCCTACTAAGGCATGGGATTCCCGGGTAGTGGGAATGGGATAAAGGTTACAATTGACTAAGAACGAACATATGCTTTTCCTAGACTATCACCTACCATGGTCCTCGGATGTCAGGACGGTTCCGTAGGTTAGGATAACACCTACGTGGTCATATGCCAATTACTGCCTCGGATGTCAGGCACGCACGTAAAACCTACGTGTACGCATTACTTATTTCTATCCTCGGTACAAAGGATACGTACGTGAAACCAACGTACACCCCCGCGTCTCCTATCCTCGGTTGTGAAGGATACGTGCGTAAAACCTACGTACACCCCATACGCGCTACTGTTCTCGGAAGAAGAACAGGGATGATACGAGTAGTTGATACGAATAGTCTAGTGGTCACATAACATGGGAAGCCCCCACCTATATAACTTACTATCGGCCCAGTAGAGCCACCCTTTACTTACCGTTACGCACTTACTTACTGTGAACTCGCTCAACTAGTTTGTTGATCATTCTGTTACATGCCTTGCAGATCGTTAGGTACATGGAGCTTGCACAAGGAGGAGCCGGTCGTTGTGGACAAGGATCGTAATACTTTGTTGGACACTTATGACATTTCAGTATATTTAATTTGGGTTTATAACAATGCTTCCGCTACTTAAACAATGCTTGGTTTTGAAACATCGATCATGTCATGATGAACTACTTTAATGACTTTTAATATTATTAAATGCTATGTTTGATATGATTGATGGTTTGATCCTGGTCATGTCACGCTCCCAAGCGGTGGTACTCCGCGTGTGGGATTTTGGGGGTGTGACATGCAGTCGTATTTGCGTTAAAGATTTGGCGACACTACCTATATGGAACTAAGTGTGTGGTTTTCACTGACCATAAGAGCCTTCAACATATTTTTAACCAAAAGGAACTGAACGTGCGACAGAGACGTTGGGTGGAATTGCTTAACGACTATGACTGCGAAATTCGCTATCATCCTGGAAAGGTGAATGTCATGGCCAATGCTCTTAGTCGTAAGGCTCATGTTAATACTATCCGTTGTTCTCATATCTCTAGTGATCTTCATACTTGTATCCGTGAAGCTCAGTATTCGTCAGCTAATAAAGGTAGTCTAATCGTTGAAGTACGAGGTGCTTCTATTGATCAACTCGAAACAAAGTCTGATGGACTTCAATACTAACTAAATCGCATCTGGGTGCCAGATCACAATAATCTTCAGGAGCTCATCATGAATGAGGCTCACAAATCCCGATACTCAATTCACCCTGGCGCTGATAAGATGTACCACGACTTGCGTATGACTTATTGGTGGCCTGGTATGAAGAAGGACATTGCTGCATACGTCTCCAAGTGCCTTACTTGCACGAAGGTAAAGGCTGAACATCAACATCCTTCGGACCTTCGGGACCTCTTGAGCAACCCGAAATCCCTGTTTGGAAATGGGATAGCATTGCTATGGACTTTATAACTAAGTCACCCCATACACCCACTGGTCATGATAGTATATGGGTTATCATTGACCGTTTGACCAAGTCAGCCCACTTCTTCCTATTTGTGAGGATTATAAGGTGGAGAAGCTTGCTCGAATCTATACCGATGAGATTATATGCCGCCATGGCATACCTCTTGACATAATCTCTGACCGTGATGGTTGTTTTACTTCACGTCTTTGGCAAACCTTTCAGTCTGCTATGGGCTCTCATTTGAATCTTAGTACGGCCTTTCATCCTCAAACGGATGGACAGACAGGACGTACTACCCAAACCCTAGAGGATATGCTCCGTTTTGGTGTCATCGACTTTGGTGGTAACTGGGATGTACATTTACCATTGATTGAGTTCTCGTACAACAACAACTATCATTCCAGTATTCAGATGGCTCCTTTCAAACTTTATATGGTCGCAAGTGCCGATCTCCTCTCAGCTGGCATGAGGTTGGTGACAAGCAACTTACTGGCCCTGAAATCATTCAAGAGACAATGAATAAGATTCTTCAGATCCGTGATAACTTGATCAAGGCTAGGAGCAGACAAAAGAGCTATGCTGATAAAAGGCGTAAGCCTCTGGAATTTGATGTTGGAGATCGGGTGCTTCTCAAGGTATCTCCCTGGAAGGGAGTAGTTCGTTTTGGTAAGAAGGGAAAGCTCGCTCATCGCTATGTGGGTCCTTTCATGATACTCGGAAGGATTGGCAAGGTGGCATACAGACTCGACCTGCCACAAGAACTAAACAACGTACATCCGGTGTTCCACGTATCTAATCTTCGTAAATGCCTAGCCGACGAGGAACTGCAGGTTCCCCTCGAAGACTTGCAAATAAATGAAGCTCTACACTTTGTGGAGAACCCGGTCGAAATCATGGATCAAGGTGTCAAATGATTGAGGCGCAACAAAATTTCCATAGTCAAGGTTCGATGGGAAGAAAAGCGTGGCGCTGAATTCACTTGGGAACTCGAGAGTGAGATGAAGACCAAGTATCCGCAGCTCTTTGAACAGTCTTCTTCTTAAATTTTGGGGATGAAATCTCCTAAAGGAGGGGAGATTGTAACGCACTGCGTCCCTAAACTTTTACCTTTTGTCAATTTTAGTCCTTATACTATGTGAAACTTGACTCTTTGATACTTGAATCTTGAAACTTTGAATCTAGAAACTTTGTGAATCTTGAATACTTTGAAACTTGATTCTTGATACTTGATACTTAATACTAGATACTTGATTCTTAAAAAAAAAAAAAACTAGAGACTTGATGCTTGATGTAACACCCCAATCGCGTAATACAACAACACTCGGCAGAAATATCGGGGAGTCACGTTACAAATTGCTCACAACTACTGGTACTAAAATTGTTTCATTAATATTAACATTGTTTTAAAATCAAAGAATACATGTAATTGCTCTTTTGATTTAGAAGTCTAAGGCCCGAATGCAATCCAATGCGTTGCATGCTTGAATAGTCGAAAACCTGAAACATATGTGAAAAAAATAGTCAGCATAAAAATGCTGGTGAATACATAGGTTTTGTTGGCCAAATAATTGGCAAAAGTTTGATATTGCAATACTTTGAATGAAGTGGCTTAGTAAATAAATAAACATGTTTTCTGTAATCAGGGGATTTCCTAGTGAAACTCCTTTATTGTAAATACGGGGTTTGTCCCGAAACTTATAATAAAATAACTTGGTGTTTTCAATTTAAATGATCCTATAAAAATTTCCGCTACCAAATTAAATACCAATACCACGGGTTTCTGTCCCGCGGCTTTTGAACCAGGCAAAACGGGTCGGGGGCCGTGACATATACTACCCGTTTCAAGCAACTCAGCATTATCGTTCCTCACTTGGTTTCTACTCCTATGCGCATGATAACCAATTACATCAATGGGTTACCTCCTGTAATGCGTGACTCGATTGAGGCAGCTCAGCTAGAGACTATTGAAGAAGTTTATCGTCTTGCCGCAAGTTTGAACAACAACCGCGTCCGTGACAAACAGTTCGCTACTTCTGCTCCCTCAAAGTCAGCAAACCAAGTTACTCAGCAGCCTAGTGGCAGCAGAAACAAGAAGAGAAAGTCTAAGGATTCAGGGTGCAATGCGATTGTCCCTGCTGAAAACCCTGCTGCTAAGACTGCTCCTGCTACTACTGTTCCAAACCCTCCTGCTCCTGAAAACAAAAAGCAGTACACTGGGCCTCATCCTAAATGTACAACTTGCAACTTTCATCATCCTGTTACCTCTGCTTGTCGATTGTGTACCAACTGCAACCACTATGGGGTCACAACTCCCTACTGCCGTCAAGTCAACCAAGCCCAGCAAGCGCCAGCTCTACCAGCTCCCCCAGCTCCTCAACAAAATCCTAGGCCAGTCAACGCTGTTCGTGCATGCTTCAAGTGTGGAGATATTACTCATCTTCATAATCAGTGTACTCAGCTAATCCAGGAGCAACAGCCAGCCGCTTGTGGACGAGCGTTCAACATTAGTACTAACCAGGCTCGTAACGACAATGACGTCGTTAATGGTTCGTTTCTCGTCAATAACCTTTACGCTTTGATACTATTTGATACTAGTGCCGATAGAAGCTTTGTGTCCGTAGAATTTGAATCTTTGTTAAACTGTGCACGTTCTAAGCTACCTAAGTCGTTTTCGGTTGAGATTGCTGATGGTAAATCATTTCTAGTTGGTTTTATACTCAGTGGATGTTCCTTGACTCTTATCGACCACGTATTTACTATTGACCTTATACCCATGCAACTAGGTAGTTTTTATGTCATAATCAGCATGGATTGGTTGTGTAAGAATCACGCCGAGTCGCTTGTCACGAGAAGTACGTTCGTTTACCTCTTCCGTTACTGAAGTTGATGTCATGCACTCAGGCGAACAGGTGCTTACGTAAACAGTACTTTGCCTTCTTGGCCCACGTTGTGGAACAAAAAGGCAAGGGAAAGAACATAAGCGACGTTCCAGTAGTGTGTGATTTCCCTGACGTCTTCCCTGAAGATCTTCCCGGACTTCCTCCTCCTCGATCTGTTGACTTTCGTATTAATCTCATACCTGGTGCGACTCATGTCGCCAAGGCTCCTTATCGACTTGCACCTTCCGAGATGCAAGAGCTATCCAATCAACTACAAGAACTGCTCGGCAAGGGATTCATTCGTCCAAGTACCTCTCCGTGGGGTGCTCCTGTGCTATTCGTCAAGAAGAAAGATGGCTCGTTTCGTATGTGTATCGACTACCGTGAACTTAATAAGCTTAGTTAAGAATCATTATCCCCTCCCTCGTATCGATGATCTATTTGACCAACTACAAGGCGCGTCCTGTTTCTCGAAAATCGACCTTCGATCTGGTTATCATCAACTCCGTGTTCTCGAAGATGATATACCCCAAAACCGCTTTTCGCACTCGTTATGGACACTATGAGTTCGTGGTTATGCCTTTTGGCTTGACCAACGCACCCGCTGTGTTCATGGATCTTATGAATCGTGTTTGTAAACCTTATTTGGATCGTTTTGTGATAGTCTTTATTGATGATATTCTTATTTATATGAAAACTAAAGCTGATCAAGAACGTCATTTACGCCTGATGCTCGAGCTATTACGTGGTGAACGATTATATGCTAAATTCTCTAAGTGTGAGTTTTGGATTGATGAAGTACAATTTCTAGGGCACGTTGTTAGTAAACAAGGTATTCATGTTGACTGTTAGGACCGGTTTTGACTCCGAAACGATTGCGAAACGAACGTGTGACGTGCGGAATCCGTACACGAACGTGACCAAACACACGAGACGTAATATAATCGTGATTCATTGATAAATCTGAAAACGTACAACACCTGAATCACGTGGAGAACACTTTCTCTCTCTAGATCCTAGCTCTCCAAGTCTCAAATGAACAAAAGTCTTAAAAGTCTAACACAAGACTTCTATTTATAGGCCTTGGAATTAATGAGACTTCTCATTAATTACCAAAATGCCACCTTGCTAATTCTCTACTAACTACAACATAAAGCTTTTTATCTTCAGTTTCTCACTACGGCTCGGATTGACAAAGGCGATAGGCATAAATGCACTAACAGACTCCCCCTTGGATATTGCCGCAATCAATATCATAGCGTCTTGTCTTTCTCTCTCTCTTTTGAGTCTTCTTGAAGTTTTAACACGTTTTCATCAACGTAGACTCCCTCTTGCTTGAACAGAATCCTCGTGGACCTGTCTTGAGCTTCAGCTCCCCCTTTCTGTAGACTCTTTTCTTCATCAGGCTCCCACTTTCGTCAAGCTTCCATGCTTTTGGGATCGACACCTTGCTTTCCGGTTACAAGCTCTTTCAGGATAGTTTCCTGGCTCCTTGAATCCATGCTTCCTCTTGCGTTGAGCTCGTCTTCAGACTCCCCCTTAGACTCGGCTGTCTGGATCGTAGTCTGGTACAACATCTGCAAATCTCAAACATTTATAAGTAACAATGTTTTGAATATCCAATTGTCCAGTAATTGTAACCTGGCTCTTTTAAAATTTCTAAATCAAGATCCTGGCTTTAAGATATAATAATATGAATATATCCAGAAATACTTGATTCACTCCCCTATCAACAATCTTCATTGATTTGGCAGTATTAAGAATCCAAAATCGAATACTGGCTCTTTTACAGATTTTAACAATATGAGCATCCAAATCCCTCATAGTTAATCATCCAAGTCCAACTTAATGACCTTGGAGATTTCACAAACTGTTTTTGATTTTTGATTAAAAACTTCAAGTTTCAAATTAATGAACTTGTTTTATTTTTCAGAAACATGGTCAACAACTAGATTTTAAAACTCAGCATCCCAGACATCGGTTGTCGAAAATAAAGCAGAAATCAAAATCTTTTTGTATTTTTCTGAAATATAGCAGTAAAGAAATATTTACAAACATATTTACAGACAATATTTTTGTTTGAGTTCGTGTCAGAGGAACATATCAGTTTATGACAAATCACTAGCACCGTTGAGCTTTAAACACTTTAAGTTCTAAACGATTCACTTAGATCGTCAGTATACTGATCCACTTAAATTTTCACACAAACTTCAATTGATTCAAGATACGAGATTAGTGTTTTAATAACAGAAACTTATTCGCGTGTCTCACCTCAGAATATACTCCCGTATCAAATTTCCTAGATTCAGTCTTACAGGTGAATATACCAATTTGATATCTGTATCTGGGTTAGTGCGAGACCTTGAGAGCTCAAGTATGAACTTCCGTTCAGTCAAAGAGATGAAGGCTCGACTTTAGGTATGTTCCCTTTAGGGAATCTTTTCTTCAACTGCAATTGATTCATATCTTTTGATATTTTTCAATTTTTATGCAGAGGGTAAGCTTTTAAAGCGCATAAAGTATTATACGAGGTCTAGGCCATTACTTCCGCAAAATCAGAATACCAGGTATAATACCCCAGATATCAAATAGTATAAAGACCTAGTATCTCAGAATCAGGCAATCTCTCAAACAAGATTTCGGGGGTTACCCATATATCCGAGAGATGTTCCCCACGAGATAAGTATAGTATTGATATTTAGGTTTATATCTCGAAAACAATCTACTAAGCGTGTAAAAACCTACTAGCATATCATCAGTGAGACCGTTTATCACATTAAAACATTCCATTTCTTTAGCGTACTGTGATTGTCTACTGATGTACTATCATTTCCTCTTTTTACATAAAAACTCAAAATTTTGAATTTTATCATGTTTTTGGCTTTTTCAAATTTTCTAATGTTTTTGGATTTTTTGAAAATTTCTTACTCCCCCTAAAATGCAAAACCATTTAAAGAAAATTTGACAAATCGATGCTGATAGCTTTGTCTTGCCATCCATTTTCTGCTTCACATGCTCTGTTTTGCAGAAAGTATAGCGTACTTGTCACAACCCGGCCGCGTATAACATGCAACCGCGGCGGAAACGCCGGGGAGTGTTGGGACAAAATTAATTGTTTCATAACCATGGAAATTAAAGTTACATTTTTATTTATCAACCAAGAGTGTAATATTGTCTTAAACAGGAAACAAGGAGTTCATAACATAATTAAACTAGTCTATCTTCATTTTTAGTCTCTAAGGCACAGGTCCGCCCTAGTGTCACAATCGTCAGCCTAAGCGATAGCTCCTGAAAACACATGTGAAAGTAGGTACGTCAGCATAAAAATGCCTGTGAGATACATAGGTTTTGTGAAAATGGGATTCATGACTTGAGTTTAAAGAAACGTTTAATAACAGTCAGTCATGAACCTTGTAAATTGTTTTGTTTTGTACATCGTATGAAAACGATAAGATCAGATGATATGTATAAATAAAGTGTAAGGTTAAATGAATAACCTAGTAAAATGAGTTTGTATAAGATAAGTCGTTTGTAAAAATAATGTCTTGTGAAGAATATGTTATTTGTGTAAAATGTAAAATGTCTAAACTGAAATGATTTAAATAATGCTACGATAGGTAATATTATACAAACATTTATATATAGGAAGTACCAGCGGCGTATCCACCATGTTTGTACCATATTACATACGCCACGTTACTCAAACCATTTACCCAAACCAACCACCATGTGAATTGTTCATGTATAAATCAATTGTCAAGTGTTATCGTGTAAACCATATCGAAATGTCTATGTTCAATGTAAACCACCAAGTATGTATATCAATGTCAAAATGTTTATGTTTAATGTAAATCAGGTAATGTGTACCCAAAATATATCTTGTATGGTAAGTGAGATGTATCAACTAAACCATATGTAAAATGCATAAAACAAGGTATTGAAGTAAAACATGGTTTAAATCAACGTTATGTTTTGTGGAACAATGCATGCTATACTGATACAAACATTTATGCGGTATTGTGAAAATGCATACATCCAAGCCTTGAGACTGTGGCGATAAACCCTTAAACAAATTAAAGGTTTATCTAAGTTATGTATATCGAATTCGGTCATTCCTTCCAATCCAAACAAACCCAGGATTTCAGGAACGGGAGTTGTCAATTCCTATGGTACCACTACCTACTAACGAACGGCGTAGCTAATGTTAATGAATGTATTATTCCATGTTAAACAAACCAAATGTCATACCAAAATGAAGGCATGTGATGTAAGCAATTGTACTAAGTATGCACACAATGGGCATAAATAGCATGAAATGTAATGTGAAACAATGTACTAAGTACGCACACAATGGGCATACATAGCATGAAATGTAATGTGAAACAATGTACTAAGTACGCACACAATGGGCATACATAGCTTGAAATGTAAGGTAAAGCAATGTACTAAGTACGCACACAATGGGCATACATAACATGAAATGTAATGTAAAACAATGTACTAAGTACGTACAAAATGGGCATACATAGCATGATATGTAATGAAATCATGTACTATAATGTACTAATGAATATAGCAGGTTTATGATGTGAAAACATGGAGAGCATGAAAGTAACAAGTAGGCACATGTGTTTCACCCCAAAATGTTTGGAAAACAGTAAAAGATGGGGTTCAATGTACTCAAATGAACTCCTCGAAAACATGTAAAAGATGGGGTTCTATGTACTCACCTGAGATTGCTTTGAAGTTCTTGTGTAATAATCACACAATGCTAGAGATCACAGAATATCAAACGGCACCTAATAGGTAGCTATGTTAATATACCAGACCAAAATCGGAAGGATCGGATAGTATGCATGTTCGTAAACCAAACGAGTATGGAGACTCGTGAAATATGGTTTAACAAAGCCTACATACTAAAATGAAACCTAACCTAAGTGCTTGCGACCCATTACGACCCGTTTAGGTAGCTTATGCTATCTTAACGCGTCGTTCGCGTAGAACGCGTTTGGAACGCCTAACATCGTGACCATAAGGTATAACCTCGGAAGGTTACAGCCATGGTCACCTAATGTGTTTGGTCGGATCCTAATGATCGACCAAATGGGTCGGGTTCGAAAGTATAAGCGATGGTTTAGATCGCTTACCTTACGACCCTATATAAGCACTAAACTAAAAGTAACGAGCTAAGCATGTTAGAACATGCTTAACTAAGTTTAGAAAACAGGTTTGGCATCAAAACAAACGGCTTTGATGCTCACGAGTAGTTTGGTTACAAAATACGTAAGAATGCGCATTTCGGCCGAAACTACGACTCGTCACTGAGCCTAGATAACGTGTTAATCAGTAGGTATAGTCGCCATGGACTATAACCATCGTGATCACGCTCACGTTATGAAGTTCCAACGAACTTTGTGTTGACCATAGGCTGGTCAACGTAGAAAGTCAAACAAAGTTTGACTTTAGCACTAGAAAGCGATTAAAAGAACGAAAGAACACTTACGAAGGGTCCCCGAAAGCTAAACTTGATCCAGGAGCTCAGGTATGAAGCAATGGCATCAACTTAGAGCTCTTTGATCAGTTTTGTGGGTTTTAACACAAATTGGGGGGGGGGGTATTTATAGGAAAAGTAAAGCCGTTAGGATCTTTTCTTGAATATCGTGCCATGATCTCATCCATACACTTGTCAAGATGTTGTGGTGGCTTATAATGACCTTAACTCTACAGATTGTGAAAGGGCATTGCCCTTTGGTGTGTTTGAAAGGCCAAGTTTTGCAAGGAAAACATGTTTCTGCATCTGCAGGGGCCACGCGGCCCATGTCAGCATACAGGCATAACCCAGGCGGGCCGCCTGGCTATGTCTGATCAGTGCAAAGTTTCAGAAATGGCAGTTTTAGTCCCTGTTGCATGTTTAAGCCATTTCCGACACTTCTAAGGCCCGTAAAGCCAACTTTAAGGCCCTAAAATGATGCCTAAACATTGTGGACATGAAACATGCTCAAAAATATGTCGGATGTTGGTTCGTTTGGCCGTACGATCGCGATGTTCGGTTAAGTACGAAGGAATGCGCATAAGCGCGAAAAACGATCCAAAATACGCGACGAATGGATTTTTCTCATGCCAAACACTAAGGCATAATATTAGGATGCTTTCATAAATTTTTGGATGTCCGGATGCATTCAGAACGTAAGTTATGCGCGAAAGTGCAAACTTGTGCACTTTTTGACACTTTTAGCCCCTGAATGATCCAAAAGTTTGTTTTAGCATACCAAACCCCTCAAAGCCTATTTCTAAGCTATGTAAAGGATATTTATGGTATGTTTAACTTATGGACATGTTCCGGAATGTTTGTTATGGTTCAAATTGGCATACTTTCGCAGTTTGTTAAGTTTAGTCCCTGTAAGCGAATTAACTTGTTTTTGCCATACCAAAGCCTTCAAAACTTATTTCTAAGTTATGTAAAGGTTATTTAAGGTATGTTGAGTATATGTTGATGTTCCGGAGTATTTGTCGCATTAAACTGAGTACGTTTACGCACCAGTTTGCGTATAACTCTCAAGAAAGCGATGTAGAGTTTGAAATTGAACAAAAGTCAAAACATGAAAAATGTAAAACACAACCAAACTAACATTGGGATCATATAACATTGTTTTATTGATAATAGAACTGTTTATAATGATTCGAGTACAAATGTTACAGTCTCCCCTACTTGTGGAAATTTCGTCCCGAAATTTATTTAGAAGAAACTCGTGGAAAAAGATGCGGATATTTTGCCTTCATTTGATCTTCGCGTTCCCAAGTAAACTCGGGTCCACGTTTAGATTCCCAGCGAACCTTGACCAAAGGAATGCGCTTGCGTTTAAGCCACTTGACTTCACGTTCCATGATTTCCACCGGTTTCTCAACAAATTTCTGTGTTTTATCAACACGAATTTCGTCAAGCGGTATGTGGAGGTTCTCATAAGCTAAACACCTCTTGAGATTGGACACGTGAAAGGTTGGGTGAACATTTCCAAGTTCAGGAGGTAACTCAAGTCTGTAGGCTACCTTACCGATTCTTTCGACGATCTTGAATGGTCCAACGTATCTAGGTGCAAGTTTTCCTTTCTTTCCAAATCTGATCACACCTTTCCAAGGTGAGACCTTAAGTAATACACGATCACCAACTTGAAAATCCAAGGGCTTGCGTTTTAGGTCCGCGTAACTCTTTTGACGGCTTCTAGCTGTCTGAAGGTTATCACGAACTTTCTTAACCTTATCTGTTGTCTCTAAAATGAGGGCAGGTCCAGTAAGTTGGGCCTTGCCGATCTCATTCCAGCAGACTGGTGAACGACATTTTCGACCATAGAGAGCCTCGAAAGGAGCCATGTTGATGCTGGAGTGATAACTGTTGTTGTAGGAGAATTCAATCAATGGAAGATGTGAATCCCAACTACCACCAAAAGCGATCACACAAGCTCTAAGCATATCCTCCAGTGTCTGGATTGTTCTTTCAGATTGACCATCCGTTTGCGGATGATAAGCTGTGCTCAGATTAAGTTGGGACCCCATAGCAGATTGCATGGTTCTCCAAAAATGAGAAGTGAAACGAGCATCTTTGTCAGAAATGGTGTTCAAGGGAACACCATGTCGAGCTACAATTTCATCCACGTAGATTTGAGCAAGTTTGTCAGCCGAAAAATCCTCACGGATTGGCAAGAAATGCGTTGATTTAGTAAGACGATCAACAACTACCCAGATGGCATCGTGACCTTTCTTTGTGCGCGGGAGTTTAGTAATGAGATCCATGGTAATGTTTTCCCATTTCCAAACTGGGATCTCTGGTTGTTCCAATAAACCGGAAGGACGCTGATGTTCAGCCTTAACCTTAAGACAAGGCATTTGGATACGTATAAGGCAATGTCTTTCTTCATACCAGGCCACCAATACTGAATACGAAGATCCTTATACATCTTATCTGAGCCAGGATGAATAGAATAACGAGACTTATGGGCTTCATCCATAAGCAGGGTACGAAGATTATCTTGGCTTGGGACCCACAAACGGTCCATGAAGTAATACGATCCATTGTCCTTTACTTCTAGAGCAGGTGTTATGTGATAAGGAAATTCCTTATCCATCAAACCTTGTGAAACGCAAGCTTGTTGAGCCTGAGAAATACGTGCTTGGATATCAGATTGAGCTTGAATAACAGATTGGACACGAACACAATGAAGCTTAGTACGTTCCTTGCGACTCAAAGCATCGGCCACGACATTCGCCTTACCAGGATGGTAGCGAATTTCGCAGTCATAGTTATTTAGAAGTTCAACCCAACATCGTTGCCTCATGTTGAGCTCTTTCTGATCGAAGATATGCTGAAGACTTTTGTGGTCTGTGAAAACCACACATTTTGTACCATACAAATAGTGTCTCCAGATCTTAAGAGCGAAGACAACTGCACCCAACTCAAGATCATGAGTGGTGTAGTTCTTCTCATGTATCTTCAACTGCCTTGATGCGTATGCTATGACTTTGTTTCTTTGCATCAGGACGCAACCAAGACCTAATTTAGATGCGTCGCAATAAACGACGAAATCATCATTGCCCTCGGGCAAAGTTAGAACAGGCGCGTCGCAAAGTTTTTTTTTCAAAGTCAGAAACGCTTCTTCTTGCTTGAATCCCCAATCAAATGGCTTGTTCTTCTGAGTTAGAGCAGTTAGAGGAACTGCAATCTTCGAGAAGTTCTCAATGAAGCGGCGGTAATAACCCGCTAGACCAAGAAAAGAACGAACTTCAGTAGGAGTAGTAGGCATATCCCAATCCTTAATCGCACTGATCTTGGAGGGATCTACATGAATACCTTGTTCGTTGATAATATGTCCTAAGAATTGAACCTCTTTAAGCCAGAATTCACACTTGGAGAATTTGGCGAAAAGTTGCTCTTTCTTTAGAAGTTCCAAAGTAAGACGGAGATGTTGCTCATGATCAGGTCGCGTCTTAGAATATACTAAAATGTCATCAATGAAAACGATGATGAACTTATCCAAATAAGGTTTGCAGACCCTATTCATTAAGTCCATGAAAACAGCAGGAGCATTAGTCAAACCGAATGGCATGACTGTAAACTCATAATGTCCATAGCGAGTGCGGAACGCTGTCTTGGGAATATCTTCTTCATGCACACGAAGCTGATGATATCCAGATCGTAGATCAATCTTTGAAAAATAAGAAGCGCCTTGCAATTGATCAAAGAGATCATCAATGCGAGGTAGGGGATATCGATTCTTGATGGTGAGTTTGTTAAGCTCACGATCGATACACATCCTAAACGATCCATCCTTCTTCTTGACAAAAAGAACGGGAGCACCCCAAGGTGAAAAGCTAGGACGGATGAAACCTTTGTCGGAGAGTTCCTGCAGCTGCTTAGACAACTCTTGCATCTCGGACGATGCAAGACGATATGGAGCTCTGGCAATGGGATTTGCACCAGGTACGAGATCAATACGGAACTCGACTTGGCGTGCTGGGGGTAGACCAGGTAACTCTTCAGGGAAAACCTCTGAATAATCCCGAACGACAGGAATATCTTGAATAGACTTACCTTTGCCCTTATCTACTACCACATGTGCCAAAAATGCCACATAGTTCTTTCGCAGATACTTCCGAGCTTTAAAAACAAGACATGAGTTTGAGACCACCAGCAGGTTTCTCACCACGAACCTGTAGGATCTCACCTAACGAAAGCGGCATGCGTATGATCTTCTCAAAACAAACTATCTCTGCGTGATGCTTAGATAACCAATCCATACCCACAATAACGTCGAAGCTTCCAAGTTGCATAGGCGTGAGGTCAATAGAAAAAAGATGGTTGTTAAGGTTCAGCTGGCAGTTGCGGAGAGCAGAATCAAGAACAATGGGTTCACCGCTCGCCACTTCTACTGTCAAAGGTTTACCTAGTTTCGTTCTAGACACGCGAAGCAATGGTTCAAAAGATAACGACACAAAACTCTTATCGGCACCCGAATAAAAAAGAACAGATGCTGGCTGATTATTAATAAAGAACGTACCGTTCACCACATTATCATCTGCTTGTGCCTCTTGTGCATTCATGTTGAAGACTCGACCTCGAGCCTGATTCTGATTCTGGTTCTGGTTTGCTAGCCTTGGGCACCGGTTTCTGTAGTGGGTCAGATCCCCACAGTTATAACAAGCACCTGGTGGGTATTGTGGTCATGCAGCTTGACCCTGTTGCTGAGCAGGAGGCTGAGCAACTTGTTGAGCCGGGTTCTGAACTGCGCGATTTTGAACAAACCGACAAACATCGGCAAGATGACCTGACTTCCCACAGTTAGTACAGAAACGGAACTGATGTTGCGGCTGATGGTGACTGTTGCATCTATTGCACAAAGGTGCACTTCCTGAATAGGGCTTCTTCGCTGGAGGCTGTGCGGGTTGGTTGGGAGCTGCCTGGTTAGCTTGGGCAGTGACAACATAGTTTTGGGAAGCCTTACGCTTCTTTGCCCTTTTCGATCAACCAGAATCCTTTCCATTCTTGTTTTGACCTTTCTTGCTATCTTCCTTGTCAGACGACTGTTTCTTGCCCTTGTCGCCCTTCCTGTGTAATTTATTCTTCCGAATCTACGACTCAGTCAATGTCGCTGATAACTCGATTGCCTGACGGAGTGTGGTAGGGTTGCTACCAGTAATAATGTCTTGTACCGAGTCAGGCAGGCCGTCGATGTACCTTTCGATAGCCTTGTCGAGTGGGGCGACCATAGTCGGGCAAAGCAGACTCAACTCCTCAAACCTATCAGTATATGCCCTGTGCTCGCCACTATCTTGCCTCAAAACATCAAACTCTTCTCCAACGCTCGTTGTTCATGACGAGGACAAAACACCCTCATCATAAGAGCTCTCAGTTCAGCCCATGTCTGTGCTAGAGCAACATCTGCACCACGGTATCTCATTACCCCATTCCACCATGTAAGAGCCCTCTTCTGAAACACGCTCGAAGAAAACTCGACCTTGCGATTATCCAGACACTGAACGTGGCGAAAAGTATTCTCAATGCTCTCGAACCATTGAAGAAGCCCAGTTGCTCCCTCAGAACCACTAAACTTGAGTGGTTTAGCCGAGTTAAAATTCTTGAAATTGCATGGAGCATTGTTGTTGTTGTTGGCTTGGTTCCATTGAGCAAAGAGATTTGGGAATTGAGCAGCCATCTGCTGTGCAATAATTTCTGCCAGCTCGGCAGTAGCTATCTGGTTGTCGCGTCGAGGAGGCATTCTAGAAGAGGAAAACATGAAAGGAAACGAGTGAGATGATTGGATGAAGTGAATGAGATGAAACACAATCAACAAAAGCAAAGATGGTGGTTACGCATCGCAAAGCAAACAAGCGACACGAAATGTCTAGTCAAAGTAAATGGGTCAAAAATAATGTATCGCGAAGACATGCTTGCCTATAAGTGAACACTCACCCCAAGAGTTCCCAGGTAAGAGTGACTGGTCCGATTATGTGGATTTGTACGAACACTCTAGCCTTAGACAGAAAACTCAGGGTACAGGCATTCACTCTTCCAGTTCGCACGTGTTCACACTTATTAAAACCCGAAAACCTTGACGAGACTTTTTGAAAATTCAAAGGGGTTCAAAACCTTATAACAGAGGGTTCAAAACCTAGAAATCAATCATCCTAGAACAGATGATTAATTTTCAAAGCGGATGCGGAATCGAAATTCTCATTGTGGTTATCACCTAAGGATAGGTGAAGTGCATGTTTTAAAATCTAAACACAAGATAACTTGTGTTAGGGTCCTAAAAAGTTATAGTCTAGGTCAAAGCATTACTAATAACCTAATTCCCTATAACCATTGGCTCTCATACCAACTCTTCTGTCACACCCCGGCCGCGTATAACATGCAACCGCGGCGGAAACGCCGGGGAGTGTTGGGACAGAATTAATTGTTTCATAACCATGGAAATTAAAGTTACATTTTTATTTATCAACCAAGAGTGTAATATTGTCTTAAACAGGAAACAAGGAGTTCATAACATAATTAAACTAGTCTATCTTCATTTTTAGTCTCTAAGGCACAGGTCCGCCCTAGTGTCACAATCGTCATCCTAAGCGACAGCTCCTGAAAACACATGTGAAAGTAGGTACGTCAGCATAAATATGCCTGTGAGATACATAAGTTTTGTGAAAATGGGATTCATGACTTGAGTTTAAAGAAACGTTTAATAACAGTCAGTCATGAACCTTGTAAATTGTTTTGTTTTGTAAATCGTATGAAAACGATAAGATCAGATGATATTTATAAATAAAGTGTAAGGTTAAATGAATAACCTAGTAAAAAAAGTTTGTATAAGATAAGTCGTTTGTAAAAATAATGTCTTGTGAAGAATATGTTATTTGTGTAAAACGTAATATGTCTAAGCTGAAATGATTTAAATAATGCTACGATAGGTAATATTATACAAACATTTATATACAGGAAGTACCAGCGGCGTATCCACCATGTTTGCATCATATTACATACGCCACGTTACTCACACCATTTACCCAAACCAACCACCATGTGAATTGTTCATGTATAAATCAATTGTCAAGTGTTATCGTGTAAACCATATCGAAATGTCTATGTTCAATGTAAACCACCAAGTCTATATATCAATGTCAAAATGTTTATGTTTAATGTAAATCATGTAATGTGTACCCAAAATATATCTTGTATGGTAAGTGAGATGTATCAACTAAACCATATGTAAAATGCACAAAACAAGGTATTGAAGTAAAACATGGTTTAAATCAACGTTATGTTTTGTGGAACAATGCAAGCTATACTTATACAAACATTTATGCGGTATTGTGAAAATGCATACACCCAAGCCTTGAGACTGTGGCGATAAACCCTTAAACAAATTAAAGGTTTATCTAAGTTATGTATATCGAATTCGGTCATTCCTTCCAATCCAAACAAACCCAGGATTTCAGGAACGGGAGTTGTCAATTCCTATGGTACCACTACCTACTAACGAACGGCGTAGCTAATGTTAATGAATGTATTATTCCATGTTAAACAAACCAAATGTCATACCAAAATGAAGGCATGTGATGTAAGCAATTGTACTAAGTATGCACACAATGGGCATAAATACCATGAAATGTAATGTGAAACAATGTACTAAGTAGGCACACAATGTGCATACATAGCATGAAATGTAATGTGAAACAATGTACTAAGTACGCACACAATGGGCATACATAGCATGAAATGTAAGGTAAAGCAATGTACTAAGTACGCACACAATGGGCATACATAGCATGAAATGTAATGTAAAACAACGTACTAAGTACGCACACAATGGGCATACATAGCATGATATGTAATGAAATCATGTACTATAATGTACTAACGAATATAGCAGGTTAATGATGTGAAAACATGGAAAGCATGAAAGTAACAAGTAGGCACATGTGTTTCACCCCAAAATGATTGGAAAACAGTAAAAGATGGGGTTCAATGTACTCACATGAACTCCTCCAAAACATGTAAAAGATGGGGTTCTATGTACTCACCTGAGATTGCTTTGAAGTTCTTGTGTAATAATCACACATTGCTAGAGATGACGGAATATCAAACGGCAGCTAATAGGTAGCTATGTTAATATACCAGACCAAAATCGGAAGGATCGGATAGTATGCGGGTTCGTAAACCAAACGAGTATGGAGACTCGTGAAATATGGTTTAACAAAGCCTACAAACTAAAATGAAACCTAACCTAAGTGCTTGCGACCCATTACGACCCGTTTAGGTAGCTTATGCTATCTTAACGCGTCGTTCGCGTTGAACGCGTTTGGAACGCCTAACATCGTGACCATAAGGTATAACCTCGGAAGGTTACAACCATGGTCACCTAATGTGTTTGGTCGGATCCTAATGATCGACCAAATGGGTCGGGTTCAAAAGTATAAGCGATGGTTTAGTTCGCTTACCTTACGACCTTATATAAGCACTAAACTAAAAGTGACGAGCTAAGCATGTTAGAACATGCTTAACTAAGTTTAGAAAACAGGTTTGGCATCAAAACAAACGGCTTTGATGCTCACGAGTAGTTTGGTTACAAAATACGCAAGAATGCGCATTTTGGCCGAAACTACGACTCGTCACTGAGCCTAGATAACGTGGTAATCAGTAGGTATAGTCGCCATGGACTATAACCATCGTGATCACGCTCACGTTATGAAGTTCCAATGAACTTCGTGTTGACCATAGGCTGGTCAACGCAGAAAGTCAAACAAAGTTTGACTTTAGCACTAGAAAGCGATTAAAAGAACGAAAGAACACTTAAGAAGGGTCCCCGAAAGCTAAACTTGATCCAGGAGCTCAGCTATGAAGCAATGGCATCAACTTAGAGCTCTTTGATCAGTTTTGTGGGTTTTAACACAAATGGGGGGGGGGTATTTATAGGAAAAGTAAAGCCGTTAGGATCATTTCTTGAATATCGTGCCATGATCTCATCCATACACATGTCAAGATGTTGTGGTGGCTTATAATGACCTTAACTCTACAGATTGTGAAAGGGCATTGCCCTTTGGTGTGTTTGAAAGGCCAAGTTTTGCAAGGAAAACAAGTTTCTGCATCTGCAGGGGCCACGCGGCCCGCGTCAGCATACAAGCATAACCCAGGCGGGCCGCCTGGCTATGTCTGATCAGTACAAAGTTTCAGAAATGGCAGTTTTAGTCCCTGTTGCATGTTTAAGCCATTTCCGACACTTCTAAGGCCCCTAAAGCCAACTTTAAGGCCCTAAAATGATGCCTAAACATTGTGGACATGAAACATGCTAAAAAATAGGTCAGATGTTGGTTCGTTTGGCCGTACGATCGCGATGTTCGGTTAATTACGACGGAATGCGCATAAACGCGAAAAACGATCCAAATACGCGACGAATGGATTTTTCTCATGCCAAACACTAAGGCATAATATTAGGATGCTTACATAAATTTTTGGATGTCCGGATGTATTCAGAACGTAAGTTATGCGCGAAAGTGCAAACTTGTGCACTTTTTGACACTTTTAGCCCCTGAATGATCCAAAAGTTTGTTTTAGCATACCAAACCCCTCAAAGCCTATTTCTAAGCTATGTAAAGGATATTTATGGTATGTTTAACTTATAGACATGTTCCGAAATGTTTGTTACAATTCAAATTGGCATACTTTCGTAGTTTGTCAAGTTTAGTCCCTGTAAGCGAATTAACTTGTTTTTGCCATACCAAAGCCTTCAAAACTTATTTCTAAGTTATGTAAAGGTTATTTAAGGTATGTTGAGTATATGTTGATGTTCCGGAGTATTTGTCGTATTAAACTAAGTACGTTTACGCACCAGTTTGCGTATAACTCTCAAGAAAGCGATGTAGAGTTTGAAATTGAACAAAAGTCAAAACATGAAAAATGTAAAACACAACCAAACTAACATTGGGATCAAATAACATTGTTTTATTGATAATAGAACTGTTTATAATGATTTCGAGTACAAATGTTACAGTACCCCCATGATTTACAACACATTGATTTTTTACAGTTTGAAAACCGTTTTTCAGTGTTGTGAAATTAATCATGTTTGTTCCGCCGTGAGGGTTTCGACATATTCACTTAACATATTTTTGAAATTTTTGAATTTTTTGACAAATTTAAAAACAAACATATTTTTTATTTTTAAATTTTTTTTAACAAAATAAAAACATATTTTTGGTTTTTAAATTTTTCAATTTTGAGGGTTTTTGAAATATTGTTTATTTATGTACAGAAATCAAACAAACTCCCTGTTTCAACCAACACAGGGTTCAACAGCCTCCTCTTCCCATGCCAGGCTGCTCCGACACTCTTCTTGTTGACATTCAGATTTCTTCGGAAGCACCTGCACATTTACAATTACTCAATTATTTGAACAATGTAGCCCAGGTCTGTTTGACCTTAGGCATTTCAACACAATATGCTTCATTTAACTTCGGAGAATCATTGTCAATTTTGTAAAAAGACTTTGTCAATTTTAACCTCATCTTGTAGGATCATTTGCAGACCCGAATGAGTCGATCAGAAGAGTCTTTGCTCAATACGAGAGGCGGAAACAAACGTATCAAGGTAATTCTGCTTGCAAATCACTTTAAATGTCTTTCTGATTGATGTAACAGCTTTTTACAATGAGACGACAGTTAAGCAGCAGTTCGGTACTCAAGCCGGAAAGTTACAAATGACAAGACACCTTGGGTATATATAGGCTGAGTGATTTCGCACGAAATACCTCAAACAAAATCACTTTCACACGAAATAGTAATTTCGTGCGAAATACCCTTCACACCTATATTTGACATTTTTCTCGTAGTACGTGCCCTGATCTATCTATATACATACAAGACTCGATACAAGACGAAGTCGACAGACGTATGCACCAACAGACTCCCCCTCGGATGTTGATGAAGTCTTCAGTGTCGAGTCTTCAATCTTCAATCTTTATCAGTCCTTTCGAACTCTTTCAAAGTATCTGACAATGTAAAACATCCTCAATCTCTATCTTCTTCTCTACCTCCAGAATCTCGTCTGGGCTTTTACCTCTCTCTAATTCTCTTGATCAGATCTCTTGATTCCTTAAGTTCATCAGCATTATCAGCTTATGTGAATTTCAGGATCTGAACTCGGCTCTACAATCTTCAAACTTTTCTCCTCCTCGGATGTTGATCTACTAGCAAACTCCCCCTTAAATTGTGCTCGGGATCGTAGTTTGTCTTTTACAGGATCAGAATCGAATCCTGACTCTTTCCTCAGGTATCGGAACCTGGCTAACCTGCACATTCTCTACCTCACAATAAACTTCACAAATTTAAAATTTGACAAATTTATACACCACTTGCAGGAATAGAATGATTTAACATTTAAAAGCTTCTGATGACCACTTGTAAATCAATCATTTAAAATCTTTTCTTATTATGCACCAACTCCCCCTCACAAAATGTTCATCATGTTCAGCACTTGGAATTTTGAAAATCAGCTTTTCAATAACAATTGTCGAAAATCTTTTTGAATTTTTCAAAATTCATGCTAAAACACACTAAAATCTTTTTGAATTTTTGCTTTTGAGAAATGCAATGTAATAAGAAAATATTTACAAACAATATTTTTGTGAGTTTGTGTAAGAGGATCATATCAGTTTATATGACCAATCACTAACACCGTTAAGCTTTATTACATTTTAAGTTCTAAACAATTCACTTAGATTGTCAGTATACTGATCCACTTAAATTTTCACACAAAGTTCAACTGTTTCGAGATACGAGTTTAGTGTTTTAATGAACTTAAACTTATTCGCGTGTCCCACCTCAGAATATACTCCCGTATCCAGACTTCTATATTTAGTCTTACAGGTGAATGTACACTAATGATATCTGTAAAAGGGTAGACGCGAGGCTATGAGAGCTCAGGTTAGAACTTCCGTTTATGCAGAGAGATGATGGCTCGACTTTAGGTGTGTCCCGTTTGGGGATCTTTTCTTCAACAACACATGATTAGCATTTTTCAATGTTTCATCATTTTTTGTACTGAGAGCTGGCTTTAAGATTAAAGCTTATGAAAAATATTATACGAGGACTAGGCTATTGCTCCCACAAAATCAGAAGTCCTAGTATAATACCCCAGATATCACCACATACAAAGACCTAGTATGTCAGAAATAGAAAATCTTTCAAACAAGATTTCGGGGGTTACCCATATATCCTAGAGATCTTGCCCACGATATAAGTAAGTATTTGAATTTTATGTTTATATCTCGAATACAATCTACTGAATGTATAAAAACCTACTGGCATATCCACAGAGAGACCGTTTATCACATTTTTTACTTTCCAATTCTTTAGCGTGTTGTGATAGTCTACTGATGTACTATCATTTCCTCTTTTCACAACAAAACTCCTTTTTGAATTTTTTTTATCATGTTTTTGGCTTTTTCAAATTTTCTAATGTTTTTGGATTTTTTATTTTTTGAAATTTTTACTCCCCCTAAAATTCAAAATCATGTAAAGTAAATTTGAAAATAAACTGTACAAGTAAAATGACAACTGATCCGAATCGCTTCAACTCGCCATCCACTTAGCATAAACAATCAGAACTCCCCCTGACAACAAACTATTCTCCCATTATGATTTCAAAACACTTAAGTTTGTTTTAATTAAAATGGTTTTTCCGGAAAATTAGTTTTGTTGATACCACTTGTTAGGAGTGGGGATTCATTCATCACTTTGTTTTCAACCAACCATACCACTTGTAAAGATAAGATATGACACTTTTTAAAAAAACACTTGTAGAAAATCAAGTACAACTTAATGTCCCTGATTAACCATATGTAAATCGAAATGTCACAGTTACCAACCTGTGAATTTCTCAAGAAAGATGCCGATTCCTACTCCCCAATTACCAATTTGGGAGTTCCGGCAAGTCAGGATTTTACTTATGAAAAACTGCCATCCAAGCCTGACCAAACTTGGATGTGACCTCTTCCGTTTCACTTGGGATGTAAGTTGCCTTCTTTGTTTCATAAAAATCTTTAACCCCTTTCACCTTTCCATCAATCATCTTTCCAAAAATATGTTTAACTTTTCCATTAAATGCTTTTTCGACATCAAATTCTTTCTTCTCAGAATGGAATTGATTCGAAATCTCAACTTTACCAACTTTTATTTTAAAATTTTCAACTCGCAATGGTGGAAAGTTCTCATCATCCATTGGCGGATCTGATTTTTCTTCTTTTTGAACAACTTGTGGCTCCTCTGACTTTGTGGAATCAGATTCATAGCCAGATTTCACAACAAATTTCTTAACAACCCACTTTTGGTTGTCAAGATTCACTCTTCTCCTGTAAAACTTTTTCGAACATTCACCAACTTCATATGTAGAGTTTTTGAAAACTTTGAATTTTTCAGTTGGTAGTTCGATTTTATCAACAACTTTCTCTTTAAGTTTAGAAACAACTTCCTGTTTGGTTTTGGTGGCCATTAGACAATTCCAGGCAATGTGACCAACTTCAAGACATCTGTAACAGGTTCTTGTTGCTTTTCTCTTATTAGCTCCATTCTTTTCAAACTTTTGTTTATCAGCAAGAAACTCCTTATTTGATTGCTTCCAGAATGAGCTCTTTGCTTCTTCTTCCGAACTTGTCCCTGAAACAAATTTAGTTTTTGGTTTAGAAATTTTCTCATTTTTATAATTTTCTGGAGGAATGAAACCCAATCCTTTCTTTTTGAAATTACCATTATGGTTTGGTTTCTTTTGAAAACCAGAACCAGAACTGCAACCCTTTTTTCTTGTTTAAACGTTGTTGAACTCTTGAAGTGTACTTTTAGGGTTTTCATTAAGATTTACATTTTTTATTTCAGAAATATTAATTTCTGTTAGTTTGAAAACCTTTTTTTATCTTTTCAATTTGAACACTTCTTATTGGAAATTCTTCATCAGAATATAATTTGTCAGAATCAATCAATGTGTATGCCACTTTGAATGGTTCATCATTCAAATTAGATTTTGATAACAAAAACTCTTTACTATAAACTCGTTTAACCGACGATTTTGGATAGTTGACTGACGAACTCGAACTTCCAGACTCAGACTTTGACTCCGATTCCTCATCCTTATCCAACACCTGATCGACCATTTTCTTTATTATCACAGACTCATGATCAGTGTCAGACAATGTGAACATGACATCAATGTTTTCTGGTAATTCATCAGTTGTTTCAGACTTCAATTTTATATTGACAGCATTTTTAACTTTCTCCTCATTTGGTTTTCTGGGGGAATATCCTTCCCAGATCGGAGGCGGACACTTGTTATAACTGACACTCTGTTTCTTACCAGTATCCTTCTTTTTCGGCTTCTCATCTTGAAATGCTTCAAGACCTGCAACAGTTGGATAAATTCGATCAATCAAATAATCAGAACTAGAATAACTTTGTAACAACCGTCTGATTCTTTCATTCTCTATGCTTTCTGTTTCCAACTCTTGCTTCCCCTTTGCACTTTCTTCAATGTAAAAATTTATGGCTTTCTGTTTAGACATCATCACAGCATTCAACATGGTCAAAGCATCTTCTCTTTCAGAATTTGTCTTCTGTAGACCAGTTACCGTTCTATTCAACACATCATATGATTCTTTCATGTAATTGAGATCAAACAGTAACTTTTCCTTCATCTTATCTTGTTCACTCAACTTTTCATCTTTTTCTTCACACTGCTTGCAAGATTCAAAACATTTTAAACACGGCTTGATGACTTCAACTATCTTTTCAACCTCAATTATCTTTTCCACTTCAACCACATTTTCAACTTCAACAATCTTCTTAGTGACTTTAACTTCTTCACTTTGTTCAGACTTCTCTTTTTGAGCAACACTTTTACATTTCATCTTTTTCTGTTCTTTTGCTGCACGTCTCTCCTTCAGCTTCTTCAATCTATCTGCAAAATAAAATTGAAAACTTTCAGGAGATAAATGAGTTTTTGCAATATTAATATGCATTTCTTCATCATCATCACTGTCATCAGTTGATGATTGATCAAACACTGTAGTCTTTTCTGAACTATCATATGAAGAAACAGATTCTTCATCTTGATTCTTCTTATCATCAAACACTTCATCCATTTATCCATCAAATCTGGTTCTTGAACTATTTTTGCAATGAATGCCCCTAGCTTTGTATCAGGTGGAACGTATTTGTCCTAGCTAAACCCTTCAGCTACTTTCTCATCATCTTGATCTATGATACCATAATAAGCTTTCTTATTTGCCTCTTTGATCATCTTCTTCTTTCCGTCTTCAATAACATTTGACGATGATGGTTGTTGCTTATGAGGCTGCTGAGTAATTTGAAGATAAATTGCTTTTTGATAATAATCATTGTTACCAAACGAATTCTTTGCTCCTCCTGCTTCTCGGTTGGTACATTCCCTCTTGAAATGTCCTTTCCCCCTGCATTTAAAACAAGTAACTTTAGATTTATCAAAACCCAAAGTAGAAACATTTGCATCCAGAAAATCATTTCTTCCTGTAATCATTTTGAATTTTTCAGCTCTCCTCAGAACACTTGCTAAACACCATTTAATGTCCATAAGCTCCATTTCCTCAGCATCGATCTGATCGTAATCCTCTTTTGTCAACATAGGATTTCCGATCCTTCCTGCAACCAATCCCTCATAAGATTCTAACACAGTAGCAAGTAATGATATGTAACTTTTGGCAATTTCTTCAGAGAAGTTTTGACCATTCTGAAGATGCAACGCGATGTTGCAGTGTAAAATTTGACCAGTACTGCTGTTTGAACTTTGGAACTGATGACCTGAGGTTGATCCCTTCGGATTAACACTTGGGTATGAGGAAAATCCACTACTGCTGTTTGGACTTTGATTAATTGATCCAGATGAGTTTTCTGCACTGAAAGCAGTTTGAATTTTCGAACTTGCTTCAACATCTTGAACACTCCCTTTGAAATACATCTTAACATCTTGTTGTGCACTTGGATTGCTCATTCTAGAAATCTTTTGTTGCTCAAGATCTTGTCCTTCAATCTTTTCGATGAACTGAGAAATTGTCAAACCATCATATTCTCCAGTGTTCTTCAAAATCATTAGAAATGTACCTCATTCTTTCTAAGGTAAAGCATCAGCTAATTTGTCAACCCATTCGTCATGATCTTTGTTGATATCTAACAATGACATTGACCGTACTAAGTGACAATATCTTTCAATCAATTTCTTTGTATCTTCTCCCAGCAAACCTGTAAATAAGTCAAATTCTTTCTTTAGCAATGCCTTTTTACTCTTGATCATCTTTTCACTTCCCGCAAACTTAATTCGAAGTGCTTCCCAAATTGAACGTGAAGTCTTATCATGTTGAAGTAATATGAATATGTCTTCTTTAATAGCTTGCTGGAGTAAACTAATCATCATCTTTTCTGCTTTGTACATGTCTCTTTCTTTATCCGTAAATTCAGAAATCTTTTTCTCAACTCCCAAATCTGTACGTGGTAGTACATACTTTTTCTCAATACACTCCCAAGATCTCAAATGATTAGCTTGAACCCAGTTTTCAAATTGATCTTTCCAACCATAGTATTCCTCAATGTCCATTAGCTTCAGGGGTTTTTGCAAAGTTCCGGTTTCATTTTCCATGTTCATGCTTTGAGCAATGGTAATAGGAGTAGTCGGGCCAGTAGCAAATGCGTTATAAAATTCCTCTTCCATGATTCGATAACAAGTTTTTCCAAAATCAGACACTTTCAAGTGAAATCAACCTGAAAATCAACACTCAAACTAAATGATGAATTCAAACGAAATACCAACTCACATGAAATCAGAAGTTTCAAACGAAATAGTGATTTCGTGCGAACAGACCAAACGAAATATGATATCGTACGAAATTAACTTGGATTCAAACGAAAACAACCTCTTAGGAACGAAATAGTGATTTCGTATGAAATGTCTCAAACGAAATCCGATTTCATGCGAACTCAACAGCAATTTCAAACGAAATCAACCACAAATGTAATTTCGCGCGAAATCAAGAAGTCTATTTCGTGCGAAATATTGCTGATGTCATCATCTCGAGCTGTTTTCGTTAAAATTGACCAAGTTTTAATCCGATTTTAAGTCTGAAACTTTCAAGGATTTGTTAAAACACTGTTGCGCATATAATGTGTGAAATTCAAAGCATTTTGACCGTGAAAACTTGTTAATTTTGAAAAGAAGGTGTAGAAATCAAAAATTTTGAGCTGAATTGGTAAGAACTCCTCCTCCTGAGCTCTGATACCACTTGTAGGATCGTGTGCAGACCCGAAAGAGTCGATCAGAAGAGTCTTTGCTCAATACGAGAGGTGGAAACAAACGTATCAAGGTAATTCAGCTTGCAAATCACTTTAAATGTCTTTCTGATTGATATAACAGCTTTTTACAATGAGACGACACTTCGACAGCAGTTCGGTACTCAAGCCGGAAAGTTACAAATGGCAAGACACCTTGGGTATATATAGGCTGAGTGATTTCGCATGAAATACCTCAAACAAAATCACTTTCTCACGAAATAGTAATTTCGTGCGAAATACCCAGAGTTGATTTCGTGCGAAATACCCTTCACACTTATATTTGACATTTTTCTCGTACTACGTGCCCTGATCTATCTATATACATACAAGACTCGATACAAGAGGAAGTCGACAGACGTATGCACCAACACATCTTTTTCTTCGTTTACCGAAGTCATTTGTTTCTTAACAGACCATGTTTGACCTTTTGGAGTCCCTCTTTTGTAAAAATGTGAATCTTTTTGAACATTTTGATTTTGAACAATATTTGATTTCCAAAACTGTTGGGTTTTGTCATATCAACTGATGTTTGCCAACTTTGCGTTGTTCTAAATTTGGGTGTGTGAGAATTCCAGGTCTGTCTAGAATCGAACCTATTCGGGTTTGATTTCCAAGTTTGATTTGAAACAAACTTGTTTGTGTTATACCTCCAAGTTTGTTTTGAATCAAATCTGTTGACCTTTGTTTCACATCCTCATATTTCTGTTTCTCAACATTTTCAGATTTCTTTTTCGACTCAACATCAACAGGTTTCAGATTTGGACACTTACATGCAAGATGTCCTGTTTGATCACATTTAAAACATGTTCTTTTTGAGACATCTTTGACTTGTGGTTGTTGCTTTTTCTTTTGAGCATAGAACTCTTCATTCGACTGTCGTCTAAATTGGAGTTTTTTCTCTTCTTCAGAACTTGTTCCGTGAACAAAATTCATCTTTGCCTGATAATTTGGCATTTCATTTCTTTTCCAACTTTGTTTCTTCTTATAACCCAACCCAGCCTTCTTGTTTTTTTTTTGTAACCAGGTTTGTTATAAAAAGTTTTGTGACCTTTTCCAGCAAACTTTGGAATTTCAGATTTTTCAATTTCAACCATTTTGAAAACTTTATCAATCTTTTCTGAAATCACATTCTGAATCGAGAATACAATATCTAAGAATAATTTATCCGATCCAATCATGGTATAAACCAATCCTTTTGAATCATCATTCAAATTTTTCTCAGAATTTCGTCCCGAAATTAGGCCTTAGCTGTAACAAACAACTGCGGGTACTTCGCCTTTATGTCGCTTTCGAGTTCCCAGGTGAACTCTGCCCCGCGTTTGCCTTCCCAGCGAACCTTCACAATGGGAATGCGTGAGCGCTTGAGCTTCTTGGTTTCTCGGTCCATGATCTCGACAGGCTTCTCCACGAAGTGTATTGTTTCGTCCACTTGTAGATCCTCAAGTGGCACTTGTAAATCATGCTCGGCCAGACACTTTCTGAGGTTCGAAACGTGGAAAGTCGGGTGGACGTTACTAAGTTCCTCCGGTAGTTCGAGTCTGTAGGCCACTTTGCCGATCCTTTCCAGAATCTTAAAGGGTCCAACATACCGAGGCGCGAGTTTCTCTTTCTTGCTGAATCTGACCACACCCTTCCAAGGTGATACCTTTAAAAGTACGTGATCGCCAATGTCAAATTCAAGGGGCTTGCATCGTCTATTGGTGTAACTTTTCTAACGACTCTGAGCTTTCAGCAGATTGTCTCGAATTTGGAGGATTTTGTCGGTCGTTTCTTGCAACAGCTCGGGACCGGTTATTTGCGAGTCTCCGATCTCGTGCCACACAATAGGCGATCGACATCTTCTTCCGTATAATGTCTCAAAAGGTGCCAGTTGAATGCTAGAATGATAACTGTTATTGTACGAGAATTCGACTAAAGGTAAGTATGCGTCCCAATTACCACCAAAATCTATGACACACGAGCGAAGCATGTCTTCAAGGGTGCAAATCGTTCTTTCAATCTGACCGTCGGTTTGGGGATGGAAAGCAGTACTTAGATTAAGAGTAGTACCGAGAGCAGATTGAAACGTTTCCCAAAGACGCGAGGTAAACCGACCATCGTGGTCAGAGATGATGTCGGGAGGCGTCCGATGTCAACAAATGATCTCATCGGTGTAGATTCGGGCTAATTTTTCTACCTGATAGTCTTCTCGTATCGGCAGAAAATGAGCAGATTTAGTTAAGCGGTCAACGACAACCCATATGCTGTCGTGACTTGATGGCGTGCGCGAAAGTTTCATTATGAAGTCCATAGCTACACGCTCCCACTTCCACATGGGAATCTCGGGTTGGACAAGTAAGCCAGAGGGTCTTTGATGCTCGGCCTTGACTTTCGGCACTTCGAAACATAGAGAGTGATATCTTTCTTCATGCCCGGCAACCAGTAGTTGTAGCGCAGGTCCTGGTACATTTTATCGGCACCGGGATGAATAGAATATCGAGACTTGTGGGCTTCGTCCATCAAAATTTGTCATAAATTGGTACGTTTGGGAATCCAAATTCGGTCTAGATAATGGAATATCCCATTTGAGTTATTCACTAGCTGGGCTCCATCGTTTAGAATCCTTTCCTTCTTCAAGGTACGTTCGGTGAAACAAGCATGTTGGGCTTCACGGATAAGAGCTTCGAGTTGATGCTGGGCTTGGATATTACGAACGCTATGCAAATAGCTTCGTCTGCTTAGAGCATCGGCAACGACATTTGCTTTGCCTGGATAATAACGAATCTCACAGTCATAATCATTAAGAAGTTCTACCCATCGGCGTTGGCGCATATTCAGTTCTTTTTGGCTGAGGATGTGTTGTAGGCTCTTATGATCTGTGAAGATCGTACACTTGGTACCATAAAGGTAGTGTCGCCAAATCTTCAACGCAAAAACAAATGCGCCTAACTCGAGGTCGTGGGTTGTATAGTTCTTCTCGTGGATCTTGAGCTGACGAGATGCATAAGCGATAACCTTGTCCCGTTACATGAGAACACAACCAAGACCAAGGTTCGAGGCATCACAATAGACAACGAAGTCATCGTTTCCGTCGGGTAAAGCGAGAACGGGAGCATTGCAGAGCCTATGCTTGAGGGTTCGAAAGGCAGTCTCTTGCTCAGTTCCCCAAACAAAAGGCTTATCTTTGTGCATGAGAGAAGTAAGCGTCACAGCGATTTTAGAGAATCCTTTGATAAATTGGCGAATATAGCCCGCTAATCCGAGAAAAGGACGGAATTCAGACGGGTTCTTAGGTGTAACCTAACTCTTAACAGCTTCGATCTTCGCGGGGTCGACGTGGATACCTTGACTATTGACAATGTGACCGAGGAATTGAACCTCCTCTAGCCAGAATTCACACTTGGAGAACTTGGCATAGAGTCGATTCCCCTGGAGTAGATCGAGAACCAAACGTAGATGCTGCGCGTGTTCGGTTTTCGACTTGGAATAGATTAGGATATCATCGATGAACACGATGACGAAGCGATCGAGAAAAGGTTTACACATGCGATTCATCAGATCCATGAAAACCGCGGGCACGTTGGTTAAACCAAAAGGCATAACAACGAACTCATAGTGGCCGTAACGAGTGCGAAAAGCAGTTTTGGGTATATCGTCCTCTTTAATGCGTAATTGGTGATAGCCTGAGCGTAAATCAATCTTCGAAAAACACGTAGCACCTTGTAGCTGATCAAACAAATCATCGATTCAAGGTAGGGGACAACGATTCTTGATGGTCAGCTTATTCAACTCCCTATAGTCGATGCACATCCGGAACGACCCATCCTTCTTTTTGACGAAAAGGATCGGTGCGCCCCAAGGAGAGGTGCTAGGGCGAATGAAGCCTTTATCAAGCAATTCCTGGAGCTGACTCGAGAGTTCGCCAATTTCGGACGGAGCGAGTCAATAAGGAGCTCTAGCAACAGGATTTGCTCTAGGAATGAGGTTGATACGAAAGTCGATATCACGACTCGGAGGTAAACCAGGTAGCTCATCAGGAACCACAAGAGGAAAATCACGAACTACAAGCACCTTGTCTATTTCATTCTCTTTCTTTTCGTTCTCCGCTACTACGATGTTGGCCAAGAAAGCTCTGTATTCCTTGCGGAGATACTTGCTCGCTTGGGTACATGACATAAGTTTGAGACCTTTCGAAGGAGTTTCGCCATACACACAAAGTTGATCACCATTAGCGAGCGAGAAGGGAATCATCTTATCGAAGTAAACAACTTCAACATGATTCTCACGAAGAAAATCCATGCCTACTATGACGTCAAAACCTGCATCGGAATAAGGTCGATAGGGAAGACGTGACTGTTGAGTTCGAGAGTACAATCACGAAGAACAGAATTGACAGCGACGGTTCTTCCGGTGGCAACTTCAACATCGAACGTCGAGGGGAGATGGGCGCGCTTACGACTAAGGAGATTTTCGAATTCAAACGATACAAAACAGTTATCGGCTCCAGTATCAAATAAACACGAAGCATAAATATCATTCACAAGGAACGTACCATTAACCACGTTGTTGTCTGTTTGAGCATGGCGGACGTTGATGTTGAAAGTACGTCCGCGGGCCGCTGGCTGTTGTTGCTGCTGCTGCTGTTGCTGGGGCTGCTGCTGTTGTGGCTCTTGCTTCACCACTTGATTGGGGCACATGTTTGCGAAGTGGTTGGGATCACCACATGCAAAGCAAACTCTAGCATGGATCGCGGGTGTAGGATCCGCTTGTTGGCCTTGAGGAGCGGGAAGTAGAGCTTGTTAAGCAGGAGCTTGACCTTGAGCTGGAGCTGGAGTTTGACGTGGACCAGTACGACAGTTGGCGGTGAAGTGGCCATACATATTGCAATGCACACAGTATCTTCAAGTGATTCCCATTAGGTGGTGATAAGTACAAGTAGGGCAAGCCGGGTGAGGACCAGTGTACGCACGCTTAGCCGACGGTGCATGGGTAATCGGTGCCGCTACTTGGTGGTGTTGAGGCTGCGGTGGGGCAGGTACTACTTGGAGTGGAGTGGCAACGGTGACAGCGCAATTCTTGCTACTGTTGTTGTTCTTCCTCTTGCGACGGGAGGACTTTGAAGACTGCGGTGCGGCGACGATTTCAGCGGTTGAAGCAGTGGTAGCTTGATGCAGATTCTTGGAGGCTTTATCCTAGTAACCAGACTTGACTCGCTTGTCATTGATCTCAGCAGCGAGTAAGAAGGTTTCCTCAATGGTTGTTGTCTTTGCAGCTTGAATGAAATTAGCCACGTAATCCGGAAGAGCACGGATATACTTCTTGATGGTGATTTCGGGCGTAGTAACTTGACCTAGACAGATTATGCTTAGCTGCTTAAAGCGAGCAGTTAAACCAGCGTTGTCACCATCCTTTTGCTTGATATGCCTGTTGATGCATGGAATGTCTGTTGACTACGTCTGCATTAGGTCTTAGGTCAAAATAGGTCAACATAGGGTATTGAAAGTCAAAATCATGTATTATGTTGATAGGTTCGCTTATATGTACATTGTTTAGAAGCTGGTCCGCTCATAGGGTATTAATCAGGTTCGCTTATGTGTCATTCCAGGAGGTTCGCTTATATGGTTATGAGGTAGGTTCGCTTATAAGGCATGTCCCTTCAAGCGAATCTCCAGGTCCTATATATAGTTCACATAAGCGAAACCACATCATTCATTCGTGAATGTTAGAGCGGACCTGTCTTATTGCTTTGTTACCGAAACTCTGTCAAATTAGTATCAGAAAGCAATAAAAGGAAAGGAATTGAATAGGAAAGCTGTTGTAACTTCATTTACGTTGATTCCGCCTTCGTACGTGAAGATGAACGTTCTCTACTGACTATTCAGGGTCGGAACACGGTCCAACAAGTGGTATCAGAGCTCAGGACGAGGAGTTCATACTACTACAGCTTGAATCTACAGAATTCTCTCATTTCTACTCTATTTCTCTCATACTTTTTCAGTTTGAAGTAGTTCCTACGGTTGAAATGGCTTGATTTTTGAGTATTACGTGCGGAACATACAATTAACAAATCCTAGAAAGTTTCAGGTTAAAACTCAGATTAAAAATGGTTAAAATTGGGTAAAAACTTAGGTTCGCTTTTTCGGACATCGCTTGTAAAACATTGGGTCCGCTCGAAAAATCAAGTTAGTTCCGCTCGAAATTGCTAGGTTCGCTTATCCGAACCGTATAGTTCCGCTTATTCGGACCATAGAAACTTGTTAGGTCCGCTCGAACGGACATCAGGTAGTTCCGCTCGAAGGGACAAGTGACTTCCGCTTATTCGAACAAGGTAGATCCGCTTGAACGAACATCAGACACTTCCGCTCGAACGGACATTACCAGGTCCGCTCATTTAAACAACTCGGACTTGAGAGTTTCGCTTGAACTTACATTGGACTTTCGCTCATTCGGACAATATAGTTCTGCTCATACTTACACTGATAAGATCCGCTTATCTGTCAAAGTTTGAGTTTCACTCATTTGTCACTTTCAATCATAGTTTCGCTTTTCTGTCACATTTCTCAAAAAATTTCGGAAATTCGTCTAAGTGTTTGCTGATTTTGCAGGTACATTCACGATGGATGATATATTCTTGAACCCATTCAGCGATATGTACGCGTTTGCAGGAAATACCGGAAACGATGATACATCGTCAAGCAATGCAAATGAGAATCCGCCGAAAGAAAAGAAAAAGGAAGCTTGGGAATCGGAAAGTGCCTTCAGAACATTCAATAAACCCCCAAAGCTAATGGCTATCGAGGAGTACAGTCGGTGGTCTAGAAAGTTTGAAGATTGGATGATGGCATTTGCATTTCCCAGTTGGAAGAGTTTGAAAACCGGTTATGATCAAGGAAACAAAAATGGTGAAACTCTATCTTCAGCTGATGAGATTGAATCGTTTGTAGCTGAGCAAAAATGCGTGGCTTTGTTATTTCAGTCTGTTCGGGAGGACATAATCTCTTTGATCGATTATTCAAATGCAAAAGATCTTTGGCAAAAGCTAGAAAAGAAATGTCTAGGAAGTACTGAAATTGTGAAAAGTAAAAAGAAACTTCTTAGGAAAGAGTTTGATATGTTTGGTTGTCTCAAGAATGAGTCAGTTTGTAAAATGATAGAAAGGTTTGGTCATCTGAAGCTGGAATTAGCAAGACATGATATCAGATATTCTGATGAAGAACTTGTTGACAAACTGTTCGATTCATTACCAGATGAGATGGATTGGAGATATTATGCGCTGATGTTGAAGAACACTATTGCTCCCGAAAAGTTAAATCCAGATTTGGTGATTGAGAGACTTGAAAGTCATGAACTGGAACTGAGGAAGACGTACAAAGTCAATCACTCATCTTATCAACAGAATTTGGATCTATATTATCCGAAAAGCATGATGCCAAAAGCAACTTCTCCAAAGACTGCATTTTCTGCTGAGAATGTGTCGATAACAAGCAAAGAAAGTCAAAGCAGTCACAACAGTGGAAGTCACAGTGGTTATCACGGTGGATCTTCATCATCTGCAAGTCATTCTGATGCAAAGTTTCAATGCAATATCGCAATAGATTTGAAGAATGCTCAGAATTTTGACGAGGAGTCGGCTAAGCAGCAGATGGTCTTCTTGGCGTCAGTGTTGGAATCATATGAAGGGTTAGTAGCTGGGAAGATCGGTAACACAAACCTGACGAAAGAGGACTATGATCAAATAGATCCTGAAGAAATGGAGTTAATTGATATTCGTTGGGCTATGGCTAGTGCTGTTCGTCGTGCTCAGCGTTTCATGGAAATAACGGGCAGAAAGACAATTGGTGGTCCATCTACTAAGTTGGGGTTCGATAAATCGAAGGTGACTTGCTTCAAGTGTAAGCAGAAGGGTCACTTCTAGCGAGAATGTAGAAACGCGTATGCTGATGAGTCGGAGAATCCTTTCAGAGATGATTACTACAAGAAGGCAATATACCATCAGAATAAATCTGAGCCGCCTAGATTGAAGCAGGGTGAAGACAACAGAGAGAAATCTAGAGCTCTTGCGGTGATTTACGATGATGAGGGGTATGATTGGAGCAAAGAGGTTCTACCAGAAGAAGATGCGGTTGGTTACGCGTTCATGGCAAAAAATGAACCTATTCCGTGGAAAGACAATCGTACTGAAGAGTAGAAGTATAGATACAGAAAAATGATTTCTAAAAACAAAATTATTAGACTTTCTTGTATCTATCTGGAAGCGAAGAGAGCGAAAAGATGGGATCCAGACAGGGAGTATTATCTTGATGAGTATGGAAATATTGCGATCGATCACAAAACTCTTGATCTGGAAGCCTTAATCAAGGAGATGAAAGATGAGGATGAGTATTGGCAGAACAAATGGTGGGGAACTCCAACCGAGAAAATGAGAGAAGAAGAGAAAGAGAAAGAGAAAGAGAAAGAAGAGATCGAAAAATCAAAGAAGATTGATACTGGAGTTATCGATACAACACAGGAGTTGACTGCAGAGAACCTGGGAAAAATGGCTGACAAAGTGCTGGCTGCTAAAGCACTTGAGGTAGACTCTAACTCCGTGTCTGAGTCAAAAGGCCAGGTCAGTCCAAACTCGTTAACAAATGCGTCAGGTAAAAAGATCGAAGGAAATGCTGATTGCAAAAATTGCAACAAAGAGTGCAAATTTTGTAACACTGTCACGTATCTCAACGGAGAGAAAATTAAAGATCTGACAGCAAAGGTCAGAAGCGTTGAGAATCAGATTCTTGGTCGTGACAAAACAGTGAAAGCTTCAACTGAACGGATAAGAGAATTAACTGGTCAAATTGAAAGAGATAAAATTGAGCATGAAAAGGTTAAAAAGAAAATGAAAGGTTAATTCTTGAAAACCGTCAAATGTCTGAAAAGTTTGAAAAACTCAAAAGCACAGTAAAAGATAGTGATGACCGAAATGGTAAAACTTTTAAAGAAAACAAACATTTAAAAGTAGTGCTTAGAGTAAAAGAAGAATCAATCAACAAACAACTGTATGAAATCGCTAATTTGAAAATTAAAGTTCAAGAGGCTGAAATTGAAAACGAGCGAATCCAGTTGAAGCTTAACAGCTATAGCTCCGCAAGCTTTGTTTTGCAACATATTGTTCCAAAACCTATCGGCAAAAAAAAGCTGGCGAAGACGTGTATTCTGATGGAACCGGGGTGGGTTTTCATAAAGTTCCACCGCCGATTTTGCATAATTACACGAAAAAGGAATATGGGTTGGTTGAAATTGAGGAAGAAAGTGAAGTCAAACTTCCAGAGAACATTGATGTCACGTTCACATCTTCCAATGACGATAGTGTCCAAAAATAATATTGTGAAAGATGTTGTTGAAAATGTGTTTAAAACGGATAGTGACACTACTGAGGAAGATGGGTGTTTCTTGGACAAATACATTCTGAAACAAAAGTCCAAGAACAACTTAAATGAAGAATCAAATCTTGTCATGTACAAGATGTTGGGTTCAGATAAGTTGTTTTCGGATTCAGAGTTTCCGATTGAGAATGTAAACTTAAACAAATTGACAAATGTTTTCAAATTGGTTGAAGTTGAATTGTCAGAAGTGAATAATCGGAGTAAAAAGAAAAGTAAAATGAGGTTTGAGAAAGAAAAAGTTTACAACAAGAAATCTGTTAATCCACCACGTTTTTACAATAACAACAGAAACAACTGGTCGGGTGGTTATCAGGGGGGGGGGGTAAATCGTATCAGAAAAGAAATGTTCCAAACAAGAGGTTTGTCGAGAAGAAAACATTTGTGAATAGTTCGAGTTCACTTGCTGATGAAGAAAAAGAAATTTTTTCAAAATCAAACAAAGAGTTCTTTGAGAAAAGAGCTTCTCAGTCCTTGTCTGAAGGCACAAGTCGAGTGGCTGATACTCGAACTTGTTTCAGATGTAATAAAGTTGGTCACATTGCACGAAAGTGTACCAATGTGAAGCCTAAGACTGAAACTGTGAAGACTCAACAAAAGAAAGTTGATGTAAAGGGTAAAGCACCAATCGTTGTTGAGAAAAAGAGTTTGAAAAATGATAACATCAAAGTGAAAAATGAACCCGTAAAGAAGTTGGTAACTAAAAATGACAAATTTTACAAACGGGTTGCATTATCTCAACAAGTTTGGAAACCCAAAACTGAGAAAAAGTTTTCACCTTCTGAGGAATCAATTCAAGTTGATTATGATGCGAATTTTCCACCTCTGAAGGCTGAAAACTTTAAAATTCAAGTTGCGAGAGTTAAAACAGTCAAGGTTACACCTAAGGCTGATGAGGCCTGGGTGGACACCATGTTTGACTAAGCAGTTTGAATTGCCGGAGCTTCCTGGATTGCGAAGCATGAATCGGCATCTTTCTTGAAGTTGTTTAAGTCAAAGTTTGTTATGTGCAGGATCTTCCAAAACTTGTATCCAGATGGATCATGGATAGTGGAGCTTCAAGACATATGACAGGGAAGACTACGTTACTGTATGATGTCAGAAATATCAATGGTGGTTACGTAGGTTTTGCTGGTAATCAAGGAGGAAAGATTATAGGTGAAGGAACGTTATCCAACGGAATCGTAACGTTTGAGAGAGTTAACTACATCGCTGAGCTGGAGAGCAATCTGCTGAGTATCTCCCAGATCTGCGACAGGATGTATACTACTCACTTCACTGACAAAGAATGTTTGATCTTGAAACCAGGATTTGTGATACCTGAGGAATGGATCATCATGAGGGCACCAAGAGTCAATGATCTGTACGTGTTGTACATGAGTGTAGCTACTACAACCACGGGTCAGGCTCATTGTTTTGTGTCCAGAGCAACTGAAAAAGAATCGAGATTATGGCACCGGAAAATGGGGCATATTCACCAAAGGAAGATGAATCACTTGGTGCATAATGATTTGGTCACAAGAGTTCATGTCAAAGGTTTTCATCTGGAAGGGGAGTGCATTAGTTGTGTCAAAGGCAAACAGAAGAAAAAGTCACACCCTACAAAGCAAGTCAATTCAGTTTCGAGACCTCTGGAAAGACTTTATATGGATTTGTTTGGTCCAGTGAATGTCAAGAGTATTGCAGGAGACTACTATTGTTTGGTCGTAACTGATGATTATTCCAGATTTTCGTGGGTCTCATTTTTGAAAACGAAAGATGAAACGTTTGACAGTTTAATGGCGTTGTTTAAAAGAACTGAGAATCTGTACCAAAGGCCTATCAGTAGAACTAGAAGTGATAATGGTACTGAATTCAAAAACAGTAAGATGGAAGAATTTTGTGATGAAAGAGGTATACTGCATGAGTTTAGTGCTCCGTACACTCCGCAGCAGAATGGAGTCGCAGAACGCAAAAACCGGACGCTAATTGAGACGGCTAGAACTATGCTCGCAGATTCAAAGTTACCAATTAATTTTTGGGCTGAAGCTGTTTCTGCCGCATGCTATACGCTCAACAGGGTTCTTACTGTCAAAAAGTTCAACAAAACATGCTTTGAGCTAATCAATAACCGCAAACCGAATTTGAAGTATCTAGAACTGTTCGGGTCACCCTGTACAGTTATAGAGACTCATGGAAAGTTTGGTTCGAAGTGCATTGAGGGAATATTTGTTGGTTATGCCAATCCATTGCGACGTGTCTTCGTTCCAAGTGAGAAGCAGATTATTGAAGCAGCGAATGTTGAATGTCAAGGTTATACTATGCCGCCACAGAATCTTGGTGATTCATGGCGTTATTATTACGACAAACTTTGGGATTCGTTTGACATGAGAGAAGAATCAGAGGAAGATGAAGATTTCTTTGATGAGCTGGATATTTTGCGAGAGTATGAGTCGCAACTAAGGTTCCCAGCGGAGTATTCTAGAAGACCTTGGGAAACTTCAAATGAAGCTGAAGCAGGTCCTAGCAATGCTGGTGAACATGATGATGAAGTTGCTCCTGGTTGTCAGTCGGATGTGAATGAAAATCAAGAAGCTGAAAACATGCCAGTATTTGATCATGGTGATTCAGATCCTGAGGGGGAGCAGATCCAGATATCAAGTCAAACAAACCAAGTTGGTGAACAAGATGCAGATCAGAATGTTACTAATCTGGAGGGAAATATAGATGTTCCAAGCGAAGTGATGCCGCGAACTCTTTCTTATCATCCAGAGGAGTTGATCATAGGAGAACTGCATTCAGGCGTTCGCACAAGACGTCAAATAGACCAGGGCTTAACATGTTTTTATTCTACAGTAGCACCTTTACAAACTGAATTTTCATTAAGTTGTTTTATCTCGCAGATCGAACCGAGAACTTATAAAGAGGCGCTTACTGAAGACTCTTGGGTCATTGCAATGCAAGAAGAGTTGACTCAGTTTGAAAAGTTGGGAGTGTGGAAGCTAGTGGATTTACCGGATGGTCAAAGGAAAATCAATACGAAATGGGTATTCAAGTGTAAGAGAGACGACAGAAGAGTGGTTGTAAGGAACAAAGCTCGACTCGTTGTTCAGGGCTTTAGTCAACAGGAGGGGATTGATTTTACAGAAGTCTATGCTCCTGTAGCATGACTAGAGGCAATCAGAATTTTCCTAGCATTTGCGTCTTGGAAGAACTTCAAAGTTTATCAGTTGGATGTAAAATCGGCGTTTCTTTATAGGAAGGTCAAAGAGGAGGTCTATGTCGGTCAGCCGCCGGGCTTTACTGATCTAATCCACAAGAACAAGGTCTACTTATTGGACAAAGCGCTGTATGGTTTACACCAGGCCCCGAGAGCTTGGTACGAGACTTTGTCTCAACACCTACTAGCCAACAAGTTCATACGTGGAAAAGTGGATGCCACTCTCTTCACTAAAGAGGTCGACGGTCATCTTCTGATAGTTCAGATTTATGTAGACAATATAATTTTTGGGTCAACGAATGAGAAATTGTGCAAAAATTTCGAACAGGTGATGAAGCAAAAATTCGAAATGTCATCAATGGGGGAGATGAAATTCTTTTCGGGTCTACAAGTTGAACAACTACCTGAGGGAATTTTCATTCACCAGACGAAATACGTGCATGATATTCTAGAGAAATTTGGAATGTCAAGTTCTACTCCAGCTGCTACCCCACTTGCGACAAATCATAGAATTCACCCAGATCTCACCGGAGACAGGGCAGATGAAACGTTCTACCATTCCATGATAGGTTCTTTGATGTATCTAACTGCTTCACGTCCTGATATCATGTACCCAACGTGCCTCGCAGCAAGATATCAATCTAACCCGAGAGCTTCGCACATGATCATTGTCAAGAGGATATTACGTTACTTGAAGGGAACTCCTACTTTGGGGTTGTGGTATCCTAGAAAAGGCGATTTTACGCTCGAAGGGTATTCCGATTCGGATTTCGGATGCTGCAAAGTCAATACAAAATCAACAACTGCAAGATGCCAGTTCTTTGGACCTAGATTGGTTACCTGGCAGTGTAAGAAACAAACGTCTGTGGCGCTATCTACATGTGAAGCGGAGTACGTTTCTGCTAGCAGTTGCTGCTCTCAGATCCTGTGGATACAGCAACAGATGCGCGACTACGGTTTGCAGTTTCTTAACACACCTTTGTTTGTTGATAATGAGGCCGCAATAAATATAACAAAGAATCCAGTACATCACGCTAAAACTAAACATATAGAGATTCGTCATCACTTTATTCGCGATTGCTTCGAGAAAAAGTTGATACGAATTGAGAAAATCCACACTGACGAACAAAAAGCTGATTTGCATACCAAAGCTTTTGATAAAAATCGGTTTCAATATTTGTTAAAACTGAATGGTATGAAATTGCTTTCGGTGTCGGACGGGATTGTGAGCGTTGATGAGAGTACTGTTGTGGATGAAGACGAGAAACAATCTGCAATGGTTTGTCAATTTTTTACGTGTTTTGGTATTTAGGGGGAGTAGATAGTTGTATATAGTTTATTTTCAGAAAATACAAAAACAGTAAAAAAAATGCAAAAATATAAAAACATGATAAAATTGAAAAAGAGCTTGTGTATATAAGGAAAATGATAGTACATCGGCTAGACAATTACAGTATGCTAAAGATTTGTAAAGACTAAATGAGTTAAACAGTTTCACTAATGATGTGTCGATAGGTTTTCGCACATTTAGTAGATTTATTCGGGATATAAACCTAAAATTTCAAACTTGCGAAATTCGTGGGGAACACTACTTGGATATATAGGTAACCCCTGAAATCTCGTTTGAAAGGTCTCGTATTCTGATATACTGGGTTTTTATACTCAATGATGTCTGGGGTATTATTCCAGGACTTCTGCTGAACGGAAGTTCTGACCTAGTCCTTGGATAATACTTTCACCAAATGCTTGAAACATAGCATAAACCCTCAGCATGCAGATGAAACAATAAAATTGATAGTCGCTGCTGTTGTAGCTAAAAGATCCTCTAAAGGGGACATACTGAAAAGTCGAAGCTGATATCTCTCTGCGCATACGGAAGTATCGACATGAGATCCCTCGGCCCTCGCATACCTAATTTATGTAGAGATATCATTGTAGTATACTTACCTGTAAGACTGAATATTGGGATTCTGGATACGGGAGTATATTCAAGAGGTGGGACACATGAATTGAGCTAAGTTCATAAGTCATCTAAATCATATCCTGAATAGATTGAAATCTGTGTGAGAATTTAAGATGGATCAGTATATCGACAATCGAGGTGAATTGTTTAAATCTGAGCATGTAATTAAGCTTAACGGTACTAGTAATTTATCTGAAAAGCTGATATGATTCCCTGAAACGCTCGCCAAAAATAAGTGTGTAAATAGTTTATTTTCTGCAATTTAATTTTTCTGTATTTCATTTCTTAGTTTAGAACACAATATAAAATTCAAAAAGATTTTATTTCTGCTTTATTTTTGTCAAACCAAAGTAGAGAGTTGATTGTTGGATTCTTGAAAATTGAAGCAGATGCAGGAAAGTTCTGAGCTGAAGAATGAGGAGAGCTTACTTTGTCAGGAATTGAGATGTTTTCAAAAGATAAAACAAGTTCATTAAGTTGATGCTTGTTACTTTGTTTTTAGAAAATGTGAAAATGTTTTTACAAAATCAGTTTGATTCGTCAAATAATCAACCAAGGTCATTAAATTGAACTTGGTAGATTAATTGAGTAATCAGGGTCATTAACTTGAACCTGAACACTTGAGTGGATTTCTAAAGCTGATTGAGTTTGTGATTTATTTTGAAAAGATAGATTGTAATGTTATTGGTTGAGTAACAGGTTTGAACTTCATTATTCCAAACGGAAGCTAAATGTCAAAGCTTAAACCAGATTTCTCAGATTCTAGCATATTGAGAGGGGGAGTCTGTGAAAGGGGGAGTATGGATCAACAGTCAAAGGGAAGATGGAAGTTAGAGTCAGGTAATGATCCTGAAGCCTGTAAAGATAGAGTGCTTATGATGAGAAGACAGAGAGTTGGAGAAAAGACCAAGACTGAAGACTCAGGAGCTGAAGACTACGTCAACATCCAAGGGGGAGTCTGTTGATGCATGGAATGTCTGTTGACTACGTCTGCATTAGGTCTTAGGTCAAAATAGGTCAACATAGGGTATTGGAAGTGAAAATAATGCATTATGTTGATAGGTCCGCTTATATGTACATTGTTTAGAAGCTGGTCCGCTCATAGGGTATTAATCAGGTTCGCTTATGTGCCATTCTAGGAGGTTCGCTTATATGGTTATGAGGTAGGTTCGCTTATACGGCATGTCCCTTCAAGCGAATCTCCAGGTCCTATATATAGTTCACATAAGCGAAACCACATCATTCATTCGTGAACGTTAGAGCAGACCTGTCTCATTGCTTTGTTACCGAAACTCTGTCAAATTAGTATCAGAAAGCAATAAAAGGAAAGGAATTGAATAGGAAAGCTGTTGTAACTTCATTTACGTTGATTCCGCCTTCATACGTGAAGATGAACGTTCTCTACTGACTATTCAGGGTCGGAACACGGTCCAACAATGCCAGAACTCGTCCTCCAGCTTTTGCCGCTCGTGGGGAGGGCAGAACTCTTGCATCATAACGTCCTTCAACTCATCCCACGTCAGCCCGTAAGCTGCAACATTTCCGCGCTTGTTTCTCTCGGCCGTCCACCAATCTAGAGCTCGGGATTGGAAGAGCCAGTGGCGTTAAGAGTACGAAGATTATCAAGACAGCCACTCTGGCGCAGGGTAACTTTGACCGAATCAAACCATTGGAACATGGTCGTAGGCCCATCTTCGCCGGTAAATTCTTTCGGGCCACAGGCTTTGAACTGCTTGAAGCTAAAAGTGGCTTTAGGCGAATCAGTCCGGGACTCTTCAGACGACTTGCTGCCGTTTTCATTCAGTTCCCTAACAATCTGGGGGATAACTTTCACTATCTGCTTAGCGATGAGTGAAGCGATACGCTTGTCTTCATGATTGCAGCGAGAAGAGCGGGAATGAAATGATCCAAATGACGACATTGTCTGCATCAGACATCGCCATAGGACTCAAACACTATATAATCGAATCTCGCTTCACACACACCTAATACTACTAAAGCTCAGGAACATAATCACGTAACACGTAGACACATAGTCACGTAGGCACGTAAACACATAAGCACGTAATCACATAAGCACAAAAACACATAGAGCACAAAATCACGTAAAACCACAGAAACCAATCTATATTTTGCACGTATTCGCCTACCCTGGTCACACATAATCACCTATCATTCATAGTCCGCGAGTTCGTGGATAGCGAGCGCGATTAGCGAGTACACAGCGAGTAGCATAGCGAGTAGTATAGCATAAGCGAGTAACATAACATGCGGTCATCCACAAGTAGTAGCGATTTGAGATAGATGTGCAGTGCGAGTTGTGTGTGTTGATCAAAGCGAAAGCGAAAAGTGAATAAATCACCAAAAATCGAAACACATAAACAGGTAAAACCATATAAAACACATAAAATCCACATAAAAGAGACAAATATCAGAGTTAGCGGCGACGAACTCCAGAATCGAAACACATAAAATCGAGAAATAGATTGTCTCGGCTTGGTAGTCGTTGACTACCCAAAGTGATTCGACTATTCACAAGGACTTTTTGTGCACACTTTGGCCTTTTGGACTGTGCTCTCGCCTCAATCTGGGCGAACGACACGCATCCTTTCAGTTACGGCGTGACCCAAGTCGTTGGAGTCCATCGAGACTTTGGTGAGAGTTTTGTAAAACCAAAATAAAGAACGGAACAAGTCGTCGAGGTTCGGGTTTCACCCCTAACTTAACGACTTCGATCCTGTCTTGATGAAATAGAGGAGGAAATCTGCGTTAAAGTACGGATTTCACTCCTGATTCAATGCAAATTCTCCTGTTTCTAGATAAAAATGTGGGTCGAACAAGCGATTTAGTCGAGAGTTTGCGGTTTTCACGCCTAATCTCGACCTAACCACTCATTCATTTTCGAAAATAGGGTGCAGTAATAGTGTAGTGTTTAGCGAGTGTGAGCGAGAATAGCAAGTAAGCTCGTACAAAACCCTTACAGGGTATTGCACAAGTCGGTCTGTTGGTACTTAGACTATAGACTATGTCGTTTCTAAGACATCGACCTGGACTAGGTCGAGTCTTACCTAGTTCCCTATAGTTATGGCTCTGATACCAATCATCAGACCTCAACCGATGATGGAAACATCGGGGCGCGACACTGAGCGAAACAGATTGTCAAGAGAAATTCCATAACAACTAAATTACCGGATAGTTAATATTATGTCCCATACCATAACCTACAAGCAATCAATTATTACAGACATCGATATTCTCAAAACAAAACATTGTTTCGAACACTCATATTTAAATAAATAAACTGTCTTTGTTTTTAGACTCTCCTACTTGATTCCATGAAAGCAAGCAACATCCTAGCATCTCAAACACCTGTCACATACGTTAAAATAAAGGTCAATACACATAGTGTAAAGGTGATCATACAAGTTTAGCAGTATAATAGAGTTAGAAATCGTTTACGCATAACCAGCATGTGACATGTAACAAAGTGAAAGCTAGTAGGTTATCGACAGAGAAATATGCACAAACGTGACTGCGAGTTTGTTAGTGCAGTATGTGTCTATCGCCTCCGTCAATCAGAACCGTAGTAGAAAATGAAGAATTCTAGACTTTATGATGTAATATGTAGTTAAAAGGGCAAGGTGGAAATCTCGTAAATAAGGAGAAATCCTTATAACCTTGTGCCTATAAATAGGAGCTTTAGGCTTTAGTTTTAAAACTTTTTGCTCGTTTGACATTTTGGAGAGCTAATCTTAGAGAGAGAAAGTCTAGATAGAGAAAGGTGATTCACGGTGCTTGTTATCGTCATATTGATCAATAAGAATCACGTTTATATTACGATATTGTGTTCGGTCACGTTCGTGCACGGATTCCGCACGTCGCACGTTCGGTTTGCAATCGTTTCAGAGTCAAAACCGGTCCTAACAAGTGGTATCAGAGCAGGAGCTCGATTGCGTGGATCAAACATACAATTTCGTACCAGATTTCATCAGATTCAGATCCAAAAATCATCCAGATTTGTCGAATTTCTTCATCTTCTTCATTTTTTCACGTTTTTGACTGAAAATTGCAAAATTGAACGGGTTTTTACGGTCCAAATTAGCTGATTTTTTGATATGTTGTGCGAAATTAGCTGATCTATAACCCTACAAATTTTCAGGTCAAAATTCCAAGCCGTTTGGGAGAAATCTAAGTTTTTTGGTCTGATATCTCGTGACATCAGTTCCATTTCGCTTGAAAGATGCTCCATTTCATTTGAAGATGTACCATTCCGCTTGAATTTGCTCCATTTCACATGAAATGATCCATTCCGCTTGAAAGATTGTCATTTCGTGTGAAAGATAGTCCCATTTCGCGTAAAATGCATAATATCGCTTGAATATTGCTGTCATTTCGTACGAAATCCCCATTTCGCTTGAAAGACTTTCTCATTTCGCACAAATTAAGGTGAAACTCGTTCATTTCGTTTCAAGGAAGCCCATTTCGTTTGAGAAGTAGTCCATTTCGTGTGAAGGAACGTCATTTCGTTTGAAAGTGTCTGTCAACAGTTTATTGGCCCAAGTTAATCTTGTTCAGCTACCTTTAAGGGAGGTCCAATCAGATCGTATTCATTTTGTCGGTTAAGGTTGCATGTGATAAGGGAGGTCCAATCAGATTGAGTTATGAATTAAATTTGTTGGCCATTGTTTACACATATTCATAGGTTGCATGTGATGGCTGATAAGCTCAAAGTCTCGATAATATCATTTTGTCTAAAGGTGGTCGGTCATTTTAAAGCCTCATGTGCTTATAATATCGAGAGATGGTAGTTCACATGATTATTTTTGTTGTCTGACTACTTTTAAAGAAGGTCCAATAGTATTGGTTAGTTCACGTGAAATAAGTGAGTTTTCCAAACTTGTTTGTCTATAAAAGTGTCTTGAGCAGTCCAACACAAATTTCAATAGTGGCAGCTCATTATAACTGATCATTATCTTGGCACATGTGATTACAATGATAAGTTTTGAATCTCGGCTCAATCAAAATTTTTGACCCAACAAACTTATCAGAATTCATGTTATATAGCAGTGATATTGGATTAGTGTTGGTCCAATTAAGATGATCTAAAGAGGTGCGGCCCAATCAGTTTTAAGTGTTGGTTCAGTTTTCTAACAAATTCATCAATCTACAATAACATCGGTCCAATCAAATTTATCTTAACGCAAAGGTTCACATGATCTGTTAATTGGAGCCCAATAAAAATAAGTGTTTCAATTCTCTCGGCCCAATCACGTGGAACTCATCAGTCATTGTCATCAGCCCATTTGATTGTTAATTTTGAATTCATCTGATCGAGTTAGTCATTCGAAAATTGGAACGAGTCCGTGAGTCTTCGGTGATTCAAGATATACAAGGTGAAAATATCAAGACACAATTTGAAGATGTCAGGATATAGTGATTATGATAATTGGTGGAGAAGAGACAGCCCGAGATATGGGATTAGAAAATTGAATGAACCATTCAAAGAAGCTCGGAGAGCAAATAGATGGAATGATGAATTGGAATGTTACATGGATCCACAGGGTAATCCAGTGGTTGATCCGGATAAGGTGGATTTCGATGCAGTAACAAATCTGTTTCCAGATCAGGACATTTATAATACAAGAAGGTTATCTGAAAAAAGGTTATGAGGCTGATTTGATGAACAAAATTAAAGAAATCTGTGAAGCAAGTTTACCAAAGGTGTAGAAATGAAGAAGAAGAAAGAAGAAGAGCTGAAAAAGCTGGTAGAGGAGGTGAAGAGAAGGCAAAGGATGCTGTTAAAGAAGAACAAAAGAAAGAAGAAGATCAGATGGAGAAAACAGAAGAAGCAAAGGTGCCGAAAGAAGTTGAGATAAATGATTCCTCTAATTGTTGAATGCTGAAACTGTTGATAAAATTGAAAACAAGTGCAGGAATTGCATAGAAATGTGCAAAGCCTGTACCGAAAAATATGAAATGATAAAAACAAAAGATATTGAAACAAATAAACTTGAAAATGTTTTCAAAATAAAATGTAAAGAAATGATTGAAAAAGAAGAAATGTTGAAACAAAAGGTTGAAAAGCTGACACTGAAATGTCAAGATTTTGAAAAGGAAAATGAAATTTATAGACAAATGTGTACAACAAAATGTGTTGGTTGTGTTGAAAAAGATAATAAGTTTCAAGATTTTCAAAAAGAGTATGATAATTTGAAGTGGCCAAGTCAGAGAGTACAAGAAGCTTATGATACTTTGAAGAGACAAGTTGTTAGGATCTGAGTTTGGATTGATTGTGATTTGTGTTTGAAATAAGATGAACAATGAAAGAGTAGTGCAGCGGAAATTAAATGGAAGCAAACTTTTCACAATCAAACAGAAGAAATGCTTTCAATCATACATTTTCAACACAGAATCAAATGATTAAATTTATTTTAAACTCTGATTACAATGCATGTATGATTTGCAAACTCCCCCTCAGCCCGAACTCAATATTTGTTCGTGCAGGAAGAAGATGGTGAAAAGAGCTAAACAGAACAGTACATAGTACTGTTCTATTTATAAGCACTAGCAAACTACTGAGCATCTAAGCTGACGTCACCATGAAAGTGACATCTAACCTCCTAACAAACTCTTAACAACTGACCTATACAAACACTGCTATGCTAACTACTGATGTTACAATTCAATACATAAAGTAAGCATAGCAGTACTTGTCATGATAAGCAGTGCTTGAAACAAGGCAGTAGATTGAGCAGCAGAGCTTTAGTTCTTCAACAGACTTTGACTTGAACAGCAATTGTAGGTCAGCAGTTTGCATGATCAGCAGATAGGAGGTCAGCAGATGTTGAAACCACTTTCAAGGGGAGAGACTTGCAACTAAACATCTGCTTATTCTGGATCCACTGCTCTGATCTAGTTTTGGCTTTCATTATCTGTTCCTTTGGCAGGGTTCAATCCCAACAATCCCCCTGGAACTGATAATGCCAAAACTCTTCATTATTGTAGATCTTTATTGCCTCATCAACAGTTCCCTTATCTGCCCTTTGAGTTGCAATTCAAAAGTTAAGGCTTCTGTATCATCATCATCCCTGCTAAGTGGAAGATCAAGGAGATCCTGCAAATCTTCAAGACTCAGGCCGAGAGCTTGTTCCCTTGTTAGTTTCTTCACTTCGCCACTAGACTTGAACAATGTCAGTACGTGGGTCTGTTTATCAGTTTTCCACTTTAGTACTTTTGAGCCTGGTGGGTTTCTTAGGAGTTGTTTATTTGAAGAGGTATTTGGAGATGCTGGCCTATTCATGACTGGCTGAGCAGTACTTGCAGATTGTTCCAGTTCAGATTCTTCTTTCATCATTAACATAATGCCCTCTTCAACAAGGTCATTTCCAGCAATTAGATCTTGAACTGTTTCAGCACCCAACTGGTTTTGACTCCTTCTTTTGTAGATGGCAGCACCAGCAGGAGCAGTGGTTCTTTTGGTTTGCAGCTTTGGTGGTCTTTTTGAAACCTCTACTTTTGAGTAGTCAGGTTTTTGTGGAGCTGTTGGATCTTTCTTCCTAAGCTCCTCCAACCTTTTGTAGGTGGCTCTGACCCTAGCTTCTCCCCACTTTGACACAGAATCTTTGAACCATAATCAGCTGTGATAAGCTCATCTTTCATTCTCTTCAACTCTAATGCCTTTTCAGCTTCAAACTGTTTGATTTTTTCAGGAGGAGTCTGCTGGACATTATCTTTGATCATTTCGTGAATCCTGGCTACTTCCTTTTTAAGCTCAGGAATGGTCCAGTTTTTGTACATGTGTTTCTCCCCCTTGTATTTCTTGTAGGTCATGATATTTTCAATGTAGTCTTTTCTCAGGGTCTCATCTGCCCTTTCTGAAATTTGTTGACTAACATTTTTGGCAAATTGCTCCATTGATCTGACCTGTGTAAGAAGAAACTGATAGTTTTGCTGAAATTCCCTATCAGATTTCCCTTGTTTGTTTTTGTTAGCGATATCCTCTGCTTGCTTGGCTTTGATTTCCAAATATTCTTCAATGTTGTTTGGCCTGGGATATCCTTTAACTGAAGGCAAGCTCCTTTTGGCAGGGTTATCCTCATAGTAGCAAGATTTGATTTCATCTCTAACTGCTATGAGACACAACACCTGCAGGAGGTAATGGCTTTTGAATTTGAGTTGAAGAGAGAGGAATGGATTTTGGAACTGTGACAAGTGCTTGGGATTTTGAAGCTGTTGGTGGTGGTGATGGAGAATCATCATCTGACATGATAATCCTTCTCCTTTTTATTTTAGGAGAGGCAGATGATGTTTTGGGTGGAACAGTGGAGGTGGTTTGAGTGGCAGTGGTTTGTGACTGACAAACAGCTGCTGAAACAACTGGTGTTTCAACCACTGTTGTCATTACAGCAGATGTTTTAACATCTGCTGTCATCTGCTTTATGGCAGGAACTGATGGTGGAGAAGTTGTTTTTGGTGGTGGTAAGGCAGTGGTAGTGGTGTCTGTTGAAGTGGTGTGTGTTGGAATGAGAGCAGTTGTTGTAACAACTGAGGTACCAGCAGATGTTGATACAACAGGAGTTTCAGCAACTGTTTGAATGGAGGGTTGACGTTGGTGGCTTTTGGACAGTGGTTTTGAGGTATGCTTTGGAAGACTGGATGGTGTGGATTTAGGTTTCCTTACTTTTCTAGTAAGATTTCTTTTTGGAACAGAACAACCCTGCTCATTCAGCTCCATGAAATCTCTCTTCTCCTTTTCACCAGAACAACCCTGCTCATTCAGCTCCATGAAATCTCTCTTCTCCTCATTCCACCTTGATAAATCCTTTGCCGCTCTATCCCTTTTTACACTTATGACACCATCATCAAGTGCATTCCGGGTAACATCAACCTTTTTGCTACCATCTGGCAAAGGAATGTTTCTGAGCATTGCATCCTTTTCTGGATCAAGATACACCCCATTATCAATCCCTTTCTTTATCCACTCCTTAATTTTCTCCCCCTTTTTGGCATTATCTGAGGGGATTTCATCAATATAAAGAACTGTTGGAGGAGCAGTGCCAGTGGTTGCGAACAGATGTGTTTTTAGAGCCTTGATGTCTGCTTGTGTGGTTTTGAAACTAGACTCCATTGCTTCTCTGAGCTCTTGAACATGTTTTTCATGCGGCTGCTCAGCTATCTGTTGTTGTTGGTGGAGAAATGGTTGAAAAAGATTCCAGAGCTCATTTGTAACATCTGCTAGTGGTGGAGCAGGTGCTTGAGGTGGAACAACAGTGGATGGTACCATTTGAACTGTTAACAACTATTGCAGCATGTCTTTGATTTCGACAACAGATGTATCCAGCTTTTCAACTCTTTCCGTCAATTCCTGGTACTTTGAACCATCACCCAATTTAATGGGATCATCTGATTTCCCACTAGCAGTGGTTTTATCAGTGGTTGAGGTAGGGAGTGTACTCCAAACATCAACAACTAATGCCCCTTTTTCTTGGTACTGGGGTCTTCTTCCTTCAACACTTGATAATCTTTTGATGGAACCAGTGGTTAATACAAACTCACTAGTAGATAACAGAGGTGTTATGGAAGGAATTGCCTCCAAGGAAGTCTTATTGATGTAACCACTGTCCAAGTGTAAACCTGTAGGTTCAACACTTGTAGTGGCTGCTTCACTTGGATTACCACCAAGAGTTACTTGTAACTCAAGGGTGTAACCTCCTCAGGTTGTGTTGGTGGGTTAGCAAAGATTGATACATTAGGCCCAGTCTGTTGTTGAGGTATATTCTCATGGACAGGTGATTGAGAAGGACTGGTTTGTGCCAGGTTCAGATCAATTGCATCCAACAGTAGTTTGGTATTTGGTGGAATTGGGGATGTGAAGGTACGTTTAGAAAGCGAAATTGCCCCAGGTATTGGGTTGTGGATGATGGAAACGAGTGCTTCTAGAGCATCATGATGTGGTGACCCTATTTGTACAACCTGTTCTTTTTGTGAAGAGACAGGAGGAGTTTCAGGTATGGGTTGAGATATTTTTACCAACTGCTGTGAGGAAGAAGCAGCAGTGGTTTGTTGTGACTTTTGTGTTGTCACAGGCATTTGCTCTGGTATCTCATCCTCCAGAGTTGCCTTTTTGGTAGGTTTTGGGGGGTTTTTGATTTTTCTTTTTCTGTTGCTTTTTGGTGATTTTAGGTGTGGGTTTCAAGGCAGTTGTTTGGCTACCATGATCACCTTGAGCAGTGGGCTCAGCAGCAGATACCTGAGGAGCAGTGTTTGATGCTAAATTCTGCTCAGGCACCTCTGCTTGTGTTTTGCAACGTATTGACATTCTTGTAAATGTTTCAGCAGTTAAGCTATTTATCTGAAAAGAATCACCTTGGTTTATTACAGTAATATCATCCTTACTGATTTTTTTCTCAAAATAATAACTTAAAAATCTTGGAAACAGTAAAAATGATTTTGTTTCAACATTTTTAACCAAGTCATTGAAAATTACCTGGGAACAACTGAAATTTTCTTCTTAAAGTATAGCATATCCCAGATTTTGAATCTTCAATGGTATTTCATTAAAGGAAGTGGTTTTATTTGAAACACACATGAGGAGGGTATGGAATAAAAATCGTGTTGCAGGAGGGAAGAAACCTTTTTGTAAGGTATCCCTCTTCATCATTGTATCTGTATACCCTCTCTCAATGAAGTCGATTTTTAACTCGTTTTTAGGGAAAGAATTTTTACCTTCTTGATCATCGAGCTGAAAGACTTCTGATAAAGATTGCGGTGTGATGCGGACTGCCTTTTTCTGCAGAGTAGAGTTAATGGCTATGACATCTTCACCTTGTTTTTCAAGGGTACAATTTTTCCAAAACTCTCTCTGAGTTTGCAGGTAAATGGGTGCATCAATGGTTAACAAAGTTTTGTACTTTGATGCGTTGAGCATATCGAGGATGGAATCAAATGTATCGATGTTGCCGGGTTTTGTGAGAAGACCCAGAAGATTATGAGATGGTTTGTGTGGGATTTCTGTGGAGATAGCCTTTTGAGAGGCCCCTTTAGAAGATTTTGCGGATGATTTCGATTTTGTCACTTTGAAGATGAGGATCGAAAATGAGATTGTGAAGAAATTTGATGAAATGTGATGGAAACTGCTTTGAGAAGAGAACTTTTAAGAATTCAATTCGACAGTGAAACCCTGTTTGGGGTTTGAAAGGGGGGTTTTATGGAGGAAAAGTGAATGCTGACGTGGCAGTGGTTACAAAAGGTCTGACCACTATGTACGGTCCGCATGCCATCCCCTGGTGAAATGAAGGACAGTACTTTTGAACAGTACTTTTTGTGAAAACAACTGGTGAAGGCAGTAGTTGTAACGATAATGGAGAGCAGTGGATGCTTTTAGCTATTAGTGGATAGCCCAGCAGTGGATACAACATTGATTTTGGACATCAGTGCTTATCAGAGGAAAATGAGAACAGGGGATGACTTTTAGTAGTGGACAGACGTTTGAAGGAGAGCAGACTTTTGAACCCATCAGTGGTTATGGCAGACTTTTAGGATTTTAATGAAAAATTCATTTTTAGCTATTTTTTAAGGATGGATTTTTGATTTTCTGAAAACATTTTAATGCTTTTATTCACAGAAAAACAGAATTTTGCCTGTTATTCGATGTTTAGCATACCAATCCTAGAGATCAAGCTTTCAAAGGTGGATGTGTCTAATGCTTTGGTTAGCACATCTGCCAGCTGATCCTTAGTTGGAACATGATGTAGAGAAATCAAACCTTTTTCATAGCAATCCCTCACAAAGTGATGTCTGATATCGATGTGTTTGGTGGTTGAGTGGGAAACTGGATTTTTGATGATATTTTCTGCTGCCTTACAACTTGCAGCAACTATATATTCTGCCTCAACAGTGGATGTGGAAACAGCTGCTTGCTTTTTGCTTTGCCAAGAAACTAAGCAATTGCCTAGGAATTGGCACCCTCCTGAAGTGGACTTCCTTGTTTTATCACATCCAGCAAAGTCACTATCTGAGAATCCTGAAAGCTCAATTTTACCATCAGCTAGATACCAGATACCAAGTGTGGGAGCACCTTTGAGGTATCTGAATATCCTTTTTACAGCAATATGGTTTGACTTTCTAGGGGCTGATTGGGATCTTGCACAGACACATGTTGCAAACATGATATCTGGTCTAGATGCAGTTAGGTACAATAAAGACCCAATCATGCTTCTATATAAGGTCTGATCAACCAAATCATCCTTTTCTTCAGACATGACCAATTTATTGGTTGCAATGGGTGTACTACATGGCTTACAATCATCCATATCAAATTTCTTTAAAAGTTCTTTGGCATATTTGCCTTGATGGATGAAAGTACCATTTTGCAGTTGCCTTACTTGGAGACCAAGAAAGCACTGGAGTTCACCCATTGCACTCATTTCAAACTCAGCTGTCATGAGTTGTCTGAACTCTTCACACATTTTATTACATGTGCTTCCAAAAATGATGCCATCCACATAAATTTGGACAATCATCAAATCCTTCCCTCTCCATTTTAAAACAGTGTTTTATCAATCCTGCCTCTGGTGAAACCAATGGAAAGTAAAAAGGTGGACAGAGTTTCATACCAGGCCCTTGGTGCTTGTTTCAGGCCATACAAAGCTTTATTTAGCTTGTAGACATGATCTGGATTAAATGGATCCTCAAAACCTGGAGGTTAACAAACATAAACCTCCTCTTGAATCTTACCCTAGAGGAATGCACATTTGATATCCATTTGATACACCTTGATGTTGTGGTTGACAGCAAAGGCCAGAAAGAGTCTGATAGCTTCAAGTCTTGCTACAGGGGCAAATGTTTCATCATAGTTAATGCCCTCTTCTTGTCTGAAACCTTGAACCACAAGCCTGGCTTTATTCTTGACAACAATACCCCTTTCATCAGTTTTATTTTTGAAGACCCATTTTGTGCCAATAGGACTCACACCCTCTGGCAATGGAACAAGCTCCCATACTTGTTGACTTCTAAACTGTTGGAGGTCCTCTTGCATGGCTTCTACCCAGCTGTTGTCTTTCAGTGCCTCTTGGTACTTGACTGGCTGATGGAGTGATAGAAAACCTGCAAAAAGACAAATGTTTTGGGATTGCCTTCTTGTGAGCACCCCTTCATTGATGTTGCCAATGATTTGATCTGGTGGATGAGCTTTCAAGAAGATGAGCTCTCCTTGGTATGGAATAATGGCATTGAGTGGTGAGGGCTGCAGATGTGTATCATCTGAGCTAACCACTGCTGGTGACTTTGATGACCCAGCAGTGGCTTCAAAAGGTGGTGGCATAGGGGGTAAAGGTGTGGACACCTGCTGACTTTGATCCACTGTTTGAGGACTTTTGTCAGCAGTGTTTGATGAGGTGGAAGCAGTGGTTGAAGGGCTACTTTGGTCAACAACTGTTGAGGTAGCAGTGGTTGAGCTTTGACAACTGTTTTGAACAACTGATGCTCTCTCTATTGAGGCAGACTTTTGAGGAATGATGATCTCATATCCATAGTCTGGTGATGAATCTTCTGATGGACCTGCACTATTAGTCTTGACAGCAGTATTTTCAAAAGTGAATTTTTCAAGATCAAACAATTCTGTAGGATTTGCAGGGATTTTCATTGATGAAAGCTCATTGAACTTTACATTCAAAGTCTCTTCCACTGCTTTGGTCCGTGTATTGAACACTTTGTAGGCCGTAGCAGTGGTTGAGTATCCCAGGTGGTATCCCATATCAATTTTGGCTGCAAACTTTGAGATAGAATCTTTTAAGTTTAGAATGAAACATGGGCAACCAAAAACTTTGAAATATGAGATTAATGGCTTTATTTTATACAGAATTTCATAAGCAGTCTTTTTGTGCCTAGGGTTGATCAAAACTCTGTTTTGGACATAGCAAGCTGTGTTTACTGCCTCTGCCCAAAAAGTTAATGGCAAACCTGAATCTGCAAGCATGGTTCTGGCAGCCTCAATCAATGTTCTGTTCTTCCTTTCAACAACCCCATTTTGCTCTGGTGTTCTAGGGATGCTGTACTGCCTTACAATCCCTTTCTTCACACAGAAGGCATCCAACTCTTTATTTTTGAATTCTGTGCCATTGTCACTCCTGAAGATTTTTACTGGAAGGTCAAATTGCTTTTCAACCTGTGTCACAAAGTCTTGCAAAATGCATGCAGTCTCATCTTTTGAGTGTAAAAAGAAGGTCCATGTAAACCTAGAGAAGTCATCAACAATAACCAAGCAATATCTCTTCTTTTTGAGACTCATGACTTGCACTGGGCCAAACAAATCCATGGCAGCATTTGCAAACACTAGGTTATTTTGGACTCTTCAATGGACTTGAAAGAGCTTTTATGCTGTTTTCCTTTTAAACAGGAAACATAGTGTTCAGGACATGAAAACATTTTTTGTGGTAAGCCTCTCACTAAGCCATTTTTTTGAAATTTCATTGATTGTCTTGAGATTTGTGTGTCCCAGTCTTTTGTGCCATAGCTCTGTCTCTTTGTTAGAGGCAGCTGAAAACAGACAGGCATCAGCTCTAGGACACTCTCTTGACATATAACAACATAAACATTGCCACTTCTTTGAGGAACAAGTTTTGTTTTTCCTGATTTTATTATTGCTTCAATCTTTTCAACCATTTCTGGTCCAACAATCTTACAACACTCCTTTGTGAAGAATGTCCCATACCCCTTATCACTTATTTGTGAGACACTCAGGAGGTTGAATTTTAGATTGTCTATCAGATTGACATTTTCAAATTTTACATTTCTAGACTGAACTGTACCAGACCCCAGAACTTTCCCTTTACTATTATTCCCAAAGGATATATCACCCCCTCCATGAATTTTGAAATCTTTGAGTAGGGCTTTACATCCTGTCATGTGCCTGGAGCCTACACTGTCTACATACCAAAGACTATCTAAGCATGCAGAAGCTCCCTGCACATGAAGTAAAAGGATTAGTTCATTAAGGTTTCCAAAGCCAATAAGGCTTTGGATGGGGTCTCAACAGTGTCTGGGATGATGACAGATGCATGGACAGTGGTTAGCTTAGGGGTTTGAACATTTTTGTGAATGTTTTTCTCTAACCACTGTTGGGGGGTCTTGACCAATCATCTGTTGATAACCAAAAGGATACCTGTTCACTTTGGGTTTAGAGGGCTTTTTGTAAGTCTCATAAACATGTGGGATCCTATGGTATGATGGTTGTCCCTTACCTCTTTTGAATTGATTGGCAGGGGGTGCATCAGTCACCTGAACATCTCTTTGAACAGATGTTTGGTTCAGCTGTTTTGTGACAGCTGTTTGGACAGGCACAAACAGTGGTTGTTTCTTGGTGAACTTAACAGATGATGTTGATGAACTTAAGAATGTTTTTGCAGTGTACTCTTTCTTCTTTTCATCAAAGTTTTTGAGATACACACATTCCTTAGTCTTGTGGTTATTTTTACCACAGATGGTGCAGCTTCAGCAGAAACAATAACATTTGTTTTGTTTAGATCATGTGCTTTAAGATGAAAACAGTCTTTTGTTAGATGATTCTTCTTTTCACAAAAATCACAAAACAGGTTTTTAATCTTTTCTCTTTTCTTCCTTTTCTCAGATTCCTTTGCAACAGAGTTTTGAACCTCTGTTGGGATATCTTTGATAGGAATGATTCTTGCTTTTGGAGCTTTTACACCATCAGTGGTTGTGAAATCCATTGGTTTGAAGTTTTCCTGGATATCACACTCATCAGACCATGTGGGTTTAAATTGGTATTTCTCAATTTCCTCAAAAGTTGAGGATCCCACAGGTCTTTCCAGAGTAATTTTGTTACCAAGTTTGTCAGTTATTTTAACCTCTTGGCCATTTTTGTTGGTTGGAATTATCTCAGTTGAACCAGCTTGTTTTCCAGCAGTGTTTTCAAGATCATCATATTTTCTATGTCCAATACCAAATTTAACATTGCTTTCAAGCTGTTTTGCAAGCATAACCTCATACCCTTTACAAGACTCCACCTATCTTTCACAGGTGATCTGGGTAGACTCCAACTCCTTTTTGCAAACTTGGTATTTTTCTACCATAGTTTGGAGTTGAGTTTTGGTTATGCTCTGCTCTTCTTTTAAACTGCTGATCTCTTTATCTTTTTCAGCCAATTTGTTTCTAAGTTCTTTTAATGACCTTTCAAATTTGACTTCATCAGATAAGATTTTATTCCTAAGGTTTTCATTTACCTCTTTGATGTTAGCAAATGCAATAATGCATTTGTCTGAACACAATTTTTCAAGAACTTAAGGTGATACCTTAGCAGCAGCCATCATGGCACAGTCACATTGATGATCACTTTCTTCATCAGCTCTAACTTCTTCCTCAGCAGTTTTTTTTCTTTTCTTCCCTTTTGTCTTCTTTGGACCAGGGGTCAGACAGCGGTTCAAGCAGGGTTTCTGAATTTTCTCCCAGCAGTAGTTCACCAGCAACTGCAGTAACCACTACTTCAGCAACTTCATCCACTGTTTCAGCACTTAGCTGTTCACCTTCAGTTTCAACCCCTTCTGGTATTGACTCTAATGCCATCAAACAAAATTCATCTTCAAAAGTATCATTAGAAGCATAGAGAGAAAAATTTTCATCACCAAGTTCATCAGGCATGCTACTCCAATCAATAAAGCCTTGTGTGAAAAAGCTTTGCTGATCTGGTTGTGTCACTGTTGGAGCAGCTTGTTGAGGTGCAACAGGTTGCACTTGTGCCTGAGGAACAGGGGCCTGAACATACTGAATTTGTGGAACAGTGGTTTGAACATAATGCACAGGTATAGGGGTTGCAGCATAATGGGCAGTGTTAACATGTGCTGCAGGGGCATATTGGGTATAGTGCACAGTGTTTTGTTGTTGTGGTCTAGGGTTTGAGCCAGGGTGAGTAATTATGGGACCAGTGGTTTGACTCCTACATTCCCTAGCAAAGTGACCTAGCCTATTACACTTGTAACACTTGATTTTTGACTTATCCAACCCCACCCTTAAATTCCCATGAAGCCCTGGGAATTTTCTCCGTATTCTTTTATAGAATTTGCTTGTTCTAACACTAAGCAAAGCCAGTTGATGCAAGATGTCCATCTCTTCTAAGTCAGTGGGATCAAAATGTTGCAAATCATTCAGTTCAAAGCACAAGTTATCTGACATCTGGTTTTCAGTATTTGCAGTGAAAGCATAATTTGCAGAGTGAGAATCAGAGTTGTTAAATTTACCCCCAGCAGTTATGTCAATAAAGTGATCATAACTCTGATCCTTACTGCTGCTACCAGATTCTTCCGGACCAAATAGAGCTGTGCTGCTAAATGAATAGTCATCAGCAACTTTTCCAGACTCTTGCAACTTCCTTTTCTGGTTTAACTCCCTTTCATAGGTCAAGAGTCTACCATGGAGTTGGGTCAGGGTCAGATCTTTGAACTCAGCTGAATTCCTGGTGACAAAAGCAATTGTGTCCCATTTTTCGGGCAGTGATCTAAGGAACCTGCTATTTTGGGTTGCATTTGGAAATGTAACCTTAACAAGCCTTAGTTCACTAATGAGACAACTGAAACGTTCAAATTGTTGGGTTAGTGATTCCCCTTTGATGTGACAAAATGTTTCATAACTGCTGATTCAGAATTTCCCTGTTGTTTTCAATAACCTCTTCCGTTCACCCAAATTGTTCCTTCAATGCATCCCATAATTCCTTGGCACTGTTATAGTGTAACAGCCCAGCATAGATTTCATTAGGCAATGCAGAGGCTATGATGCTAAATGCTTTGGCATCAAGTTCGAACTTCTGAAAGTCAGATTCAGTATAATTTTCAGTTGGTTTAGGAACGAACTTTTTGGTGTCCTCAGCACTTGGCACCATAGGAACATGAGGACCGAAAACAACCAACCTCCAACATCCAGTGTTCTGTTGAGCAAGGATGTGACACATCCTTCTCTCCCAGATGTTGTATTCATTTCTTTTAAGCATAGGAGGTTTAAAAAGCGAGCCAATGTTATTCTTATCATCTTGAGACTGTGACGACATCCTGGTTGTTTTACAAGCACTGATTAATCAACTTTATCGGTGATTAAACCTTGCTCTGTTTTTCAACACAACGAACAAACTATCAGTATCAACTATTTCGAGCTGAACTATTTACGTCAAAATGATTGTTAAATCAAATTTGACTGTCCAAGCTCTGATACCAATTGTTAGGATCTGAGTTTGGATTGATTGTGATTTGTGTTTGAAATAAGATGAACAATGAAAGATTAGTGCAGGGGAAATTAAATGGAAGCAAACTTTTCACAATCAAACAGAAGAAATGCTTTCAATCATACATTTTCAACACAGAATCAAATGATTAAATTTATTTTAAACTCTGATTACAATGCATGTATGATTCGCAAACTCCCCCTCAGCCCGAGCTCAATATTTGTTCGTGCAGGAAGAAAATGGTGAAAAGAGCTAAACAGGACAGTATAGAGTACTGTTCTATTTATAAGCACTAGCAAACTACTGAGCATCTAAGCTGACGTCACCATGAAAGTGACATCTAACCTCCTAACAAACTCTTAACAACTGACCTATACGAACACTGCTATGCTAACTACTGATGTTACAATTCAATACATAAAGTAAGCATAAACTGCTGCTGCATCCTTCCACTGCTGTGAACTCAACAGTACTTGTCATGATCAGCAGTGCTTGAAACAAGGCAGTAGATTGAGCAGCAGAGCTTTAGTTCTTCAACAGACTTTGACTTGAACAGCAGTTGTTGGTCAGCAGTTTGCATGATCAGCAGATAGGAGGTCAGCAGATGTTGAAACCACTTTCAAGGGGAGAGACTTGCAACCAAACATCTGCTTATTCTGGATCCACTGCTCTGATCCAGTTTTGGCTTTCATTATCTGTTCCTTTGGCAGGGTTCAATCCTAACACAAGTCAAATGTTTTGACGAAAGATTGTCTGAAACTTTAACAACCAAAGTACTGTATGAGAGAAAGTTTAAAGAAAAGCAACTTGAATTAAACAAGTGTGTTGATGAAGTTGCTAATCTCAAACAAGTTCTGGTTGAAAAAGAAAAGATTGTTACAAAACTTCAAAGTTATCATAATTCTTCGTACATTCTCGAACACATTTTCAACATCACACCAGATGATAAAGATGCTAAAAAGAACAAAAAGGGTATTGGTTCAGAATATCATCAGGTACCACCACCATTGAGAAACAATTATACTTTTTATGATGAGGAAAACGTGGCAAAAGGTCTGAATATCGTTAACCAATTACCTGAAAGTATCGATGTGACTTACGCCAAATCTGATGAAGCTAATGATTCAGAGGTGGTAAGTAAGGTTGTTGAATGCGTTTTGAAAGATGAGTCAACCAAAGGTAAGTCTGAATCACATGATGAAAATGAGGGAAATTTTCATGATGGCTATGTTAAACAGCCAAAATCTGAGAAAGTTGTGAATGATGATTCAAAAGGATTGGTTTATACCATGTTTGGATCGGACAAATTATTCTTAGATATTGTATTCCCGATTCAAAATGTGATTTCAGAAAAGATTGATAAAGTTTCTAAGATGGTTGAAATTGAAAAATCAGAAATTTCAAAATTTGCTGGGAAGAGCAAAAAACTTTTTATAACAAACCCGGTTACAAAAAGAAGAATATGAAAGCAGGGTTAGGTTATAAAAAGAATAGAATCAAAATAAAAGTTTTGAAAAACAAAATGTTCAAAAGAAAACGAATTTTGTTCATGGGAAAAGTTCTGAAGAAGAGAAAGAACTCCAATTTAGACGACGGTCTAATGAAGAGTTCTATGCTCAGAAAAAGAAACAACAACAGGCTAAAGATGTTTCAAAGAAAACGTGTTTTAAATGTGATCAAATTGGACATGTTGCACGCAAGTGTCCAAACCCAAAGCCTGTTGATGTTGAAAAATAGAAATCTGAGGTTGAGAAACAAAAGTCTACCAGATTTGCTTCCAAACAAACTTGGAGGTACAACACAAACAAGTTTGCTTCGAATCAAACTTGGAATTCAAGACAGACCTGGAATTCTCACACACCCAGATTCAGAACAACACAAAGTTGGCAAACATCGGTTGATATGACAAAGCCAAACCAACTTTGGAAATCAAAAGTTGTTGTTCAAAGTCAAAATCAAAACACAGAGTCACAATTTTAAAAAAGAAATGCATCAAAAGGACAAAATTGGGTGGTTAAGAAACAAGTGACTTATGTGAATGAAGAAAAAGTCAAAGTCAAAGATGAAAAAGTGTTTGAACAAAATGACAAAGATTTTCCATCATTAAATGAATATTGTGTTGAATTGCCTAAGGTCCAATAGACCTGGGCTAAATTGTTCAAGTAATTGAGTTTTTTTTAAATATGTAGGTGCTCGTGAAGTTTGATTGTCAAGAAAAAGAACTGATGAGCAGCCTGGCACAGGAGGAGAAAGCTGTTGAACCCTAGTTTGGTTAAACAGGGAGTTTATCAGTTATATACATAAATAAACAATATTTCAAAAACCCTAAAAATTGGAAATTAAAAAACCAAAAATATGTTTCTATTTTGTCAAAATTTTGAAAAAAATCAAAAATATGTTTGTTTTTAGATTTTGTCAAAAAATCAAAAATTCCAAAAATATATTGCTTGAATATGCCGAAACCCTCACGGCGGAACAAACATGATTAATTTCACAAGATTGAAAAACGATTTTCAAAACTGTCGAAAATCAATGGGTTGTAAATCATGGGGGTAATTACTGCTTCACATGTTATATTTTCTGTAATTCAGTGCACGAAAACCAAAAAATGGATGGCGAGACAAAGCTATCAGCATCGGTTTGTCAAAATTTCTTTAAATGTTTTGGAATTTAGGGGGAGTAAGAAATTTTAGAAAATACAAAAAAATTAGACAATTTAAAAAAGCCAAAAACATGAGAAAATGAAAAAGAGTTTTTGTGTAAAAAGAGGAAATGATAGTACATCAGTAGACAATCATAGTACGCTAAAGAAATGGAATGTTAAAATGTGATAAACGGTCTCACTGATGATATGCCAGTAGGTTTTTACACGCTTAGTAGATTGTTTTCGAGATATAAACCTAAATATCAAATACTTGCTTATCTCGTGGGGAACATCTCTCGGATATATGGGTAACCCCCGAAATCTTGTTTGAGAGATTGCCTGATTCTGAGATACTAGGTCTTTATACTGTTTGATATCTGGGCTATTATACCTGGTCTTCTGATTTTACGGAAGCAATGGCCTAGACCTCGTATAATACTTTATGCGCTTTTAAAGCCTACCCTCTACATGAAAATTGATAAAAATATCGAAAGATACGAATCAATTGCAGTTGAAGAAAAGATTCTCTAAAGGGAACACACCTTAAGTCGAGCCTACATCTCTTTGACTGAACGGAAGTTCATACCTGAGCTCTCAAGGCCTCGCATTAACCCAGAGAACAGATATTAAATTGGTATATTCACCTGTAAGACTGAATCTAGGGAATTTTGATACAGGAGTATATTCTGAGGTGGGACACACGAATAAGTTTAAGTCCTTAAAACACTAATTCCGTATCTCAAAACAGTTGAACTTTGTGTGAAAATTTAAGTGGATCAGTATACTGACAATCTAAGTGAATCGTTTAGAACTTAAAGTGTTTTAAAACTCAATGGTGCTAGTGATTTGTCATAAACTGATATGATCCTCTGACACAAACTCAACAAAAATATGTCTGTAAATATTTCTTTACTGCTTTTCATTAAAGAAAAATTACAAAAAGATTTTCGGAGTGTTTTAGCATAAACTTTGTAAAATACAAAAAGATTTTGTTTCACGTTATGTTTCGACAACCGATGATGGAATGCTGAGTTTCAAAATCTAAGTATGCTGATCGTGTTTCTGAAAATAAACAAGTTCATTAAGTTGAAACTTGAAATTTTTAAAAGCAAAAACAGTTTGTGATATCTCCAAGGTCATTAAGTTGGACTTGGATGATAATCTGTGAGGGAGTTGGTTGCTTAATCTGTTAAAATCTGTTATATAGAGATAGTTTCGATTCGGTTGTTTAAATCGTCAAATCTATGAAGTTTGTTGATAGGGGAAGTGGAAATGTTTTAAAAGTGCCAGGTTACGATTTCTGGACAACTGAAAATGCTTTCACTGTGAAAATATCTTAGTATATGTTGAAAGAACTTGGTCATCAATTCAAGAGGTTCAAAATGTTTTACTTATAAATGTATGAGATTAGCAGATGGTATTCTAGATTACGATCCCGATAGTTGAGTCTAAGGGGGAGTCTGAAGACAAGCTTGAAGCAATGGGGAGCTTGTATCCGGAAAGCCAGGTGTCGATCCCAAAAGCACGGAAGCTTGACGAAAGGGGGAGCCTGAATAAAAGGAGTCTGATCGAAAGGAAGAGCAACGGAAGCCTGAAGACAAATCCACGGGGATTCTATTCGAGAAAGAGGGAGTCTATGGTTGCTGATACCGTCAAAGTTTCAAGAAGACTCAAAGAGAGAGAGAGAAAAGACAAGACGCTACGAGTGTCACACCCCCAAAATCCCACATGCGGAGTACCACCGCTTGGAGGCGTGACATGACCAGGATGAAGCCATCAATCATATCAAACATAGCATTTAATAATAAAAGTAATTAATGTAAATCATCATGACATGATTGATGTTTCAAAACCAAACATTGTTTAAGTAGCGGAAGCATAGTAATGTAACTCAAAATAGTTATACGTTCAATTGTTTATCCACGATCCGTATTCCCACAACGACCTGCTCCTCCCTGTGCAAGCTCCGTAATGTACCTAAGGTCCTGCAAGGCATGCAGCAAATAGTCAACAACTAGTTGAGCGAGTTCACAGAAAGTAAGTTCATAACATAGTGCATAAATATAACTAGTGGGGGCTTCCCATACTAGTGTGTACTAAAGGTGGGGGCTTCCCAAACCATGTGTTCATAATACTGGTGGGGGCTTCCCACGTTTATCCTTACTAATGAGGGCTTCTCATCAGTGGTACTTACTAGACTAACTTCCGACCATGTGTTCTTCTTTACCGAGAACAGGGATACGTACAGGGTCACGTAGGCTTTACGTGACGTGCCCTTCCCCGAGGACAGTGGTACGCGTGGGGGCTACATAGGCTTTACGCAGCGTGGCCTTCCGACCTGGAAGCCAGTGAATGGTATTGGGTTACGTAGGCTTTACGTAACGTGTCCTCCCGACCCGGGAGACAAATGGCAATTAAACTGGGTTACGTAGGCTTTACGTAACGTGTCCTGACTATCCTGAGGACGATGGTCTATAGTCTGGTGTATGCGTAAGTACGAGTAATCATTTCATATTCAACATATCCAACCCAATTCCCAACCCGGGAATCCCATGCCTTGGCTGTGTGAACTCACCTTGGTTTGCTCGGCAGATACACAAAGGAAAGAGGGTTCTTGAACTAATAGTGGTCAACCACGTCCTAATAGGGTTACCACACAAGTCAGGTTCGGTTCAAGTAATCATAGCAGCATGTAATGCACGTAAACAGTCAACATGTCGTAAACATCACTTGTGATTTGAATGTCTAATCCCAGACTATACCCGGCCCAGAATTATACAAGTCCCACATAAAGGTCTCGGCCCAAATAATAAAAGCAGTCCAATAACAATCAATCATAAGATTGGGCCCGTGACAGTGTAGGCCCAAAACAGTGTTTGTGCATAGCCGGTCTCGAGTCGCAACCGGCGATCTCGAGTCGCAACAGCTGGTTACGAGTCGCAATGGTGATCTCGGTTCGTCATGGTCCGGTTACGAGTCGCAACGGGACTCGCAACCATGGTCTCGGCTGGTGCTGTTTGTGGTCTCGAGTCGCAATCCGGACTCGCAACCGGGGTCTCAGTTTGTGTTGTTTGTCGGTTGGGTGTTCTCGAGTCGCAATGGCCAGGTCTCGACTCGCAACGGTGTGTCATAACAAACATGTAACAATTTCCATAATTATCAGTCAACAACTATCCCGTAATTTATGCAAACAACTTTGGCAGTTACAGAAACAAATCAAATCAGCAATATTCAACAGTTTCTTATTACATTCAAATCTTCATCATCAAGAACATCATCCTAGCAATTCTATCCATAACTCAGTCTATGATCATCATTAAATTATGAACCGTATTATCCTACTAACATGCCACCTAAATCACATGTGCAAACAGAACCATCACAGCCGATTATACACATCTACACGGACCGGTTATTAACTATACATGTAGCCGATTACCTATGAAATCTCAATCATTGTTTACATAAGTCGATTAATAGCACACAATCCAATCACGGAACATAACCCTCTGCTATCATTCAATCCGAATAACAATAATATCACACAAGCACATAATCATGAACGTGGTACTAACCGAGAAGGAAAGAAGAGGAATCCGACTCACAAGCAGTGAGGGTGTTCGGCCGCCTTTGTTCTCCGAGTCGCGAGAGAGAGAGCTTGTGCGTGTTCTTGATTGCAACTAATGTGAAAACTAAAACCCTAAGGTGTGGGTGTATGCATATACGTGCAGGGTAGAAGTGGGCCGAAACCTCACTTGGGCCGCTTCACGGTCTCGAGTCCAACCATATAGGCCGAATGGATTGTGTAAACGAGTTATTATTCAGTTCAAGTTATTTTTATACACATTCTCATACAATCACGTAACATGTAGCGTTCAATCAACCACTTAATCACATAAGTTCAATCATTACACGTAATACAATAGTCGGTAAGGTACGAGTTGTCACATTATCCCCAACTAATTGGAAATTTCGTCCCGAAATTTGGTATGCACTCACTGAGGAAGCTAGGTAAACTGTATTGTTCACTGATTTTCCTGGGGTGTCACATCCTCCCCCCGTTGATCTGGAATTTCGTCCCGAAATTCCGAAGTAGTAGCTTCAGCCTCAGTAGTGGTAGCATTGGTTTCGAATAACTGGGGGTACTTTTCTGTCATCCTGTCTTCGCGTTCCCAGGTGTACTCTGGACCACGTTTGGAGTTCCAACGAACTCGAACAAGAGGGATTCTCTTGTGTTTGAGGACCTTCACATCCCGGTCCGTGATTTCTACTGGTTCCTCGACGAACTGCAACCGCTCGTCGATAGTGAGTTCCTTAAAAGGAATGATGAGGTTTTCATCCGATAGGCACTTCTTTAAGTTCGATACATGAAAGACATTGTGAACTGCCCCGAGTTCAGCTGGTAGGTTCAACTTGTATGCTACTTTGCCAATCTTTTCTATGATTTCAAATGGTCCGACATACCGCGGATTTAGTTTGCCCCGTTTGCCAAAACGAACCACACCCTTCCAGGGTGAAACTTTCAATAAAACCCGGTCCCCGACCTCAAATTCCAATGGCTTTCTACGCTTGTCCGCGTAGGCTTTCTGACGGTCGCGTGCTGCCGCCATGCGTTGTCGTATCTGTGCAATCTTTTCTGTGGCGTCCACTACAATCTCTGGACCCGTGATCTGACTATCCCCCACCTCTGCCCAACAGAGAGGTGACCGGCATTTACGCCTGTACAATGCCTCAAATGGAGCGGCTTGAATGCTGGTGTGATAACTATTATTGTAAGAAAACTCCACCAAAGGGAGGTGCTTTTCCCAGCCGTTGCCGAAATCGATAACGCATGCCCGAAGCATGTCTTCAAGTGTTTGAATCGTACGCTCAGACTGCCCATCCGTCTGAGGATGATATGCTGTGCTCATGTCTAACCGTGAGCCGAAAGATTTATGCATTGCTTGCCAAAGTTCTGACGTGAATCGTGCATCGCGATCCGAAATGATAGACGTGGGCACCCCGTGTCTCGAAACAACTTCTTTAAGATAGACGTCTGCGAGAGTGGAGAACTTATCCGTTTCCTTTATAGGTAGGAAGTGTGCAGACTTAGTGAGTCGATCAACTATGACCCATATCGTATCGTTCCCACGCTGGGATCTAGGTAGGCCTGTAACGAAATCCATGGAAATTTCTTCCCATTTCCATTGAGGTATCTTAGGCTGTTGAAGTAGACCAGCTGGCTTCTGATATTCAACCTTGACTCTCGCACAGGTCAAACATTTTCCAACGTACGTAGCGATGTGGGCCTTCATGCTAGGCCACCAATAAGTAGTGCTGATGTCGTGGTACATTTTATCCCCCCCTGGATGTACCGAGTAGCGAGACTTGTGTGCTTCATCCATCACAAGTTCGCGTAGACCGCCATAAAGTGGGACCCAAATACGCCCCGTTACATAGTAGGCGCCGTCTGCCTTCTGTTCCATCTGTTGTCGTGAGCCGCGTAAGGCTTCAGCCTTGACGTTTTCGGGCTTCAGTGCTTCTACCTGAGCATCTCGTATCTGTGCAGGGAGGCTAGACTGAATCGTAAGCTGTAGCGCTCGCACGCGCCGTGGTAGAGTGTCTTTCCGACTGAGGGCATCAGCCACAACATTGGCTTTGCCTGGATGATACTTGATAGCGCATTCGTAGTCGTTAAGTAACTCGACCCATCGTCGTTGACGCATATTCAAATCCTTTTGCTTAAGAATATGCTCGAGACTCCTGTGATCGGTGTAAATCGTGCACCTGGTACCGTACAGGTAGTGTCGCCATATCTTAAGCGCGAAAACAACAGCTCCCAGCTCTAAATCGTGCGTCGTGTAGTTGCGTTCATGAATCTTGAGTTGACGAGAGGCGTAAGCGATAACCTTGTCGCGCTGCATTAACACACATCCAAGTCCCCGAATGGATGCATCACAATAAACCACGAAGTCGTCTGTGCCCTCTGGCAATGAGAGGATAGGTGCACTGCAAAGTCTATCCTTTAGGTGCTGAAAAGCAGTCTCCTGGGGCTCTCCCCAGCGATAGGTGACACCCTTCTGTGTCAGTAACGTAAGCGGCTGAGCAATCTTTGAGAAATCCTTGATAAACCGTCTGTAATATCCTGCCAAACCCAAGAATTGGCGTATTTCCGTCGGCGTACGTGGTGCAGGCCAGTTCCTGATCGAGTCTACCTTGGATGGATCGACATGGATCCCATCCTTGTTCACCACATGGCCTAAGAAGTGGACTTCACGAAGCCAGAAGTCGCATTTAGAAAGTTTAGCGTACAGCTGTTCCTTCCGAAGGAGTTCCAATATCAGGCGAAGATGCTTCTCGTGTTCCTCCTGACTCTTGGAGTAAATCAGGATGTCGTCGATGAAAACTATGACGAACTTGTCAAGATAGGGTTTGCACACCCTGTTCATAAGATCCATAAATACAGCAGGCGCGTTCGTTAACCCGAACGGCATGACAAGAAACTCGTAGTGGCCATAACGAGTTCTGAAAGCTGTCTTGGAGACGTCCTCATCCCGGACTCTCAGCTGATGATACCCTGACCTCAAATCTATCTTCGAATAGTAGCACGACCCTTGCAGCTGGTCGAATAAGTCGTCAATGCGCGGAAGAGGATAACGGTTCTTCACCGTCACCTTGTTGAGTTCACGGTAGTCGATGCACATCCTGAACGTACCGTCTTTCTTTTTCACGAAGAGTACCGGAGCTCCCCAAGGCGAAGAGCTTGGACGAATAAAGCCCTTTTCCAAGAGCTCTTGCAGCTGCTTTGACAGTTCCTCCAATTCCGATGGAGCTAGACGATATGGTGCGCGAGCTATGGGTGCTGCTCCTGGAGCGAGCTCGATCTGAAATTCGACCTGACGATGAGGCGGTAAGCCAGGTAAATCTTCAGGAAACACCTGAGGGTAATCACGTACAATTGGAATATCCTCCAATTTCTTTTCCTTTGCAGACGCATCTGAAACAAGAGCCAGAATGGCTGTGTGACCCTTACGTAAGCATTTCTGAGCCTTCAAGAAAGAGATGATGCCGACCACTGCACCACTCTTGTCACCTTGAACTTCGAGAGGTTCCTGACCAGAACGAGGAATACGAATAATCTTCTCGCTGCATAAGATTTCTGCCTGGTGTTGGGACAACCAATCCATCCCAATCACGACGTCGAAACTACCCAATACTATGGGAATGAGATCGATAGAGAAAGCTTGACCAGCTAGGATAAGATTACAACCCTGAACTACGTGCGTGGCTTCTAGTCTTTTACCGTTAGCTAACTCTACTACATGTTTGGTGGGTAGAAGTGTTGGTGCACGTTTTAGCAGTTGACACATTTTCACAGACATATAGCTTGTATCCGCACCCGAATCAAACAAAACAGTAACGTAAATATTGTCGAGGAGAAACTTACCCATAACCACGTTGGGATCGTTCACTGCGTCGCCTCGACCTAGCACAAAAGCGCGTCCTCTAGCTTCGTTGCCATTATTGTTGTTGTTTCCACCGTTGTTGTTTCCGTTGCCCTGATTATTGTTGTTGTTGCGGTTCTGGTTCAACTGAGGGCAATCGCGTTTGAAGTGACCTTCAGCCCCACACTGGAAACATCCCCGGTTTCCACGCTGCGGCTGCTGCTGCTGCTGGTTCTGTGGAGCTGATTGCTGAGGCTGCTGATTCTGATTCGCAGGCCGTGGACTCCTACAGTCTTTGGCCTCGTGGCCCATCTTAAGACACCTTTGACAACGACCCTTGTTACACGGGCCGTGGTGATGCCTGTTGCAGTTGTGGCACCTAGGTTGACTACCCTGATATCTCCTCTGTCTGTGACTACCAGAGGATTGCTGACTAGGACTCTGGTAATGGTCAGTCTTCTGCTGCTGAGCTTGTGGCTGAACAGTCGCTGAACCTCTGCTGGAATCTCCATCCCACTTTCTTTTACTGTCACCAGATGTAGCAGGAGTAACTGAGGTGGTGATGTTAGCAGTAGCACTAACACGCTTGGGCAGTTTATTCTGATCCACTGCCTGATCGGTGATACGGTGAGCGAGGCGCTGAATTTCCTGGATGTTATCGAGATTAGCCGACGTCACGTGGCTCTGAATTTCTGGCGCCAAACCCTTGAGATACATCTCAATGCGCTTGTAGGGAGGGTCCACCATAGTAGGACACAGAACAGCCAGCTCATTCGACCGTTTCGTATACGCTTCGATCTCTGATCCAACCATTTTCAGGTTATACAGCTCGTCTTCCAGCTTGTGAATGTCTTCACGCGTGCAATACTCACGCTTGATGAGTTCCTTAAAATCGTTCCATGGGGTGGCGTTAGCAGCTGCCAACCCAAGAATTTGCACTTGGGCGTTCCACCAAGTTAGCGCGATTCCTTCCAAAGTGCCGGTGGCAAACTTGACCTTGCGAGCCTCAGGGCACTCGCACATTTCGAACACTGATTCTAGCTTTTCAAACCAATGGAGGAGTCCCACTGCCCCCTCAGTGCCGCTAAAAGAATTTGGACGACGTCCATGAAGTTCTTGAATGTGCAGACAGGCTGCTGCGCGTGTTGACCTATTGTGTACGAATAGGACGAAGTTAAATACGAGTGTTAATGTAGGATCCAAAGATCCTAGTGTGTGCCTATACTGCAGGATATACTACCTGCTTGAGCTGCTGCAACTGCCGCAGCAACTTGAGCTTGAACGAGAGCCTCTAGCTGGGCTTGTGTCATGTTGATTCGTCCAGACATGTTCTTCATAGTAAAAGTAACGTAAATGAGAGTGGTTCGCGAGTAGGGCGATGACAGAAAAGTGTAAGCACGTAGGGATTCTCATGCTATAGTATCATGTGTATCTAAACGTAATGCGAGCAAAGTTCTAAGCAGTTCTAGCAAACAGGCAATAAACATAAACCTTATTACCTAGGATGTCGAGTCTTGCACGTGGAGCGAAGCGTCGTTGTGGATCGTTGAGAGCACTGTTCTGGTTATAGTCTGGTTTTAATAAAAACGTTTTCCCATATTAAAACCAAGTTCTCTATAACCAATGGCTCTGATACCAATCTGTTACACCCCCAAAATCCCACATGCGGAGTACCACCGCTTGGAGGCGTGACATGACCAGGATCAAGCCATCAATCATATCAAACATAGCATTTAATAATAAAAGTAATTAATGTAAATCATCATGACATGATTGATGTTTCAAAACCAAACATTGTTTAAGTAGCGGAAGCATAGTAATGTAACTCAAAATAGTTATACGTTCAATTGTTTATCCACGATCCGTATTCCCACAACGACCTGCTCCTCCCTGTGCAAGCTCCATAATGTACCTAAGGTCCTGCAAGGCATGCAGCAAATAGTCAACAACTAGTTGAGCGAGTTCACAGAAAGTAAGTTCATAACATAGTGCATAAATATAACTAGTGGGGGCTTCCCATACTAGTGTGTACTAAAGGTGGGGGCTTCCCAAACCTTGTGTTCATAATACTGGTGGGGGCTTCCCACGTTTATCCTTACTAATGAGGGCTTCTCATCAGTGGTACTTACTAGACTAACTTCCGACCATGTGTTCTTCTTTACCGAGAACAGGGATACGTACAGGGTCACGTAGGCTTTACGTGACGTGCCCTTCCCCGAGGACAGTGGTACGCGTGGGGGCTACGTAGGCTTTACGCAGTGTCACACCCCGACCACGTAGGACAACAAACCGTGGCGGAAACGTCGGGGAGTGTTTCACAACCATGGATTCAAAAATAGTTTCGTTTTATTGATAATATCAAACATTACATTGTCTTAATCATAAAACAAACAAGTTTCTTATCAACTATCATAGTTTTAAAGTCACTAAGGCCTCGTCCAGGTCCTACGTGATGCATGCATCCTAGAAAATCACATCATTCAACCACACCTGAAACATATGTAAAAACAAAGTCAGCAAAGAAATTGCTGGCGAGTACATAGGTTTTATAAGGGTATTGGAATCATGGCTTGTTTGTATGGTGCAATACTTTATTAGACTACAAGAGTCGAAATACAAACCTTGTTTTGAAAAGTGTATTGCAACATAGTTAACCAACTCAAATCAAGTTGGTTAAGTTTATAAAATCTCGTAGCCATAATTCTTAACCCCAAAACATTTTGTTTTTAGAAAAACATCTTGTAAAACATCATTTTGTGACATCGTTTTAAATATCGTTTACCCAAGTGAACTAAATAAGGCCACGGCAAGTAATATGATGAAAACACTTATATATAAGAAGTACCAGCGGCGTATCTACCATGTTTTCACCACATTACCCCCGTCTCGTTATCTAAACACTTAACCAAGACCAGTCGTTTATCGAAATCGTTTAACATCGTTTCCAAATCGTTTACTCGTTTCCAAATCGTTTACTCGTTTCCAAATCGTATTCGTTTTTAACAGTGAAACTACTTTTGGTCGTCTCGTTAACAACATTCAAACCTTCGTGACTCGTCTAACTCGTTTCTCGTTTCGTATTAACAAACCACCAAAGGGTAAGTTAACAATCATCAGATTCAGTCGTTACCCACAACCCCCACACATAACAGTGGGTGCAGTGCAATAACGGGATTTGTCAGACCCTATGGTACCATAACCTAATACTGGTCGGCTTGATCAATGCTAATGAATGTCATTCGTTATGTATTTACAACCAACAAGTCGTGTACACCTTATCGAAATCGTTATTAGTTTAGTAAAATCGTTATAATCGTTTTTGAAACCATCGTTTAAGCTTTGAAAACATTTGGTACATATGAATCACCCCAAAACATTTAAAACAGTAAAATAGGGGAACTATGTACTCACATGTAGTGCAAAGTATCCTTGATCAAATAGAACATCAACAAACTCGAGCAAACCAGAGAAATCAAATAGCCCCTAGTAATCGAACCACTAGTCAAACAATAGACGCCTAAATCGGGAGATCGGATAGAATGAGGTCTTGTAAACCAAATGAGTATTGGAACTCGTGTGATATGGTTTAACAAAGCCTACATCCTAAATCGGAACCTAACCTAAGTGCTTTCGACCCATCGCGACCCATTAAGGTGGCTTACGCTACTTAAACGCGTCGTGCGCGCAAAAGCGCGTTCGAGACGTCTGACTAGTCCTATGACGAGTATTATATGCCCATACATGTTTAATTATGTTACATAATCAGTTACGTGTCAAAAATTTAAGTTACATATGCTTAATTACCAATTATGTATAAAGAGGGTATTTTGGTAATTTACCAAGGGCACATAAACTACTTATCATGCGACTAATCAAATCTAAGTGACCATAAGGTATATCCCCGGAAGGTTATTCCCTACGCTACTATGGTCACAACACATGTTTGGTCGAATCCTAATGATCGACCAAACGGGTCGTGTTCGAAAGTCTAAGCGGGTGTTTAGTCCGCTTGACTTACGACTCTACATAAGCACAAAACTAACAAGTGACGAGCTAAACATGTCGAAACATGTTTAGTTAAGTTAGAAAACAGGTTTGGTATCAAAACAAACGGTTTTGATACCTACAAGTAGCTTGGTTACAAAATACGCGAGAAAACGCATTCTGGCCGAAGCTATGACTCGTCACTGAGCCTAGATAACGTGGTAATCAGTAGGTATAGTCACTAGGGACTATAACCATCGTGATTACGCTCACGTTATGAAGTTCAAATGAACTTCGCGTTGACCATAAACTGGTCAAAGCAGAAAGTCAAACACAGTTTGACTTTAACGCTAAAACGAATGAAAAACGCGAAAGAATACTTACAGAAGGTCCCCGCAAGATTGAACTTCCGAGTATTCTCAGGTATGAAGTGCTAAAACACCCCAACTTAGAGAACAAACTCAGAATTCAAGTGGGGAGAAATGAAGTTGGGTTGGGTATTTATAGGAAATTCACAACCGTTAGGATCGTTTCTTGTTCCCCAAGCGTTTAATCTCGGCCCTACACTTGTACCCACTGATTTGGAATACTATGGGCATCCAAAACCAGCCCATAGATTGCTCAAACCATGTGCAAAACAATGGGGAACAGCTGGGTTTTAAAAATAAAGTTTCCTGATCTGGGGAGGCTTTACGGACCGTAAGCACATGCCCATACGTTCCGTAAGGGACCTACAGACCAGCACTTTCATAAAATGACAGTTTAGCCCCTGAACTTGCAAAACTTGCATTTCGGCTCATTTTTGACACGTTTAAGCCCCGTTAACCTCATTTCAAGGCTCTAAAATGAAGTTAAAGTATAGGGAACTCAAAACATGCTCAAAAATATCTCGGATGTCGGTTCGTTTGGTCGTACGGTTGCGTTGTTCGGTTAATTACGACGGGAGTCGTAACGAATGCAAAAACGGTCCAAATTGCGCGACGAATGGATTTTTATTATGCCAAACATTAAAACATAATATTTTAATGCTTACATAAATTTTTGGATGTCCGGATGTATTCAGAACGTAAGATATGCACGAAAATGCAAACTTGTGCACTTTTTGACGCTTTAAGTCCCTATTGATCAATAAGGTTTATTTTAGCATACCGAACCCCTCAAAGCCTATTTCTAAGCTATGTAAAGGTTATTTAGGGTATGTTTAACTTATGATCATGTTCTGGAGTGTTCGTTACTATACGAATCGGTATAATTTCGCAATTTGACACAAATAGTCCCTGCGATTGAACAAACTTGTTTTCGACACACCAAACCATCCAAAACTTGTTTCTAAGTTATGTGGAGGTTATTTAAGGTATGTTAAGCCTATTTCACTATTCCGGAGTGTTTGCTGCATTAAACTGGTTATATTTACGCATTAGTGCGCGTATAACCTTCCAGAAAGCGATTTAGAGCTTGAAATTGGAATCGAATCGAATTGTAAAATTACCAAACACAAATACACACAAAACACATATAATAACACCAAAGCACATTGTTTTATTAATAATCAACATTGTTTTTCATCGTACGGAGATTACAGAGCACAGTTGTCACAGTCTCCCCTACTTCAGGAAATTTCGTCCCGAAATTTTAACTAGAGGAAGCTTGTGGAAACAAATGTGGATATTTGGTCATCATTTGATCCTTACGTTCCCAAGTAAATTCTGGGCCACGTTTGGACTCCCAACGAACTTTAACCAAATGAATCCGTTTGTTCTTCAACTGCTTGAATGTACGGTCCACTATCTCCACGGGTTTCTCGACAAAGTGCATTGTTTCATCGATTTGAATCTCGTCGAGAGGTATGTGAAGATCAGCGTCAGCTAAGCACTTTCGCAAATTGGACACGTGAAAAGTCGGATGAATATTTCTAAGCTCTGGAGGTAGCTCTAGTCGATAGGCAACTTTCCCAACTCTTTCCACAATCTTAAATGGTCCTACATATCGAGGTGCAAGTTTTCCTTTCTTTCCAAATCTCACGACTCCTTTCCAAGGTGAAACCTTGAGCAGGACACGGTCTCCGACTTGAAGTTCTAAGGGCTTGCGTCCTAAATCCGCATAACTCTTTTGACGGCTTCTAGCTGTCACAAGATTATCGCGAATTTTCTTGATTTTGTCCGTTGTTTCTAGAATGAGCTCAGGTCCAGTAAGCTGAGCTTCACCGGTCTCGTTCCAACAGACAGGTGAACGGCATTTTCGACCGTAGAGAGCTTCGAATGGTGCCATTTTAATGCTAGCATGATAACTATTGTTGTAAGAGAACTCGATCATTGGCAAATGAGAATCCCAATTACCACCAAAGTCTATCACGCATGCTCTAAGCATATCCTCCAAAGTTTGAATCGTCCTTTCGGATTGCCCATCTGTTTGGCGATGATAAGCAGTGCTTAGATTTAGTTGGGTTCCCATAGCAGTTTGCATGGTTTTCCAGAAATGAGATGAAAATCGAGCATCACGATCGGAAATGATATCCAAAGGAACGCCATGTCGTGAAATAATCTCATCAACATAAATCTTTGCTAGTTTATCAGCAGATAGATCCTCGCGAATCGGGAGAAAATGAGCTGACTTCGTTAATCGATCGATAACAACCCAAATAGCATCATGACCTTTAGACGTACGTGGTAACTTAGTGATGAGATCCATCGCAATGCTCTCCCACTTCCAAACCGGTATCTCTGGTTGTACAAGCAAACCAGAAGGTCGTTGATGTTCAGCCTTGACTTTAAGACAAGTTAGGCATTTCGATACATACAAGGCGACATCTTTCTTCATACCAGGCCACCAGAACTTAGTACGAAGATCCTTGTACATTTTATCAGCACCAGGATGGATAGAATATCGAGACTTGTGAGATTCGTCCATCACTAGGGTGCGGAGCTCGTCTTGTTTCGGGATCCACAAACGATCCTTGAAATAAAGCAAACCATCACCTTTTGCTTCGAGTTTAAGCTCAAGCTGATGTGGTAATTCCATACCCATCAAATTCTGTGAAACACAAAATTGCTGAGCTTGAAGAACACGAGATTGAAGATCTGATAACGTTTGAACGGAATGAAGTTTGACTCGTTCTTTTCGACTAAGCGCATCGGCCACGACATTCGCCTTACCAGGATGGTAGCGAATTTCGCAATCGTAGTCGTTCAAGAGTTCAACCCAACGTCGTTGCCTCATGTTCAGCTCTTTCTGATTAAGAATATACTGGAGACTTTTGTGGTCTGTGAAAACCACACACTTCGTGCCGTAAAGATAATGTCTCCAGATTTTGAGCGCGAAAACCACAGCTCCTAACTCGAGATCGTGAGTTGTATAGTTCTTCTCGTGGATTTTCAACTGTCTAGATGCATAGGCAATAACTTTACCATGTTGCATGAGGACGCAACCAAGGCCTAAGTTAGATGCATCGCAGTAGACAACGAAATCATCGTTTCCATCGGGCAGAGATAGAACAGGAGCATTACATGACTTCCGCTTCAGCGTTTGAAACGCTTCTTCTTGCTTGGGTCCCCACTCAAAAGGCTTATTCTTCTGAGTCAAAGCAGTGAGTGGAACCGCAATCTTTGAGAAATTGGAAATGAATCGACGATAATATCCAGCAAGACCAAGAAAAGATCGAATCTCTGTAGGTGTCGTTGGCGTACACCAATCCTTAATAGCAACAATCTTGGATGGATCCACATGAATACCTCGCTCATTGACTATATGACCCAGAAATTGCACTTCTTTAAGCCAAAATTCACACTTGGAGAATTTAGCGAAAAGTTGTTCCTTCTTCAGGAGTTCCAACGTTAAGCGAAGGTGTTGCTCGTGATCGGCTCGAGTCTTCGAATAAATGAGAATATCGTCGATGAACACAATAATGAACTTGTCTAAATAAGGTTTACAAACCCTATTCATTAAGTCCATAAAGATAGCTGGAGCATTCGTCAAGCCAAAAGGCATGACTGTGAACTCGTAATGCCCATATCTTGTGCGGAAAGCAGTCTTGGGAATATCTTCTTCGAGAACACGAAGTTGATGATACCCAGAACGCAGATCGATCTTAGAAAAACATGAAGCACCTTGCAGCTGATCGAAGAGATCATCAATTCGAGGTAGGGGATATCGATTCTTGATGGTAAGCTTGTTAAGCTCACGATAATCGATACACATTCGAAAAGACCCATCTTTCTTTTTCACGAAGAGGACAGGAGCTCCCCAAGGTGAATAACTCGGACGGATGAATCCTTTATCAGATAACTCTTGAAGCTGTTTCGATAATTCTTGCATCTCTGAAGGTGCAAGACGATAAGGCGCTTTCGCAATCGGGTTGGCATTAGGTACGAGGTCGATATGAAACTCAACTTGACGAACTGGAGGCAAACCAGGCAGTTCATCAGGAAACACCTCTGGATAATCCCGAACAATCGGAATATCCTGAATACTCTTACTCTTGCTTTTCTCCTCAGTGACATGTGCTAGAAAAGCAACATATCCTTTTCTCAAATATCTCTGGGCCTTTGTACACGACATAAGCTTCAATCCCCCTGAAGGTTTCTCACCACGAACCTCCAAAACATCGCCAGACGGAAGGGGAATACGAACAATCTTATCAAAACAAACCACCTCAGCGTGGTGTTTGGTTAACCAATCCATTCCAACGATAATGTCGAAGCTTCCAAGTTGCATTGGCGTGAGGTCGATAGGGAAGAGGTGGTTATCAAGGTTCAACTGACAATCACGAATAACAGAATCGAGAACAAGAGGTTTACCGGTAGCGACTTCGACAGACAAAGGTTTCCTCAATTTAGTTCTAGGTATCGCAAGCAAAGGCTCAAAAGATAATGAAACAAAACTTCGATCGGCACCAGAATCAAAAAGAACAGATGCAGGTTGATTGTTAACAAGAAACGTACCATTGACAACCTCGTTGTCAGCCCTCGCTTCGTTTGCATTCAAGTTGTAAGCTCGCCCTCGAGCAGGATTCACATTGGCGTTCACATTCGGGTTTGCATTAGCATTTGCCAGCCTCGGACAGTTGTTGCGGAAGTGGCCAAACTCTCCACAATTAAAACATGAACCTGGTGGGAATCTAGCAGCATTCCCTTGTGCCGGAGCTTGAACCTGGGCGACCTGATCTTGTCCTGAACGACAAACATTGGCTAAATGCCCAAGCCTACCACACGTAGCACACTGTTTACAGGCCTGTTGGGCAACATGGTGACCATTACATCGAGTGCAGTGAGGTGCGGTGCCAGCATATGCTTTCTTCGCAGGAGGTTGAGCTGGTGGGTTCTGAGCAGTTTGATTGGTGACAGCAAAGTTTTGGGCATCCTTTCGCTTCCTTGATTTCTTCGACGACTCACCTTCTTTACCCTTACCCTTCTTTTTGTCTTTCGCAGAATCAGACGATTTCTTCTTGTCACCCTTGCGAGTGAGTTTACCCTTTCTGACTTGGGATTCAGTTAGGGTAGCAGACAATTCGATTGCTTGGCGAAGGGTAGTAGGATTAACAGCAGTCACAATATCCAGCATAGAATCGGGTAGACCATCGATATATCTTTCGATTGCTTTGTCTGGTGGAGTAACCATGGTGGGACACAATAGACTGAGTTCCTCAAAGCGATCCGTGTACGCACGGTGCTCAGCCCCATCTTGTTTCAAATCGTCAAACTCTCGCTCCAAAGCTCGAATCTCGTGACGGGGACAGAACTCTCTCATCATGAGAGCCCGAAGCTCATCCCATGTTTGTGCCAACGCCACTTCGGCACCCCTATCGCGCATAATACCATTCCACCAGGTAAGCGCTCGCTTCTCAAACACGCTGGTAGCAAATTCAACCTTACGTGCATTCGGACACTGCACATGCCTGAATGTGTTCTCAATACTCTCGAACCACTGTAGGAGCGCAGTTGCTCCTTGCGACCCAGAAAACTTAAGAGGCTTAGCAGAATTGAAGTTCTTGAAATTACACTGCGCATTGTTGTGGTTATTATTGTTATTGTTGTATATCTCATGAACTTGAGTTACAACACCGGGAAGCACAGCAGCCACTTGCTGAGAGACTAGGGCTGCGATTTCTTCAATGGTGAAGGATTGTGCTTCACGTCGTGGAGGCATTGTCTAACAAGGACATATGAGAAACGAGTAAGGTTGATAATTAGGAAGAGCAAAAGATGTATCGACAAAACACAAGGAAGGCGATCATTTGTTCGTTACCTCGAACAAACAAACGACACGCAGTGACTAATCAAAGTAAATGAATCGAAATAATGCATCGCGAAGACATGCTTGCCTATAAGTGAACACTCACCCCAAGAGTTCCCAGGTAAGAGTGACTGGTCCGATTATGTGGATTTGTACGAACACTCTAGCCTTAGACAGAAAACTCAGGGTACAGGCATTCACTCTTCCAGTTTGCACGTGTTCACATTATTTTAACCCAAACTTTGACGAGATTTTGAAAATTCAAAAGGCACTAAGCCAAATATGAATCAAACTGGAAGGGTTCAAAACCTAGTAATCAATCATCCTAGAACGGATGATTAATTTTCGAAGCAGAATCGGATTTGTGTTCTCGTTGTGGTTATCACCTAAGGATAGGTGACGGTATTGTTTTAAAATCTAAACACAAGTAAACTTGCGTTGGGGGTCCTAAAGGTTATAGTCTAGGTCAAAGCATTACTAATAACCTAATTCCCTATAACCATTGGCTCTGATACCAACTTTTCCTGTCACACCCCGACCACGTAGGACAACAAACCGTGGCGGAAACGTCGGGGAGTGTTGCAACAGAATAATTGTTTCACAACCATGGATTCAAAAATAGTTTCGTTTTATTGATAATATCAAACATTACATTGTCTTAATCATAAAACAAACAAGTTTCTTATCAACTATCATAGTTTTAAAGTCACTAAGGCCTCGTCCAGGTCCTACGTGACGCATGCATCCTAGAAAATCACATCATTCAACCACACCTGAAACATATGTAAAAACAAAGTCAGCAAAGAAATTGCTGGCGAGTACATAGGTTTTATAAGGGTATTGGAATCATGGCTTGTTTGTATGGTGCAATACTTTATTAGACTACAAGAGTCGAAATACAAACCTTGTTTTGAAAAGTGTATTGCAACATAGTTAACCAACTCAAATCAAGTTGGTTAAGTTTATAAAATCTCGTAGCCATAATTCTTAACCCCAAAACATTTTGTTTTTAGAAAAACATCTTGTAAAACATCATTTTGTGACATCGTTTTAAATATCGTTTACCCAAGTGAACTAAATAACGCCACGGCAAGTAATATGATGAAAACACTTATATATAAGAAGTACCAGCGGCGTATCTACCATGTTTTCACCACATTACCCCCGTCTCGTTATCTAAACACTTAACCAAGACCAGTCGTTTATCGAAATCGTTTAACATCGTTTCCAAATCGTTTACTCGTTTCCAAATCGTTTACTCGTTTCCAAATCGTATTCGTTTTTAACAGTGAAACTACTTTTGGTCGTCTCGTTAACAACATTCAAACCTTCGTGACTCGTCTAACTCGTTTCTCGTTTCGTATTAACAAACCACCAAAGGGTAAGTTAACAATCATCAGATTCAGTCGTTACCCACAACCCCCACACATAACAGTGGGTGCAGTGCAATAACGGGATTTGTCAGACCCTATGGTACCATAACCTAATACTGGTCGGCTTGATCAATGCTAATGAATGTCATTCGTTATGTATTTACAACCAACAAGTCGTGTACACCTTATCGAAATCGTTATTAGTTTAGTAAAATCGTTATAATCGTTTTTGAAACCATCGTTTAAGCTTTGAAAACATTTGGTACATATGAATCACCCCAAAACATTTAAAACAGTAAAATAGGGGAACTATGTACTCACATGTAGTGCAAAGTATCCTTGATCAAATAGAACATCAACAAACTCGAGCAAACCAGAGAAATCAAATAGCCCCTAGTAATCGAACCACTAGTCAAACAATAGACGCCTAAATCGGGAGATCGGATAGAATGAGGTCTTGTAAACCAAATGAGTATTGGAACTCGTGTGATATGGTTTAACAAAGCCTACATCCTAAATCGGAACCTAACCTAAGTGCTTTCGACCCATCGCGACCCATTAAGGTGGCTTACGCTACTTAAACGCGTCGTGCGCGCAAAAGCGCGTTCGAGACGTCTGACTAGTCCTATGACGAGTATTATATGCCCATACATGTTTAATTATGTTACATAATCAGTTACGTGTCAAAAATTTAAGTTACATATGCTTAATTACCAATTATGTATAAAGAGGGTATTTTGGTAATTTACCAAGGGCACATAAACTACTTATCATGCGACTAATCAAATCTAAGTGACCATAAGGTATATCCCCGGAAGGTTATTCCCTACGCTACTATGGTCATAACACATGTTTGGTCGAATCCTAATGATCGACCAAACGGGTCGTGTTCGAAAGTCTAAGCGGGTGTTTAGTCCGCTTGACTTACGACTCTACATAAGCACAAAACTAACAAGTGACGAGCTAAACATGTCGAAACATGTTTAGTTAAGTTAGAAAACAGGTTTGGTATCAAAACAAACGGTTTTGATACCTACAAGTAGCTTGGTTACAAAATACGCGAGAAAACGCATTCTGGCCGAAGCTATGACTCGTCACTGAGCCTAGATAACGTGGTAATCAGTAGGTATAGTCACTAGGGACTATAACCATCGTGATTACGCTCACGTTATGAAGTTCAAATGAACTTCGCGTTGACCATAAACTGGTCAAAGCAGAAAGTCAAACACAGTTTGACTTTAACGCTAAAACGAATGAAAAACGCGAAAGAATACTTACAGAAGGTCCCCGCAAGATTGAACTTCCGAGTATTCTCAGGTATGAAGTGCTAAAACACCCCAACTTAGAGAACAAACTCAGAATTCAAGTGGGGAGAAATGAAGTTGGGTTGGGTATTTATAGGAAATTCACAACCGTTAGGATCGTTTCTTGTTCCCCAAGCGTTTAATCTCGGCCCTACACTTGTACCCACTGATTTGGAATACTATGGGCATCCAAAACCAGCCCATAGATTGCTCAAACCATGTGCAAAACAATGGGGAACAGCTGGGTTTTAAAAATAAAGTTTGCTGATCTGGGGAGGCTTTACGGACCGTAAGCACATGCCCATACGGTCCATAAGGGACCTGCAGACCAGCACTTTCATAAAATGACAGTTTAGCCCCTGAACTTGCAAAACTTGCATTTCGGCTCATTTTTGACACGTTTAAGCCCCGTTAACCTCATTTCAAGGCTCTAAAATGAAGTTAAAGTATAGGGAACTCAAAACATGCTCAAAAATATCTCGGATGTCGGTTCGTTTGGTCGTACGGTTGCGTTGTTCGGTTAATTACGACGGGAGTCGTAACGAATGCAAAAACGGTCCAAATTGCGCGACGAATGGATTTTTATTATGCCAAACATTAAAACATAATATTTTAATGCTTACATAAATTTTTGGATGTCCGGATGTATTCAGAACGTAAGATATGCACGAAAATGCAAACTTGTGCACTTTTTGACGCTTTAAGTCCCTATTGATCAATAAGGTTTATTTTAGCATACCGAACCCCTCAAAGCCTATTTCTAAGCTATGTAAAGGTTATTTAGGGTATTTTTAACTTATGATCAAGTTCCGGAGTGTTCGTTACTATACGAATCGGTATAATTTCGCAATTTGACACAAATAGTCCCTGCGATTGAACAAACTTGTTTTCGACACACCAAACCATCCAAAACTTGTTTCTAAGTTATGTGGAGGTTATTTAAGGTATGTTAAGCCTATTTCACTATTCCGGAGTGTTTGTTGCATTAAACTGGTTATATTTACGCATTAGTGCGCGTATAACCTTCCAGAAAGCGATTTAGAGCTTGAAATTGGAATCGAATCGAATTGTAAAATTACCAAACACAAATACACACAAAACACATATAATAACACCAAAGCACATTGTTTTATTAATAATCAACATTGTTTTTCATCGTACGGAGATTACAGAGCACAGTTGTCACACGCAGCGTGGCCTTCCGACCTGGAAGCCAGTGAATGGTATTGGGTTACGTAGGCTTTACGTAACGTGTCCTCCCGACCCGGGAGACAAATGGAAATTAAACTGGGTTACGTAGGCTTTACGTAACGTGTCCTGACTATCCTGAGGACGATGGTCTATAGTCTGGTGTATGCGTAAGTACGAGTAATCATTTCATATTCAACATATCCAACCCAATTCCCAACCCAGGAATCCCATGCCTTGGCTGTGTGAACTCACCTTGGTTTGCTCGGCAGATACACAAAGGAAAGAGGGTTCTTGAACTAATAGTGGTCAACCACGTCCTAATAGGGTTACCACACAAGTCAGGTTCGGTTCAAGTAATCATAGCAGCATGTAATGCACGTAAACAGTCAACATGTCGTAAACATCACTTGTGATTTGAATGTCTAATCCCAGACTATACCCGGCCCAGAATTATACAAGTCCCACATAAAGGTCTCGGCCCAAATAATATAAGCAGTCCAATAACAATCAATCATAAGATTGGGCCCGTGACAGTGTAGGCCCAAAACATTGTTTGTGCATAGCCGGTCTCGAGTCGCAACCGGCGATCTCGAGTCGCAACAGCTGGTTACGAGTCGCAATGGTGATCTCGGTTCGTCATGGTCCGGTTACGAGTCGCAACGGGACTCGCAACCATGGTCTCGGCTGGTGCTGTTTGTGGTCTCGAGTCGCAATCCGGACTCGCAACCGGGGTCTCAGTTTGTGTTGTTTGTCGGTTGGGTGTTCTCGAGTCGCAATGGCCAGGTCTCGACTCGCAACGGTGTGTCATAACAAACATGTAACAATTTCCATAATTATCAGTCAACAACTATCCCGTAATTTATGCAAACAACTTTGGCAGTTACAGAAACAAATCAAATCAGCAATATTCAACAGTTTCTTATTACATTCAAATCTTCATCATCAAGAACATCATCCTAGCAATTCTATCCATAACTCAGTCTATGATCATCATTAAATTATGAACCGTATTATCCTACTAACATGCCACCTAAATCACATGTGCAAACAGAACCATCACAGCCGATTATACACATCTACACGGACCGGTTATTAACTATACATGTAGCCGATTACCTATGAAATCTCAATCATTGTTTACATAAGTCGATTAATAGCACACAATCCAATCACGGAACATAACCCTCTGCTATCATTCAATCCGAATAACAACAATATCACACAAGCACATAATCATGAACGTGGTACTAACCGAGAAGGAAAGAAGAGGAATCCGACTCACAAGCAGTGAGGGTGTTCGGCCGCCTTTGTTCTCCGAGTCGCGAGAGAGAGAGCTTGTGCGTGTTCTTGATTGCAACTAATGTGAAAACTAAAACCCTAAGGTGTGGGTGTATGCATATACGTGCAGGGTAGAAGTGGGCCGAAACCTCACTTGGGCCGCTTCACGGTCTCGAGTCCAACCATATAGGCCGAATGGATTGTGTAAACGAGTTATTATTCAGTTCAAGTTATTTTTATACACATTCTCATACAATCACGTAACATGTAGCGTTCAATCAACCACTTAATCACATAAGTTCAATCATTACACGTAATACAATAGTCGGTAAGGTACGAGTTGTCACAACGAGATTGACTACGGCAATATCCAAGGGGGAGTCTGTTAGTGCAGTATGTGTCTATCGCCTCCGTCATTCAGAACCGTAGCAGAAAATGAAGAATTCTAGACTTTATGATGTAATATGTAGTCAAAGGGCAAGGTGGCAATCTTGTAAATAAGGAGAAATCCTTATAACCTTGTGCCTATAAATAGGAGCTTTAGGCTTTAGTTTTAAAACTTTTTGCTCATTTGACATTTTGGAGAGCTAATCTTATAGAGAGAAAGTCTAGAGAGAGAAAGGTGATTCACAGTGCTTGTTATCGTCATATTGATCAATAAGAATCACGTTTATGTTACGATCTTGTGCTCGGTCACGTTCGTACACGGATTCCGCACGTCGCACGTTCGGTTCGCAACCGTTTCGGAGTCAAAACCTGTCCTAATAGAGTTGTAGAATGCACAACACATATCCCCACTGGGACACGTGAAGTAAAGCCCTTAACAACCCCTGTCCACGACAGGTGCTGAGTCCAAACTATGGTTCTATCGTTGCTAAGGTGTCAGGAAACAATCACTATGTTAACATAACATACAAGCATTCATCGAATAATACGTAACATGCAATGACGGTCAGCATATAAATAGTGTTTGCGTTGTGTGTCGATTGTGATTTGAATAAGTAACGTATGTAACACCCAAAAGTGCGTAAAGCAAAAAGGGATCGAGTATACTCACAGATTGTGCTTAACAAGTAAACACTCTCTTGGATTGAAGCGAGCGCTGAGAGAGATTAGCATGAATAGTTAACGATAGCATAAGCGAAGAACGACGCGTAAAACAGTGCAAAAGAACCAAGTGTCGAACGGTAATCCGATCGGATGGCAATCTGATCGGATGGTCAATCGATCGTATGTCAATCCGTTCGGATGGCCATTCGGTCGGACTGACATTCGTTTGGTAAGGATATGTTTATGTATGATGGCTTTGAAGTTTTCGTTGTAGCATTGTGAAAACAGAGAAGTATCTCTACCTTTCAGGTTGTTGGATCAACCGACAGTTCGATCAGATGGCGATCCGTTCGGCGAGGTATTTCTCAGAGAACAAGTTCACAGCAGGATTGTCACTCAATCGGATGGTTTACCGATCGGATGGCAATTCGTTAGAAACTGACTATACATTGAACATGTTGAAAATTGTTAAATGTTGAACCTCAAGTGCAATCCGATCGGATTGCAGTTCGATCGAATGGAAATCCGATCGGATGGCAATACGATCGGACGGCAATCCGTCCCAACGAATCTGAACGTCTTGAACTTGATTATTTTGAAAGTTTGCTGTTTGATTGAGACGGTATGACAATGTACTAAACAACGGAACCTCGTTAAGTCCCAAGTCGTCCGATAGAACAGGAATCACCCAAATCCGATCAGTTTACTGGTTCGTGACGGTCGTTCTTGTTTAACCCAAAATCGGTTGTCTCTTTGATAGAAACCAGGTCTTGAACCAACCCATCACTAAGAAAGAGTAGAAGGTCTGTACAGGCTCCGATTCTATCGGTTCTGAGTGCATTGAGTGTAAAAGAGTTGAAAGAAAGTTGGAAAAGTGTCTTTCAATCCTTTTAACTTTGAAAATGTTTAGATCTATGTGAAAACATTGTTCAATCATGTGGAAATCTTTCAAATCTAAGTTGTTCTTAGTGGAATGAGGCTAAAACTTGAAGTTCATAAGAACTCCATGATGACATCATCCTAGAACACCTCAAATCCGTTGATTTCACGGTTAAAAGTTAAGATTCAAAGGTGAAAAAGATGAAGAAGTATGTGTAGATCATAGAAGTACAAGATTTGAGTTGAAAACTTACAATAATTGCGAGGAATCGAGAGAAAGAAGGTCTGGAACGGGCTAGTCGAGTGAGAGAGCTATCACATCACAAATGATGTGACAGGTGGGTATTTATAGGTTGCCAAAAAGGGAAAGGAGGGCAAGTGTCGGATAGGATGCACCTCGATCAGATAGCACCTCGACCAGATGGCAATCCGATCGGATGGGATGGCCATTCGATCGATTGGCCATTCGATTGAGCGGCTCCGATGAGTTGTGTTTTGGCATTTCATTTCACGTGTTGAGCGTTGCGATGCGTTTAAGCGTGTATGTGTTGCGATAGTATTAGACAGTAACTACGATTTCCTCAATCAAAACCCGCTATATCTAACATACAATCATCCTAAGTAAATTGCGTTTAGCGTTTGCGATTAGAATGCGATTGTGATAGAGTTGCGATTGCGTTTCGATTAATCACCATAAAAACATAAACATAACTAAACATGCACAAGTAACACATAAATAGCACACACACACACCCACACACGTAAAACAATATCCAGAATGCATAATTCGAGTTGCGAATGCGATTGTGATGTGATAAAGCGATAAAACATGCGATAAAACCTCGATTATTAATAGATACTCCACATAATACAACTAAAGCGACTAAATAAAAGATTCGATTACAAGTCAATGAAGTCAAATCAGTAATTAAGCAAGGAGCGACAGATCGCAATTAGCAATCTTTTCTTCCTATGACTTCAATCTTGACTTTGACTTTGACTTTCGTAACACGGGGTGTTACAAAATGACCATCCGATCGGACGACCATCCGATCGAACAGTCATCCCACCGAACGACATGTTCTTCCCAACCTTCAACACTTAAACTATTTTGAATCAGAACTTTGAACTTTGAAACTTACACTCGGACAGTCATTCGACCGAACGGTCATCCGATCGGATGACCATCCGATCGAACGACTTGGATTTATACTACAACGAAAACTTCAATAGTTTGAACATTTTGGAGACTCACTCACTAATTGAATGACCATTCGATCAAATGGTCATCCGTCCGGATGACCATCCGATCGGATGGTGATCCGTCTAATCTACAGGTCATCCGACCGGATGACCGTCCGTCCGGATGGCCATCCGATCAGGAGACTGGTCCGACACTTTGCACGATTCTACTTTTCTATCCGACGCTGACCTGTTAAACTATAATCAGGCTAATCTCAGCGCTCCCTTCGATCCAATAAGTAGGTGTTGATACTTAGCACCCACTGGATGTATACTTGATCCCTTTTTGTTTTTAAACTTTTGGGATGCAACATGTATTCTATAAACTTGATACTCGAAACTTGTTTGAAAACATACTCTATCCTTAGTGAACGTGAAACTTGATACTTTTTTTGATTCTTGATTCTTTATGCTATGTGAACGTTTAATCCTTGTGTGTAGTTCCGCCTTAACAATAGTAGCGCTATAGGAGTAATGCACCTCCCCATTATTCTCGGGGGTATTGTTAGGAGGAGTCTATTTTGCTTTCCTTGAGACTTGGGAAAGTGGTTAACGCATTGGGATACTTGGGCTATCACTTGGACTGCGTGAACTAGCATGGCTGAAACTATTATATGTTTACATGATGGATATGAGTCTTTTAAGCTATTATACTATATACTCAACTTGTATACTCGCCAGTACATTATTGTATTGACAGTATTTTAATACATGTTGCAGGCTGATAGGATGCTGGATTCAAGAAACAAGCTAGGATGATGCTTAGAAACTCATCTAGTTAATTAATTAAGTTATGAACAATATTTGGAAGTTTGATGTAATCTTGATACTTGTCGTAGTGGTTGACTGTGGTTGGTTTTAGACAATGTTTGAATTTGTTTAATCTATATTGAAACTATAGTGTTATGGAAACTCATGAGCAATCCGAACGCTTAGTGTCGCGCCCTGATGTTTCCGCCATCGGTGGGGTGTGACAAGGATCATCAGTTGTTAGAAGCCACTGCCATTAGAGGGAATTAAGTTCAAGCACTCCTTATTGTGGATCAACTGTTGAGAACTATTTTTGGCTTTTGTATCATCTGTTCTTCAAGGAAGGATTACATGGGCCAACAATCTCCCCCTAGAACAGATGATGCCAAAACAGTTCCTTATTTTGATCTTTATTCTCTCATCAACCTTTCCCTGACTTGCCCTTTAAACTGGAGCTCAAAATCCAAGGAGTTGGTGTCATCTTCATCCCTTTGAAGTTGAAGGTTCAAAAGATCTTGGAGGTCAGCTGCACTTAGACCTAGTGCATCCTCCCTTGATATATATTCAACTCTACCATTAGACTTGAGAAGAGTCAATACATGGGTCTTTTTGTCAGACTTCCACTTTAGTATTTTTGGGTCTAATGGGTTTCTTGGGAGAAGTTTTATTTTGATGAGTGGGAGAAGTTTTATTTTGATGAGTTAGGGGATTGAGGTATGCTTGCCAACTTTTGAATAGTTGCTGCAACTTGAGCTTGAAGTTGCAAGGAAGCCTCATCCATTCCAAAGTCTATTTAATTTCTGATAGCCTCTTTTCTGATTTCTTCTTCCCTCTTTTCATCTTCCTTATCAATCAGTTGTTGCCTTTTTCTTTGGTTCAAGACACTGATGGATACATCTGCTGATGAGAATAACTTTTTAGAGGGAAGGGAATGCTGAGGTCTATCAGTGGTTTCATCATTGTATAATGGCTTCTGAGGCACTGTTGGATCTGTCTTTCTTAGTTCTTCTAACTTTTTGTAAGTTAGATCAACATTCTGCTTAGACCATTTTGCAATGGCCCTAGCAGTCACATAGTTAGATACTGCAAGTTCTGCTCTCTATTCATTAAAAAAGAGAACAATTTCAAAGTAAAAAAGAAAATGGAAATGAAACAAAGATAATAGGATAACCCATCTTCTTCCCCACATTTGTTTTACCCCATTCTTGAAGAGCTCTGCTTTGTGGTCTGCCTTCTATCGTTTCTGTTCTCTAACTCTTATCTCCTCTCTTCTAACTACTAAAATGGTGGTCTACTATACAAACATAACTCACAAATCTATTAAGAAATGAATGTCGAAGATGTTACAGGTTAGAAAAAAAGTGAAACAGAACCTGCCGACCTCTCCGGTTCACTAAACATCCGACCGAACCACCGGAAACCGGCCAAATCGCCTGCCTACTGCAAAGACGGCCTGAACATGTGAACCAGCCTTGTATTACCAGCGGTTCCCGGCCCGACCGGCCGGTCCGGGTTTAAGAACATCGGTGAGAACTCAAAAACTAACTAAAAAAAGTGTAGTACACATGTGTAATAATACACATGTGTAAAAAATGTGTATTATTATTGTTAGTACATATGTCTCTAGCTTCCGTCTGCATCGAGTCTTATTTTGTGCTGTGTATGTAATTTTGTATATGTATGTACTTGTATGTATGTTTGTGTCTAGACAATGCAGGGAATGGCGCATAAATGTAAAAGTGAAATCCGTCGGACGACGAATGTCATCCGATCAGATGGCCATCCGATCGGATGACCATCCGATTGTATCTCCATCCGATCGGGTGATACTTCTCCACTCCGTGGTTGCCTATAAATAGCTAGCTAGTGTTAGATATTTTAAACCTTTTGCTGACTTTGATAGCGAAGCTCTGCTTATCTGAACTTCTACCGGAAGCTCTGTATTTTCATCATCTTTGAATAGAATTCAGACGGTCTAAACGTTGAACTTGTCGTTGTTGATTCTGTGACATTATCAAGGGATTCCGCACCTTGATTCTGATCGATCCAGCCACGTTCTACTCGAACAGATCCTGAGATAAACGGCCTAACAAGTGGTATCAGAGCCACGGGAGGTTGAATCGGAGACGCCAACAGCAAATTCACCGGATTTTCAGTGATTTTCTGCCGATTTCTGTCAAATTTCATCGGAAATTTTGACAAATTTTTCATCTTCTACCTCATTTCCTGCTGTTCTTGCATTTTTACATCTTAAAACTGAGAAAACTCAAAATTGAACAGGAATTCACAGACAAAATTGACTAAAGATCATATCAAATGAATCGGAATTGAACATAGATCAATCCTGTAAATTTTCATTGAAAAATTCGAACTAAAACTGAATTAAATCAAGCAAAAACCATGTTGAGTTCATCGTTGTTGCTGACGTCATCCACTCGATCGGATAGCTATCTGATCGGATTGGCATAGACTTGTTCTTCATTTACTAGCTGACGTCATCATCTCACTCGATCAGATCACCATCCGATCGGTGAAGTGTTGAAGGATAAAGGTTTAGTTGCTGACGTCATCATCTCACTCGATCAGATCACCATCCGATCGGTGAAGAGTTGAAGGTTAAAGATTTTAAGGATCTTGTGTCACTCGATCGAACGACCATCCGATCGGATCACCATCCAATCGGATCGCCATTCGACACTTGCATATCTGACACTTGGTAATCCAACGATTGTTACTGGTGTGTCATCCGATCGAATCACCACTCGATCGGATCACCATTCGACCCAAGAGCATCAGTTTGAAATTTTTGAAAATTGTGAAAATTTTTCTAAGTGTTTGAAACTTTTCAGGTATTTTTCAAGATGGGAGATGAATTCATGAATCCGTTCAGTGATGTCTTTGCATACAACACCGGGGATGCATCGACAAATACAACGACCAACACAACTCCAAATCCGAAGAAGGCGATCACTGATTCTCTTAGTGTCGACAACGCCTATGGTACACATAACAAGCCGCCAAAGCTCATAGCGATTGAGGACTACAACCGATGGGCAGGCAGATTTGAAGATTGGCTGAAAGCGTTTGCTTACCAGAGCTGGAAGTGTATAAGAAACGGTTACGATATTGTAAGAAAAGAATATTAAAACTTGAACGAAACTGAACAAGATACATTTGTTGCTGAACAAAAATGTATAGCCCTGTTACATCAATCTGTTAGAGATGATATAATGTAACACCCCAAAAACTGATTAATATGAAAATAAGTAAAAGTGAATAGAACCTAACTTAGTTAATTGGTTATGATAAATGATAAGTTATATGATAAAAAAAGGCTTGAATAAAACACTTAACAAACTTGGAGGGGGTAATGTGAAAAGTTTCAATTAAATGGGGATTAATAAGGTGTAATCCCAAAAACACACTCCTGGTGCGTATGTTGGGATCGATCAGAGCAGGGAAGACAAGGTTAACCCTTGTTCTTGCAAGATTCATCTAATCAACAAGGGAATTCAAGGTCGATCAGTTGCATGTCACCAAATTTTCGATCTACTTATCATACTCAATAGAATGGTAAGTCAAATTTTGTGTTTTGATGAACCGTAGGAATAGGGTTTCGCCCAAATCATGAGTTTATGAGAAACTTTGTGTAATTGAAGGTTAAGATAGTAGAATAAGGCAGAATTTATGTTTGGTTTTGATGGTTTGGTATGATTATAGCAAAAACCCACTTGTTAAGAAGTTAGTATAAGAAGGGTAATCGAGTAAAATCATATATGTAAATTTGGATGTATAATCTTGTTGTGATTCATAAAATGATACACAAACTGATGTAGGATGAAACAATTATGCAAAATAGATTGATTGTGAATGTTGTTTGAAAATGGACTAGAAAAGATATGCTTTATATGCTTGTACCTTATGCTTTACTTATGATGCCTACCAAGTGTTCGATGAAATGCTTATGAGAAGAATATATGTGTAAATGGAAAATGATTGAATGAAATAGGTTGGACTAAATGAATGAACGAATATGTTGATGTAGGTATGAAGGAAGAAGGTTCAGATACTAGGAAATCGGAAGGTTCACAAGATCGAGGTACGTTAGTGTACACCCTATTTCTATATTGATATTATATGCATTATAATCTCAATCAAATTATGTTTTTATGCTTCAATTGTGGGAATTGAATTCTATGATTTTTCGAAAGTAAAAGTAAGGTCCGTCATAACGGATTGTAAGGAATGAAGAAGTTATGAAAGATAATGCATCATATCCGGTTCTTTTAGTTGAACCGGGTATGGGAAGTTATGTATACAATGGACGAAAGCCTACCCGATCCGTCTTTCTCGGATCGGGATATGATGTAAGAATGAAATGATTATGATTGTTCATTATGAACCATTCGAATGAAGGTGATGTAATGATGCTAGTATCCGTTCCTAACGGGTATGTTAAGTAAAATATGCTTAGCCTCTATTTGAGACAAGCATGTAAGGAACCGTTTAACGATTAGTAAAGTAATTGAATGATGCTTATCCGAAAAAGAAGTAAATGGGTTTATTACCGAAAATTGTTAGTGGCGAAGTACTAACCTATTTGTTATGTCAAATGTAGGTAAATCCTCAATGTAGGCGACTTGGCAAATTGGAGCGAGCATATGCACACTTTATGAACACCAAGCGCTTCTGCTATTATGTATTAATGTTTTGGGTCAAATGTCCGTATTTGGTATGACATTGTTAGTAGTTACACTTGTTAATACTTGGTGTATGGTCTTAGTCGTGTCTAGTCGAACGGGTCGTAAACTTGTTTGTTTGTTGATGGTTAATACAGGGATACACTCGTCTTACGGACGGGTCATGCCCAAATTTCGTTAAAATCATGTGTTAATGTTACTAGCGTTTTCACCTTTTAAGTTGTGAAAGATTTGTACATTTTAAAAGTTTATGTTTTTAGCGTCTTTTGGATGTCATTTCTTCTAGACACAAATAAGGGTGTTTCATATAATTTTTTGAATAGTTACGGAAATTCAAAAGATTTGTGGGCCAAGTTAGAGAAGAAGTGTATAGGAGGGGCTGAGATAGTGAAAAACAAGAAATGTCTACTAAAAAAGGAGTTCGACTTGTTTGCATGCATGAGGAATGAAACTATGCTAAAGATGATTAAGCGTTTCTGTCATTTGAAGATAGAGCTTGTAAGACACAAGATCACAATTATCGAAGAAGAGATGGTTGAGAAGTTATTAGAGTCTTTGCCAGATGAAAAGGATTGGCAGTACTATGCTTTGGTTCTGAAAAACACCATGAAAATGTCAGAAATGACTGTTGATTGGTTGATAGAAAGGTTTGAAAGCCATGAGCTAGAAATCAAGAAGATGAATAAAGTCAACAACACCCCATACCAACAAAATGTCGATCTCTACTACAGGGGTAGTATGATTCCTAAAACCACTTCACCAAAAACTGCATTCTCTGCTGAAAGTTCAACCACGATGAATCAAGAAAAGCAAAGCAGCAGTTCTGTACCCAGCAGTGGTTATCATGGAGGTTCTTCTTCATCAGTTTCAGGAAATCAGCAACAGCAGAATGTTTCCAAAAATGTCTTTCAGTGCAATATAGCTGTGAACCTAAACAATGCTCAAAACTTTAATGAAGAAACAGCTAAACAACAAATGGTGTTTCTTGCTTCAATCTTGGAATCATATGAAAGCTTAGTCGCCGGGAAAATTGGGAATACGAATCTGACAAAAGAAGATTATGACCAGATTGATCCCGAAGAGATGGAATTAATCGACATACGCTGGTGCATGGCTATCGTGATCAGGAGAGCGCAAAGGTTTATGGAGATAACAGGAAGAAATTCCATCGGTGGGCCTTCGACAAAGTTGGGCTTCGATAAGTCAAAGGTGACTTGCTTTAAGTGCAAACTGAAGGGGCACTTCATGAGGGAATGCAGGAACTCAGCTGCAGATGAAACAGCTAATCCGTTTCATGACGACAACTACAAAAAGGCTGTATATCACCAAAATCAGAAGAGCCGCCCTGAATGAACCAAATCGAAGAGACTCCAAAGGAGAAGTCAAGAGCCTTAGCTGTGATTCAAGATGATGAAGGTTTCAACTGGAGTGAGTTTTTAACAGAAGATGATGCTGTAGGTTTTGCATTCATGGCAAAAGTTGAACCATATAAAGATACACGAACTGAAGAGCAAAAATACACCTATCGAAAAATGATAGTTCAAAGCATTAAGGGTAGAAACTATCGAGCTTGGAAAGAATCCAAAAGGGCAAACAGATGGGATCCAGATCGTGAGTGCTATTTGGACCCGAAAGGCAACATAATTGCTGAACCATCATCACTCATAGTTGAAACTCTCATTGAATCTTTGAAACAAGATGATGATCAGAGAGAGAGATGCTGCAAAGAAAGAAGAAGAAGAAGAAGAGCTAAAGTTAAGGAAAGTCGATGATGGGATAATCGACACCACAAAAGAAATGACCGCAGAGAACCTGACAAAGATGGCAGACAAAGTGCTTATGGCAAAGTAATTAGAGGTAGATTCCAAGTCTGCGTCTGAGTCAATAAGCAAGGTCAGTAAAAGTGATTCAAACAATGAATCAGGTAAGACTGATAAAGCTAAAACAGAGAGTGATTGCAAAAATTGCATGAAAGATTGCAAAGTTTGCCGCACTAATGCATATCTCACAATCAGAAAGACCCAAGAACTGGTTGAGAAAGTCAAAATGGTTGAAGATCAAATCTTAAGTCGAGATAAACTGATAAGAGCTTCAAATGAGAGAATAAAAGAATTAACAGAGAGGATTGAAAAAGATAAAACTGATGTAGAACAATTTAAGAAAGAAAATGAAAAATTAATTCATGAACACTGATGTGCACAAAATGCAACATATAAATTACATCAAAAGAGGCATAAAACTAACCCTTTTTTAGTACTAATGTTGGAAAAAGTATGTTTTTGTCTTCCTTTTGTATTTTTAGGAATAAATGAGCTCAAATAAACAAAAGAAGCAAAAAGGCAGCTAAATCTAACATAAATACAAGAAAAGGAACAAACGTGGCATGCCCGACCTCCCAGACAGCATCTTCCCATGCAAAACAAGAGAACAGAAGGCTGAACATGCCCCATGCTCAATGAGCACGGGGGCGTGCCCAAGTGTCAGCAGAAAAGACAAAGTTGTAGAAGCTTCTATCTCCCACCACGGGGTCGTGCTCAGCGGACACAGGGCCGTGGTCAACTCTAAGATTCACAGAATCTAGGGAAATCTTGATAGTACAGATACGCTTCTGCACACGGGGTCGTGCTCAGCGGACACGGGGGCGTGGTCAACTAATGCAGACAAACTGCAATTAATGAAGAAAGAGAAGGAGGATGGACATGGGGTCGTGCCCAATGGACACGAGGCCATGCCCGAGCTGCTGTTCAGGCTATAAATAGGGGTGCTTGGCTCATTTGCAAACCATCCCTTGGCACACCACCTCTCTCACACTTCACCCACCCACCACCACCATCACAACACCATCATCCACCACCATCATCCATCATCCATCATAGAGTGTGTGAGTCGTCTCGGGATCCAAGATTGATCGTAAGAGTTCTTGACAATCAAAGGCCATATTTGCCTAAGTCTCTTACATCACTTGGTGAAGACAAGTGTTTAGTGTAATACTTTTTATTTTTAATCTTTTCGCACTTTTTATTTGGTTATGTATTAATGACTTTAATAACTAGTTTCTTATGTTGAAGGTGATTCTTCCTTATCGTTTGTCCATGGTGTCTTGGCATTATTTTACTGTCTATATAAAATAAAAGATTTTCACCATTCATATCTCCACGGTCTATATGGAGATATGTTGGCTACCTAGTCGGGGGTTAAGGGAAAGGTTTGGTAAGATTCTTGCCATTGTTCAGTGTATAGATCCTGCAAAGGACCTAGGTCAAATTTAGTAGGACCTCCTTCAATACCCACCGGTATTGGATGGCGGGGGTCCAAACTCTTTGATCCCCTCATAAGTAAGCTACTATTAAAACTTTAACCCGGCTACTTAGGACTGTATCCCTGCTGACTCAGACTACTTAGCCGAGGGTAACGTCACCTTCAAAAGAGGGGCCTACCACATTATGCATTAATAACTTAATTAATTATCTTTCAATAATCTGACCCTTTAGGATTGTATCCTTGCTGACTCAAACTACTGGGTTGAGGGTAACGTCCCCTTCAAAAGAGGGGCCTACTACAATAACTAAGATAATCTCTTAAAAAGTGCAAAAGTGCGAAAATAATCAAAGGTTACACTACACACGAGTCAGATCCAAGTGATTCATTTTGTCTATCTGTTTTTACTTTTATTTTATTTTTCAGCATTTTAGTTAGTTTTATTTTTCTAGTTTAAAACCTTTTTCTAATTTTTTTTGATTTGATTAGACGTTGAGGATAAACTGGTACTAAAAGCTCTTGTGTCCTTGGATGACCTCGGTATCTTACCAACACTATACTACGTCCACGATGGGTGCACTTGCCCATATGTGTGTTTAGTGTTAGTAAATATCGTGTTTTATAAATTTAAAACTTGGCTAAAAAGTGTAAAATGGCTTTAAATATATATAAAAACCTATAACACACGACACGCATAAAAAACCGACAAATTTTTGAAAATCATGAGAAGCTGAAAAGATCAATAAAAGATTCTGAGGAGCGAAATGGTAAAACATACAAAGAAAATCTTCAATTGTCTGGTGTTCTTCAGGAAAAAGAAAGACAAATCAACCGGTAATTGGATGAGATTGCAAATCTTAAGCTTCAGTTTCAGGAAGCTAAGATTGAGAATGAACGAATCAATCTGAAACTGAATAGTTACAGCTCCGTAAGCTTTCTTCTTCAACACATAGTTCCCAAACCAATTGGGAAGAACAAAGCTGGTGAAGATGTATACTCAGATAGAATGGGAGTGGGTTATCATCAAGTTCCACCGCCCGTGTTAAACAATTTTTCAAAGAAAAAATCTGGGATGGATAACGAAGATGAAACAAATGAGAAATCAAATGATGTAAAGCTTCTAGAAACAATCGATGTCACATTCACTTCATCGTCTGATGAAGACAGTGTTCAGTCTAAAGTTGTAAAAAATGTGGTTGAAAATGTTCTAAAATCTGATAGTGAATTGACTGAAGATGAAGAGTGTTTTTTTAATAACTACAATCCGAAATCAAAATCCAGAAACAACTCAAGTGACTAACCTACTCTTGTCATGTACAAGATGTCTGGTTCTGATAAGTTGTATTCAGATCTTGAATTTCCACTTGAGAATGTGAATGTTGACAAGTTGAAGAAAGTTTTCAAATTGGTTGAAATCGATGTTTCTGAGATTGAGGGATTGAAAAGTTCCAAAAGGCAATTGAACTTTGAAAAAGATAAATCTTACTATAAAAAACCTGCTGTACCGCCACGTTTTAACAACAACCAAAACAGATGGTCAAGTGGTTTTCAGGTTGGTAAGAATAATCAGAAGAGGAACTTTCAAAACAAAAAGTTTGTCGAAAAGAAAGTGCTTGTGAAAAGCTCAAGTTCACATTCCAAACAAGAGTCGGAAATTTTTTCAAAATCAAATGAAGAATTCTTTAAGGAAAAGGCCTCACAGCCTCAAACCGAAGGCAAAAGTCGGGAAGTTGATACCCGAACATGCTTCAAATGCAATGAGGTTGGACACATTGCACAAAAGTGCACCAACTCGAAGCCTAAGTCTGTGGTTGTGGAAAGTCCAAGAAAGAAGAACGATGTCAAAGGCAAAGCTCCAATGTTTGCTGAAAAGAAGATTTTGAAAAATGAAAACATCAAAGTCAAAACTGAACCCGTAAAAGAGTCGGTAAAGAAAATTGATAAATTTTACAAACGGGTTGCTTCTTCTCAACAAACGTGGAAGCCAAAAACTGAGGCTAAGACATCAAATGTTCAAAAACCAGAGGTTTGTGATTCTGCAAAACAATCATCTTCAACCACACCGGTTAAGATGAATGTACCTTTGAACTTTTTTGAGAAACTTGAGAAACAAATTTCGACCCCTTCAGGGAAGAAGTATGTTCCAAAGAAAGACCAATCATCTGGTCAACCTCTGGAAAAGGAATTCTTTTTGTATAAAGAGGTTGAGATTGGATCAGAAGAAAGTCTTAAGATGAATGACAAGAATCTCCCACCATTGTACACCAAGACAACACGCCTTAACGTCAAGCTACCCGAGTCGAAAGAGGTTTGGGTTACTTCAAAAACTAACTAAATGTTTTTGAAATGTGCAGGAGCACCCAAGATCTATCTCACGTTGGATTATGTTGTGGTGATTAATCGAAATGCAATCGCAACTCTATCGCAATCGAATCACAAACGCTAAACACCAGTTAACTATGATGATTGTATGTTAGATATAGTATTTGTATGTTTATTATTAATCTATCACATCGCTTGCTCGAAACGCATCGCAACGCTCAACACGCGAATAGAAACGACAAAACTCAACACGCCGGACACCAGGATCGAGTGGCCAACCGATCAAGTGGCCATCCGATCGTATTGCCATCCGATCAGATTGTCTTCTGTCGCAACCCCCGTCCCCTAATTACCCGTGAACGGGCGGTCATGGCCAGTTTCAGTGGTATCGGTGTTTATCAGTTTGGGAACGGAAATTTCATTAAGACCGTAGTTAGGAAATATTTATCAGAGTTCAAAACACCATATTTTTATAATAAACAAATGGGATAAAACCCATGTTTTATTTACAATACAATGTATAGGGATAAACCACAATTATTGAAAACAAAGTCTCCTTTTAAATTTAGGTAACTTTTATAGCCACTTTTCTAAGCCTTCGGTGCTCTCCAGCTGTCTTTTAATTGGCTTTCACATTTTGTTACCTGAAACGCGTTTAAAAACATTTTGTCAGTGGGAAATACTGGTGAGTGAATCCCAGTTTAATCAAGTTTAGTAAAAACCATTGTACAGTATTGAGGGCGGTCGCGCAATTACATTTGTTTCCATCTACTTAATTACCACCCACGGTACTATCAACCCGACTTGTGGTCATGTTACTCCTCGCAAGGTAGTAACAAATTTTGTATACAAAACCCCAACATACCGACGATAATTGTAGAATACAAATACTCAATCACTGTTTAATGTAGTTTAATTAAGTGAGGTTTTGTAAAAATAGTTAACAAAAAGGAGATTACTCACATTGTTACTTTAGGTATTTCCTTTGTGATTTCCTGGTTATAATCTATTAATTAAACAATGCACACGGGTTAGTATGATAACCCAATTTACATTAGTTATACCCTCCCCAAGACAGAACTCCAACGACTACGTCGTGCAAGCCCACGACAGCCGTTACGGAGCACTAGATCAATCGGGCAGCGTATCTAATTCGTAACCGGGGGTTATGATACCTACATCGAGGCAGAGCTTCGCTATTTTAGTGGGTATAATACCCAGGTATAACTTCTACACTACAGAAATTGAGAGAGAATTGTATGTGATGAACGACTTGTGAACTGAGCCTGAACTCCAAATATATAAGCTTGGTCGGCCATCTCTCGCGCCCCGCGAAAGATGAGAAGGGGGCTTACGCGTCCCGCGAGAGACCACGTGTCTCGCATAGGGCTGCTGACTTGACCTCATAGCTTTGACACGCGCATGCCACGTGGCGGGCTGGGGTGCTGCCTAGTGGTACTGGGTCGCGCCCCGCGAACCACCCAGCTGACTGGGTCACGACCCGCGAGGGACCTATATATTTTGTTTTATTTGATTTTTGATGACATTAGGATTAAACGGGTCCAACTAGAGGTCTCCTGGTATAATTTTGGGCATAACTCCTGAGCTAATATAATGCACTCGTGTTAAGTATGGTAACCCAATTCAACTTTATCCCTACGTCACGAGACAGAACCCCAACGGACTTAGTCAGGCAGAGCCTTGACATGTGTTACGAGGTCCTAGATCAATCGGACAGGGTATCAGTGATCAGGGGTTAAAACACTTAAAACGGGGCAGAGCTTTATTATTATTATAGGTTAAAAAAATAGAATTTAAAGCGGGAGAGGAGGGCCGAGAGAGGCTGTGCACTTCTGATTGTTGGAATGCACTTCATATATATACTACTTTGGTGACTTAGGGAGCAAGTTGGCATTAACTGCATCTTTCACGTATATAGACTTTAATTTGGTATTGATTTTATTTATTACTTTATTCAAAAATTTCGACCACTTTATTAAATGATATTTTTTATTATTATTATTATTATTAATTTATATATTATAATTAATTTAACTGCTTCACTCATTTGGCGCTTATAACTTCTAAAATATGGCGTTTTATAAAATGATAAATATGCCATTAGAACGAGAATATTTTTATCTATATTTTGGCCTAAGTTTCATTAAAAACGGGGTAAGGTTAATTATAACTTATTTTTATTATTATAACTATTAAACAATTCCTACGTTTGCCAAAATACTTTAGATTTCTATCGGTCAACTTATCCATGATCTATTCGTTTAATAACTTTATTTTAAATTTAAAAATTTTGGGAATGTTACATCCTCCCCACCTTGTTTTAAATCTCGTCCTCGAGATTCACCGAAATATGGATGAATACTGATCCTAGTTCTTAAGTATATTCTGGTTTTTGTTTTGAACTTCACTTTACTTTGACCAGAACTATTCTCTATGCTTTGAGACTCTTATCTTCTCAAGAGTTTTTAATGAAGGTAAAATTACTATTATTTGTGTAAGTTTTTAGATGTTTTGTGTCTTAGCACAACTTTTAGTTACAGGTTTCCCAATGCGTCAATAATCTAAGGTAATGTAAGGGGAATTCTTATAATTTCGATGGCGTCTCAATTTAAAGGGTTCCCGTCGTTCATCTTTCGCACGGATTATGAGATGGATGATCAAACGAAATAATGTTTGATATCGGATTATAGATGTATACTAGAGATTCCTGATACATAAATCTAAAATTATCATTGACACACCTGTTCGTTATTTATCCCTAATGGTCAATCATTATGGTCTCGCCGGAGAGGTACCCCCATCTTACCCGGACAAGCTGGAGAGTCTACTACACCATACCCAGTCTTGCCGGAGAGGTAATTATCATTGTATTTCCCTTAAATAGAATTTTTCTCAAGTCATGATTAAAAGTGCATCTTTTATTATGGCTTATATCAAGAAACAAGGAAATTAGTATTCTCATGATGGATCATATTCTAGAACCGAGTAGTACTGATAAACAAGAAATAACAGTGGCCAGGTGTTATCGCTTATTTATCATACTTGCACCGTTCTAGTCATCATCCTCACGGCATACCAATATCCATCACATTTTATCTACGCAAATAATTAGCTTATATTGAAGCTTATACTAAGGCATTTTCCTTAGGTTCAAGTCCAAATACTATCCTGGGTGTTACCAGTAAATATTAAAATCTTAACTCTTTTTGTTTAAGCATAGGTATTATTATGGTTGTAACTTTCTTTTGTTTAGGAAAATGGAGTTTTGACAAAAATATCATTGTCTCTATTGATATTATGGCTAGGTTCAATGTGATGAGTATGGTTACAGCTAACTCTTATATATTATTAGATTCTGTCGCAAGGAATATTTCATCGAGACATGTGACATTTTAAAATATAATACGTTTCGTGATTTATTCTTATAATGACTTCATGTTTTCATATGAATCACCAGTGATATTTTCTCTTCTGTTTGTCTACAGAGAATATTTGATTATTATACTGTATATATGTCATTAAGAAATTCTATTATGTATATGCATATATGGGTATATTTTAGAAACATCAAATTTCAGATCTCTAGTTAATACTAAAACTTACATAATATATATATGTATACACACACACACACATATATATATATATAATAAATTATTTAGTAATTTATAAAAATACAACTATATATATCCGATAGTACCAATCGTCAAGCTTATTTCCATAACTTTATTTACCCTTTTATAAAAGTAGTATACTGAAATAAATTTCTGTTAAATTTATTGAATATAATATTCTAGAATTAAAGGATGGATAAATAAAAGTTTAAAGAAATAAATTGATCAAAATATAGACTTTCTCGACTTGTGGAAACAATTTCATTTTTAACTAGTGTGTTGAACTATATTTGCTTAAAACATTAAAACTTAACTCTTAATTTATTGTATAATATATTTATTCAAGGAAGTAATACAAAGTTTGGTGTTTCTAAAATTGATTCTAAACATATTAGGTAATTAAGTAATATACATGTATTAAAATATGTATCTATATCTTAAATGATAGTAATAGTAATTTGTTTAAAGATATTACAATATTAAAATTGTAATTTGATTTTTAAATAAAGCTATATAAGGACAAGCGTATTAAACTCACATTTGAGTCAATCATTATTATTATTATTATTATTATTATTATTATTATGATTATTATTATTATTATTATTATTATTTTAATTATTTTTTTGTGAGACATTCATTTTAAATTTTAGTTTGAAAATGAATCAATAACTAGAATGTTCTGGGAAATTTTAACGTGCTAGGTAAAATAATTATATAAGTAAATAAATAGCACACTTAATTATTAATTTAAATCGAGTAAGAAAATGGGTTTTCATTTTGTAATATCTTTTACTTGTAAAAATCAATTATTTACTATATTATATATATATAACAATTGTACAATTCATCAGACCCATCTTTTCTGTTTTTTTTATAACATATCATAAAATAAAAATTATTACTTCTTTTAGATAAAAATGTTTTTTTTTTCTAGGGTGACTTAAACATAAAAACATTTTTCTGTTAACTATAGGTAAGTTATAGGTAAAATTCACCCCTTTTACTTCAATATAGTAAACTTCTTATAAATATAGGAAATATAAATTAAATCACTCAACTTTCTCTAGTATATAGGAATATACTAATTAGGCTCTGGTAGAAATATTTAAATTACACTAGAAATAACACAATTGATTTTTTTTTTATTTTTAGAAATCTTCTTTTTTTTTCTTATAATCATTCAATATAAACCCCAAAAGTTTAGTTAGTTCCAATAAAATATATAGCAGTTATGTAATGAAAGTTAAGTTTTAAAGTATATTTATTTACGGGACATACTTGTGTATATATAAATTATATTTATGTATATATAGTGTAGTACTGTATATAACAAGTATATAAAGTCATTAAAGAGGATAGGGTGATTTTACGGTTAAAATGACCATACATAATTGTATCAACAAAATATAGTAAAATAATATTTTCATTATTAACCACGTAGACTTGTATAATACTGTGATCTATAGGGATATATATATATATATATACATATATATATATATATATATATATATGAAATGGCAGCTATGGACACATATATACACCTATAGCCGGTTTATATATAAAATATCCTAAAAAAGTTTAACAGATTCCAATTGCTATTTAAATACCTTATAAATTTTAGTGTTTGTGTACAACCTTATTCACATGTAAAACCTTACATATATACTATTTATAAACGTATGTAACATTACAGGATATACTTCAATATATGGCCATTTTTAATACTTTAATATACAGATATGTTGATGTGTTACATCAAAAACATATATCGTTATTATTAAATGTTATATAAGTCATTTATATATCTACATAGCTTAACAATCATTATTATTATTATATTTTGAATCCATGTTAGTTTGACAAAGTCAACCAATCTAACAATCCCTAAATCTATCATTATTCATTTATGAATATTTTCACATATCCTGTAGTTGATGTCTCTTTAGTTTCTATATAGATTCATGTTTAAAAGTGATTATTATTGTCATCATAATGGAACGAAAGATTAACCATAAAGACTAATAATAAGCTTTGAATGAATTTATCGAAGCAACATTATTGGTTTTATCTTGACACACAAGAAATATACTACATATATTAAATATTGGGTCAAATTTATTTATTTATTTATTTATTTTATTTTATTTTTTTTAAATATCAAAATCGTCGAACATATATACATACTTCATTGCTTACGTGTTTTTATTACTTTATTAATATTAAATTATGATAGATATTTATTAAATTATAATATATATTACTTTTATAATATTAAATTTAATAAAAATAATATATATTACTTTTATAATATATATTATAACCGAGGGTTATAGCCTTAAGTTTTGACAATACCCAGTGTATAAATGTTTCACTGATGATCTATCATAATTTAATATTTTATTTTACTAATTGTGGTATCACCACAATTAGTATAATACATCGACTTAACAATTATTGATTTGCAATAAAATTGCTTAACAATATAAATAGGCACCATTTATTTCTACTTAGGATTTTTTTTTAGTGATTGGAACTTTTAATTAATACAAAAATTTTAACTTATAAATATATTAGGTAAATGAGGTACTTACCTATTTAGGGACTAACCGATCATTGCAAACTTAATGCAATTAATAGTAAGGCATTCTGTTAGAGACATAATACATCTACCTAGGTTGCCTATGGGTACATTTAGTTATATTGGTCCCTCATACTGTGAACTCAAAATTAGTTAGAATAACGTATAAATCATAACATACATATGAAAATTTATCTACACAGAATATCACATAATTTAAAACATTAATTTACTAAGATAAGGTTTAACTTTTAGGTATTAAAGAACACCTAAATGGCTTAAACCAGTGGCTCTGATACCACCTTCTGTCACAACCCCCGTCCCCTAATTACCCGGGAACGGGCGGCCGCGTCCAGTTTCAGTGGTATCGGTGTTTATCAGTTTGGCAGCGGAAATTTCATCAAAACCATAGTTAGGAAAAATTTATCAGAGTTCAAAACACCATATTTTTATAATAAAAAAAGGGGATAAAACCCATGTTTTATTTACAATACAATGTATAGGGATAAACCCCAATTATTGAAAACAAAGTCTCCTTTTTAATTTAGGTAACTTTTATAGCCACTTTTCTAAACCTTCGGTGCTCTCCAGCTGGCTTTTAATTGGCTTTCACATTTTGTCAGTGGGAAAATACTGGTGAGTGAATCCCAGTTTAATCAAGTTTAGTAAAAACCATTGTACAATATTGAGGGCGGTCGCGCAATTACATTTGTTTCCATCTACTTAATTACCACCCACGGTACTGTCAACCCGACTTGTGGTCATGTTACTCCTCGCAAGGTAGTAACAAATTTTGTATACAAAACCCCAACATACCGACGATAATTGTAGAATACAAATACTCAATCACTGTTTAGTGTAGTTTAATTAAGTGAGGTTTTGTAAAAACAGTTAACAAAAAGGAGATTACTCACATTGCTACTTTAGGTATTTCCTTTGTGATTTCCTGGTTATAATCTATTAATTAAACAATGCACACGCGTTAGTATGATAACCCAATTTACATTAGTTATACCCTCCCCGAGACAGAACTCCAGCGACTACATCGTGCAAGCCCACGACAGCCGTTACGGAGCACTAGATCAATCGGGCAGCGTATCTAATTCGTAACCTGGGGTTATGATACCTACATCGAGGCAGAGCTTCGCTATTTTAGTGGGTATAATACCCAGGTATAACTTCTACACTACAGAAATTGAGAGAGAATTGTATGTGATGAACGATTTGTGAACTGAGCCTGAACTCCAAATATATAAGCTTGGTCGGCCATCTCTCGCGCCCCGCGAAAGATGAGAAGGGGGCTTACGCGGCCCGCGAGAGACCACGTGTCTCGCATAGGGCTGCTGACTTGACCTAAGAGCTTTGACACGCGCCTGCCACGTGGCGGGCTGGGGTGCCGCCTAGTAGTATTGGGTCGCGCCCCGCGAACCACCCAGCTGACTGGGTCACGGCCCGCGAGGGACCTATATATTTTGTTTTATTTGATTTTTGATGACATTAGGATTAAACGGGTCCAGCTAGAGGTCTCCTTGTATAATTTTGGGCATAACTCCTGAGCTAATATAATGCACTCGTGATAAGTATGGTAACCCAATTCAACTTTATCCCTACGTCACGAGACAGAACCCCAACGGACTTAGTCAGGCAGAGCCTTGACATGTGTTACGAGGTCCTAGATCAATCGGACAGGGTATCAGTGATCAGGGGTTAAAACACTTAAAACGGGGCAGGGCTTTATTATTATTATAGGTTTAAAAAATAGAATTTAAAGAGGGAGAGGAGGGCCGAGAGAGGCTGTGCACTTCTGATTGTTGGAATGCACTTCATATATATACTACTTTGGTGACTTAGGGAGCAAGTTGACATTAACTGCATCTTTCACATATATAGACTTTAATTTGGTATTGATTTTATTTATTATTTTATTCGAAAATTTCGACCACTTTATTAAATGATATTTTTTATTATTATTATTATTAATTTATATATTATAATTAATTTAACTGCTTCACTCATTTGGCGCTTATAACTTCTAAAATATGGCGTTTTATAAAATGATAAATATGCCATTAGAACGAGAATATTTTTATCTATATTTTGGCCTAAGTTTCATTAAAAAACGGGGTAAGGTTAATTATAACTTATTTTTATTATTATAACTATTAAACGATTTCTACATTTGCCAAAATACTTTAGATTTCTATCGGTCAACTTATCCATGATCTATTCGTTTAATAACTTTATTTTAAATTTAAAAATTTTGGGAATGTTACTTCCTCCCCACCTTGTTTTAAATCTCGTCCTCGAGATTCACCGAAATATGGATGAATACTGATCCTAGTTCTTAAGTATATTCTGGTTTTTGTTTTGAACTTCACTTTACTTTGACCAGAACTATTCTCTATGCTTTGAGACTCTTATCTTCTCAAGAGTTTTTAATGAAGGTAAAATTACTATTATTTGTGTAAGTTTTTAGATGTTTTGTGTCTTAGCACAACTTTTAGTTACAGGTTTCCCAATGCGTCAATAATCTAAGGTAATGTAAGGGGAATTCTTATAATTTCGATGGCGTCTCAATTTAATGGGTTCCCGTCGTTCATCTTTCGCACGGATTACGAGATGGATGATCAAACGAAATAATGTTTGATATCGGATTATAGATGTATACTAGAGATTCCTAATACATAAATCTAAAATTATCATTGACACACCTTTTCGTTATTTATCCCTAATGGTCAATCATTATGGTCTCGCCGGAGAGGTACCCCCATCTTACCCGGACAAGCTGGAGAGTCTACTACACCATACCCAGTCTTGCCGGAGAGGTAATTATCATTGTATTTCCCTTAAATAGAATTTTTCTCAAGTCATGATTAAAAGTGCATATTTTATTATGGCTTATATAAAGAAACAAGGAAATTAGTATTCTCATGATGGATCATATTCTAGAACCGAGTAGTACTGATAAACAAGAAATAACAGTGGCCAGGTGTTATCGCTTATTTATCATACTTGCACCGTTCTAGTCATCATCCTCACGGCATACCAACATCCATCACATTTTATCTACGCAAATAATTAGCTTATATTGAAGCTTATACTAAGGCATTTTCCTTAGGTTCAAGTCTAAATACTATCCTGGGTGTTACCAGTAAATATTAAAATCTTAACTCTTTTTGTTTAAGCATAGGTATTATTATGGTTGTAACTTTCTTTTGTTTAGGAAAATGGAGTTTTGACAAAAATATCATTGTCTCTATTTGTAAGACCCCAAATTCCGGGTGTCTCACAGTTGGGACATCATTGCATAAATAGTTCAAACACTTGAAAAATTTAACTCTTTATCATTATAATTATCTTCTTAAATAATCCAAACACTAGAAAATTTTAATTATTATTATTTTCTTAATTTAAAAAAAAATACGCAGCGGAAAACGTTTAAGTCAAATTATCAAAGCATGGAAACATCCAAACTAAAAATACAAAATTTAATGTTTAAAATTTATTTCTTAAAGCATCGTCTTCAACTAGAAATGCCAACTTCATTTACTGGGTAGCTTCATGCAACATCCAAGAGGTCATCGTGCATCCAGCTAACCTGAAATCAATCTAACATGTATGCAAAAGTCAGCTAGGCTGAGTGAATTCAAGTTTTTAATAATGTAATACAATAAAATAGTTGTAAAACATTTTCATCACATCGTCTTTAGTATAACTCAACTTCTTTCAAACAAACTTCAAAATAACTTCAAACATCCAATCAAATGGGTCAAGCACATAACAATGGGTCTCCTCGACCTTTAAAGCCAAACACAAAGTAAGGAAAAAGGACCCTTTTTGCCCCAAGGACCTCTAAACTGTGAGGGGTCTTCCCACCAAGACAGATAGATACGGTTAGGGGACTTCCTCTGCCCCAAGGACTGTTAAGCTGTGAGGACTACTTTTGCCCACATAAGTAAACTAAACAGTTAGGGGACTTTGCGACCCAGTCATGGCAAGACCCAAAACCTACACATTCACATTCATATTCACATATGGATTAATGCAATATAATAATTTACATCTGATCATAAATAAATATATTTATTTTATCTACAAATTCATCTTTAATGGGTCAAACACATAACACAGATCTCCTCACCTTAAATCCCAAACACAAGTAAGGGATAAAGGAATTTTTCTTCTCCTCTTGCCCTAAGAGCAGGTAAACTGCTAAGGGACTTCCTCTTGCCCCAAGAACAGATAAACTGCAAGGGGACTTCCTCTGTTCGACCTGGCTGTGGTATGACCCAACACATCACACACTAGCACATAAATTGAGCAAGCAAATAATCCTCATGTATAGTTAATATGTAGATTGAAAGTAACTATATAAACAACATGCCTATAAGCCCTTAGACTTTAAGACATTAATTAAAAGGTATCATGAACTTACACTTAATTATACATACGTGTGTATATATATACTTCAACTATCATACATGTACCTTCGCACCTACACGCCTCATAAATATATTATTCCCTCGTAAACTCGAGTATTTATATAACAATATATCTATATAAACTTATTCTTATACATATGTAAACATATATAAATAAGAGCATATAGTATTCTGATCAATAACTGCCTTCACATGAATAGGTATATAAAAACATATAACCCTACTCACAATTCATTCTTAAAAAGCATACGAGTAAAAAAAATGAATTTTATAAATATTTAAAAAGAACTTCAAAACTTCCTTCATGAAAATAATCATACGAGTTTAGCATGCACATTAGCCCGAAAAATTTAAAAGCATCTAAAAGAGTGGGCTCATGAACTCACCAGTTGCGAAGCTTCTAAATCCATAAGCTATCTATCTCGAACTGCGTCCTCAAAAGAAACCTCCTCATGTGAGTCTAACCCAAGCACTAACAAGTTCGGGTCACCCGCAATCCATACGAATCCACGAACCTGCTCAACGATGCTAGCTCCTCCCATTCATACATATGACATCATCGTCATCATCATTCCCATAGTCTATTTAATCATCTTAGCCTAGTTGCTTTAGCATGAAATCATGCATCCACCGTTAACATGCAAAATTCCACTTTAATCAAAACCATAATATACATCATGCAAAAATCACTTATAACAGTAATATCAAAATTGAAATACTTCATGCGTGAAAGGCCATGCATATACATTATCATCATCTCCAACGCACACCTATATGAATACTAATACATATATCATACATAACCTTCTGTAAACCCATCGCAACTCGATACCATCGCCGCTAACGCCTACCTGTTGTCACCGTTTCACCACCAAACAGCACCCTTGCAAATCCATTCCTTCACCATCATCAACATCTTCATCCTTACCATCATTTGTTACCCTCACAATATCCAAGCATTGTAATCGCCAACTCCGACAACCATCGTTGGAGCGATGCACACCCCTCATCATTTCTGAACCATAAACACTACCTGCATCATCACCAAAAATCACCGAAACTACCCTATTCCATCTCCACTAAACATCATCACCATCATCGCTCTACCACATCAGCCACAACCCCCTCCGTATCCGACTGCCACTGCCACCGTCTGCCTTCACACGCCTTAGTCGCTGTAGCCTGACCACCCATCATCGCCATCATCGCCATATCCACCTTCGTTCAACATATCACCATAACAAACCCTAATCAAGTGCACGCAAGAACTACGGACCTACTCAACCCAGCAAGTTATAATTAACGCCATTTCTAAAGAAAGACTATACCTGATATGTGCTTCAATGCTAGATCCAAAACGAGCAGGCCTGCGTATCATAGCCGAGTACCCGAAAAACCGGAAGTAACCTAGCAGGCTGTGCAACAATAGTGACCGAATTCTAGAACCTGAAAACTCGCCAACACCGGTGGCTAAAACAGATCCGAAAACGGTCGAACCCTCTTCTTCGTTTGGCCGTCGCAGATAAGAATGGAGGTGGTTATAGACTTTCTGTAGGAATGTGATGTAGGGTTTTTTTTTTTAAATAAAAAGATAATTCCTAAATTACACCATGCCCCCCTCCAGTACATAATAGTCCCCCATTTAAAGATGCAATAATCATCTATATACAAAGTCAACCCCTTGGCTTTGTCTTGTACATGTTAAACCACATTAATGAAAATTATGGGTGTTACAAGTCTACCTCCCTTAGAAGAGGATTCGTCCTCGAATCCCGTTGGTCAAAATAAAAAAAAAATCTTCACATTCACACCTCAATACGTCCTCAATTATGTGTGACACCCTGACGCCACTAGAGATCATTGTGGTCGCTTCTATTTCTAACCAAAATATGGTACACGATAGTCAAAGGGGTATTCTTCATCGCTTGCTTTCACCCTCATAACTTGTATTATTCGCTTATACAATCCACATACAACTTTTCATTCGACTCTATACTTGCAAGGCATCCTTGTCTCGTGCTTCGCATCTCTACTGTTTGGTCACTACCGAGTGACTCCCCACAATCCCTAGCGCAAAACTTTTACCTGAAGGTTCAATCAGTAACAAGCAATTAACTTACCAATGCCGACATTGTCACCAATGACATTGTTTGCTTTGTCATCGGTTACATTGTCTAAACCGTCCAATTTTGTAATCACCACCTGCTTGTTGACTCACCTGCCATGTTTCAATTGTAACCATAATAGTCACGTTGGTACCGACACAGAATCTGAGTGCCTAAGCACATCCTAACCCGTCATCGCTTTCTAACGTACCCGAAAGTAGGGCATACCATGCCTATAATCGGTCGTACAATCATCTTAGTCTCGTGATTGACAAAATTTCGCTACCCACTGACTCCAAAAGTAGAGCATCACTCCAGTCATAACAGAAGATCTTTAGGAGCTCGTGTTGAATATGTTAATTACATAAGCACAATAATTATCCTCAACATTGTCATCGCAGCGTCTAGACGTCAAACCGACTAGTCATTCTCATTGTTCCTCCTGAAGTCTAGCTTCTATTGTTCACCTCACACATAAGCCATCTCGTCTCAATCGAGTAATATCAACTCCTCAAACTCTAAAAAAATGCATCGATTAAGTCTTTTACACCAAAATATTCCTTCGCATGTCGTCGCATTACATCACCACTCGGCGCTGAATCCCTTAGCACTGTTACATCTCTATCATGGTTGCATTTCTAACAACTTTGGCAAGCAAAAGGTATGCTCCACACTGACATTCATAACTCGAGTTAGAACCGCATGTCCTAAAGCTGACATAGCGCACAACATCACATATAAGCTCACCGCTAAGAACACAATCAAGTGTCACCACACCTTACATCTTATCTCTATACAATCCATCACTGATTCGGATGGTCCATTATCTTTAGAACATGGTGCATCAACTTTCCTTTGCCTATCTCCATAGACATCGTTACTACCAATAACATCGTCATCGTCGTGTCCGGATATAAAGCCCATGGATTGCCCTCATTTCTACTAAAGCTTAGCTTCCGTCGTCCATCACATTCATTTGTCGCCAAGTCCTAACACTAGCATCATTGACTTTCTAAGTCTCAAGAAAGTGCACCAGTAAAACCTTCCACCAGAAGCCCTTCACGAAAATCAACACCTCACATTGCTACTTTGGGCTGAATCTTTCAGCATCGTTGTCCTTTCATCATAATCGCCTAGCGGACCACACGTGAAGGAAAAAATGCATCTCGCATCGACTCCTGTAACCTCGCCCATTGACTTAATACTTTGAAGCATAAATAGTGCACGTAACCATCACACGTCCAAAAGGCGTCATAACACCTAGCGTCTTACCACCACATCGTTCGTCACGAGAAAACATCATATAAGATAAGGGTATTCTATCCAAGCATAAACACGACACATCCCACATAAGACTAATAGTGATAGACAATACCATCACAACATTTAAAACAATAAAGCATATAACGTTCGCTTTATAGTACCCCCCCAACTACCCCCTTCCTATGTCATATACTCAATTTCTAAACCCGGGTAAATACACTTATCACGTTTCATGGCTACCGCCACTCGTCAACCACATAATTATATAATTCACTCGGTCGTACCCATCATGAGTTGTAGCAATCATCATACTAAACATCACACCCGAGCTAAACATATCTTCGCATTTCTGTAGGTTACATTAAAGTAACCGTACGCATAACATCATCATAAACATTCATACATGCGCAAAGCTCCATCCAGACCATAAGTACAGAGAAATCACAAACTATGTCTATACTAGTCTATTCACATAAATTGGTCGATAATGACCGTTATACCACAACAAAGATCATGCTAATACAAAATCAAGCTATTCGAGCGTTGCCACATGGCCACGTATAACTGCACCTAATCCAAAAACAACCACATATATTCACACAAATATTTAAATCACCGGGTGCACGTAACAAGAAACCTTGTGTAGAAGCATAACGCCAACACAAACCCATGACTAACAACCCACCCAAGGAAAAACATTCGCATGATTCATTAGAGGCCATCATCCAGAACATGAGAAGTGACAATAGACTGCCAACAACGTTGATCAAGTGCTATCGGTTGTCCGTGTCACCGCAGACGTTCTAAACATTTCCTATCACGATCACACTAGTGTTTTACCTTCCACGTAGCACACATAGACACTCAAGAAAAACATCCTACCATACCTCAAGCATAAATACATTAACATTCTATCCGACGAATCAGAAAATTACCTATACAAGGAAGGCATCATGTCCTACCTCCAAAACACAAGGGTATTAACATTCAATTTACCATATGGTGTAATTTAAACAATCAATGTGAAACATCAATGCATACATCAAAACATGAAGGTACTAGAGTTATACCTATCACATCATGACCTTAGGCATTCAAAGGAAAAACATCCTAAGATACCACAAAACGTAAAGATATTAGCATTCCATCTAGCACGTCTAGTGATTAAAGTAAACATTAACTCCATCCCACTCCTGAGCATAAGACATTAACAGTCCATCTAACTTATTATACATTTAGGCTCTGAATAGTAAAATTTCCAAACTAATCATGTAATATAGCATTAACCTCTCACATATCCCCTCATTTTGTTAAGCATCAATAAAAAACTAACCAAACTTCAATACAGTAAAAAGTACCTCTTGGCGTGCAGCTACCCGTATTGGCATTTGTAGCTTTCATCCAATTCTCAGTTCAAGTCCAGGCATTAAGGGATGCCCGAATCTCTTGAACTATAGCTCTGATACCAACTTGTAAGACCCCAAATTCCGGGTGTCTCACAGTTGGGACATCATTGCATAAATAGTTCAAACACTTGAAAAATTTAACTCTTTATCATTATAATTATCTTCTTAAATAATCCAAACACTAGAAAATTTTAATTATTATTATTTTCTTAATTTAAAAAAAAATACGCAGCGGAAAACGTTTAAGTCAAATTATCAAAGCATGGAAACATCCAAACTAAAAATACAAAATTTAATGTTTAAAATTTATTTCTTAAAGCATCGTCTTCAACTAGAAATGCCAACTTCATATACTGGGTAGCTTCATGCAACATCCAAGAGGTCATCGTGCATCCAGCTAACCTGAAATCAATCTAACATGCATGCAAAAGTCAGCTAGGATGAGTGAATTCAAGTTTTTAATAATGTAATACAACAAAATAGTTGTAAAACATTTTCATCACATCGTCTTTAGTATAACTCAACTTCTTTCAAACATACTTCGAAATAACTTCAAACATCCAATCAAATGGGTCAAGCACATAACAATGGGTCTCCTCGACCTTTAAAGCCAAACACAAAGTAAGGAAAAAGGACCCTTTTTGCCCCAAGGACCTCTAAACTGTGAGGGGTCTTCCCACCAAGACAGATAGATACGGTTAGGGGACTTCCTCTGCCCCAAGGACTGTTAAGCTGCGAGGACTACTTTTGCCCACATAAGTAAACTAAACAGTTAGGGGACTTTGCGACCCAGTCATGGCAAGACCCAAAACCTACACATTCACATTCATATTCACATATGGATTAATGCAATATAATAATTTACATCTGATCATAAATAAATATATTTATTTTATCTACAAATTCATCTTTAATGGGTCAAACACATAACACAGATCTCCTCACCTTAAATCCCAAACACAAGTAAGGGATAAAGGAATTTTTCTTCTCCTCTTGCCCTAAGAGCAGGTAAACTGCTAAGGGACTTCCTCTTGCCCCAAGAACAGATATACTGCAAGGGGACTTCCTCTGTTCGACCTGGCTGTGGTATGACCCAACACATCACACACTAGCACATAAATTGAGCAAGCAAATAATCCTCATGTATAGTTAATATGTAGATTCAAAGTAACTATATAAACAACATGCCTATAAGCCCTTAGACTTTAAGACATTAATTAAAAGGTATCATGAACTTACACTTAATTATACATACGTGTGTATATATATACTTCAACTATCATACATGTACCTTCGCACCTACACGCCTCATAAATATATTATTCCCTCGTAAACTCGAGTATTTATATAGCAATATATCTATATAAACTTATTCTTATACATATGTAAACATATATAAATAAGAGCATATAGTATTCTGATCAATAACTGCCTTCACACGAATAGGTATATAAAAACATATAACCCTACTCACAATTCATTCTTAAAAAGCATACGAGTAAAAAAAATGAATTTTATAAATATTTAAAAAGAACTTCAAAACTTCCTTCATGAAAATAATCATACGAGTTTAGCATGCACATTAGCCCGAAAAATTTAAAAGCATCTAAAAGAGTGGGCTCATGAACTCACCAGTTGCGAAGCTTCTAAATCCATAAGCTATCTATCTCGAACTGCGTCCTCAAAAGAAACCTCCTCATGTGAGTCTAACCCAAGCACTAACAAGTTCGGGTCACCCGCAATCCATACGAATCCACGAACCTGCTCAACGATGCTAGCTCCTCCCATTCATACATATGACATCATCGTCATCATCATTCCCGTAGTCTATTTAATCATCTTAGCCTAGTTGCTTTAGCATGAAATCATGCATCCACCGTTAACATGCAAAATTCCACTTTAATCAAAACCATAATATACATCATGCAAAAATCACTTATAACAGTAATATCAAAATTGAAATACTTCATGCGTGAAAGGCCATGCATATACATTATCATCATCTCCAACGCACACCTATATGAATACTAATACATATATCATACATAACCTTCTGTAAACCCATCGCAACTCGATACCATCGCCGCTAACGCCTACCTGTTGTCACCGTTTCACCACCAAACAGCACCCTTGCAAATCCATTCCTTCACCATCATCAACATCTTCATCCTTACCATCATTTGTTACCCTCACAATATCCAAGCATTGTAATCGCCAACTCCGACAACCATCGTTGGAGCGATGCACACCCCTCATCATTTCTGAACCATAAACACTACCTGCATCATCACCAAAAATCACCGAAACTACCCTATTCCATCTCCACTAAACATCATCACCATCATCGCTCTACCACATCAGCCACAACCCCCTCCGTATCCGACTGCCACTGCCACCGTCTGCCTTCACACGCCTTAGTCGCTGTAGCCTGACCACCCATCATCGCCATCATCGCCATATCCACCTTCGTTCAACATATCACCATAACAAACCCTAATCAAGTGCACGCAAGAACTACGGACCTACTCAACCCAGCAAGTTATAATTAACGCCATTTCTAAAGAAAGACTATACCTGATATGTGCTTCAATGCTAGATCCAAAACGAGCAGGCCTGCGTATCATAGCCGAGTACCCGAAAAACCGGAAGTAACCTAGCAGGCTGTGCAACAATAGTGACCGAATTCTAGAACCTGAAAACTCGCCAACACCGGTGACTAAAACAGATCCGAAAACGGTCGAACCCTCTTCTTCGTTTGGCCGTCGCAGATAAGAATGGAGGTGGTTATAGACTTTCTGTAGGAATGTGATGTAGGGTTTTTTTTTAAATAAAAAGATAATTCCTAAATTACACCATGCCCCCTCCAGTACATAATAGTCCCTCATTTAAAGATGCAATAATCATCTATATACAAAGTCAACCCCTTGGCTTTGTCTTGTACATGTTAAACCACATTAATGAAAATTATGGGTGTTACACTATTGATATTATGGCTAGGTTCAATGTGATGAGTATGGTTACAGCTAACTCTTATATATTATTAGATTCTGTCGCAAGGAATATTTCATCGAGACATGTGACATTTTAAAATATAATACGTTTCGTGATTTATTCTTATAATGACTTCATGTTTTCATATGAATCACCAGTGATATTTTCTCTTCTGTTTGTCTACAGAGAATATTTGATTATTATACTGTATATATGTCATTAAGAAATTCTATTATGTATATGCATATATGGGTATATTTTAGAAACATCAAATTTCAGATTTCTAGTTAATATTAAAACTTACATAATATATATATGTATACACACACACACACACACATATATATATATATAATAATAAATTATTTAGTAATTTATAAAAATACAACTATATATATCCGATAGTACCAATCGTCAAGCTTATTTCCATAATTTTATTTACCCTTTTATAAAAGTAGTATACTGAAATAAATTTCTGTTAAATTTATTGAATATAATATTTTAGAATTAAAGGATGGATAAATAAAAGTTTAAAGAAATAAATTGATCAAAATATAGACTTTCTCGACTTGTGGAAACAATTTCATTTTTAACTAGTGTGTTTAACTATATTTGTTTAAAACATTAAAACTTAACTCTTAATTTATTGTATAATATATTTATTCAAGGAAGTAATACAAAGTTTGGTGTTTCTAAAATTGATTCTAAACATATTAGGTAATTAAGTAATATACATGTATTAGAATATGTATCTATATCTTAAATGATAGTAATAGTAATTTGTTTAAAGATATTACAATATTAAAATTGTAATTTGATTTTTAAATAAAGCTATATAAGGACAAGCGTATTAAACTCACATTTGAGTCAATCATTATTATTATTATTATTATTATTATTATTATTATTATTATTATTATTATTATTATTATTATTATTATTTTAATTATTTTTTTTGTGAGACATTCATTTTAAATTTTTAGTTTGAAAATGAATCAATAACTAGAATGTTCTGGGAAATTTTAACGTGCTAGGTAAAATAATTATATAAGTAAATAAATAGCACACTAAATTATTAATTTAAATCGAGTAAGAAAATGGGTTTTCCTTTTGTAATATCTTTTACTAGTAAAAATCAATTATTTACTATATTATATATATAACAATTGTACAAATCATCAGACCCATCTTTTCTGTTTTTTTATAACATATCATAAAATAAAAATTATTACTTCTTTTAGATAAAAATGTTTTTTTTTCTAGGGTGACTTAAACATAAAAACATTTTTCTGTTAACTATAGGTAAGTTATAGGTAAAATTCACCCCTTTTACTTCAATATAGTAAACTTCTTATAAATATAGGAAATATAAATTAAATCACTCTACTTTCTCTAGTATATAGGAATATACTAATTAGGCTCTGGTAGAAATATTTAAATTACACTAGAAATAACACAATTGATTTTTTTTATTATTTTTAGAAATTCTTCTTTTTTTTTCTTATAATCATTCAATATAAACCCCAAAAGTTTAGTTAGTTCCAATAAAATATATAGCAGTTATGTAATGGAAGTTAAGTTTTAAAGTATATTTATTTACGGGACATACTTGTGTATATATAAATTATATTTATGTATATATAGTGTAGTACTGTATATAACAAGTATATAAAGTCATTAAAGAGGATAGGGTGACTTTACGGTTAAAATAACCATACATAATTGTATCAACAAAATATAGTAAAATAATATTTTCATTATTAACCACGTAGACTTGTATAATACTGTGATCTATAGGGATATATATATATATATATATTTATATATATTTTCCGCGCCCCCTAAGGGCCGTTTCTGATAGTTTCATATATGTATATGTATATATATATAATGTAAGTATCTATAGAAAACCCACTTTAATTTAGAAAACCCGGGAAACTCAAAGCTCCCGATGTTTTTTTTTCTTGAAAAAATTTAAACATGTTATATACATGTTTTTAAGGGTTTTGGGCAAAAAAAAAAAAAATCAAAAAAGCGCCGAGTAGATATTTTTAAAAAAAATAAACAAGTTTTGGTGTAACACATGTTACAAATATGTCAGATGAATGTAACATGTGTTAAACCAAAACTTGTTTATTTTTTTTTTAAAAATATCTACTCGGTGCTTTTTTGATTTTTTTGCCCAAAACCCTTAAAAACATGTATATAACATGTGTAAATTTTTTCAAGAAAAAAAAACATCGGGAGCTTTGAGTTTCCCGGGTTTTCTAAATTAAAGTGGGTTTTCTATACATCCTTCCCCTATATATATATATATATATATATATGTATATATATATATATATATATATATATATGAAATGGCAGCTATGGACACATATATACACCTATAGCCGGTTTATATATAAAATATCCTAAAAAAGTTTAACAGATTCCAATTGCTATTTAAATACCTTATAAATTTTAGTGTTTGTGTACAACTTTATTCACATGTAAAACCTTACATATATACTATTTATAAACGTACGTAACATTACAGGATATACTTCAATATAAGGCCATTTTTAATACTTTAATATACAGATATGTTGATGTGTTACATCAAAAACATATATCGTTATTATTAAATGTTATATAAGTCATTTATATATCTACATAGCTTAACAATCATTATTATTATTATATTTTTGAATCCATGTTAGTTTGACAAAGTCAACCAATCTAATAATCCCTAAATCTATCATTATTCATTTATGAATATTTTCACATATCTTGTAGTTGATGTCTCTTTAGTTTCTATATAGATTCATGTTTAAAAGTGATTATTATTGTCATCATAATGGAACGAAAGATTAACCATAAAGACTAATAATAAGCTTTGAATGAATTTATCGAAGCAACATTATTGTTTTATCTCGACACACAAGAAATATACTACATATATTAAATATTGGGTCAAATTTATTTATTTATTTATTATATTATATTTTTTTTTTAAAATATCAAAATCGTCGAACATATATACATACTTCATTGCTTACGTGCTTTTATTACTTTTATAATATTAAATTATGATAGATATTTATTAAATTATAATATATATTACTTTTATAATATTAAATTTAATAAAAATAATATATATTACTTTTATAATATATATTATAACTGAGGGTTATAGCCTTAAGTTGTGACAATACCCAGTGTATAAATGTTTCACTGATGATCTATCATAATTTAAAATTTTATTTTACTAATTGTAGTATCACCACAATTAGTATAATACATCGACTTAACAATTATTGATTTGCAATAAAATTGCTTAACAATATAAATAGGCACCATTTATTTCTACTTAGGATTTTTTTTTAGTGATTGGAACTTTTAATTAATACAAAAATTTTAACTTATAAATATATTAGGTAAATGAGGTACTTACCTATTTAGGGACTAACCGATCATTGCAAACTTAATGCAATTAATAGTAAGGCATTCTGTTAGAGACATAATACATCTACCTAGGTTGCCTATGGGTACATTTAGTTATATTGGTCCCTCATACTGTGAACTCAAAATTAGTTAGAATAACGTATAAATCATAACATACATATGAAAATTTATCTACACGGAATATCACATAATTTAAAACATTAATTTACTAACATGAGGTTTAACTTTTAGGTATTAAAGAACACCTAAATAGCTTAAACCAGTGGCTCTGATACCACCTTCTGTCGCAACCCCCGTCCCCTAATTACCCGGGAACGGGCGGCCGCGGCCAGTTTCAGTGGTATCGGTGTTTATCAGTTTGGCAGCGGAAATTTCATCAAAACCATAGTTAGGAAAAATTTATCAGAGTTCAAAACACCATATTTTTAATATACAGATATGTTGATGTGTTACATCAAAAACATATATCGTTATTATTAAATGTTATATAAGTCATTTATATATCTACATAGCTTAACAATCATTATTATTATTATATTTTTGAATCCATGTTAGTTTGACAAAGTCAACCAATCTAACAATCCCTAAATCTATCATTATTCATTTATGAATATTTTCACATATCTTGTAGTTGATGTCTCTTTAGTTTCTATATAGATTCATGTTTAAAAGTGATTATTATTGTCATCATAATGGAACGAAAGATTAACCATAAAGACTAATAATAAGCTTTGAATGAATTTATCGAAGCAACATTATTGTTTTATCTCGACACACAAGAAATATACTACATATATTAAATATTGGGTCAAATTTATTTATTTATTTATTTATTATATTATATTTTTTTTTTAAATATCAAAATCGTCGAACATATATACATACTTCATTGCTTACGTGCTTTTATTACTTTTATAATATTAAATTATGATAGATATTTATTAAATTATAATATATATTACTTTTATAATATTAAATTTAATAAAAATAATATATATTACTTTTATAATATATATTATAACTGAGGGTTATAGCCTTAAGTTGTGACAATACCCAGTGTATAAATGTTTCACTGATGATCTATCATAATTTAATATTTTATTTTACTAATTGTAGTATCACCACAATTAGTATAATACATCGACTTAACAATTATTGATTTGCAATAAAATTGCTTAACAATATAAATAGGCACCATTTATTTCTACTTAGGATTTTTTTTAGTGATTGGAACTTTTAATTAATACAAAAATTTTAACTTATAAATATATTAGGTAAATGAGGTACTTACCTATTTAGGGACTAACCGATCATTGCAAACTTAATGCAATTAATAGTAAGGCATTCTGTTAGAGACATAATACATCTACCTAGGTTGCCTATGGGTACATTTAGTTATATTGGTCCCTCATACTGTGAACTCAAAATTAGTTAGAATAACGTATAAATCATAACATACATATGAAAATTTATCTACACAGAATATCACATAATTTAAAACATTAATTTACTAACATAAGGTTTAACTTTTAGGTATTAAAGAACACCTAAATAGCTTAAACCAGTGGCTCTGATACCACCTTCTGTCGCAACCCCCGTCCCCTAATTACCCGAGAACGGGCGGCCGCGGCCAGTTTCAGTGGTATCGGTGTTTATCAGTTTGGCAGCGGAAATTTCATCAAAACCATAGTTAGGAAAAATTTATCAGAGTTCAAAACACCATATTTTTATAATAAAAAAATGGGTTAAAACCCATGTTTTATTTACAATACAATGTATAGGGATAAACCCCAATTATTGAAAACAAAGTCTCCTTTTTAATTTAGGTAACTTTTATAGCCACTTTTCTAAACATTCGGTGCTCTCCAGCTGGTTTTTAATTGGCTTTCACATTTTGTCAGTGGGAAAATACTGGTGAGTGAATCCCAGTTTAATCAAGTTTAGTAAAAACCATTGTACAATATTGAGGGCGGTCGCGCAATTACATTTGTTTCCATCTACTTAATTACCACCCACGGTACTGTCAACCCGACTTGTGGTCATGTTACTCCTCGCAAGGTAGTAACAAATTTTGTATACAAAACCCCAACATACCGACGACAATTGTAGAATACAAATACTCAATCACTGTTTAATGTAGTTTAATTAAGTGAGGTTTTGTAAAAATAGTTAACAAAAAGGAGATTACTCACATTGCTACTTTAAGTATTTCCTTTGAGATTTCCTGGTTATCATCTATTAATTAAACAATGCAATAACCTAATTTACATTAGTTATACCCTCCCCGAGACAGAACTCCAACGACTACGTCAAGCAGAGCCACGACAGCCATTACGGAGCACTAGATCAATCGGGCAGCGTATCTAATACGTAACCAGGGGTTATGTATAATTTTGGGCTTAACTCCTGAGCTAATATAATGCACTCGTGTTAAGTATAGTAACCCAATTCAACTTTATCCCTACGTCACGAGACAGAACCCCAACGGACTTAGTCAGGCAGAGCCTTGACATGTGTTACGGGGTCCTAGATCAATCGGACAGGGTATCAGTGATCAGGGGTTAAAACACTTAAAACGGGGCAGGGCTTTATTATTATTATAGGTTAAAAATTAAAATACAATAGAATTTAAAGAGGGAGAGGAGGGCCGAGAGAGGCTGTGCACTTCTGATTGTTGGAATGCACTTCATATATATACTACTTTGGTAACTTAGGGAGCAAGTTGGCATTAACTGCATCTTCCACGTATGTAGACTTTAATTTGGTATTGATTCTATTTATTATTTTATTGAAAAATTTTGACCACTTTATTAAATGATATTTTTTATTCTTATTATTATTTTATTAATATATATATTATAATTAATTTAACGGCTTCACTTATTTGGCGCTTATATAACTTCTAAAATATGGCGTTTTATAAAATGATAAATATGCCATTCGAACGAGAATATTTTTATCTACAATTTGGCCTAAGTTTCATTAAAAACAGGGTAAGGTTAATTATAACTTATTTTTATTATTATAACTATTAAACGATTCCTAAGTTTTCCAAAATAATTTAGATTTCTATCGGTCAACTTACCCACGATCTATTCGTTTAACAACTTTATTTTAAATTTAAAAATTTTGGGAATGTTACATCCTCCCCACCTTGTTTTAAATCTCGTCCTCGAGATTCACCGAAATATGGATGAATACTGTGACACCCCAGGAAAACCAGAAAACAACACAACACAACTAGCTTCCTCAGTAACCACGTGCTAAATTTCGGGACGAAATTTCTTTCAAGTTGGGGATAATGTGACAACCCGAGGTTTCAAGGTCTCTACTCGACTTAATACCTGTTCACAAAGTGTTGTTTTTATATTTATATTTGGTGTGCATTATAAATGTGTATATGATATATCTTTTGTATTAGTGATATGCTTTGTATAATTAATAAAAACAAAATGGAACCTTGGCCGAAAACACCCAAGACGAAATCCCTACCCCACAAAAACCCCCACCCACCCAACGAAAACACATGTTGGACGAAAACACCTGTTTTCGCCATGCCTCCCAACGAAAACCCTATGTTTTCGTCGCCTTCATCGTTTTCGCCAGGAATGGGCTTTGGCCCAAGGGTGTTCGGCCGGCCCAAATTGTGTTTACGTTATAACTTTTAGATTAGTTACGATAGAACACTTTGAGAACCCTAGAGCACCTCTTTAACTGTGTGACGGCAACTGCAAGCCTTTGGAGCCTTCTCTTTCCGATCAAACCATTAGCTTTCTATCTCGGTTAGTGTTTAATCCGCACATGATTGATTGTTTGATATCATCGTTAAATGTGTAATTGAAATCATGATTCTGTGATACTATGTAATGCTTGAATTCATGTTGGATGAGGAGTTGTTCATTATAGATTACTAGGTTATCGAATACAGTTCCGCATATTAAACGTGATCGGTTGATGACATATTGGTGAATGGATAGGTTTGATGTTTCTGTCATGAATCTTGTAGAATAGATCGGTTGTTGTGAAGGCATTCGTTTAGGTCTCGGTGCATGCCTAACTTAATGCTTGGTGATCATAATAATTTGATGTTGAATGATTATGCATAACTGTTACTTGAATGGATTCCATTGATGCTGATTCGTATGATAAAAATGATGATTTAATCATGTAACTGTTAGAATGTATTTAGGGTTTTCAGTATGTGGTTGCGTAATTGTCGACGATGAAACCTCACCCTGACGAAATCAAGTGCGGACGAAATCAAACCCAGACGAAAACAAAGGGACCAGACGAAAACACAAGGGGCCAGACGAAAACCCCAAGTGTTTTCGCCACCCCTCATGTTCGACGAAAACACCCTTGGGATTTCGTCGCCTAAGGAGTTTTCACCAGAAAAGGGGATTTCGCCATTAGTGTTTTCATCCCAGGTGTTTTCGCCACATATATGATTTCGTCGAATGCTTTGACACATTAAACCTGTTAAGTTTAACCCTGTTAGTTTATTAACTCTGCTAGTTTATTAACTCAGTTAGGTTATTAGTTCTGTTTGTATGATAACTCTGTTAGTATGTTAACCCTGTTAGTACGTTAACTCTGTTAGTATGTAAACTCTATCAAGTCTGTTAACTAATAACCCATGATAGAATAGACTGAAAACTCAATCATGTGAAACACGAATTATATCAACATGAGATAACTGTTATGTGTTACTTGGTAATGTTTGCCTAAGCACAATTTGTGACATAGATTGCATGTGTATCGTTACGAAGTTAAACTGATTGTGTATACGTGCATACTATAGGCCTTGACTGATTATTTGTGAGCACGTAATTTAGCATACCGAGCAAACCGAGGTGAGTTCACACTTTCACAAGGCATGGGATTCCCAAGGGTTGGGATTGGGTAAAGGATTTAAACTAACACCATGTAGGAGATCACGCAGTTTCCAATTAAATCCTTATCACATGTTGTCACCCTTCAATTAAGAGGGTGTGTACATGTTCCAAACCAGGAGATCGGTTTGGAACACGTACACACCCTCATTACTGAAGGGTGACAACATGGATTCTAGACCAAAACTCTATCATTAAGTCCCTCGTTTTTATATCGACTTAATCGCTGGGCCAATGGCGAGCGGGTCATTAGTTAGATAGCGCTATTTAGGTTTGACAAGCCTCACACCATGCCGCAGAGGACAGGCGTGAACTAATGGATCTGGGCACTAGTCAGTGATGATAGACATTGACGTCAGGGCACCAACTTATTTTAGTCAGTGGTCGATATGGTAAACGGGTCGAGTGGTTCACATGGGGAAACCCCCACCAGTTATGAATGTGTTTGGGAAACAGGGAAAAACGGGATAAATATAACTTACGAATGAACTCATGGTTTTTTTAACAACTTAACATTGAACACAACTGTGAACTCGCTCAACTTTGTTGTTGACTCGTTGTTACGTGCCTTGCAGGACGTTAGGTACTCTTGGAGCTTGCTCGAGGAGGCGTGGTCGTTGTGGGACATGGATAGTCATATACCATGTCAAACATTTGATACATTTGAACTTTTACTTTGGTTTTAAACAATATGCTTCCGCTGATTACTTAAACTAAGTTTTGTTTGGACACCGATTATATTGTGTTGGGTTTTATAATTATTTACATGCTTGTTCAATATGATTGGTGGTTTGATCCTGGTCAGTCACGCCTCCAAGTGGTGATACTCCGCTAGTGGATTTTGGGGGTGTGACAGATTGGTATCAGAGCCATTGGTTATAGTGAACTTGGTTTTAAAAAGGGGAAAAGCTTTTAGATAAAACAAGACTATAACCTGTACAGTGCTCAACGATCCATAACGACGCTTCGCTCCACGTGCAAGGCTCAACACCCTAGGTGATATGATTTATGTTTATATTGCCTACTTCTTAGTTACATAGTACTTTGCTCATGGTATGCTTTGGTTAACGTAACAACTATTGATAGACACTCATTGTGTGCTTACTCTCTTCTATCACTCCACACATACGCATCGTCACGACACTTTACTCACCCATGCTCTCTTTATTGTGAAGATTATGAGTGGACGAATCAACCTAACTCAAGCCCAGCTAACGGCTTTGATCAATGAACAAGTTACTGCAGCGCTCACAGTCGCCCAGGCAGGAGGTATAACCTGCCATTGCAACTTACTCTAGGATCTTTAGATCCTACTCTCGTGAACCAACACTTGTATTTAACTTGTCTCATCTTACTCACACGACAGGTCAACCTGCTCAGCCTCCTATGTGTACTTTCAAAACTTTTATGGACTGTCGACCTACTACTTTCAGTGGCAATGAAGGAGCTGTAGGCCTCCTCCACTGGTTTGAGAAGCTCAAATCTGTCTTCGAGATGTGTGAATGCCCTGAGGCTCGTAGGGTGAAGTATGCTACCGGAACACTTGAAGGCATTGCGTTAACTTGGTGGAAAGCGCAAGTCCAAATGCTAGGGTTGGCAGCTGCTAACGCCACCCCATGGAACGATTTCAAGGAACTGATCAAGGAAGAGTACTGTAATCGGGATGACATCCACAAGCTGGAGGTAGAATTCTTCAACTTAAAGATGACAGGGTCGGAAATCGAAGCGTATACGAAAAGGTCAAATAAGCTGGCAATCTTGTGTCCTACTATGGTAGATCCTCCTATCAAGCGAATCGAACTGTACCTTAAAGGCTTAGTGCCAGAAATACAGAGTCACGTGACCTCAGCTAATCTTGGCACCATCCAGCAGATCATCCGTTTGGCTCATCGTCTCACTGATCAGGCAGTCGAGCAGAACATGCTGCCTAAGCGTATTGGTGCTACTGCTGCTGCTGCTGCTACTACTACTACTACCACTACCACTACTACCACCACTACCACCACTACCACCACTACCACCACTACTACCACTACTACCACTACTATCACTACTACCACTACTACCACTAATACCACTACTACTACTACTACTACTACTACTACTACTACTACTACTACTACTACTACTACTACTACTACTACTACTACTACTACTACTACTACTACTACTACTACTACTACTACTACTACTACTACTTCTGATGCCCTCAACGACAACAAGCGCAAATGGGATGGAGTCTCAAGTAAGGGTTCGACAGCAGCTTAGTCTCAGTCTCAGCAGCGAAAGACTGACGACTATAAGAGTCCTGGTCAGCAATCTTCTGGTAGTCAAGGACAAAGTGGGTACAAGGGGAACCACCCCAAGTGCAATCGTTGTGGTTTCCATCATAGCGGACCGTGTACTAGGGGCACTTGTCAGAGGTGTAACAAACCTGGTCATGCGGCTAAGGATTGCAGGAGTCTTTACCCTACAAATCAGCGATGACAGAACCACCAACAAGCTCCACAGAATCAGCGTCAGCAGCAACAACAGCAGCAGGGTAACAACAAAGGATGTTTTCAGTGTGGTGCTGAAGGCCACTTCAAAAGAGACTGTCCCCAGCTGAATCAGAGGCAGAACAACAACAACCAGGGGAACAGAAACAATAATGGGGGAAACAATGGTGACAACGGTGCTAGGGGTCGAGCCTTTGTGATTGGTCAGGGTGGCGCGAGGAACGATCCCAACGTGGTGATGGGTAAGTTTCTTTTGGATGATTTCTTTGTTACTGTTTTATTTGATTCGGGTGCCGATACCAGTTATGTGTCTCTAAAAGTTAGTCAAATGCTTAAGCGCATCCCAACACTTTTGAACACCAAGCACATGGTAGAACTAGCAAACGGTAAAAGCCTTGAAGCCACACACATAGTTAAGGGTTGTAATCTCATCTTAGCTGGTCAAACCTTTTCTATCGATCTTATTCCCATCATTCTTGGTAGTTTCGACATCGTTATTGGTATGGATTGGTTATCTCAACATCGAGCAGAGATCCTTTGCAAGGAGAAGATCGTCCGCATTCCTCGTTCAAATGGAGAACCTTTAGTGATTCATGGCGACAAGAGTGGTGCCATTGTGGGCATCATTTCTTTTCTTAAGGCCCAGAAGTGTTTACGAAAGGGCCACACTGCTATTCTACCCCTCGTTACTGACACCTCGAAGAAAGAGAAGAGGATTGAAGATTTTCCGATCGTACGTGACTTTTCTGAGGTATTTCCTGAGGAATTACCTGGTCTTCCGCCTCATCGTCATGTTGAGTTTCAAATCGAGCTCGCTCCTGGAGCAGCACCCATAGCTCGAGCACCTTATCGTTTAGCTCCATCAGAACTTGAAGAACTGTCCACGCAACTACAAGAGCTCTTGGATTAGGGTTTTATTCGCCCTAGCTCTTCACCTTGGGGAGCTCCAGTATTATTTGTGAAGAAGAAAGACGGTACCTTCAGAATGAGTATTGACTACCGCGAGCTCAACAAGGTGACAGTAAAGAATCGCTATCCACTTCCACACATTGATGACTTGTTCGATCAACTGCAAGGGTCGAGCTACTATTCGAAGATTGACCTGAGGTCAGGCTACCATCAACTGAGAGTCTGAGACGAGGATATCTCTAAGACAGCATTCAGGAGTCGTTATGGGCATTACGAGTTCCTGGTTATGCCTTTTGGATTGACAAACGCGCCTGCGGTCTTCATGGATCTTATGAACAGAGTATGCAAGCCCTACCTGGATAAGTTTGTTATTGTTTTCATCGACGACTTCTTGATCTATTCTAAGAGTTAGGAGGAGCACGAGCAACACCTAAAGCTTATTTTGGAACTCCTTCGATCAGAGCAGCTATATGCCAAGTTTTCGAAATGCGACTTTTGGCTTCGCAAAGTTCACTTTCTAGGCCACGTGGTAATCAAGGATGGGATTCATGTTGATCCATCCAAGGTAGACTCAATCAAGAACTGTCCTGCACCCCGTACACCAACAGAAATCCGCCAATTCTTGGGTTTGGCAGGCTTCTACAGAAGGTTCATCAAGGATTTCTCCAAGATTGCCCAACCTCTCACTTCACTAACTCAGAAAGGTGTCACCTACCGTTGGGGTGATGCATAGGAGTCCGCGTTTCAGCACTTAAAAGATAGACTTTGTAGTGCACCGATTCTTTCATTGCCTGAAGGCACAGACAATTTTGTGGTTTATTGTGACGCGTCAATTCAGGGTCTTGGTTGCGTGTTGATGCAACGGGATAAAGTCATTGCTTATGCATCACGCCAACTTAAAGTTCACAAAAGGAATTACACTACACACGATCTGGAGCTGGGAGCTGTGGTTTTTATACTTAAGTTATGGAGACATTACCTGTACGGTACCAAGTGCACCATTTACACCGATCACAGGAGTCTCGAGCATATCTTTAAGCAAAAGGATTTAAACATGCGACAACGTCGATGGGTCGAGCTCTTGAATGATTATGAATGCGCGATCAAGTACCATCCAGGCAAAGCCAATGTTGTGGCTGACACCCTCAGTCGAAAGGATACTACACCTAAACGCGTACGTGCTTTACAACTTACTATCCAATCTAGTCTTCCTACACATATACGAGATGCTCAGGTTGAAGCATTGAAAGCAGAGAACGTCAGGGCGGAGTCCCTACGTGGATCAAGGAAACGGTTAGAACAAAAGGAAAACGGCGCTTACTACGTTACAGGGCGCATTTGGGTCCCACTTTATGGAAACTTACGCGAGCTGGTGATGGATGAATCACATAAGTCTCGCTACTCAGTACATCCTGGTTCGGATAAGATGTACCACGACTTAAAGACTACACACTGGTGGCCTAGCATGAAAGCCCACATAGCAACTTATGTCAGCAAATGTTTGACTTGTGCAAGGGTCAAGTCTGAATATCAGAAACCATCGGGCCTACTTCAACAACCAGAGATACCACAATGGAAATGGGAGCAAATTTCCATGGATTTTGTTACTGGCCTGCCTAGATCTCAATGTGGAAATGACACTATTTGGGTAATAGTGAATCGATTAACTAAGTCTGCACACTTTTTGGCTATCAAAGAAATAGACAAGTTCTCTACTTTAGTAGACGTTTACTTAAAGGAAGTGGTTTCGAGGCACGCGGTGCCAACCTCCATTATTTTCGATCGTGATGCACGTTTTACTTCTGAACTGTGGCAGGCAATGCACAACTCCTTTGGCTCACATTTAGACATGAGCACCGCTTATCATCCACAGATGGATGGGCAGTCTGAACACCCATCCAAACCCTTGAAGACATGCTTAGGGCATGTGTGATTGATTTTGGCAACGGCTGGGAAAAACATCTACCGTTAGTGGAATTTTCATATAATAACAGCTACCACACCAGTATTCAGGCCGCTCCATTTGAGGCATTGTACGGACGTAAATGCCGATCACCTCTTTGTTGGACAGAATTTGGTGACAGCCAAATCACGGGTCCAGAACTTGTAGTAGACACAGCGGAAAGGATTGCCCAGATACGACAACGAATGGCGGCAGCTCGTGACCGTCAGAAAAGCTACGCTGATAAGCGTAGGAAACCACTCGAGTTCCAGGTTGGGGATCGAGTGCTGCTCAAAGTCTCACCTTGGAAAGGTGTAGTTCGTTTTGGCAAACGAGGCAAACTTAACCCGCGATACGTCGAACCGTTCGAAATCGTTGAGAAAATTGGTAAAGTCGCTTATAAGTTGAACCTACCCGCAGAACTCAGTGGAGTTCACAACGTATTTCACGTGTCAAATCTGAAGAAGTGTCTGTCAGATGAGACCCTCATAGTTCCTTTGAAGGAGCTCACTATCGACGATCAGTTGTGATTCGTCGAGGAACCAGTTGAAATCACAGACCGAGACGTTAAGGTTCTCAAGCACACCAGAATACCTCTTGTTCGAGTTCGTCGGAACTCCCGTCGTGGCCTAGAGTTTACCTGGGAACGAGAAGACCAAATGAAACTCAAGTATCCCCAGTTGTTCAAGAACAGTGCAACCACTACTGAGGCTGAAGCTACTTCGGAATTTCAGGACGAAATTCCAAACCACCGGGGGGATGATGTGACACCCCAGGAAAACCAGGAAACAACACAACACAACTAGCTTCCTCAGTAACCACGTGCTAAATTTCGGGACAAAATTTCTTTCAAGTTGGGGATAATGTGACAACCGAGTTTTCAAGGTCTCTACTCGACTTAATACCTGTTCACAAAGTGTTGTTTTAATATTTATATTTGGTGTGCATTATAAGTGTGTATATGATCTATGTTTTGTATTAGTGATATGCTTTGTATAATTAATAAAAACAAAATGGAACCTTGGCCGAAAACACCCAAGACGAAATCCCTACCCCACAAAGACCCCCACCCACCCAACGAAAACACATGTTGGACGAAAACACATGTTTTCGCCACCCCTCCAAACGAAAACCCTACGTTTTCGTCGCCTTCATCGTTTTCGCCAGGAATGGACTTTGGCCCAAGGGTGTTAGGCCGGCCCAAATTGTGTTTATGTTATAACTCTTAGATTAGTTACGATAGAACACTTTGAGAACCCTAGAGCACATCTTTAACTGTGTGACGGCAACTGCAAGCCTTTGGAGCCTTTTCTTTCCGATTAAACCATTAGCTTTCTATCTCGGTTAGTGTTTAATCCGCACATGATTGATTGTTTGATATCATCATTAAATGTGTAATTGAAATCATGATTCTGTGATACTATGTAATGCTTGAATTCATGTTGGATGAGGAGTTGTTCATTATATATTACTAGGTTATCGAATACGGTTCCACATATTAAACGTGATCGGTTGATGACATAATGGTGAATGGATAGGTTTGATGTTTTTGTCATGAATCATGTAGAATAGATCGGTTGTTGTGAAGGCATTCGTTTAGGTCTCGGTGCATGACCAACTTAATGCTTGATGATCATAATAATTTGATGTTGAATGATTATGCATAACTGTTACTTGAATGGATTCCATTGATGCTGATTCGTATGATAAAAATGACGATTTAATCATGTAACTGTTAGAATGTATTTAGGGTTTTCACCCCCACGAAATCAAGTGTAGACGAAATCAAACCCAGACGAAAACAAAGGGACCAGAAGAAAACACAAGGGGCCAGACGAAAACCCCAAGTGTTTTCGCCACCCCTCATGTTCGACGAAAACACCCTTGGGATTTCGTCGCCTAAGGGGTCTTCGCCAGAAAAGGGAATTTCGCCATTAGTGTTTTCGTCCCAGGTGTTTTCACCACATATATGATTTTGTCGAATGCTTTGACACATTAAACCTATTAAGTTATTAACTCTGTTAAGTTTAACCCTGTTAGTTTATTAACTCTGCTAGTTTATTAACTCAGTTAGGTTATTAATTCTGTTAGTATGATAACTCTGTTAGTATGTTAACCCTGTTAGTACGTTAACCCTGTTAGTACGTTAACTCTGTTAGTATGTAAACTCTGTCAAGTCTGTTAACTAATAACCCATGATAGAATAGACTGAAAACTCAATCATGTGAAACACGAATTATATCAACATGAGATAACTGTTATCTGTTATGTGTTACTTGATAATGTTTGCCTAAGCACAATTTGTGACATAGATTGCATGTGTGTCGTTACGAACTTAAACTGATTGTGTATACGTGCATACTATAGGCCTTGACTGATTATTTATGAGCACGTAATTTAGCATACCGAGCAAACCGAGGTGAGTTCACACTTTCACAAGGCATGGGATTCCCAAGGGTTGGGAATGGGTAAAGGATTTAAACTAACACCGCATGATACTCTGGTTTGGAACAACGACACACCCTCTTAATTGAAGGGTGACAACATGTGATAAGGATTTAATTGGAAACTGCGTGATCTCCTGGTTTGGAACATGTACACACCCTCATTACTGAAGGGTGACAACATGGATTCTAGACCAAAACTCTATCATTAAGTCCCTCATTTTTATATCGACTTAATCGCCGGGCCAATGGCGAGCAGGTCATTAGTTAGATAGCGCTATTTAGGTTTGACAAGCCTCACACCGTGCCGCAGAGGACGGGCGTGAACTAATGGATCTGGGCACTAGTCAGTGATGATAGACATTGACGTCAGGGCACCAACTTATTTTAGTCAGTGGTCGATATGGTAAACGGGTCTAGTGGTTCACATGGGGAAACCCCCACCAGTTATGAATGTGTTTGGGAAACAGGAAAAAACGGGATAACTATAACTTACGAACGAACTCATGGTTTTTGAAACAACTTAACATTGAACACCAACTGTGAACTCGCTCAACTTTGTTGTTGACTCGTTGTTACATGCCTTGCAGGACATTAGGTACTCTTGGAGCTTGCACGAGGAGGCGTGGTCGTTGTGGGACATGGAGAGTCATATACCATGTCAAACATTTGATACATTTGAACTTTTACTTTGGTTTTAAACATTATGCTTCCGCTGATTACTTAAACTATGTTTTGTTTGGACACCGATTATATTGTGATGGGTTTTATAATTATTTACATGCTTGTTCAATATGATTGGTGGTTTGATCATGGTCAGTCACGCCTCCAAGCGGTGATACTCCGCTAGTGGATTTTGGGGGTGTGACAAATACTGATCCTAGTTCTTAAGTATATTCTGGTTTTTGTTTTGAACTTCACTTTACTTTGACCAGAACTATTCTCTATGCTTTGAGACTCTTATCTTTTCAAGAGTTTTTCATGTAGGTAAAATTACTATTATTTGTGTAAGTTTTTAGATGTTTTGTGTTTTAGCACAACTTTTAGTTACAGGTTTCCCAACGCGTTAATAAGCTAAGGTAATGTAAGGGGAATTCTTATAATTTCGATGGCGTCTCAATTTAAAGGGTTCCCGTCGTTCATCTTTCACACGAGTTACGAGATGGATGATCAAACGAAATAATGTTTGACATCGGAATTATAGATGTATACGAGAGATTCCTGATACATAAATCTAAAATTATCATTGACACACCTGTTCGTGATTTATCCCTAATGGTCAATCATTATGGTCTTTGGATTTCCTCATAGATATAGATGTCTATATAATCATATATTTTATATACTGTAATATACACACTATTCATAAGGTCAATGTATATAACAGGTTTATATTTTCAAAACAGGCCAGACACCAGGTCATGGTACTATTTAGGGAATTCCATTAACATAACATATACCCCATTTTACCCGGTCTCGCCGGAGAGGTACCCCCATCTTACCCGGACAAGCTGGAGAGTCTACTACACCATACCCAGTCTTGCCGGAGAGGTAATTATCATTGTATTTCCCTTAAATAGAATTTTTCTCAAGTCATGATTAAAAGTGCATCTTTTATTATGGCTTATATCAAGAAACAAGGAAATTAGTATTCTCATGATGGATCATATTGTAGAACCGAGTAGTACCGATAAACAAGAAATAACAGTAGCCAGGTGTTATCGCTTATTTAGCATACTTGCACTGTTCTAGTCATCATCCTCACGGCATACCAACATCCATCACATTTTATCTACGCAAATACATAACTTATATTGAAGCTTATACTAAGGCATTTTCCTTAGGTTCAAGTCTAAATACTATCCTGGGTGTTACCAGTAAATATTAAAATCTTAACTCTTTTTGTTTAAGCATAGGTATTATTATGGTTGTAACTTTCTTTTGTTTGGGAAAATGGAGTTTTGACAAAAATATCATTGTCTCTATTGCTATTATGGCTAGGTTCAATGTGATGAGTATGCTTACACCTAACTCTTATATATTATTAGATTCTTTCGCAAGGAATATTTCATCGAGACATGTGACATTTTAAAATATACTATGTTTCATGATTTATTCTTATAATGACTTCATGTTTTCATATGAATCACCAGTGATATTTTCTCTTATGTTTGTCTACAGAGAATATTTGATTATTATATTATATATATGTCATTAAGAAATTCTATTATGTATATGCATATATGGGTATATTTTAGAAACATAAAATTTCAGATCTCTAGTTAATATTAAAACTTACATAATATATATATGTACACACACACACACACATATATATATATATATATATATATATATATAAAATACTAAATTATTTTGTATTTTATAAAAATACAACTATATATATCCGATAGTACCAATCGTAAAGCTTATTTCCACAACTTTATTTACCCTTTTATAAAAGTAGTATACTGAAATAAATTTTTGTTAAATTTATTGAATATAATATTTTAGAATTAAATGATGGATAAATAAAAGTTTAAAGAAATAAATTGATCAAAATATAGACTTTCTGGACTTGTGGAAACAATTTCATTTTTAACTAGTGTGTTGAACCATATTGGTTTAAAACAATAAAACTTAACGTTTAATTTATTGTATAATATATTTATTCAAGGAAGTAATACAAAGTTTGGCGTTTCTAAAATTGATTCTAAACATATTAGGTAATTAAGTAATATACATGTATTAGAATAGGTATGTATATCTTAAATGATAGTAATAGTAATTTGCTTAAAGATATTACAATATTAAAATTGTAATTTGATTTTTAAATAAAGCTATATAAAGGACAAGCGTATTAAACTCACATTTGAGTCAATCATTATTATTATTATTATCATTATTTTATTTTTTATTAACTTTTTTCTGTGAGACATTTATTTTAAATTTTAGTTTGAAAATGAATCAATAACAAGAATGTTCTAGAAAATTTTAACATGCTAGGTAAAATAATTATATAAGTAAATAAATAGCACACTAAATTATTAATTTAAATCGAGTAAGAAAATGGGTTTTCCTTTTGTAATATCTTTTACTTGTAAAAATCAATTATTTATTATATTATATATATACCAATTGTACAAATCATCAGACCCATCTTTTCTGTTTTTTTATAACATATCATAAAATAAAAATTATTACTTCTTTTAGATAAAAAATGTTTTTTTTTCTAGGGTAACTTAAACATAAAAACATTTTTCTGTTAACCATAGATAAGTTATAGGTAAAATTCACCCCTATTACTTCAATATAGTAAAGTTCTTATAAATATAGGAAATATAAATTAAATCACTCTACTTTCTCTAGTATATAGGAATATACTAATTAGGCTCCAGTAGAAATATTTAAATTACATTAGAAATAACACAATTGATTTTTTTATTATTCTTAGAAATTCTTCTTTTTTTTTTTTCTTATAATCATTCAATATAAACCCCAAAAGTTTAGTTAGTTCCAATAAAATATATAGCAGTTATGTAATGGAAGTTAAGTTTTAAAGTATATTTATTTACGGGACATACTTGTGTATATATAAATTATATTTATGTATATATAGTGTAGGGGAGCCGGTAAAATAGAAACCATCCTCAGTTGTAAAAACGCGAGAACCACTCTCAACCAATAAGAATAAAGGGCACTTTGGTCATTTGCTTCAAATGTCTAATCTCTTCTCTCTCTCTTCATTTATTGTGGCAGACTTTTAAATATCTCTCTCCTCTCACTTCTCTCATCTCTCATCTCACTTTACCTTCCTATTCCTTTTCCTCTGCAATCATCTTCTCTAAAGAACCACATCCTCCTCCTTTATTACCTAGCAGACACATAACCCCTCCTCCTCTATGAGAAGAAAGAGAATCGAGAAGAGAGAGAGGGAGACGGTAGTGGCCGATGCCGTCACTGACGACGGCGATGGCGACATCCACTCTCCGCTGGCTATGTTATCCAAACTACCACTGATACGATGAAGGTGTCCCTGCTCCATATACCTATCAATTTTTTTGAATATCTTAAATGAAATTTGAGGGTGTTGTTGCAGGTGAATATGATAGGAAAAAGATAGGTGGGGAAGAATCATAAGTGAGGGTATATTTTGCCGTGTGTGTGTGAATTCAAGGTGTGAAAATGGTTAACTATACAAAGATTAAACAATAACAATAATAACATTTCTCGATCAGGTGGCAAAATGAATGCAAATTTGAATTTGTAATTTTGTTGCGTTTTATAAAAGGAATATTATTAAAACGAAATGTGTTCAGATGCATTGTTTCTTTTTTTTTCTAAAGTTTTTGAGGAGTGACGATGATGATTTGGTTTTTGTTTGGGTTCGAGTTTGGTCTCGGCTGGGAGACGGGGTCAACAGGTCAACCACAGTCAAGTGGTTCAGCGGATTCGGTTTATCTCAACGGCTCGGATTTTGGTTCTTTTTCGGTTCGACATAGTTCAGTTACGGTTCACTCGGTTCAATTCGGTTTGACAAGAAAACAGGGCGGTGACATAGTTCAGTAGCGGCTCGGGTTTTGGCTCGACGCGGTAAAACGTTAAGCGTAAAAAAGTTTTTGTAAAAAAACAAAGTTAAACCGTAAACTTTTTAACGTAAACCGTAAACTTTTTATCGTAAAACGTAAAACGTAGAACGTTAAGCGTAAAACTTTTTACCGTAAAACGTTAAAAGACGGCGCGTTAAAACGTAAAAAATTTAACATAAAACGTAAAAAATTTAACGTAAAAAACGGCGCGTAAAAAAAACGATTCTTGAAAAAGCCCGGCGTAAAAATCGGCGCGTTTAAAAAGACGACGCTTGAAACGTAAAAAACCGGCGCGTAAAACGTAAAAAACCGGCGCGTAAAACGTAAAAAACCGGGGCGTAAAACGTAAAAAACGTTAACGTAAAAACTTTTTACGTTCCGTAAAAAAACGCTCGTAAAAAAAACGCTCGTAAAAAAACGGGGCGTAAAAAAACAGGGCGTAAAACGTTCCGTAAAAAAAACGCTCGTAAAAAAACGGGGCGTAAAAAACGTAATATAAAAATCTGTTTTTTAATCATTAAAAAAATTAGCATTAAAATCTGAATTTAAAATATTGTTTTAATATAAAAATCTGTTTTTTAATAAAAAGTAATAAATGAATAGGACAAAATAGACATTTAAAAATAATATATATAAAAAGACAAAAAAAAATCAATTTTACCTAAATACCCTTTAACAATAAAATATTAAAAACATAATAAGACAAAAAGCTTTTAATATTAATATTAACTACTTTTAATCTCATCCATCCATCTAGTTGATCAAAGGGCTAGAAAGTGGTTCCTATGGTTCTTACAACTAGAGGTGGTTTTCATTTTAGCGGTCCCCTATAGTGTAGTACTATATATAACAAGTATATAAAGTCATTAAAGACGATAGGGTGACTTTACGGTTAAAATGACCATACATAATTGTATCAACAAAATATAGTAAAATAATATTTTCATTAATAACCACGTAGACTTGTATAATACTGTGATCTATAGGGATATATATATATATATATATATATATATATATATATATATTTTCCACGCCCCGCAAGGGCCGTTTCAGATAGTTTCATATATGTATGTATATATATATATATATATATATATATATATATATATATATATATATATATAGGGGCTGGTTAACGTACAAATGCGCTTATCGTACATTACGTACGCTACAATCTCAGCCGTCAGATCATCTTCCCGCATTGAAAATCGCATGTTGTTTTTTTGTAACAATTTCGCATGTTGGTTTTTTCACATGCGATTTCTTCAAAGTTACCACATGCGAAATTGTTACAAAAACCAACATGCTATTTCATCAAAATTATCACATGCGAAATTGAATTACCACATGCGAAATTGTTACAAAAAAACAACCTGCTATTTCATCAAAATTATCACATGCGAAATTTAATTACCACATGCGAAATTGTTACAAAAAAACAACCTTCTATTTCATCAAAATTATCACATGCGAAATTGAATTAACACATGCAAAATTGTTACAAAAAAACACCTGCTATTTCATCAAAATTATCACATGCGAAATTGAATTAACACATGCAAAATTGTTACAAAAAAACAACCTGCTATTTCATCAAAATTATCACATGCGAAATTTAATTACCACATGCGAAATTGTTACAAAAAAACAACCTTCTATTTCATCAAATTTATCACATGCAAAATTATTACAAAAAAAAAACAACATGCGATTTTCATTGCGGGAAAATGATCTGACGGCTGAGATTGTAGCCTACGTAATGTACGATAAGAGAATTTGTACAGTACCCTTTACCTATATATATATATATATATATATATATATGAAATGGCAGCTATGGACACATATATACACCTATAGCCGGTTTACATATAAAATATCCTAAAAAAGTTTAACAGATTCCAATTGCTATTTAAATACCTTATAAATTTTAGTGTTTGTGTACAACCTTATTCACATGTAAAACCTTACATATATACTATTTATAAACGTATGTAACTTTACATGATATACTTCAATATAAGGCCATTTTTAATACTTTAATATACAGATATTTTGATGTGTTACATAAAAAACATATATCGTTATTATTAAATGTTATATCAGTCATTTATATATCTACATAGCTTAACAATTATTATTATTATTATTATTATTATTATTATTATTATTATTATTATTATTATTATTATTATTATATTTTTGAATCCATGTTAGTTTGACAAAGTCAACCAATCTAACAATCCCTAAATCTATCGTTACCCATTTATGAATATTTTCACATATCCTGTAGTTAATGTCTCTTTAGTTTCTATATAGATTCATGTTTAAAAGTGATTATTATTGTCATCCTAATGAAACGAAAGATTAACCATAAAGACTAATAATAAGCTTTGAATGAATTTATCGAAGCAACATTATTGTTTTATCTCGACACACAAGAAATATATTACATATATTAAATCTTGGGTCAAATTTATTTATTTATTTATTTATTTTATTTTATTTTTTTAAATATCAAAATCATGGAACATATATACATACTTCATTGCTTATGTGCTTTTATTACTTTTATAATATTAAATTATGATAGATATTTATTAAATTATAATATATATTACTTTTATAATATTAAATTTAATAAAAATAATATATATTACTTTTATAATATATATTATAACAGAGGGTTATAGCCTTAAGTTGTGACAATATCTAATGTACAAATGTTTCACTGATGACCTATCATAATTTAATATTTTATTTTACTAATTGTGGTATAACCATAATTAGTATAATACATCGACCTAACAGTTATTGATTTGCAATAAAATTGCTTAACAATATAAATAGGCACCATTTATTTCTACTTAGGATTTTTTTTAGTGATTGGAACTTTTAATTAATACAAAAATTTTAATTTATAAATATATTAGGTAAATGGGGTACTTATCTATTTAGGGAATAAGCGATCATTGCAAACTTAATGCAATTAATAGTAAGGCATTCTGTTAGAGACATAATACATCTGCCTAGGTTGCCTATAGGTACATTTAGTTATATTGGTCCCTCATACCGTGAATTCAAAATTAGTTAGAATAACGTATAAATCATAATATACATATGAAAATTTATCTACACAGAATATCACATAATTTAAAACATTAATTTTCTAACATAAGGTTTAAGTTTTAGGTATTAAAGAACACCTAAATGGCTTAAACCAGTGGCTCTGATACCATCTTCTGTCGCAACCCTCGTCCCCTAATTACCCGGGAACGGGCGGCCACGACCAGTTTCAGTGGTATCGGTGTTTATCAGTTTGGCAGCGGAAATTTCATCAAGACCGTAGTTAGGAAATATTTATCAGAGTTCAAAACACCATATTTTTATAACAAAAAAATGGGATAAAACCCATGTTCTATTTACAATGTATAGGGATAAACCCCAATTATTGAAAACAAAGTCTCCTTTTTAATGTAGGTAACTTTTATAGCCACTTTTCTAAGCCTTCGGTGCTCTCCAGCTGGCTTTTAATTGGCTTTCACATTTTATTACCTGAAACGCGTTTAAAAACATTTTGTCAGTGGGAAATACTGGTAAGTGAATCCCAGTTTAATCAATTTAGTAAAAACCTTTGTACAGTATTGAGGACGTCGCGCAATTACATTTGTTTCCATCTACTTAATTCCCACCCACGGTACTGTCAACCCGACTTGTGGTCATGTTACTCCTCGGAAGGTAGTAACAAATTTTGTATACAAAACCCCAACATACCGACGATAATTATAGAATACAAATACTCAATCACTGTTTAATGTAGTTTAATTAAGTGAGGCTTTGTAAAAACAGTTAACAAAAAGGAGATTACTCACATTGCTACTTTAGGTATTTCCTTTGTGATTTCCTGGTTATAATCTATTAATTAAACAATGCACACGCGTTAGTATGATAACCCAATTTACATTAGTTATACTTATACCCTCCCCGAGACAGAACTCCAACGACTACGTCGGGCAGAGCCACGACAGCCATTATGGAGCACTAGATCAATCGGGCAGCGTATCTAATACGTAACCGGGGGTTATGTATAATTTTGGACTTAACACCTGAGCTAATATAATGCACTCGTGTTAAGTATAGTAACCCAGTTCAACTTTATCCATACGTCACGAGATAGAACCCCAACGGACTTAGTTAGGCAGAGCCTTGACATGTGTTACGAGGTCCTAGATCAGTCGGACAGGGTATCAGTGATCAGGGGTTAAAACACTTAAAATGGGGCAGGGCTTTATTATTATTATAGGTTAAAAATAAAAATAAAATAGAATTTAAAGAGGGAGAGGAGGCCGAGAGAGGCTGTGCACTTCTGATTGTTGGAATGCACTTCATATATATACTACTTTGGTGACTTAGGGAGCAAGTTGGCATTAACTGCATCTTCCACGTATGTAGACTTTAATTTGGTATTGATTTTATTTATTATTTTATTCAAAAATTTCGACCACTTTATTAAATGATATTTTTGATTATTATTATTATTTTATTAATTTATATATTATAATTAATTTAACTGCTTACTCATTTGGCGCTTATAACTTCTAAAATATGGCATTTTATAAAATGATTAATATGCCATTAGAACGAGAATATTTTTATCTACATTTTGGCCTAAGTTTCATTAAAAACGGGGTAAGGTTAATTATAACTTATTTTTATTATTATAACTATTAAACGATTCCTACGTTTGCCAAAATATTTTAGATTTCTATCGGTCAACTTACCCATGATCTATTCGTTTAATAACTTTATTTTAAATTTAAAAATTTTGGGAATGTTACACCACCTGATCGAGTTTCCATCTGATCGGTGACCAATCCGACCCTTTGCACCTTTCCTCTTTTGGAAACCCTATAAATACCCACCTGTCACATCATTTGTGATGTGACAGCACTCCCACTCAACCAGCCGCACTCAAGCTCTCTTTCTCTCGATTTCTCGCGATTCTTGTAAGTTTTCAACCTAATTCTTGTACTTCTATGCTCTACACGCACTCCTTCATCTTTTTCACCTTTGAATCTTAACTTTTAACCGTGAAATCAACGGATTTGAGGTGTTCTAGGGTGATGTCATCATGGAGTTCTTATGAACTTCAAGTGTTGGCCTCATTCCACCAAGAACAACTCAGATCTGAAGGATTCCACAAGATTAAACAATGTTTTCGCATAGATCTCCACCTATTCATGGTTAAAAGGATTGAAATATGGTCTTCCAACTTTCTTTCAACCCTTTTACACTCAATGCACTCAAAACCGATAGAATCTGAGCTCGTTCTGATCTTCTACTCCTTCTTAGTGATGTGTTGGTTCAAGATCTGGTTTCTATCAAAGAGACAACCGATTTCGGGTTAAGGTGATTCCTGTTTGATTGGATCACTTGGGTCATGATATGGATTCTGTTGTTTAGCACGTTGTCACACCGTCTCGATCAAAACTGCAAAACTTTCAAAACAATCAAGTGTCAGAGATGATCAGGTCATTGGGACGGATTGTCGTCCGATCGGATTGCCATTCGATCGCACAACCATCCGATCGGCTTACACTTGATTCCACACTTAAACTTTTTGTTTCAACTCTTCAAAGATCTGAACGCCGAATGGATTGCCGTCCGATCGGATTGCCATCTGATCGAACGACCATCCGACCATGTGACGTTTGGGACTTCAACACTTAAACAATTTTTGATATGTTCAATGCATAGTCAGTTCTAACGGATTGCCACCCGATCGGTAGACCATCCGATTGAGTGATAATACTGCTGTGAACTTGTTCTCTGAGAAATACCTCGCCGAACAGATTGTCATCCGATCGAACCGCGGTTCGATCGAACGACCTGAAAGGTAGAGATATTTCTCTGTTTTCAAAATGCTACAACAAAAACTTCAAAGCCATCATACACAAACACATCCTTGCCAAACGATGTCAATCCAATCGAATGGCCATCTGATCGGCTGACCATCTGAACGGATTGACATCTGATCGACTGGCCATCCGGTCGGATTGCCATCCGATCGGGTTACCATCCGACACTTGGTACTTTGCACCGTTTAACACGCCGCTTATCGTTTATGCTATCATTAACTGTTCAGGCTAAGCTCTCTCAGTGCTCCCTTCAATCCAAGAGAGTGTTTACTTGTTAAACACAATATGTGAGTATACTCGATCCCTTTTTGCTTTATGCACTTTTGGGTGTTACATATGATGTGCGTGTAGTGTAATATAATTTTGATGTATATTTTAAGCCCTTTTTACACTTTTAGCCAAGTTTTAAATTTATAAAACACGATATTTAGTAACACTAAACACATATATGGGCAAGTGCACCCATCGTGGACGTAGTATAGTGTTGGTAAGATACCGAGGTCGTCCAAGGACACAAGAGCTTTTAGTACCGGTTTATCCTCAACGTCTAATCAAATCAAAAAGTTAGAAAAGGTTTTTAAACTAAGAAAATAAAAACTAACTAAATGCTGAAAAATAAAAATAAAATAAAAACAGATAGACAAGATGAATCACTTGAATCCGACTCGTGTATTAGCATAACCTTTGATTATTTTCGCACTTTTGCACTTGTTTAAGAGATTATCTTAGTTATTGTAGTAGGCCCCTCTTTTGAAGGCGACGTTACCCTCAACCCAGTAGTTTGAGTCAGCAAGGATACAATCCTAAAGGGTTGGATTATTGGAAGATAATGAATTAAGTTATTAATGCAAATTGTTGTAGGCCCCGCTTTTGGCGGTGACGTTACCCTCGGCTAAGTAGTCTGAGTCAGCAGGGATACAGTCCTAAATAGCCGGGTTATAGTATTAATAGTAGTTAACTTATGAGGGGGTCAAAGAGTTTGGATCCCCACCATCCAATACCTACGGGCATTGAAGGAGATCCTACTAAATTTGACCCAGGTCCCTTGCAGGACCTCTAAACGCTGAACAAGGGCAAGACCCTTACCAAACCATTCCCTTAACCCCCGACCAGGTAGCCAACATACCTCCATATAGACCGTGGAGATATGAATGGTGAAAATCTTTTATTTTATATAGACAGTAAAATAATGCCAAGACACCACGGACAAACGATAAGGAAAGATCACCTTCAACATAAGCAACTAGTTATTAAAGTCATTAATACAAAACCAAATAAAAAGTGCAAAAGATTAAAAATAAAAAGTATTATACTAAACACTTGTCTTCACCAAGTGATGTAAGAGACTTAGGAAAACATGGCCTTGATTGTCAAGAACTCTTACGATCAATCTTGGATCCCGAGACGACTCACACACTCTATGATGGACAATGGATGATCATGGTGGATGATGGTGTTGTGATGGTGGTGGGTGGTGGATGAAGTGTGAGAGAGGTGGTGTGCCAAGGGATGAGTTGAAATGAAACCAAGCACTCCTATTTATAGGCTGAACAGAAGGCTGGGCACGGCCCCGTGTCCGCTGGACACGCCCCCGTGCCCGTCTGACACTCTCTCTCTTCATTAATTGTAATTCATAATTACAATTAATGCGCCTGCTATACTTTCGCCACGCCCCCGTGCTCACTGGACACGGCCCCGTGGTGGGCAATAGAAGCTTCTATAGGTTTGTCTTTTCTGCTGCTTCTTGGGCACGGCCCCGTGCTGGCTGAGCACGGGGCGTGTTCAGTCTCCAGACTTCTCTTTTCTGCTTGGGAGGATGCTGTTGAGGGGTCGGGCAATCCACTTTTGTTCCTTTTCTTGTATTTATGTTAGAATTAGCTGTCTTTTTGCTTCTTTTGCGAATTTGAGCTCATTTTATCCTGAAAATACAAAAGGAAGACAAAAACACTCTTTTTCCAACATTAGTACTTAAAAAGGGTTAGTTTTATGCCTTAATTGATGTAATTTATATGTTGCATTTTACACACATCAAATACCCCCACACTTGAACTTTTGCTTGTCCTCAAGCAAAACTCTTTAAATATGTGGCTTACACTCCCAAATGGAATGGGTAGAAGAAAAGGTTTTGGCTTGTCATAGAGTGTCGGGAATCCAAGATCTTTTTGGGTTTTATTTTTATTTATTTACAATCCTATTCGTTATGATTTATTTAGAACGTTTCATAAGAGTAATTACTTATTTGGGCATAGCATGCCTTTTTAAAATTTCATTTATATACAAGTTCACATACCTCACGGGAGAAATCACTCAACACTCGGCCGAAGGTGTATTTTTAGTGAATCACTCGAGAGCGGCATGGAACTTATTCCTACCATAAGCTTGCCAAGCAATCAATCTTCCTCCTTTTTAACTATATACCTTTGTAAATATCAAGAGGACTTTTTTGGGTGAAGGGTTAGGCTTGGGCTAAAGGTAGGTGGTTGGGTTAGTGGTTAGAAAAAAAAGGCGAAAAGCGTCGGTTTTCGTAAAACACTTTGTTTTTAGTGACTTTTTATTTCGAAGTATTTCTCCAAACAAGCTTTTGTTTTAATAGCTTTGTTTGTTTATTTCTAACTTCATCATATTTTTTTTTAGTCACACGAAAAACCGAGCTTGTTACTAAAATAAAGGGTGAAAATAAAAAGGGTTTTTTTGGTGGGTAAAAAGTTTTTTTTTTTTTTTTTTTTTTTTTTTTTAGGGTAAAGAAATGAAAGGTTTAGGCTCAAAGGGGTTAACTAGGGGGATTTTGGGTACGTGGTAAAAAAAAAAAACAGAAAAATAACGGTGTAGAAAGAAAAAATGGTTAGTCCTAATGCCTCCATCATTTACTTACTTGGGTTTAAGTTGGTAAGGACCGGGAATGAATCGTCGTGGCAAGTTCTAGAGTTGTAAGAACCAAGCGGCTATTTACACAAGAAACGAAAAATGAGCATTTAGTCTAAAGATGTAAATTTGTATGCTCAATAAAGGCTCAAAACTCACTTTTGTGGGAATGGGTTTTTATGTGATCAAGTATATATAATCAAATTTTAACTAAGCTTGTCATGCCGTTTCATAATTTTCTTATGTTGGTTCTTGTTATCACGACGCTCTCGGTTGTAAAATTGTAAAAATATAACCTTATTAATCTTAGGATTCCTAACTTAAACTTTAGACAAGTAAAAAAAAATGAAAACTTTTTGAAAAAAAAAAATCGGGGTGTTTAGCGGTTCCAATAGAGTTTTGTGTAAGGCTTGTTATTAGGACTTGCAAAATTTCAAGGTTTTAGCTTCCCCCCCCACACTTAAATTACACATTGTCCTCAATGTGTCCCAAAAATAAATTTTTAGGTTGATTGGATGTGTAATGTGGTGTTAAAAAGCAAAGATTTATGTTACTGGCAGTCTAGACACGGCCCCGTGGGGACCGGACACGGCCCCGTGTTCAGGTGCCAGTAACAAAAATTAGAGAAATGAGACAGAAGCCTGGATACGGGGGCGTGTCTGGTGAACACGGCCCGTGTCCAGTTACCTGAACTGGGCATTTTTCTGCAGGGGGTTCAGCATGGGGTCGTGTTGGTTGGACACGGCCCGTGTTGAGCCTTCTGTAATGGAGAAATTTGTGTCGGGTTGCCTTGTTCTTGTGCATGGGGCCATTTTTCTCGTTCCCTTTTTCATCCTTTACCACCATGAGTGTGTTTTATTCGTTATGAACCATCAAACTTTAAAAACCATCATTTCATTGCAACCATAGAGAAATACATATAAATCTTAAATAAAATAAAATTAAAACTTAACTAGCTAGGTCAAGAGGTACACAAGGTTATCATAAAGGGTTCTACTTTTTAAGAAAATTTCGAGAATAGTCTCGCGATATAGTAGGACCTTCGGCCGATGGTTCCCTAGATGTCGTTTAAAGCCATTCTTCTATCTCCCTTGGAAGGAAGAAGGCGGCTTCATTTTCCTCAGCAACTTGCGGCTGAGGGGGCACATTTACCGGGACTCCTTGCACCACCCTTTGCGGAGGCTCAGGGTGCATGGCGTACCATTCGGCCGGAATGATGACTTCGGGCACCACGTTCCACGCCCTTTGGGTTATCACAGGTACCAAGGGCGGGGAGGCGAGAAGGTTTAACCTCTGGTGCAAGAGGTTCACCTCTCGGAGACAACCTTCCAGTCCCACCGTCAGATGGTTGATACGGTCCACTAACGCTTCCTCCACTCCCGTCATTTCATCAATAGCCTCCCTTAGGGTGTAAACATAGTTTACAAGAGAGTCTTCTGCTGTTGATGTCCTCCTCCTGTGTCGGTTTCCTCTTGAAGATGATCCGCTCGTTCTGCTGGCCATTTTCTGTGAAAGAAACCAAAGAAAGCTAAATTTCTACAAAACAGTACCTCAGACACGGCCACGTGCTCACTGAGCACGGCCCCGTGTCCATTTGTCTGCAGGATTTTAGGCTAAGGAGTCTTGGGGTTTTAAATTATTTTCGTGATTTTTAACTGTGTTTTGATCTTAGATAATTTAAAACAAAGTTATACAACTAACTTTAAACAAGAATCCTTAGCAAATAATCTTACAAACTTCACATAGAGGGTTGGAATCATGGAGTTTCCAAGCATCTATGGAGGAAATGTTGAAAATTTTGGAAAGAAGAGGAAATGAATAAAAGTGGAAGGGACAAGATGGTCCTTGGAAACCTTCTTTTAGCACTTACCTAGGATGGTATGAGTGAAAATCCCAGGAATCTCTGTCTAGTGAAGTGGTCAAAAATGAGCAGGAATCAGGCTGCATTTAAAGAAAACGACAGCGCACTGGACACGGCCCCGTGTTCGCTGGACACGGCCCCGTGTGCAGAGGAAATCCTGACACATTTTGTCCGTATTCTGACAAAATCAGCAGAGAATCTTTTAATTGAGCACGGGGGCGTGTTGACCTGGACACGTCCCCGTGTCTGGAGGTTATCTTATGGAGTTTTGTTACTCCTAAGGGTCTCGTTGATATCGGGTGGTTCCTTGCTGGATGGAACAACCCCAAAGTGCCTAAGATACCTTAATTGTCCTAGACTAAGGCGAGAACGCAAGAGGTTGTCGGTGAGGGTAATTCCTATTTTTATTCTAGGTGGATAAGTCCACCCCTTTCCCGGGCTCTCGTTAAAGAAGGTGTATGCCGAATCGCTCAGGTCTATGTATGCACCGAACGAAGTCGATGGAGAGTCCTTCACGGCACAATCGGGACAGGGACGACTATCGTCCAAGTCTTCGCTAGGTATGAAGGTATTTTCGGGAGCAACGAGGTTGTCGGAATGCGGTTCCAACTTTTCTTCATGGTCATCGTCTTGGGGCGGATCAATAAAATCCTTCCTAAGTTCTTTTGACCAATTTAGAATTAGCTCTTCTAGTTGAAATAACTCGTCAAGGAGCATTTCCCCTAGAATATCTGGCTGGGCGCATTCGAGGGAGAGATAGTGCTTATTTTTACTTTCGCCCCTCTTAAGGTTATAAGGAATTGGTGGGTCTATATAGTGGGGCCTATAATTTAGAAAGTAACATTTTAATTCTTCATGTTCGCCTCCACATAATTGACACCACGTACCATAAGAGTGCCGAAAGTAAAAGGAATTACTATCACTCATGTTTATGTCAGAAATTACCAACCGCCGGGATCTAACGGTTCTGTTTTTAGTAAGAGAATCTTTGGGCACGGGGGCGTGTTGAGTGAGCACGGCCCCGTGTTCAGCTTACTGTCTGACTTAAAACAGGATTGCCAGTTCCAATGATTGAGCATGGGGGCGTGTTCAGCGGGCACGGCCCGTGCTGAGCTCTGCAGAAGCTAAAAAAAACTAAGAAAAATCCTAAAAAATAAAAATAAAAATAAAAATATGATTAGGCCGTTGATTCCTAACTTTCTTAAAATCCTTGTGTCCCCGGCAGCGGCACCAAAAACTTGATGTGCGTGTAGTGTAATATATTTTTGATGTATATTTTAAGCCCTTTTTACACTTTTAGCCAAGTTTTAAATTTATAAAACACGATATTTACTAACACTAAACACACATATGGGCAAGTGCACCCATCGTGGACGTAGTATAGTGTTGGTAAGATACCGAGGTCGTCCAAGGACACAAGAGCTTTTAGTACCGGTTTATCCTCAACGTCTAATCAAATCAAAAAGTTAGAAAAGTTTTTTAAACTAAGAAAATAAAAACTAACTAAATGCTGAAAAATAAAAATAAAATAAAAACAGATAGACAAGATGAATCACTTGGATCCGACTCGTGTATTAACATAACCTTTGATTATTTTCGCACTTTTGCACTTGTTTAAGAGATTATCTAGTTATTTGTTACGCCCCAATCCTACTATTAAATACGTACAAATAAGTAGGAAAATATTTTTGAAAATTTCGACATGACCTATTCGTTTGACATCATTAACCACCTGTTTTACAAACCAAACTTAAACATTAAACATCTTTGACAAAAACCCAAAACAAACAAACAAATCCACATTGGTCACGACATGATTTCCATCTACCAAATTTTACCCTACGACAAAGATGACAACATACTAACTAGACTTAAATACATAAGACCAAGACTTAAACCATTCCAAAAAGGGCTTAACAACGGAAGCGAGAAGCGGGCGTAAACCATGTGTGCACGTTCCAGGTCGTCCAATCGCCTAAGTCGAGGATTTACCTACATTAAACATCAAACTTTAAAAAGTTAGTAAAGGCACTTATTTAGTCCACAATGCCAACATGGTAATTACAATCATCTATATACGTCCATTTCTTACACGCATTCGATTGCCCATTTAGTGGGTATGGCATACAATCTCATAATGAGATTTAAGCATTTCGCATTCGACCCAATAATATCGGGTTATTTGCTTTCAACTTAAAATCTCTTATTCTATCCATATAACGGATTGAACCTTCTTGCATACGATTTTGCTTACATGACCACCCGTTCCAGACGGATGGTCTCATATCCTCACTCGACCTAGTCGTAAGGACCGGTCGGTTTGCATAACTTAGCATAATCCTTCTTTAGCATAAACGGATCCGCAAGGGATCTACCATTCTTTTACTAACATTGCAATTAACCATATCATAGGATAATTCTCATAACAAGGGTCGTTCAATATAATTACTAACAAATAAATAAAAAGTAAACTTTCGTATGAACGGATCATACCTCGGTCTTGTGAACCTTCCGGCTTCTTAGAGTTCGAGCCTTCTTCCTTTACACCTAAAACAACATGATCGATCATTCATTTAGTACCCAAACTTCATTCCATCATTTTTCCAATTTACACATAACTACTCATTCAAGCATTTCATCGAGCACCTAGTAGGCGTTACCTTAATAAAGCATAGTGTACAACATTTAAAGCATAACTTGCTATTCCATCCTATACATCATCATTACTCAATCTATCTTTTACAATCTCTTTTATCTACATCAATTTAATTAGCCCTTGGGTACTACAAGCTGATTTACATGTAAAATTACATTTGTTCATCATTCCTATAATTCCCATATTCATAATCATAATTTCACAAGTGGGTTTTTAGAGGCTTTCTTTCAATTAACTAAAATCAAGCATGATTTCTACTCTAGGGAGTATCCTTAACATCTAAACAACACAAATCATATCACAATTCCATGATTGGGTCGAAACCCTAATTATAAACATCACCAAAATCAAAAATTCAGCTTACCACTTTACTAGATATACTTAGATGTTTGAAGTTTTAGCACATGCAGCAATTAAACCTTGATTTCTCCTTGTTAATTGGTGAATTCTTGCAAGAACAAGGTAACCCTTGTTTTTCCCCTGCCTTTGATCGATCCCCCCACGTACAGAATGTTTTAACTTTAGTTAAAACATAATTAAACCCTATTAAGTGATAAATTTTTCATATTGCCCCCCTTTAATCTTGTTTAATGTTTAATTCAAGCACTTTCATGATTTTACCTATTCTTACGTTAAAATAAATTTGGGGTGTTACAACTCTACCCTCCTTAAAAGAGGTTTCGTCCCCGAAACCTGAGTACATAACAATTTAAATGTTGACATACCAAAGAGAAAAGGGTAGTATTGTCGCATTTCATCTTCTGATTCCCATGTAAGTTCCGAACCCTTTCGGTGTTGCCATTGTACCAACACTTGTCGGACCGCCTTGTTGCGGAGCTTCTTTACCTTGACATCTTTAATAGCTATTGGTCTTTCGACATAATTCAACCCCTCGTCCAACTCAATGCCATCGAGAGGTACTAACGCGGTTTCATCCGCAAGACATTTTCTCAGTTGCGACACGTGGAAGGTATTGTGAATTCCGTCTAGGGTAGGCGGTAATTCTAATCGATAAGCGACCCTTCCAACACGAGCCAAGATTTTAAATGGCCCAATATACCGAGGACCTAATTTACCCCGTTTTCGAAAACGGATTTTGCCTTTCCATGGCGACACCTTCAACAGAACGAAATCTCCAACTTGAAATTCAATAGGACGCTTTCTCTTATCTCCATAAGCTTTTTGTCGATCCTGGGCAGCTTTCAAACGAGCCCTAATTAATTCAATCTTTTCATTTGTCATTGCTATTAACTCAATTGGCGCGAGCTCCCTTTGCCCCACTTCACCCCAACATACGGGAGTTCTACACTTCCTCCCATATAGTAATTCGTACGGTGCCATTTGAATGCCACTGTGGTAACTATTATTATAAGAAAATTCCACTAGTGGTAAATGGTCATCCCAATTTCCCCCAAAATCTAAGGCACACGCCCTCAACATATCAATAAGTGTTTGAATGGTTCTTTCTGACTGGCCGTCAGTTTGAGGGTGGTAGGCGGTACTTATGTGCAATCTCGTTCCCACGCTTTCGTGAAATCTTTGCCAGTAGCGAGAGGTAAATCTAGTATCACGATCCGAGATGATTGACACAGGCACCCCGTGTCGAGACACGACCTCGTTCATGTAGATTTCCGCCATTTTCTCGGAAGAATAAGCTTCTTTAATGGGTAGAAAGTGGGCGCTTTTCGTAAGTCGATCTACGATTACCCATATTGTATCATACCCCTTTTTCGTTCTTGGAAGCTTGGTTACTAAATCCATCGTTAGTTCTTCCCATTTCCACAACGGTATCCCCAATGGTTGTGATTCTCCGTAAGGCTTTTGGTGTTCTGCCTTCACTTGAGAACACGTTAAGCATTTTGCGACATACTTGACGATATCGCGTTTCATGCCCGGCCACCAATAGTTGGTTTTTAAATCTCGATACATCTTTGTAGCCCCAGGGTGGACCGAATATCGTGACTTATGTGCTTCATCGAGTAGTGCGGCTTTGACTTCACAAAATCGGGGTATCCAAATTCGGCCGAATCGCGTCTTGAGTCCGGTCGAATTTTCTTCTAATTTATCAATAACGCCTTTCAATCTTTCTTTCCTTAAATCTTCTGCTCCAAGAGACTTTCTTTGAGATTCCCGTATCGTTTCAAGTAATCGTGGCGTAACTACCATCTTCATGGACTTTACACGGAGAGGAGACGGATACTCTTTTCGGCTTAACGCATCGGCTACCACATTTGCTTTCCCCGGGTGATAGAGGATATCACAATCATAATCTTTGATAAGTTCTAGCCATCTTCGTTGCCTCATATTCAGATCTTTCTGTTCAAAGAAATACTTGAGGCTCTTATGATCCGAGTAAATCGTACATTTCGCACCGTATAGGTAGTGTCTCCAAATCTTTAAGGCGAACACTACTGCTGCCAATTCCAGATCGTGTGTTGGGTAGTTCACCTCGTGAGGCTTTAGTTGCCGCGACGCATAAGCAATAACCTATCCCCTTTGCATCAAAACACAACCTAACCCCTGATGGGAAGCATCTGAATAAACAACCAAATCCTCAGTTCCATCTGGTAACGTCAGGACCGGAGGGCTCGACAATTTCTCCTTCAATATACGAAAAGCCTCTTCCTGTTCCTTACCCCACACAAACTTTTCTTCCTTTCTCGTCAGTCTGGTTAGAGGTAGAGCTATCTTCGAGAAATCCTGTATGAACCGCCTATAGTATCCCGCGAGGCCTAGGAAACTCCTTATCTCAGTCGGACTTTTCGGGGAAACCCATTTCATTACAGCATCAATCTTTGATGGATCCACTAAAACACCTTCCGCATTGATCACGTGGCCTAGAAACTGCACCTCCCTGAGCCAGAAGGCGCATTTTGAAAATTTTGCGTAAAGTTTCTCCTTGCGGAGAGTTTCGAGTACTTCTCGCGAGTGCCTTGCGTGCTCAGCTTTGCTTCGCGAATAAACTAAGATATCATCTATGAATACTATTACTGATTTGTCTAACATGGGTCGGCACACCCGGTTCATAAGATCCATAAATGCAGCCGGCGCGTTCGTCAACCCAAACGACATGACTAGAAATTCATAGTGCCCATAATGGGTTCTAAATGCAGTCTTTGGTATATCCTCTTCCCGTACTCTAACTTGATGGTACCCCGAACGCAGGTCTATCTTGGAGAACCAGCTCGCCCCTTGTAATTGATCAAAAAGGTCGTCAATTCTAGGTAAAGGGTAGCGGTTCTTTATGGTCAGTTTGTTTAATTCTCTATAGTCGATGCACATGCGCATCGACCCGTCTTTCTTTTTAACAAAAAGGACGGGTGCTCCCCAAGGCGACACACTCGGGCGTATGAAACCCTTATCTAGAAGATCTTGCAACTGTGTCATTAATTCCCGCATCTCGGTGGGGGCAAGTCTATAGGGAGCCTTCGCAACAGGCTTCGCACCCGGATTTAATTCGATGCGAAACTCTATCTCCCTTTCGGGAGGAAGTCCCGGCAGTTCTTCCGGAAATATATCCGGAAATTCGTTCACGACCTCAACGTCTTCAAGCTTCGGGAGGGTTTGTCGGGCATCTCCTACATAAGCTAAGTATGCTCTACTCCCGTTAAGTACGTATTTATAAGCTTGGACCAAGGTACACAACTTGGTTTCCACGTTTCTCTCTCCTTGAATACTTAATTGTTTTCCACTTGGAGCTTGAATAACCATCACTTTAGTTTCACAGTTAATCTCCACATGGTGTCGCGCCAACCAATCCATCCCCACGATCATTTTAAATTCCCCCAAAACCATGGGTATCGGGTCGATGTCAAATTCTTCATCTTCTATAGTGAATTTACAATTTCTACAAACCTCATGTAACATATACATCTTGCTATCGGCTATTTCTACTTCTAAAGGCATTGGCATTCGTTCGATCTTAAAGGACGGATGTTGTATGATTTCATTCGAAATAAATGACATAGTAGCTCCAGTATCAAATAGAACATAAACCGGTATGGAGTTTAGTAAAAAGATACCTGAAATCACATTCGGGAGAGACTTGGCTTCTTCGGATGTAATTTGATACATTCTACCCTTGGCCCTAGAACCTTCTTGTTTCTTATCTTCCTTCTTCGACTCTTGCTGGAGTTTCGGGCACTCAGATTTGATGTGCCCCTTTTCGAAACAGTTGAAACAAGTTTTTGGGCTACTCGGACATTGATAAGATGAGTGTCCTTCCTTACCGCATTTGTAACACCCTTTCTTGCCTAACAAACATTCCCCCGTATGAAGTTTTCCACAAGTCTTGCACGGCGTGATACCACTCTTAGACTTATCCTTTCTTCCTTGCTCTTGATACTTCCCCTTTTTGGTAGGGGTCGAATTTCCACCTTTTTCATTGGGTCTCTTTTCTCCACGCTCTTCTTGCCTCTTGATCTCGATTTCTCTATCCCGCGCTAGATTGATGAGCTCATCAAGAGTCTCACACTTCGAGGGAGTGATGAACTCCCTAAATTCTGCCTTTAATACGCCATAAAAGCAGTTAATCTTCATCCTTTCAGTTTGCACAAACTCTCCACAAAACTTCATCTTATCCAAGAAGGTGTTTGATATCTCATTTATCGTCTCGTTCTTCTGTCGGAGGCGTAAGAAATCCTCTTGAATCTTATCAATGGCTGACTGAGGGCAGTGATATTTCATAAAGGGATCCTTAAACTCTTGCCAGGTCATCGTTTGGAGTCTTTCTTCGCCTATTTCCTTGCTATGCGCATCCCACCAGTCTTTTGCCTGGAGGGTGAGTTGACCCGTAGCAAACATCACTTGATCTTCTCTATCACACCGGCTTCGTATAAACACTGCCTCCATGTTTGAAATACATCTTTGGCATGCGATCGGATCAATTTTACCATCATACGTTGCCGGATTGCACGCCATAAAGTCTTTATACGTGCATCGTCGTTCCTTGCCTTTACTTCTAGACCCCTCAATTAGTTCTTTCAATTCCTCGATCTTACTGGTCATCATAGCATCCACAACCCCCAGAACTCGGCTTTCTACCTCTTGAGCCAACCGTGGAAGATTGGCTTGCATAACCCCTTCCGCTACTTCCGTAACTTTGTTCTCGAACGCTTCTTGTCTAGCCACATCGTCATTATCATTAACGTTGCTTGCATCAGCCATCTATACAATAGCATATTTTTGATTAATACAAATCACAAACTTTCGGTATATATCATTGTTCATTAATCAGCATTTACTTAGCTCATCTCATACAATTCGGTTTATCACTTTACATTCTTACGAAATCGTTCTTGTTGAAATCACCATTTGTGATTACATACTCCTGTTAAGCCTTATATGAATTCGGTTTTGTCATAAAAGGGGTCTTTGGATAGCCCAGCAACACATAACGTGAGGAACAGAAGAATCAGCAAGTCGGCATTGTGTAAGCCGTCGGCGACGGCTAGCATGCCCGTCGGCGACGGGCTCTTAAAACGAGCGTCGGACATGTTCACCCGTCGGCAGGGTGTTAGGGCGTCGGATGGGGGTACCCCGTCGGCGACGGGTGTCTGGCCGTCGGCGACGGCCAGCCGTTTGCTTAATCGCTGCAGCTTCGTTTTTAACGTTTTAATTCTTTCTCGAGTTCGTTTTCCAGCCATATAGTACCTGGAATTCATTGTTTTGCTACCCATACTACTTATTTCACATCCTTAACTCAATTTTATATCTCAAACTCATTACATATACTAGTATCCATCGTGAAATTAAATTATTACCTCGTTGGCGATCTTGGAACGAGCACACCTTCGCGAGAGCCATTGGTTTGAGTTCAAGCGCTATTACTCCAGCTCGAATCCCTCAAACCTAGGCTCTGATACCAACTTGTTACGCCCCAATCCTACTATTAAATACGTACAAATAAGTAGGAAAATATTTTTGAAAATTTCGACATGACCTATTCGTTTGACATCATTAACCACCTGTTTTACAAACCAAACTTAAACATTAAACATCTTTGACAAAAACCCAAAACAAACAAACAAATCCACATTGGTCACGACATGATTTCCATCTACCAAATTTTACCCTACGACAAAGATGACAACATACTAACTAGACTTAAATACATAAGACCAAGACTTAAACCATTCCAAAAAGGGCTTAACAACGGAAGCGAGAAGCGGGCGTAAACCATGTGTGCACGTTCCAGGTCGTCCAATCGCCTAAGTCGAGGATTTACCTACATTAAACATCAAACTTTAAAAAGTTAGTAAAGGCACTTATTTAGTCCACAATGCCAACATGGTAATTACAATCATCTATATACGTCCATTTCTTACACGCATTCGATTACCCATTTAGTGGGTATGGCATACAATCTCATAATGAGATTTAAGCATTTCGCATTCGACCCAATAATATCGGGTTATTTGCTTTCCACTTAAAATCTCTTATTCTATCCGTATAACGGATTGAACCTTCTTGCATACGATTTTGCTTACATGACCACCCGTTCCAGACGGATGGTCTCATATCCTCACTCGACCTAGTCGTAAGGACCGGTCGGTTTGCATAACTTAGCATAATCCTTCTTTAGCATAAACGGATCCGCAAGGGATCTACCATTCTTTTACTAACATTGCAATTAACCATATCATAGGATAATTCTCATAACAAGGGTCGTTCAATATAATTACTAACAAATAAATAAAAAGTAAACTTTCGTATGAACGGATCATACCTCGGTCTTGTGAACCTTCCGGCTTCTTAGAGTTCGAGCCTTCTTCCTTTACACCTAAAACAACATGATCGATCATTCATTTAGTACCCAAACTTCATTCCATCATTTTTCCAATTTACACATAACTACTCATTCAAGCATTTCATCGAGCACCTAGTAGGCGTTACCTTAATAAAGCATAGTGTACAACATTTAAAGCATAACTTGCTATTCCATCCTATACATCATCATTACTCAATCTATCTTTTACAATCTCTTTTATCTACATCAATTTAATTAGCCCTTGGGTACTACAAGCTGATTTACATGTAAAATTACATTTGTTCATCATTCCTATAATTCCCATATTCATAATCATAATTTCACAAGTGGGTTTTTAGAGGCTTTCTTTCAATTAACTAAAATCAAGCATGATTTCTACTCTAGGGAGTATCCTTAACATCTAAACAACACAAATCATATCACAATTCCATGATTGGGTCGAAACCCTAATTATAAACATCACCAAAATCAAAAATTCAGCTTACCACTTTACTAGATATACTTAGATGTTTGAAGTTTTAGCACATGCAGCAATTAAACCTTGATTTCTCCTTGTTAATTGGTGAATTCTTGCAAGAACAAGGTAACCCTTGTTTTTCCCCTGCCTTTGATCGATCCCCCCACGTACAGAATGTTTTAACTTTAGTTAAAACATAATTAAACCCTATTAAGTGATAAATTTTTCATATTGCCCCCCTTTAATCTTGTTTAATGTTTAATTCAAGCACTTTCATGATTTTACCTATTCTTACGTTAAAATAAATTTGGGGTGTTACATTATTGTTGTAGGCCCCTCTTTTGAAGGTGACGCTACCCTCAACCCAGTAGTTTGAGTCAGCAAGGATACAATCCTAAAGGGTTGGATTATTGGAAGATAATGAATTAAGTTATTAATGCAAATCGTGGTAGGCCCCGCTTTTGGCGGTGACGTTACCCTCGGCTAAGTAGTCTGAGTCAGTAGGGATACAGTCCTAAATAGCCGAGTTATAGTATTAATAGTAGTTAACTTATGAGGGGGTCAAAGAGTTTGGATCCCCGCCATCCAATACCTACGGGCATTGAAGGAGATCCTACTAAATTTGACCCAGGTCCCTTGCAGGACCTCTAAACGCTGAACAAGGGCAAGACCCTTACCAAACCATTCCCTTAACCCCCGACCAGGTAGCCAACATACCTCCATATAGACCATGGAGATATGAATGGTGAAAATCTTTTATTTTATATAGACAGTAAAATAATGCCAAGACACCACGGACAAACGATAAGGAAAGATCACCTTCAACATAAGCAACTAGTTATTAAAGTCATTAATACAAAACCAAATAAAAAGTGCAAAAGATTAAAAATAAAAAGTATTATACTAAACACTTGTCTTCACCAAGTGATGTAAGAGACTTAGGAAAACATGGCCTTGATTGTCAAGAACTCTTACGATCAATCTTGGATCCCGAGACGACTCACACACTCTATGATGGACAATGGATGATGGTGGTGGATGATGGTGTTGTGATGGTGGTGGGTGGTGGATGAAGTGTGAGAGAGGTGGTGTGCCAAGGGATGAGTTGAAATGAAACCAAGCACTCCTATTTATAGGCTGAACAGAAGGCTGGGCACGGCCCCGTGTCCGCTGGACACGCCCCCGTGCCCGTCTGACACTCTCTCTCTTCATTAATTGTAATTCGCAATTACAATTAATGCGCCTGCTGTACTTTCGCCACGCCCCCGTGCTCACTGGACACGGCCTCGTGGTGGGCAATAGAAGCTTCTATAGGTTTGTCTTTTCTGCTGCTTCTTGGGCACGGCCCCGTGCTGGCTGAGCACGGGGCATGTTCAGTCTTCTGACTTCTCTTTTCTGCTTGGGAGGATGCCGTTGAGGGGTCGGCCAATCCACTTTTGTTCCTTTTCTTGTATTTATGTTAGAATTAGCTGTCTTTTTGCTTCTTTTGCGAATTTGATCTCATTTTATCCTGAAAATACAAAAGGAAGACAAAAACACTCTTTTTCCAACATTAGTACTTAAAAAGGGTTAGTTTTAGGCCTTAATTGATGTAATTTATATGTTGCATTTTACACACATCAACATACCTTACCTATATTCAAATCACATCAAACACACAACGCAAACACTCTTTATACGCTAACCGTTATTGCATGCTACGTGTTATTCGATGAATGCTTGTATGTTATGTTAACACAGTGATTGTTGCCTGACACCTTAGCAACGATAGTACTATAGTTTGGACTTAGCACCTGTTATGGACAAGGGTTGTTAAAGGCTTTACTTCACGTGTCCCGGTGGGGATATGTGTTGCGCATTCTACAACTCGCAGTCACGTCTATACATATTTCTCTGTTGATAACCTACGTGCCTTCACTTAGTACATGTTACATGCTGGTTATGCGTAAACTGTTTCGAACTCTATTATACTATATTAAACTTGTATGCTCACCTTTACACTATGTGTATTGACCTCTATTTTAACGTATGTGACATGTGTTTAGGATGCTGTGCTTTATCTGCTTTTGTGGAATCAAGTAGGATGGAGTCTAGAAACAAAGACAATTTATTTATTTGAATCTGAGTTATCGGAACATGTTTTGTTTTGAGAATATCTATGTCTGTAATAATTAGATTACTTAATGGGTTATGGTATGGGAATTAATATTAACTATTTGGTAATTTAGTCGTTATGGAATTTCTCTTGACAATCTGTTTCGCTCAGTGCCATGCCCCGATGTTTCCGCCATCGGTTGGGGTGTGACAGATTGGTATCAGAGCCATAACTATAGGGAATTAGGCAAGACTCAACCTAGTCCGGGTCGATGTCTAGGAAACGACCTAGTCTATAGTCCAAGTACCAACAGACCGACTTGTGCATGCCCTGTCAGGGTTTTGTACGAGCTTACTTGCTATTCTCGCTCTCACTCGCTGAACACTACACTATCACTGCACTCTAATTTTCGGAAAGGAATGAGTGATTAGGTCGAGATTAGGTGTGAAAACCGCAAACTATCGACTAAATCGCTTGTTCGACCCGCATTTTTATTTACAAACAGGAGAATTTGCGTTGAATCAGGAGTGAAATCCGTACTTTAACACAGATTTCCTCTCTATTTTTATCAAAACAAGAACGAAGTTGTTAAGTCAGGGGTGAAACCCGAACCTTGATGACTTGTTCCGATCTCTATTTTGGTTTTACAACACTCTCACCAAAGTCTCGACGGACTCCAATGACTGGAAGTCACACTGTAACTGGAAGGATGCGTGCCGATCGCCCAAAATCGAGGCGAGAGCACAGCCTCGAAAGTCAAGGTGTGTACCAAAGGTCCTTGTGAATAGTTGAACCACTTTGGGTAGTCAATGTCTCGCACCCAGACAATCTATACTCGATTTTATGTGTTTTCGATTCTGGATTTCGCCGCCGCTGACTCTGATATTCATCACTTTTATGTGGATTTTAGGTGTTTTATGTGATTTAACCTGTTTGTGTGTTCGATTTTTGGTGATTTATATGCTTTTCGCTTTGATCGACACACACGATTCGCACTGCATATCTACCTCAAATCGCTAACAAATTGCTACTACTGGTGGATAATCGCATGCTATGTTACTTGCTTACGCTATACTGCTCGCTGTGTACTCGCTAATCGCAATCGCTATTCTCAAATGCACGCGGACTTTGAATGATAGGTTTCTGTATTCTGACTGCCTCATGTGTTTCTGTGCTTACGTGCTCTTACGTGCTTATATGCTTTTGTGATTATATGTCTAAGTGTTACGTTGATCGTGTTCCTGAGCTTTGGTAGTAGTACGTGTGAGGTGAGATTCGATTTTATAGCGTTTTGAATCCTATGGCGCTGTCTGTTGCAGAGAATGTCGTCATTTGGATCATTTCATTCTCGATCTGCTCGCACGATGACAAACGCATCTCCTCTCTGGTCGCTAAACAGATAGCGAAAGTCATTCCCCAAATTGTTAGTAAGCTGAATGAGAACGCTAGCAAATCTTCTGAAGAGTCTCGGACTGATTTGCTAAAAGCTGCTTTTAGCTTCAAACAGTTCAAAGCCTGCGGCCCGAAAGAGTTTACCGGCGAAGATGGGCCTACGGCCATGTTTCAATGGTTTAATTCGATCGAGGTCACCCTGTGCCAGAGTGGATGTCCTGATAATATCCGTACTCTGAACGTAACCGGCATCTTCCAATCCCGAGCTCTTGATTGGTTGACGGCCGAGGGAAACAAACGCGGAAATGACGCAACTTACGGGTTGACGTGGGATGAGTTGAAGGATGTTATGATGCAAGAGTTCTGCCCTCCCCACGAACGCCAAAAGTTGGAGGACGAGTTCTGGCATATCAAGCAGAAGGATGGTGACAATGCTGCTTTAACTGCTCGCTTCAAGCAGCTAAGCATAATCTGTCCGGACCAAGTTAAGACGCCCGAAATCACCATCAAGAAGTATATCCTTGCTCTTCCGGATTGCATGGCTGATTTCGTTCAAGCTGTAAAGACGACAACGATTGAGGAAACTTATCTGCTCGCCGCTGAGATCAACGACAAGCGAGTCAAGTCTAGTTACTAGGATAAAGCCTCCAAGGACCTGCATCAAGCTACCACTGCTGCAACCGCTGAAACCGCCGCCGCTCCGCAGTCTTCAAAGTCCTCTCGTCGCAAGAGGAAGAACAACAACAACAGTATCAAAAATTGCACTGTCGCCACTGCTGCCCCGCTTCAAGCTGTACCAGCTCAACAACAGCCTCAACACCGCCAAGTAGCGGCACCGATCACCAACGCACCGCCAGCTAAGCGTGCGTACACTGGTCCTCACCCGACTTGCCCTACTTGTACCTATCACCATCCAGTGGGAATTGCCTGCAGATACTGTGTGTACTGCAACATGTATGGCCACTTCACTGCCAACTGCCGTACTGGTCCACGTCAAGCTCCAACTCCAGCTCCTGTTCAACAAGCTCTACTTCCTGCTCCTCAAGGCCAGCAAGCGGCTCCTGCACCCGTGATCCATGCTAGAGCTTGCTTTGCGTGTGGTGATCCCAACCACTTTGCAAACATGTGCCCGAATCGAGTGGTGAAGCAAGAGCCACAACAGCAGCAGCCCCAGCAATAGCAATAGCAGCAGCAACAACAGCCAGCAGCCCACTGAAGCACTTTCAACATCAATGTCCGCCAAGCCCAAGCCGATAACAATGTGGTTAATGGTACGTTTCTTGTGAATGGTATTTATGCTTCGTGTTTGTTTGATACTGGAGCCGATAACTGTTTTGTATCGTTTGAATTCGAAAAGCTCCTTAATCGTAAGCGCGCCCATCTCCCCTCGACGTTCGATGTTGAAGTTTCCACCAGGAGAACCATCGCTGTCAATTCTATTCTTCGTGATTGTACTCTCGAATTCAACAATCACATCTTTCCTATCGACCTTATTCCGACGCAGCTCGGTAATTTTGGCGTCATAGTAGGCATGGACTTTCTTCGCGAAAACCATGCTGAAGTTGTTTGTTTTGATAAGATGATCCGCTTCTCGCTCGCTAATAGTGATCAACTCTGTGTGTATGGCGAAACTCCCTCGAAGAAACTCCTACTCATGTCGTATGTCCAGGCTAGCAAGTATCTCCGCAAGGAATACCAAGCTTTCTAGGCACACATTGTAGTAGCGGAGAAAAAGGAAGTTAAGGAGGTAAACCAGGTGCCCGTTGTTTGTGAATTTCCTAACGTTTTTCCTGACGATCTTCCAGGATTACCTCCGAGTCGTGATATCGACTTTCGTATCGACCTCATTCCTGGAGCAAATCCTGTTGCTAGAGCTCCTTATCGACTTGGTCCGTCCGAAATGTGCGAACTCTCGAGTCAGCTCCAGGAATTGCTTGATAAAGGCTTTATTCGCCCTAGCACCTCTCCTTGGGGCGCACCAGTTCTTTTCGTCAAAAAGAAGGTTGGGTCGTTCCGGATGTGGATTGACTACAGGGAATTGAATAAGCTAATCATCAAGAATCGTTATCCCCTGCCTCGAATCGATGATTTGTTTGATCATTTACAAGGTGCTACGTGTTTCTCGAAGATCGATGTACGCTCAGGCTATCACCGATTATGCATTCAAGAGGAGGATATACCCAAAACCGCTTTTCGCACCCGATACAACCACTAAGAGTTCATTATTATGCCTTTTGGTTTAACCAACGCACCCGCGGTTTTCATGGATCTGATTAATCGCGTGTGTAAACCATTTCTTGACCGCTTCGTCATCGTGTTCATTGATGATATCCTGATCTATTCCAAGTCGAAAACCGAACACACGCAGCATCTACATTTGTTCTCGAGCTACTCCAGGGGAATCGACTCTATGCCAAGTTCTCCAAGTGCGAATTTTGGCTAGAGGAGGTTCAATTCCTTGGTCATATTGTCAATAGTCAAGGTATTCACGTTGACCCTGTAAAGATCGAAGCTGTTAAGAGTTGGGTTACACCTAAGAACCCATCTGAAGTTCGTTATTTTCTCGGACTAGCTGGCTATTATCGCCAATTTATTTAAGGATTCTCTAAAATCATCTTGCCGCTTACTTCTCTCACGCATAAAGACAAGTCTTTTGTTTGGGGAACTGAACAAGAGTCTGCCTTTCAAACCCACAAACACATGCTCTGCAATGCTCCCATCCTTGCTTTACCTGACGGAAACGATGACTTTGTAGTCTATTGTGATGCCTCAAACCTTGGTCTTGGTTGTGTTCTCATGCAACGGGACAAGGTTATCGCTTACGCGTCTCGTCAGCTCAAGATCCACGAGAAGAACTATACAACCCACGACCTCGAGCTAGGCGCAGTTGTTTTTGCGTTGAAGATTTGGCGACACTACCTTTATGGTACCAAGTGTACGGTCTTCACCGACCATAGGAGCCTACAACATATCTTCAGCCAAAAAGAACTGAATATGCGTCAACGCCGATGGGTAGAACTTCTCAACGATTACGACTGTGAGATTTGTTACCTGTGACATCTGTGTCTCTACGACCAGCAAACAAATAACAAATCAATGAAATACTGTGTTTCATACTTGAGATTTGTATAAATATGTGTATCATTTGCACATATCTATTCTTGTTCGATTTCGAGCTCTAAATCGCTTTCTGGAAAGTTATACGTGAACTGATACGTAAACGTAATCAGTTTAATGCGAAAAACACCCCCGAATAGTGATATGGGCTTAACATACCTTAAATAACCTTTACATAACTTAGAAATAAGTTTTGGAGTGTTTGGTGTGTCGAAATCAAGTTTATTCGATCGCAGGGACTATTTGCGTCAAACTGCAAAAGTTTGCTGATTCGTATGGTATCGAACATTCCGGAAATTGACCATAAGTTAAACATACCATAAATATCCTTTACATAGCTTAGAAATAGGCTTTGAGGGGTTCGGTGTGCAAAAATAAACTTTTTGGTCAAACAGGGACTAAAAGCGTCAAAAAGTGCATAAGTTAGCATTTTTGCGCATATCTTATGTTCTGAATATATCCGGACATCCAAAAATTTTTGTAATCATTAAAATATTTTATTTTAGTGATTGGCATGATAAAATTCCATTCGTCGCGCGATTTGGATCGGTTTTCGCATCCGTTCGTGTTTCGTCGTAATTAACCGAACAACGCAACCGTACGACCAAACGAACCAACATCCGAGATATTTCTGAGCATGTTTCATGTTCCTTATACTTTAACTTCATTATAGAGCCTTGAAATGAGGTTAACGGGGCTTAAACGTGTCAAAAATGCATCGAAAAGAAAGTTTTTCATATTCAGGGACCAAAACTGACATTTTCTGAAAGTCAGTCTAGGCGGGGCGCGTAAGAGGAGACCCTCTCTTATGCGGGGCATGAGAGTTGCCCAGATCAGCAAAATCTGTTTTCTGCATTCAACAGCTTGTTTCTGGTTTTGGACATGGTTTCCTTCAATCTTTGAGCTGGTTTTAGGCACCCATAGTATTATAATTCAGTGGGCACACATGGAGGGCCAAGATTGAAGCTCGTAAATCGAGGAACAATCCTTACGGTGGTCCAAACTCTATAAATACCCACCATGTTTCACTTGCTTTCCCCACACTTGATCTGAATTATACTCTAAGTTGAAGCTGTATGCTTCATACCTGAGTATTCTAGATCAATTTCTTCCTAGCTTGGACCTTTTGTAAGTTTCTTTCATGCTTTTATGCGTTTTTAAGCGTGAAAGTCAAACAATGTTTGACTTTTTGCTTTGACCAGTCTTGGGTCAACACGAAGTTCGTTTGAACTTCGCAACGTGAGCGTAATCACGATGGTTATAGGCCCTTGTGACTATACCTACTGATTACCACGTTGATTAGACATAGTGACGAGTCATAGTTTCGGTCAAAATACGCGCTTATGCGTATTTTGCAACCAAACTATTCTTGGATATCAAAACCCTTTGTTTTGATATCAAACTTGTTTTCTAACTTCGTTAAACATGTTTTAACATGTTTAGCTCGTCACTTTTAGTTTAGTGCTTATATAGAGTCGTAAGATAAGCGGTCTAAACAACCGCTTAGACTTTCGAACTGTTGGGATTGAACCCTATCAGAGGAACAGATAATTAAAGCCAAAACTGGATCAGAGCAGTGGATCCAGAATAAGCAAAAGTTATGTAATCAAGTCTCTCCCCTTGAAAGTGATTTCAACATTTGCTGACCTCCAATCCTCTGATCATTACAAACTGCTGATCTACAACTGCTGCCCAAGTCAAAGACTGATAGAGGACTAAAGCTCTGTTGTTCAATCTACTGCTATGAGTCAAGCTCTGCTGGATATATCAAGTACTGCTGGGTTTACATCAGTGGAAGGATGCAGCAGTAGTTTAGTTTATTTTATTTTATGAAATGTAATGTATGACAGTAGTTAGCATAGCAAAGTTTGTAGAGGTCAGATGTTAGAGTTTGTTAGGAGGTTAGATGTCACTTTCATGGTGACGTCATCCTAGATGCTTCAGTGGTTTGCTCGTTCCTATAAATAGAACAGTGCTCTGTACTGTTCTATTAGCTCTTCACCATCTTTCTCCTGCACGAACAAATCACTGTGAGCTCAGGCTGAGGGGGAGTTTGTTATACACTTGCAATTGTAATTGAATCTTGTAATAAATTCAATCATTCGGTTCAATGTTAAACATGTGTGTTGAAAGCAATTCTCCTGTTTGATTGTGTGCAAAGTTTGTTATCATTTATATTCCGATGCATTTCTCATTCATCTTTCATCTAAATTCAAACGTAAAACACAATCAATGCAAACTCAGATCCTAACACGAACCTGACCCGCTTGGTCGATCATTAGGATCCGACCAAACATATTTTGTGACCATAGTTGTATAGGGAATAACCTTCCGATGTTATACCTTATGGTCACTTCGTTTAGTTAGTTGTATGATAGGTAATTTATTTGCCTTAGGAAAATGACCAAAATGCCCTTTTTACGCATAAATTCGTTTTAAGCATATGTAACCTAAATTTTGACATTTAAACTGATTAGGCAATATTATTAGACATGTTAAGGCATATATTACTTATCATAGGACTAGTTAGGCGGTCCGAACGCGTTTTACGCGAACCACGCGTTAAAGTAGCGTAAGCTACCTAAATGGGTCGTAAGCACTTAGGTTAGGTTTCGATTTAGAATGTAGGCTTTGTTAAGCCATATTACATAAGTTCCTATACTCATTTGGTTTACGAAACCTCATTCTATCCGATCTTCCGATTTAGGTCCGGTTTATTAACATAGTTACCTATATTAGGTGCCGTTTGATTCTGTGATCCCTCTAGCTTTGCTTGGTTTTTATTCAAGACTTCTAAGCATCCTCAAGTGAGTACATATGTCACACCCCGACCGTGTAAAACAATAAATCGCGGCGGAATCATCGGGGAGTGTTGTAACAGAATCATTGTTTCATAACACATGGAAATTGAAGTTTTGTTTTATTGTATTGAAAGAGGTTACAATGTCTTAAAAACAAAGAAACATAATATAATTAACTAGTCTTGCATCTTTTATTGTCACTAAGACCCAAGTCCGCCTAAGTATATCTTGATCAATACTATGCATCATCTCCTGAAAACACAGGTGAAAATAGGTACGTCAGCATAAAAATGCCTGTGAGATACATATGTTTTATTAAAATGGATTCATGACTTGTAAGTTTAATAAAATGTTTAACAAAAGTTAGTCATGAACCTTGTAAAATGTTTTCTTTTATAAATCATATAAACAGTGATAAGAAATCAGATGATATAAATGAAAGATGCACAGATAAATAAATGACCAAGTAAAATGAATTTGAATAAAATATGTTGATTGTAAAACAATGTTTCATGAAGATATGATATAAGTGTAAAATGTATTATGTCTAACTTGAATTGGTTTAAATAATGCTACGATAGGTAATACCATAAAAGCACTTATATATAGGAAGTACCAGCAGCGTATCCACCATGCTTTTATCATATTATACACGCCTCGTTACTTAAATCACTTACCCAAACAAAACCACCAAAAATGTCATGTTTAAACCAATTGTCAAATGTTCATGTGTAAACCATGTCTATTGTCAAATGTAAATCACGTGATGTGTAAATAAATGTCATGTATGGTAAGTAAAAGAAGTGACTACATAAACCATATGTAAAAATGCACAAAACAAGGTTTTTGAATAAATCAAAAGTTATGTTTTGTAAAATCCATGCATGCCTTACTGATACAAACATCTATGCGGTAATGTTAAATGAATACATCCAAGTCTAACTATGGCGACAAACCCCTAAACGAAGTTAAAGGTTTATCTGAATTATGTATATTGGATTCAATCATTCCTTCCACCCAAACAAACCTAGGATTTCAGGAATGGGAGTTGTCAATTCCTAAGGTACCATTACTTTCTACCAAGCGGCGTGATCAATGTTAATGAATGTATTTTGTCCCATTTAAACAAGCCAAATGTCATACCAAAATGTAAGCATGTGATGTAAAAAAATGTACTAAGTATGCAACAAATGAACATACATAGCATGTGATGTAAAACAATGTACTAAGTATGCAATAAATGAACATACATATCATGTGATGTAAAAAATGTACTAAGTATGCAACAAATGAACATACATAGCATGTGATGTAAAACGATGTACTAAGTACGCAATAAATGAACATACATAGCAAAAACATGGATAAAATCATGTACTATACGTGTACTAATGAACATAGCAAGTATGATATAAAAACATGGAAAGCACGAAAGTAACAAGTAGGCACATGTGTTTCATCCGAAAATGTTTGAAAAACAGTAAAAGAGGGGACTATATACTCACTTGAGATTGCTCAATAGTCTTTGGATAACAACCAAGCAAAGCAAGAAAGATCACGGAATCAAACGGCACCTAATATAGATAACTACGTTAATAAACAGACCTAAATCGGAGGATCGGATAAAATGAGGTTTCGTAAACCAAATGAGTATAGAAACTCATGAAATATGGTTTAACAAAGCCTACATTCTAAAACGAAACCTAACCTAAGTGCTTACGACCCATTACGACCCGCTTAGGTAGCTTACGCTACTTTAACGCGTCGTTCGCGTAAAACGCGTTCGGACCGCCTAACTAGTCCTATGACAAGTATTATATGCCTTAACATGTCTAATAATATTATCTAATCAGTTTAGATGTAAAAATTTAGGTTACATATGCTTAAAATGAATTTATGTGTAAAAAGGGCATTTTGGTCATTTTCCTAAGTCATATAAATTACTTATCATACAACTACTTAAACGAAGTGACCATAAGGTATAACCTCGGAAGGTTATTCCCTATACAACTATGGTCACAAAATGTGTTTGGTCGGATCCTAACGATTGACCAAACGGGTCGGATTCGAAAGTTTAAGCGGTTGTCTAGACCGCTTATCTTACGACCCTAGATAAGCACTAATCCTAAAGTGACAAGTTAAACATGTTAAAACATGTTTAATGAAGTTAGAAAACAAGTTTGATGTCAAAACAAAGGGTTTTGATACCCAAGGATAGTTTGGTTGCAAAATACGCAAGAATACGCATTTTGACCGAAACCATGACTCGTCACTACGCGTAAATAACGTGGTAATCAGTAGGTATAGTCACAAAGGACTATGACCATCGTGATTACGCTCACGTTACGAAGTTCAAACGAATTTCATGTTGACCATTGACTGGTCAAAGCAGAAAGTCAAACACTGTTTGACTTTCATGCTTAAAAACGCATAAAAGAACGAAAGAAGCTTACAAGAGGTCCAAGCGATGAGGGTTTGATCTTAAAATTCTCAGGTACGGAGTGTATAAGCTCCAACTTAGAGAATAATCAGACCAAAATGTGAGCTTGGATTGAAATCTTGGGGGTATTTATAGTTTTTGGGTAACCGTTAAGATCATTCCTCGAAAGTCGAGCTTTGATCTGAGCCGTACAAGTGTGCCCATGGTTTTAGAATACCATGGGTGCCCCAAAATAGCCCATAGATTGTTTAAAAACCATGTGCAAACCCAAAAACCCAGCTGCTGATTGAAATCCGCTTGTTTTGCTGATCTGGGGGGGGGGCTGTCGCGCCCCGCGTACAATTGAGGTCTGGCCTACGCGGCCCGCGACCGATCACAGTTCAGCAAACAGGTTTTAAATTTACAGAAATGGTCCCTTCAGTTGTAAAAGGCCTATTTTGACTCATTTAAGGCCCGGCCCGTTAAGCCAATTTCAAGGTCCTACAATGATGCCTAAGCATAGTGGACATGAGACATGTTCAAAAATATGTCGGATGTCGGTTCGTTTGGTCGTACGGTCACGATATTCGGTTAATTACGACGAAACACAAACGGACGTGAAAAACGATCGAAATTATGCCACGAATAGAATTTTATCATACCAATCACTAAAATAAAATATTTTAATGATTACATAAATTTTTGGATGTTCGGATGTATTCAGAACGTAAGATATGCGCGAAAATGCAAACTTATGCCCTTTTTAACGCTTTTAGTCCCTGTTTGATCTAAAAGATTATTTTCGCATACCGAACCCCTCAAAGCCTATTTCTAAGCTATATAAAGGATATTTAGGGTATGTTTAACTTATGGTCAAGTTCCGGAATGTTCGTTACAGTACATGTCAGCATACTTTCGTAGTTTGTCGAAATGAGTCCCTGTAAGCGAAAAAACTTAATTTCGACACACCAAACCCTCCAAAACTTATTTCTAAGTTATATAAAGGTTATTTAAGGTATGTTAAGCCCATGTCACTATTCCGGAGTGTTTATCGCGTTAAACTGATTACGTTTACGCATCAGTTTGCATATAACTTCCCAGAAAGCGATTTAGAGCTCGAAATCGAACAAGAATTGATATGTGCAAATCCCGAGTATGAAATACAATATTTCATTGATTTGGTGTTTGTTTGATGGCCGTGGAGGCACAGGTGTCACAGTCTCCCCTACTTCTGGAAATTTCGTACTGAAATTTATTTAGAGGAAACTTGTGAGAGCTTAAAACATGAAGTCGAAAAGATAAAGCAACACTGGTTAGGGTTCTGAACTTCTAGTAAATTTAAATAACATCATGCTTACAATGTAAGAGGGACACTTATATATAAGTATATAAAGCGTTATTGGTGCGTCCACCGTACCTCAATTACATTTTTTACATTTCGTTATTTTTGCCACTATAGGTTCTTACACATGATAAATCTTACTGTGGTTTTCGTGCACTGAATTTCATAATTATGTATGCATCCATAATTACATAATTCCTAGCAGTCCACACAGTGTATCTTATAATGTGTAGGGGAAGAAAACAATGAACGAACCTGTGATGATTGTGACTAGACCACCATAGGGTCCTTCTAATTAAATCAATAAATGATCTCTTTAAATAGACTACCAAGGAGTCTGTTCAGTTATATCATCACATGTCATTCATAACCAGATTCTGAATCAATCTTTTGACTAGGCCACTCAAGGGGTCTCTTTTGAATTATGGAATGGTACTATATAACCCAAGGGTCTTAACTATGACGTAGAAGCCCATTAAGGATTTAAGGTAGTACCTTTGGAGATCCTACTGTGAATCACTTGTGACAACCAGTGACTTACGGCTTTTAATTACCTAATTAACAGGTGATTAACGCGATAATAAGTAGTGTTTACAGCGCAAATTAACTTAATTAGGCTTTTGGAGTGCCTAGAAACGTCTATACGACTTTACAGTGCGTGAACGGTGGTTTACGGAAGAATCTGCTGAATGATAAGCGACAACGGGTCGAAACCGAACAGAATACTGACAATGCCGACAAATATTAAATTTTTACGATATATGTTAGCTCCGTAATTAAAATTTTACATCCGTAGTTGAAACCGGATCGAAAAACAGATGAACACGGCAACGACGCGTTTTACACTGTTTTTACCGTAATCGATGAACGAACGCGCAAACGACATTTACCGGCACTATTTTACGTGATATCGTAAAATATATATATATATAAAATAAATAAATAAATTAAAAATAATATACGTTATTATATTCTACGGAGCTTGGGTGCGGAAGCGGTTCGTTGGAAGTGACGGGCCACGTAAAAACGCGTTTGGGCTTGTGGGCCTTGGGCCCAAGCCCAAAGCCCACAAGACTAAATCTGTCTATATATAAGACCTTGGTCTTGTTTTTTTTTTTTGTCCTTATTTCAACACAAACAAACAGAACATTCAGTAACAACACACACACACACAAACCGAACACACACACACACCCAGTTCTTCTCTCCCTCGTTCACTCTTCACCGGCCGGATTTCCAGCGCTCCGGCGAGTTTTCCGGTCGGGTGCTCCGACACCCTCACACACCTCACCTCTTCACTCACACTAGCAGTACCCCCCCCCATTCGACTCAGAGACGGACCACCACCACCACGAACCGGTGGTGGTGCGGCGGCGACCAGCGGAGAAGAAAGAGAGAGGGGCTGAGAAGGAGAAAGAACCGGCGGTCGGCAGTTCGGACCGCCGGTCGGTTCGTTTAACCGGTGGTCGAAGCTTTTATCTAACGAGTCCCGGCTCAGGTGATGGTTCAGTTTCGAATCAGACTTAGCTCGGTTCATTGGTATGGTGGTACGACGTCAAAATCAAGCAGATCGAGAGACGACAGAGAAGGAACCGGCGGTCGGAGACTCGGACCGCCGGTCAGTTCATTTTTCCGGTGGACCAAGTCATATCCGACGAGTTTCTTGATAATGGTGAGGACGACTTCAGCTTTGTTCGGGTTATTTTGGGTTTTATCCCCGGTCAGAGTTGTCGGGTCAAGCTTCGGGTCACTCACGAGTTTCTCAGGTCCGGTTCGGTCAGATTTGGCCGCGACAGAAGCGATCCAGGTTGACTCGGTTAACTCAGCAAGTTGACTCGGTCAACTCAACCGAGTCAACTCGGTCAACGGCAGCTAGTCAGCTCAGATGGTTCGGTTCGGGTCAAGCGGTTCGTTCGGACGGCTCAGTTTCGGTTTTAGTTGACTCGGTCAAACCGAGTCCACTCGGTCAAACACGGTCAACCCGAGTCACACAGCTGACTCGGTCAACTCAGCTTTTCGACACAAGAATTTGGTAAAATAAAATGGCAAGACTTTTTTTGTCGTTTTACAATTTAAAATGGATCACGTGATAACGAGCTCGAACCGACCAATCATAATTTACATTTGATATACATATATTTTTTTTGCCGAAATAACATATATACTTTAGTTGAACCTTGATTGAACATGGTTGAATCTTGATAAAATTACGACACTATAGATGTCGGGCCGTCCAAAAACAGAGGAAACTATGCCCGTTTTTCGAGAAAATCCATAAAATAAAACGTGTTTTAAACTCTCGGATTCAACTAAACTTTTAGAAAGACATATAAATATGCAATTTCTTTTGACGACAACTGCGAAGGCGGATATTATTTACAATAATAAATATAGTTATTATATTTATTTGAAACGTCAATATTTGACAACTCTGCTACAAATCAATATAACTTTTATATTTATTCTCAAATGTCGATAACACCAATGAGGTTTCATATAACAAACAAACAAATCTCGTCTTATAGAAAATAAATATACCTATATATTTATTTTAAATACCAAACAACACGCGTTCATGTTATAAAAATAAATACGGTTTATGTATTTGTTTTGAATACCAAAACACGACGGTTCTTTTATAAACTTAAATAAAGTTTATATGTTATTTCGGATATCAAACGACATAACTACTGTTTTACCAAAATAAATATAGTTTTATATATTTATTTCAAACATCGAAAAAAATACGAAGCCGTTTCACGAAAATAAATATAGTTTATATTTATTTCAAGTATCAAACGACATGATTTCGTCTTATAACATAAATATAGTTGATGTATTTACTTCAAACGACAAACAACACGACCCTTTTCATAAAAATAAATATGTTGTATATTTATTTTAACAATCGAACAACACGACTTCTTTTATGAGGATGAATATAATTTATTTCCTTATTTCAAAGTTAAAACGACTCTTATTCGTCTTACAAAGTAAATATAGTTTACATATTTACTTCAAATATCAAACGCGATATATAATACGAGTTTGTCATACACTATTTCCGTATAAATATTCCTTTATACACATACGACTTCTCGAGACGGCTAACGCAATCACAACGACATATTTATATTTTTATATAAATATTTATTTGTTTTTTTATCTCTCGAGAATCATGTCTTTTCGAGACTTATTGATTACTTACGACATTAAGCGAAACTAAACAAAGTTCAACTTAGTCACTTTCATTAAGTAACAACTTACCGTTGAATCGTTCGATTAATGATTCGGTAGAGCTCGATGACACGTAGTTTAGATACTGCGTTTATTTAGAAACTTATTTAGATATTCCATGTTAGGAATATTGTAGAATGCATGCTAGCAAGTCCAGTCTTGGAAACGACATCACGAAGTCCTAATTAGCTAGCTTCGCACAAGGAATATTAAGGTGCGTTCATAACCCCACGTTTTACGATTTTACGTTTTTATAAATGTTTTCGGGGTGGAAAGACATGCACATTTTACAAGAACATACAAAGTTTTTGAACGAATGAAAACTCATATTGTTAAGACATGTTACGAACGGATTTCAAAGAACTCAAATGGTTTACGAATGAATCATATTAAGAATACCGGTTTTTACAAAACAAATGGGTATTATCGAAATATGAATGACTTTCATAACTAGGGATGGATCGTCTGGTGATAGTATATAGAGACAGTGGAGTTAGCCTTAGTGGCTAGGGAGGTTCAGCCTTAGTGGTTGGGGTAAATATATTTTAACACTACCCATGCGCCCGCAGGTTAGACCATGTGGTGAATACATTTTAACGCTACCCATGCGCCCACAGGTTGGACCATGAGGTGAATACATCTTGACACTACCCATGCTCCGCAGATTGGACCATGTGGTGAATACCTCTTATCCCCACCCATGCGCCCGCAGATTGGACCATGTGGTGAATACACTTTAACGCTACTCATGCGTCCGCAGATTGGACCGTGTGGTGAATACATTTTAGTCTGAGAGACTGGGAAAAGTTTAGTCTGAGAGACTGGGAAGAGTTTAGTCTGAGAGACTGGGAAGAGTTTAGTCTGAGAGACTGGGAAGTCAAAGTCAGGGTGGGCATTGATGGTTAGACGAATATTACAAATACGAGAGTTTAAAAATACATGGTTTTATGAACATAATGCGTTACAAAGACAAAGTTTCCACATAACTTGACAAGAAAATGATTTTAAATTCATTTTCTCAAAAATATTTCACAAACCGGTTATCCAAAAGATTTATTACAAATCTTTTACAAACAAACTATGAACTCGCTCAACTTTATGTTGACTTTTTCGCATGTTTCTTTCTCAGGTTATTTTTTTCAAACAATGGAACGATTGGAATAGGAGAACCATGAAGAGTCGAGTACTTAGTGGGCGTTCAATTTCCAAAAGACTTTGCTTATTTGCTTCCGCTGTGCAATGAAGATACCAGTCCAGTCACGCCAAGCTCTGATAATTTCGGGGTGTGACAGATTGGTATCAGAGCTATAGGTTACAGCGAATTAGGTTTCTGTTGTGATACCTAGGCTCTAACCTGACATTACCCTGGGACTTAGACTATTAAGACGTTGAATACATACAGAACGCCCAGTACTCGAATATGGTCTCCAACCGTCGCCGAAAAACAAACAGACAAAATTTTGTTTTCAAACATACGCTAAAGTGGTGTTTTACACACAGTGCATAAAACAATTACATACAGTACACAACACTCTGAGAGTTTAGGAAACATGCATTTAAGACCCTCGGAAACTTATGTTGAAGTTCATTAAAGATCATCGCGTAGGAACCACGAAAATTAACTCGGGCACACACTGTTATACATATTGTCTATGATATTTTAACTTCCCAAGCAGGCAACCTACGCATAACAGACGCTAGTGCATGAGGATACATGGAACTCAAATTTTATGTCAACGGATGTTGGAGTACATCACATTCTACGTGAAACGAAACACTAGTGCACAGGTATACGTGAAACTTAAGCTATACATCAACGGAGGTTGAAGTACGACACATATGACTATCAAGGTGAGGCCTTTGAGAAGAAACGATGGCGCAATTCAACGACGACGCTAGATTCCTGTCAGCAAGAGAACTATCGGTCAGGAAGCGGCGGTTTGGCACGCGGTCCTGCAAACGACACGAGTCATGTTCGGGAGAAGACGCATGCCTTTGTATCCCCCCTATTTTACTAACGACGGATACGCTATGTTTGAGATTCCATGGTAATGTCACCTAACAACTGGTCGTCACACGAAACCCCAGGTAAAGTCCTCAAATTTCTTTTGTTGAAATTTCGACTTTCCCACTTACTGAGTAGATTTTCGTATCTCTACTCCTCTTAATGGTCATTGTGTCACGATCATTTCTTTCAGTATAGCGAACACTAATTGCTTCATTTCTTGGAAAATTTATATGTTACACATGCATCGTTTGTTAGGCATGTGGTTTCGTTTCAAATAAGCGTTTCATTAAAGTCCAAATATTGCTTCGCTAAATCTAATTGATTCGAATGACCCGCGTTATTGTAAATGTTGGCTCCTTTGTTATCAAGTCAACACATTTTCTTGAAAATTTCCTTTCTTTTCAAGTTACGTATATGGTTTCTCGTTGTGGCCATGCCGAAAGTTTTTTTTGTCGATATATATATTTATTGTTGGATTGCGCTAAAACCAAGTTCAACTGTTTGAACTTGTCCATTACACATGTTCGATTCAAAACACCATATGATGTATTGAAAACACCATATTCAAATTCGTATTAACAAACGTTTTATTTGTTCTGAGTCATAGTAGACTTGTTTGGTCTACGACTCCACTAAGTCGTTTGTTGATTCCGACACCATGTGATGGTGATTTTCACTAATTTGAAGCTTTCGCTAATCTCGTTTACACATTATATTCATGGATTTAAATATTTATTCATTGATTTGTTTTTAAATCCACTTCGATTTATTATATCAAAGCGGTCTTGATACAATAGTGTGTTAAGACAGTGGTACATCAATTCATTTTTATATTCCTGTGTACCTCATAACGGTTCTTTCAACATCGATCGAATGTTTTGCGATATTCACTGCTTCTTCATCTTCGATCGAGAACGTTATTTCTTTGATGATTCATTTTCAATTGAAAATTCTATGATGTCATTTGAAATAAACTTTCAGATTCCCTTTTACTGCGCATTCATTTGACTTCAAAGACGGTGAATTTGTTTGATCACCGCTATTATTGGATTGTTTAAATCACTACGACACCTTATGGTGTTGGTACAAACTTGTAGCTTGGGCTAATCATGATCGATCGTTTCATGCAAAACACAGGTGATACTTGTTCGATGACCGATGTTATTGAATTGTTTCATTCATTACGACACCTTGAGGCGTCGGTATAACTTGCAGCTTGTGCTGATCACGATCGAGCGTTTCATGCAAACTATTATATTTGAGATTGTTGATTCTAAGTTCATCCAGTGGATGTTATTGCTTCTAGAACTCGTCTACATGTTATAAACGTTCATATGGAATTCGATTGGTCGAAGTTCCTGTTCATTGTTGGATCCTGTTAACTTAGTCACACTAGTGACTGTATCTATACACCTTGTTTCCCTTGACATCAACTTTTGAAACACAATTCTGAAGAGATAACATAGTCTAAATTTCGAGGACGAAATTTCTGTAACAGGGGGAGAATGTGACAACCGGTGATTTACGGCTTTTAATTACGTAATTAACAGGTGATTAACGCGATAATAAGTAGTGTTTACAGCGCAAATTAACTTAATTAGGCTTTTGGAGTGCCTAGAAACATCTATACGACTTTACAGTGCGCGAACGGTGGTTTACGGAAGAATCTGCTGAATGATAAGCGACAACGGGTCGAAACCGAACAGAATACTGACAACGCCGACAAATATTAAATTTTTACGATATATGTTAGCTCCGTAATTAAAATTTTACATCCGTAGTTGAAACCGGATCGAAAAACAGATGAACACGGCAACGACGCATTTTACACGGTTTTTACCGTAATCGATGAACAAACGCGCAAATGACATTTACCGGCACTATTTTACGTGATATCGTAAAATATATGTATATATATATATAAAATAAATAAATAAATTAAAAATAATATACGTTATTATATTCTACGGAGCTTGGGTGCGGAAGCGGTTCGTTGGAAGTGACGGGCCACGTAAATACGCGTTTGGGCTTGTGGGCCTTGGGCCCAAGCCCAAAGCCCACAAGACTAAATCTGCCTATATATAAGACCTTGGTCTTGTTTTTTTTTGTCCTCATTTCAACACAAACAAACAGAACATTCAGTAACCGAACACACACACCCAGTTCTTCTCTCCCTCGTTCACTCTTGACAGGCCGGATTTCCGGCGCTCCGGCGAGTTTTCCGGTCGGGTGCTCCGACACCCTCACAAACCTCACCTCTTCACTCACACTAGCAGTACCCCCATTCGACTCAGAGACGGACCACCACCCCCACGAACCGGTGGTGGTGCGGCGGCGACTAACGGAGAAGAAAGAGAGAGAGGCTGAGAAGGAGAAAGAACCGGCGGTCGGCAGTTCGGACCGCCGGTCGGTTCGTTTAACCGGTGGTCGAAGCTTTTATCCAACGAGTCCCGGTTCAGGTGATGGTTCAGTTTCGAATCTGACTCGGCTCGGTTCATTGGTATGGTGGTACGGCGACAAAATCAAGCAGATCGAGAGACGAGAGAGAAGGAACACAGCTGACTCGGTCAACTCAGCTTTTCGACACAAGAATTTGGTAAAATAAAATGGCATGACTTCTTTTGTCGTTTTACAATTTAAAATGGATCACGTGATAACGAGCTCGAACCGACCAATCATAATTTACATTTGATATACATATATATTTTTGCCGAAATTACATATATACTTTAGTTGAACCTTGATTGAACATGGTTGAATCTTGATAAAATTACGACACTATAGATGTCGGGCCGTCCAAAAACAGAGGAAACTCTGCCCGTTTTTCGAGAAAATCCATAAAATAAAACGTGTTTTAAACTCTCGGATTCAACTAAACTTTTAGAAAGACATACAAATATGCAATTTCATTTGACGACAACTGCGAAGGCGGATATTATTTACAATAATAAATATAGTTATTATATTTATTTGAAACGTCAATATTTGACAACTCTGCTACAAATCAATATAACTTTTATATTTATTCTCAAATGTCGATAACACCAATGAGGTTTCATATAACAAACAAACAAATCTCGTCTTATAGAAAATAAATATACCTATATATTTATTTTAAATACCAAACAACACGCGTTCATGTTATAAAAATAAATACGATTTATGTATTTGTTTTGAATACCAAAACATGACGGTTCTTTTATAAACTTAAATAAAGTTTATATGTTATTTCGGATATCAAACGACATGACTACTGTTTTAGCAAATTAAATATAGTTTTATATATTTATTTCAAACATCGAACAATACGAAGCCGTTTCGCGAAAATAAATATCGTTTATATTTATTTCAAGTATCAAACGACATGATTTCGTCTTATAACATAAATATAGTTGATGTATTTTCTTCAAACGACAAACAACACGACCCTTTTCATAAAAATAAATATGTTGTATATTTATTTTAACAATCGAACAACACGACTTCTTTTATGAGGATGAATATAATTTATTTCCTTATTTCAAAGTTCAAACGACTTTTATTCGTCTTACAAAGTAAATATAGTTTACATATTTACTTCAAATATCAAACGCGAACTTTTATATTTATTCTCAAATGTGGATAACACCAATGAGGTTTCATATAACAAGCAAACAAATCTCGTCTTATAGAAAATAAATATACCTATATATTTATTTTAAATACCAAACAACACGCGTTCATGTTATAAAAATAAATACGATTTATTTATTTGTTTTGAATACAAAACATGACGGTTCTTTTATAAACTTAAATAAAGTTTATATGTTATTTCGGATATCAAACGACATGACTACTGTTTTAGCAAATTAAATATAGTTTTATATATTTATTTCAAACATCGAACAATACGAAGCCGTTTCACGAAAATAAATATAGTTTATATTTATTTCAAGTATCAAACGACATGATTTCGTCTCATAACATAAATATAGTTGATGTATTTTCTTCATACGACAAACAACACGACCCTTTTCATAAAAATAAATATGTTGTATATTTATTTTAACAATCGAACAACACGACTTCTTTTATGAGGATGAATATAATTTATTTCCTTATTTCAAAGTTCAAACGACTTTTATTCGTCTTACAAAGTAAATATAGTTTACATATTTACTTCAAATATCAAACGCGAACTTTTATATTTATTCTCAAATGTCGATAACACCAATGAGGTTTCATATAACAAACAAACAAATCTCGTCTTATAGAAAATAAATATACCTATATATTTATTTTAAATACCAAACAACACGCGTTCATGTTATAAAAATAAATACGATTTATGTATTTGTTTTGAATACAAAACATGACGGTTCTTTTATAAACTTAAATAAAGTTTATATGTTATTTCGGATATCAAACGACATGACTACTGTTTTAGCAAATTAAATATAGTTTTATATATTTATTTCAAACATCGAACAATACGAAGCCGTTTCACGAAAATAAATATAGTTTACATTTATTTCAAGTATCAAACGACATGATTTCGTCTTATAACATAAATATAGTTGATGTATTTTCTTCATACGACAAACAACACGACCCTTTTCATAAAAATAAATATGTTGTATATTTATTTTAACAATCGAACAACACGACTTCTTTTATGAGGATGAATATAATTTATTTCCTTATTTCAAAGTTCAAACGACTTTTATTCGTCTTACAAAGTAAATATAGTTTACATATTTACTTCAAATATCAAACGCGATATATAATACGAGTTTGTCATACACTATTTTCGTATAAATATTCCTTTATACACATACGACTTCTCGAGACGGCTAACGCAATCACAACGACATATTTATATTTTTATATAAATATTTATTTGTTTTTTTTAATCTCTCGAGAATCAAGTCTTTTCGAGACTTATTGATTACTTACGATATTAAGCGAAACTAAACAAAGTTCAACTTAGTCACTTTCATTAAGTAACAACTAATCGTTGAATCGTTCGATTTACGATTCGGTAGAGCTCGATGACACGTAGTTTAGATATTGCATTTATTTAGAAACTTATTTAGATATTCCATGTTAGGAATATTGTAGAATGCACGCTAGCAAGTCTAGTCTTGGAAACGACATCACGAAGTCGTTATTAGCTAGCTTCGCATAAGGAATATTAAGGTGAGTTCATAACCCCACTTTTTACGATTTTACATTTTTATAAATGTTTTCGGGGTGGAAAGATATGCACGTTTTACAAGAACATACAAAATTTTTGAACGAATGAAAACTCATATTGTTAAGACATGTTACGAACGGATTTCAAGGAACTCAAATGGCTTACGAATGAATCATATTAAGTATACCGGTGTTTACAAAACAAATGGGTATTATCGAAATATGAATGACTTTCATAACTAGGGATGGATCGTCTGGTGATAGTATATAGAGACAGGGGAGTTAGCCTTAGTGGCTAGGGAGGTTCAGCCTTAGTGGCTGGGGTAAATATATTTTAACACTACCCATGCGCCCGCAGGTTGGACCATGTGGTGAATACACTTTAACGCTACCCATGCGCCCGCAGGTTGGACCATGAGGTGAATACATCTTGACACTACCCATGCGCCCGCAGATTGGACCATGTGGTGAATACCTCTTATCCCCACCCATGCGCCCGCAGATTGGACCATGTGGTGAATACACTTTAACGCTACCCATGGCCCGCAGATTGGACCGTGTGGTGAATACATTTTAGTCTGAGAGGCTGGGAAAAGTTTAGTCTGAGAGACTGGGAAGAGTTTAGTCCGAGAGACTGGGAAGAGTTTAGTCTGAGAGACTGGGAAAAGTTTAGTCTGAGAGACTGGGAAGAGTATAGTCTGAGAGACTGGGAAGAGTTTAGTCTGAGAGACTGGGAAGAGTTTAGTCTGAGAGACTGGGAAAAGTTTAGTCTGAGAGACTGGGAAGTCAAAGTCAGGGTGGGCATTGACGGTTAGACGAATATTACAAATACTAGAGTTTACAAATACATGGTTTTACTAACATAATGCGTTACAAAGACAAAGTTTCCACATAACTTGACAAGAAAATGATTTTAAATTCGTTTTCTCAAAAATATTTCACAAACCGGTTATCCAAAAGATTTATTACAAATCTTTTACAAACAAACTATGAACTCGCTCAACTTTATGTTGACTTTTTCGCATGTTTCTTTCTCAGGTTATTTTTTTCAAACAATGGAACAGTTGGAATAGGAGAGCCATGAAGAGTCGAGTACTTAGTAGGCGTCCAATTTCCAAAAGACTTAGCTTATTTGCTTCCGCTGTGCAATGAAGATACCAGTCCAGTCACGCCAAGCTCTGATAATTTCGGGATGTGACATCACTCATATGAAGATATGGAAGATTCTACGAGGATTTAGATAACAAAAATAAAAACACAAAAGAAAACACATAACACATAAACTCATAATCATAAAATTGTTTAACTTGATCTTCAATTTGTTATCATTTTGTTAATTTGTTTATTAACTGTGCACATGTATTCAAAGCACACCAGGAATCCAATCCGTGGATTTCATTTGGCACTTTAAACATATTCAAGAATCTAACTATGAAGATAGGAAGATCTTAATAGGAATTTGGCTTTGTCCTTATTGAATCGTAATGTACGTATTGGGGCATACAAGAAATTCAATTAAGGGCTCCGATTTGAGCAATAAACATCCACGAGGATCTAATTGTGAAGATAAGGAGATCCCATATGGATTTTGGGATTTGAAAAGCGGGAGGCGTTTCAAAACCTTGCACTAGACGTGCTTAAGTCGATACACGAGGTAGAATGCTCATGAAGTTGAGGTGCTAGATATGCCAAGGAGATAAATGAAGCAGAATTTGAAGGTTAAGTTAATGTATGAGAAAAATGTTTTTGAAAACTATGCATGGGGTACTTTTTGAAATGTGTTTAATATTTTTGAAACCTTACATAATACTTTTGAAATCATAAAGTAGGTGTATTGGATAAGTATATTTATAAAATGTTTTAAAATCATGCGAGATGAATTTTGAAATTATGTATAAGGTTTTTGAAAACATGAATGATGCTTTTGAAAACATGAATGATGCTTTTTGAAATCATGCACTTGATATATTAAGCAAATATACTATGTTAAAAATGTTTTCAAACTATATGGAATATTTTGAAATCATGAAGGTTGTTTTGAAAACTTATACTATGTATGTTGTTATGAAAACAAGAATGTAATGGGTATGAGATCGAAAAAAGTTTCCCTTAGTTATCTAACCAAGGATTTAAAGATACAGATGTGCAAAAAGCATGATTACTCATAATGTCACTTTATTTCCTGTACTTCGTTTCTTAGAATGAAACGAGTACTTAAATTTTTTTCAAGGAAATCATGAGCGATCACTTGTAAGGGAGAATCACAAGAGTAGTTTGTAAAGAACACAGTTCCTTATTGTAGGTATCATAGGGGAATGCCATACACACATGTAACTACACTTGTACATCAGAATTGCAAACAACGATTTATTTATAAACTAAACACATTGTTCCAGAGTTCCACAAAAGAAACAAAAGCAACAGATAAAAAACTATTCAAAGTAGCAACTTCTTCTAATCAGCCAACTGCTCATCTGTGGGTCAGATTTGCAACAGCCTTGTTTTGGATAGCAAAGCGGCACATGCCAACCAAATGTCCCCATCGTCCACAGTGGGTACATTTGAGCAGGTTATGTGATCCGGATGATGACGGTTGCATCGATTGCACCATGGAGCAGCTCGGCAAACCCTAGCTGCATGACCTATAAATCCACAAATTAGGCATTTGCGGCATTTCACACTGGCATGATGATGAAGGTTACATTGGTTGCACAAGGGTGCAGTTCCGTTGTATGGCTTCTTGGCTGGTGGTGCTGCCACCTGGCTAGGTCCTGCCTGTTTTGGTGCAACGACTGGAGGATTCTTTGAAGCTTTACGCTTCTTTTGTTTTGGTGAAGGCTTGGCTTCTGTTTCCTTCGGTGTCTCTTGAGTGGCTTTATTCGTGAGACGAGACATGGCAGCAGCTTTAATTCAACAGTCTTCAGTACTACTTCGCCTATTCGCTGGGCAAATTTGGCAGCCTGTTCGGACGTCTGAGCGTCGTTGTGATGAAGAGACATTCTAGAGAAAACGGAAGACATAGGAATAAACAAGTGAAATGTTATCGGATAATCAAAACAGAATGATAATGCATAAAAATTGCGATCATTTGTTTGTTACCTAGGGCAAACAAATGAGACGGTGACTAATCAAAGTAAGCGGGTCATATTAATGTATCGCGAAGACATGCTTTAGCCTATAAGTGGACACTCACCCCAAGATTTCCCAGGTAAGAGTGACTGGTCCGATTATGTGGATTTGTACAAACACTCTAGCCTTAGACAGAAAACTCAGAGTACAAGCATCCACCCTTCAAGATTGCATGTGTTCACATTATAAGACCCAACTTTGATGAGATTTTGAAAACTTTGAAGGTTCAAAACCTTATAATAAATCATCCTAGAACAGATGATTGGTTTTCGAAGCGGATTCGAAATTTGTGTTCTCATTGTGGTTGTCACCTAAGGATAAGTGACGGTATTGTTTTAAGATCTAAACATAAGAATCTTGTGTTAGGGTCCTAGGAAGGTTATAGACTAGGTCAAAGCATTACTAATAACCTAATTCCCTATAACCATGAGCTCTGATACCAACTTTTCTGTCACACCCCGACCACGTAAAACAACAAATCGCGACGGAATCGTCGGGGAGTGTTGTAACAGAATCATTGTTTCATAACACATGGAAATTGAAGTTTTGTTTTATTGAATTGAAAGAGGTTACAATGTCTTAAAAACAAAGAAACATAACATAATTAACTAGTCTTGCATCTTTTATTGTCACTAAGGCCCAAGTCCGCCTAAGTTTATCTTGATCAATCCTATGCATCATCTCCTGAAAACACATGTGAAAATAGGTACGTCAACATAAAAATGCCTGTGAGATACATAGGTTTTATTAAAATGGATTCATGACTTGTAAGTTTAAGAAAATGTTTAACAAAAGTTAGTCATGAACCTTGTAAAATGTTTTCTTTTATAAATCATATAAACAGTGATAAGAAATCAGATGATATAAAAGAAAGATGCACAGATAAATAAATGACCAAGTAAAATGAGTTTGTATAAAATATGTTGATTGTAAAACAATGTTTCATGAAGATATGATATAAGTGTAAAATGTATTATGTCTAACTTGAAATGGTTTAAACAACGCTACGATATGTAATACCATAAAAGCACTTATATATAGGAAGTACCAGTGGCGTATCCACCATGCTTTTATCATATTATACACGCCTCGTTACTCAAATCACTTACCCAAACAAAACCACCAAAAATGTCATGTTTAAACCAATTGTCATATGTTCATGTGTAAACCATGTCTATTGTCAAATGTAAATCATGTGATGTGTAAATAAATGTCATGTATGGTAAGTAAAAGAAGTGACTACTTAAACCATATGTAAAAATGCACAAAACAAGGTTTTGAATAAATCAAAAGTTATGTTTTGTAAAATCCATGCATGCCTGACTGATACAAACATCTATGCAGTAATGTTAAATGCATACATCCAAGCCTTGCGACTGTGGCGACAAACCCCTAAACGAAGTTAAAGGTTTATCTGAATTATGTATATTGGATTCAGTCATTCCTTCCACCCAAACAAACCTAGGATTTCAGGAACGGGAGTTGTCAATTCCTATGGTACCATTACTTACTACCAAGCGGCGTGATCAATGTTAATGAATGTATTTTTGTCCCATTTAAACAAACCAAATGTCAAACCCAAATGTAAGCATGTGATGTAAAACGATGTACTAAGTATGCAACAAATGAACATACATAGCATGTGATGTAAAACAATGTACTAAGTATGCAATAAATGAACATACAAAGCATGTGATGTAAAACAATGTACTAAGTATGCAACAAATGAACATACATAGCATGTGATGTAAAACGATGTACTAAGTATGCAATAAATGAACATACACAGCAAAAACATGGATAAAATCATGTACTATACGTGTACTAATGAACATAGCAAGTATGATATAAAAACATGGAAAGCACGACAGTAACAAGTAGGCACATGTGTTTCACCCCAAAATGTTTGAAAAACAGTAAAAGATGGGACTATGTACTCACTTGAGATTTCTCAATAGTCTTTGGATAACAACCAAGCAAAGCAAGAAAGATCACGGAATCAAACGGCACCTAATATAGATAACTACGTTAATAAACGGACCTAAATCGGAGGATCGGATAAAATGAGGTTTCGAAAACCAAATGAGTATAGGAACTCATATAATATGGTTTAACAAAGCCTACATTCTAAAACGAAGCCTAACCTAAGTGCTTACGACCCATTACGACCCGCTTAGGTATCTTACGCTACTTTAACGCGTCGTTAGCGTAAAACGCGTTCGGACCGCCTAACTAGTCCTATGACAAGTATTATATGCCTTAACATGTCTAATAATGTTGCCTAATCAGTTTAGATGGAAAAATTTAGGTTACATATGCTTAAAATGAATTTATGCGTAAAAAGGGCATTTTGGTCATTTTCCTAAAGCATATAAATTACTTATCATACAACTACTTAAACGAAGTGACCATAAGGTATAACTGTGACAACCCTCACTAAACCAGGTATCCGTACGATTTAATTAATAAATAATTGCTGCTTAATTACTGTGCTTAACTGAAATTGCCAATGAACTGCTACTTGATTTCTAGTACTTGTATATTCCTGCATCATACTTTGATTTCCGTCACTACATTATTTACAAGTTGAACCTTAGAGACAAACATGATGCACTAAAGCACAGTAGCATTAGAACGGATAACCTATTAAACATGCTGATAAAGCCAGCATCAGGTAGACACTGCCTCTAAAGGCCTGTATGAGCCAGAAATATTTTACTACACCCATAGTGAGTGTAGGGATACAAGGGTTGTAGAACTGCGTCTCTAGGAATAAGATATAATGACTGGATGTGCCTAAAACGTACTCTAAGCACGAAACACAGCACTTTTATTTACATACTAGCTTCTGGCTAACTAATAAAGTGCCAAAACATGATGAAAGTATTCCTGACACTTTGGGAAATAAATTGTGTCACTAAAAATATTATTAACGACGCTTAAAAGCTTACTTAAGCACTTTAACGGATTACTATCCAACCGAACAACCGGACTATACCCGGAACATGAAAATATGGCCAATAATATTATTGATCTTTTTCTGAGCCAGTTAGGGTCCCTGATTACCCTAACACCCGCTATAGAACGCATCACACCACTAACCGAGTTAACCCCTAATCTAACTAGGTTTAAAGTAACTAGACCCTAACTACATGATTGAAATCGAACCAAATGACCCCCCCCCCCCATCCTAATCGGCCCAACTAGAGGGAAACATTATGGTACAAGACTTGATTAAAATAATGAGGTTGCCTAATATCAAGGAGACACGAAATCCTTTGGACGATGATCTTGATTATGTCTATAAAATCCAACCATTACACATCATAATCTTACACATTCACCAACACTCAAAATCACTCTCTCTCTCTCCCTCCAAGAGCTCTCGGCCGAACCCCCTCCCTCTCCTACATCCATTTTTCGATCTTGTTCAATCCATTCCAAGCATACACAAGTGTTCAAGGTCACGTATTAGGAGTCTTGGAGCAAACGGAAGCGGAAGGACCTCGTTACCTTGCTTTTATCCACCACATTTTCGCCTAGATTCTTCCCTAGCCCCGAGCTAGAGGTATAACACTTAAAACTCATACTCGAACTAATCTAAGGTGGTTAATATGTATTGTAATGGTTAAAATGCGGAAACTTATCTTTTGAAGCTTTAAAGTCTACTAAAACATGAATATTGATGGTTAAAAGCACATAAGTGGTGTAAAAGTTGTAGTATTGATTTTGTGTGATTATTTAGGCCCGATCTATGTTGTGGTAGCTCGGATCACCATTTAACCCGGTTCGGTTAAGATCATAGATCTTGACATAAGCTTGTTTCTATCGGTACAAGGGTTAAAAGGTGAAACTCTACCACACGAGAAACATGAACTTGTGTAAAAGTGTTTTTACTTGTAAAATAGTATTTAAAACTAGCGGATCTACGTATGTACAAGTGGTATTTTCGTAGAACCAAGTGTCGAGAAAATAATGTTTTATAAAAGTCGGATGACACACTAACAAATATGATTTTTACAAACCACAAGTGTATAAACACTTGTGAAATGAAAAGTTTCGACAAAATAACAATCTTTGAGAAAGATGACGGGAAGTTGTAAAGGATGATTTATTCTAAAAACGAGGTTTTTACGGGATTAAGTTATTTTACACATAGATCCACAAAATATAACGGAATCTACACTATAGTTTTCAGAAAAACTACAAGTTCATGTGAACATGCGATTTACATACTTGTCGACTAGTTTGATGTGTCGGAAATTGATTGATTGATTAAAGAAGTATTGAAATGATTTTGTAAAAGAAAATGATACGCTTGAAAGCGTGGCCACCTCCAGTTACAGGGGAAACTCTGGCGAAATTTTTCTAAAAATATAACACTTAGAATTATTTACAAGTGTTAGAACTATTTTTGATATGTTTTCAAAATATATTTCGCCACGACTTTATTTACAAATATTCGGAGGTGGGATTTTCACAAAACTAAATGTGATAAATATATATTTGGTAAATATAATTTTTCACAACACTGTTTATGATTATTTTGTGAAAATACTTATTTTTAGAGTAAAAATAATATTTCGAACGATAACAGCTCCAAAATAATACAAATGCTTACACGACAAACATATAAGTTACACCGGTAATCATTATTACCACTTAATCGTTAAAACGTAACTTACGCATTATACGGAAATATTCACGAACGCGTATTTTGTCAACGCATTATTTTGGAAGTATTATGTGAAGTGAAAATATAATATTTTTGAGAAAAATATTTATATTTTGGAAGTAGAAGTAAAAAAAATTATATATTAAGTGGGACTTAATGATATAATACAAATACACATGTATTAAATCCCCCATCCTTGGGAAGGAGATTAACTACCAAGTACATGCAAAACATAAACACGAAATAGTTGTTTAACTATTTCCCAAAAACTTAAACTATAAAGCTAAGGCACGGCCATCCGTCTAATAGTATTAGCACATGTAGGTCGTTGCACAGCTGCCTGACATTCGGAGTACTTGGTATAGCGACGCACTGACTGTGAGTTCATGTCCCCCTTTTCTCTTAACTGTTTTCAGTTTTCTAAACTGCGGGGGTGAAATACATGTTACATTGATTATGAATACTTTATACATGGTATGGTTAGCGTAAGGAGGTTTGTTACTTAGATCATGTGAGTGGGTAGGCGGAAACTTGAGGCCATTAATCCTCATGGTAGGACCGAGGGACAGGAGCGGTAGATCTATCTGGGTGTAGCGAGCCCAGCCCCAGGTCCAGCATAACGGACCTCGGGGTGACTTAGTGCCCGACGCATAAATCCGCTAGGTTTGAGTCTTCCTACTTGCACTTCACACATATCAATGGCCTTGCAAACCATTGGTGATCTCTTTTTCCTTATTTGCTACATACCAGGATTTTTGATAAATACAAAGGTTTATTTACTCACTTACGCATGAACTCGCTCAACATTATTGTTGATTTTTCAACTTACATGTATTTCAGGGAATTAAAGATCTGGCACGGTATGGCATGTTTTCCGCTGCATTAGTCACCGAGGTCATCCAGGGTTTGGGGAATGTGACTCTTTCCTGGACAAGTCACAGTCCTTGAATCATGTCTATGTTATGTTTGGGTTTGTAATGTTTGAACAAGTTTATGGTTGTTAGGGTGTTATCCCGTTAAGACAATGTTATGGTATTGTATTTGGTTTTCAAAACTTAATGGATGATCTTGCATGTTTTTAATTCGTATAGCTTTGTTATGACTAAGCTATGGTATTAAGAAGTCACACCAAAATTAACCACGCTTCCGCAAAGCCAGGGTGTGACAGCTTGGTATCAGAGCTCTGATCATAGCGAACTAGGATTCCTTCTCGAGTCTAGACTATGATCACTAGGGCTCTCACGAAAACATTTTTACTGCATACCACTTAAGTCCAGATCCAAAACCTTTTTATAAACAAATGTTGAGCGCATTTTTATTATTTTTAGGCTCAGTCTGGGAGGCTGAGGCTCGGTCTGGGAGACTGAGGCTCGGTCTGGGAGGCCGAGGCTCGATCTAATGGATCGAGGTAGTTGTCTAGTGGGACTAGGGAGTCAGTCTGGGAGGCTGGGAGAATTGACTAGTGGGACTAGGGAGTCAGTCTGGGAGGCTGGGAGAATTGACTAGTGGGACTAGGGAGTCAGTCTGAGAGACTGGGAGGCTAGTGGGACTCGGAAGAGCAGTCTGGGAGGCTGGGAAAATTGGCTAGTGGGACTAGGAAAAGCAGTCTGGGAGGCTGGGAAGCTAGTGGGACTAGGAGAATTATGTGATATCTTACTTGGTAGCTTATGTGATTATTCGATTGTATGACTGATTATTTGTGCATAATTGTGTTTATGTTACTGACATCATGAGTCACCTGTGCCATGCGACATGTTTATGCGTATATGACTCGGACACCACCGGACCCCTACCTATCGTATCTGATGACCTCCCATCTTCGGAGCATGAGGTGCATACATCTGATTCCACCAGCACGGACTACGACGATTTCCAGCCCTTCGCACTACCCGAGGGTGCTGATGAGCCTGCGGATGGCCCCCTGCTGAGTACTTACCCCTAGTTGTGATCCCGGCTCCTATTCCTTTAGCCGTCTATCCCGCATATGACTTACTACTCGACGCCGAGGCTGACGGCGATATCGATCTGTTTGAGGATGAGCCTATAGAGGATGAGATCCCGGACGTAGCCCTACTTCCTGCTGGCGATCTTCTGATGATCGCTGACGCCCCTGCCGAGGACTCACCCGCACATTCACCTGTCCCAGACTCCTTTGAGTCTGTGGCATCCGCACCTTCTCACGAAGTGAGCGCACAGCACTTTGCACACGACTCGGATCCTGACCAGGCATCCTCAGCTGCACCTATTCCGAGCTTTGCATTTGAGCATGACGACATAGAGGATTCTGATCCCATTTTTCCTCCGGGGTTCGACCCAGATCATGATATCGAGTTTATCCCGATGGACCAGCTCATGGAGGATCCCGCTGATCCAGTTGACCCTATTGATCCTGAGTTCGACTTTGATATGGCTTTTGATGACCATGAGCCTGCCTTGGCTCCTGAGCAGGCAGCTGCTCTAGATCCTATGCCCGAGCATGACCCCGTACATGCTGGCATCCCAGTTGAGCCCGTTCTGGCTGACCCGCCCATTGATGATCATCTGGAGGATGATCATGTTGTTGTTGTCGATCCTGTTGTTCCTCCACCTTTTGTTGATGATATCCCTGTTGAGCACATTGCACCAGTTGATCCTATTGTTGCTCCCCCATTTGATCCCATTCCACTTGAGCCTGAGCACACACTGTTTGCTGACCACATGGATCCACCCGATGAGGATGCTCAGCACGGTTGGATACCTGCTGATGAGGACGTTCCACCTTTGCCCCCTCAGATCCCTGTTACACGACCTGTTGATTTCACTTTCCAGGTTCCCCAGTTTGTACCTCCAGCGAGGCCTGGAGAGGGCTCTTCAGCCCATCCTTTTGGGCACGTACCGATGTCTATTCCCTTCATGCCCCAGATGTCATCTGTTCCACCCTCTACTTCACCATTTCATGTGGCACCGTTTGACCCCACCAGTGAGCCTTTGCTTTGGTCGACACCACCAGCCATGCCACCTACTGATCCGTACCATCCGTTTCATGTGGGACACACTATAGAGGATGTTTTGATGTCCTTCGTTCATCAGCATGAGTCACACACGCAGCGTCCCCAGGAGCTTGAGAGAGCTCAGCTGCCACCATGTTCATGCCATGGTCAGATACACTCTCCTCTTCAGCCATGTCGATCATTGCCCCCAGATTTTGCTGCTCGTCTCTTTACACTAGAGCAGCAGGTTGCCTCCGTCATTCGCACTCAGCAGGCTATGGAGGAGGACTGGCTTCAGCTACGCCGCTTGCTTTACACTTACTTTCCCCCTCCTCCGCCGCCATCTGTATAGAGCTCATCAGTACTGCTTGTGTAGACGTTGGTGAGAGGACCGCGATTGCTTTTGGTTGCATAGCATTTTGGAGACTACATGATGATACTGACTTTTGACACATACTTGATGTATTTGATGTATTTGACACTGATTTGATATAGCTTTTGGACAGGGGTGATGTAGCCCCTAGTTGATTGATGTATGTATGACACAGTGATGTACTGATACACTTATGTTGTGGTCTCGATATATATGGCAATCGCAGTATTCTCATCATATTTGATTCGCTTGATTGCTTACTTTTAGTATGACAAGGGATGTTGTGTATATTTTATGACATGGGATGTTGTGTGTATAATATTTGTAACATGAGATGTTATGTGCTATTACTATTACTATATACGTACGCGTTACTATGGCCTGACCGACGTAAACACATCTTTAGAAGATGCCGCCAAGACGTCAACAACAGCCGATGCCTACGACTCAGGAAGAACTACAGCAAGTCATTGCTGCAGCTATTGCTCAATATGCTGCCTCTCAAGGAGGAATGAGTGGAAGCAACTCTGGCAACATGGGCAACAACAACAATCCACCTCATGGTAACCCTAAGTCGATAAGACATACCATGACCTAAATGGATTTCCTTAGCAAGAGTGCTAATGCCAATCATGCGTTATAATGTATGTGCAGGGTGCACCTACAAACAGTTCTTGGACTGCAAGCCCGTAAACTTCGATGGCACAGGTGGTGCTGTCTCCTTCGTCCGCTGGGCTGAGAAAACTGAGTCCGTACTTCGCATGAGCAAATGCGCGCTGGACCAACAAGTCACTTACATCTCAGGGCTATTTTTGGATGGAGCCCTATCATGGTGGAATCTACAAGTCCAAACACTTGGCGAAGCTGCTGCTTACGCATTGACGTGGACCGAGCTGAAAAAACTCATGCGCAAGAAGTACTATTCTCGCGCTGAAATTCAGAGATTGGAGACCGAGTTCTGGCATCTAAAAATGGAAGGTCCTAAGATAGCTGAGTATGTTCAAAGGTTCCACGATTTGTCGCATGTGGTACCCTACATGGTTACACCTGAGTTCAAAAGAATCGAACGCTTCATTTGGGGATTAGCTCCTCAAATCATCAGCATGGTGACCTCCTCCAAACCTGCAACTATCACTGAAGCCATTGATTTGAGTGTGGCTCTTACGGAGGAGGCAATTCGTTTAAACAAGTTTGATGAAGTGGAGCCTAAGAAGAAGGAGACTCATGTGGAGTCGTCAGGTGGTAACAAACGAAAGTTTTCGAACTTCAAGCAGGGCACCGGAGTGGTGGTTAAGAAAGGAGAGCAGAACGCACCAGCTCAGGATACAGCTGGTAGTAGGAAGAAAGGAAAGGGATATATGGGAGCACAACCCAAGTGCAACTCATGCCAACGACATCACTCTGGTCGTTGCAGGCTAAGAGTTTGTGAATCATGTGGGAAGTCTGGTCATACAAAGGATTTTTGTTGGGCTAGTGCTGGCTGGGGAGGCCAGGGAGGATCTGGGAATAGGAATAATCGTGGTGGTAATGGGAATCGCCCCCAAGGAAACCATGGAGGTGATGGGGATCGGGTCAATCATGCAAACCAAGCGGGCGCCATGAATCGAAATCAGGGAAACAATCAAGCTGGAAACAATGGTGGGAACGGGCAGAGGCCCGGATGTTTCAACTGCGGTGATGTTGGGCACTACAAAAGGAATTGCCCGGAATTGAACCAAGCCCGCAGAAGGGTTTTCAACATAGAAGCAAGGGAAGCGCGCCAGGATCCCAATGTTGTCACTGGTACATTCCTTGTAAACCAACGCTATGCATCCGTTTTATTTGATACTGGCGCCGATTATAGCTTCGTATCGTTAGAATTTAAGAATATGCTTGGTTTAGCCGCTAGTAAGTTAGATACTCCGTACTCGATCGAATTAGCGAATGGGAAGTTAGTAGAAGCTAATGAAGTGATTCGAGGTTGCGTAATCGAATTGGGAGAGCGTGAGTTCGCTCTAGATCTACTACCAGTCCAGTTGGGAAGCTTCTACGTGATAGTAGGGATGGATTGGTTATCGAGTAACAAGGCCGAGATAGTTTGTCATGAGAAGGTCGTTCATATCCCGACCGATGATGGTGAGACCATTATTGTTCACGGAGAGAAGCGTGAGACGCCGTTGAGGATTATTAGCTGCCTCAAGGCAAGAAAGTGTTTGCAGAAGGGATGTGCTGCCTTTCTGGCACACATTGTAGATAAGAAGGCTGCTGAGCCAAAGATCGAAGACATCCCTGTCGTGAGGGAATACCCGGGAGTCTTTCCAGAAGATTTGCCTGGCTTGCCGCCTCAGAGGCAAGTGGAGTTTCGCATTGACTTAGTTCCAGGCGCCGCGCCTGTGGCTAAGGCACCTTACAGACTTGCTCCGTCTGAGATGCAGGAACTCTCGACACAACTTCAAGAGTTGTTAGACAAGGGATTTATCCGACCAAGCTTCTCGCCTTGGGGAGCTCCAGTTTTGTTTGTCAAGAAGAAGGACGGTAGTTTCCGTATGTGTATTGACTAAAAGAGAGTTGAACAAGCTGACGATCAAGAACAGGTATCCCCTGCCAAGAATCGATGATCTGTTTGACCAACTACAAGGTTCAAGCTTTTATTCAAAGATCGATCTTCGATCTGGATACCATCAGCTACGGATACAGGAAGAAAGTATCCCAAAGACAGCCTTCAGAACTCGATATGGACACTACGAGTTTCTCGTTATGCCGTTTGGGCTGACAAACGCACCTGCAGTGTTCATGGATTTGATGAATCGAGTTTGTAAGCCGTACTTGGATAAGTTCGTGATTGTGTTCATCGATGATATTTTGATTTATTCAAAGACGAAGGCTGAGCACGAGCAGCATTTAAGAGCCATTCTGGAGCTGCTAAAGAAGGAACAGTTGTACGCCAAGTTCTCTAAGTGTGAGTTTTGGCTACGAGAGGTGCAATTCCTTGGGCACGTGGTGAATGGAGATGGAATCCACGTGGATCCAACCAAGATCGAGGCGATCAAGGATTGGGAAACGCCAAAGACGCCAACCGAGATTCGGCAATTCTTGGGTTTGGCTGGCTATTATCGAAGGTTCATCGAGAACTTTTCAAAGATCGCTCAACCATTGACGCTCCTCACTCAGAAAGACAAGAAGTTTGATTGGGGAATCAAATAGGAGGAAGCATTTCAGATATTGAAGGATAAGCTTTGCAACGCGCCAATCTTAGCCCTACCGGAAGGTACAAATGATTTTGTGGTATACTGCGACGCATCGCGTAAAGGATTGGGTTGTATGTTGATGCAACGCTAAAAGGTTATTGCCTACGCGTCACGCCAGCTGAAGGTACATGAAAAGAACTATACCACACATGATTTGGAGTTAGGCGCAGTAGTTTTCACTTTGAAGATCTGGAGACACTACCTTTATGGTACGAAGTGCACAATCTTCACAGATCACAAGAGCCTCCAACATATATTCAACCAGAAGGAGTTGAACATGAGGCAAAGACGATGGGTTGAGCTGTTGAATGACTACGACTGCGAGATAAAGAATCATCCAGGGAAGGCGAATGTGGTCGCCGATGCCCTAAGTCGAAAAGAAAGGATCAAGCCCATAAGGGTTAGGGCTTTAGAAATGATTATTCAAACCGACCTTTCCTCACGCATTCGTACAGCGCATAAAGAAGCTCTCAAGGAGAGAAACCTTGCAGAGGAATATCTCCGTGGGATGGAGAAGTTATTGGTACCAAACAGGGAAGGAACATTGTGTTTTGAGAAAAGGATTTGGGTTCCTTTGTTTGGAGGATTAAGAAAGGTTATTTTCGATGAAGCTCACAGGTCGCGGTACTCTATCCACCCTGGAGTGGATAAGATGTACCAGGATCTTAAAGATTATTATTGGTGGCCTAGGATGAAAGGCGATGTTGCTGTTTATGTGAGCAAATGTTTAACTTGCGCCAAAGTTAAGGCGGAATACCAGAAGCCTTCGGGACTTCTGCAGCAACCGGAGATTCCCAAGTGGAAGCGGGAACAAATCTCTATGGATTTTATTACGAAGTTGCCAAGAACGCCAAGAGGCCATGACACTATTTGGGTAATAGTGGATCGCTTAACGAAGTCAGCACACTTCCTACCTATCCGAGAGAAGGATAATACGAGCAAACTGGCCGAAATCTACATGAGAGAGATTGTTACACGTCATGGAGTACCTCTCTCGATTATCTCTGATAGAGGCGGAAGGTTCGTGTCAAGGATATGGCAATCCTTCCAGGAAGCTTTTGGCTCGAAGTTGAATCTGAGCACTGCTTTTCACCCGCAGACCGACGGTCAAAGCGAGCGGACGATTCAGACGTTAGAAGACATGCTGAGAGCATGTGTGATGGATTTGGGCGGTAGCTGGGATAAGCATTTGCCTTTGGTTGAGTTTTCATACAACAACAGCTACCACACCAGTATTGGTGCCGCACCATTCGAGGCTTTATATGGCGCAAGTGCAGATCCCCGCTCTGTTGGTCTGACGCTGGTGATAGACAGTTGGTTGGTCCTGAAGTAGTCCAGGAAACCACCGACAAGATCGCACAGATCCGAGATCGCATCAGCGCGGCTCGTGACCGGCAGAAAGCCTACGCGGATCGAAGCAGGAAACCTCTAGAGTTTGAGGTTGGTGAAATGGTTTTGTTGAAGGTATCACCCTGGAAGGGTGTGGCACACTTTGGGAAGCGTGGAAAGTTGAATCCGAGGTATATTGGACCGTTCAAGATCTTGGAGAGAATCGGGTTAGTAGCATACAAGTTGGACCTACCTGCCGAACTGAATGGCGTTCACGATACATTTCATGTATCCAATCTGAAGAGAAGTCCAACACAAGATACCGTTGCCATTCCTACCGACGAAATTCATGTTGACGACACGCTCCATTTCGTTGAAGAACCTGTTGAGGTCACGGATTGGAAAGTAAACAAGACCCGCCGGAGCAGTGTCAAGCTCGTCAAAGTTCGTTGGAATGCTAGACATGGTCCTGAATTCACCCGGGAGCGTGAGGACCGAATGAAAGAGAAATACCCCCACTTATTTCCTGAGAACCCTGCTTCTACAAGCAGAGCTTAAAATTTCGGGACGAAATTTTTCTAACGGCGGGAGAATGTGACAACCCTCACTAAACCAGGTATCCGTACGATTTAATTAATAAATAATTGCTGCTTAATTACTGTGCTTAACTGAAATTGCCAATGAACTGCTACTTGATTTCTAGTACTTGTATATTCCTGCATCATACTTTGATTTCCGTCACTACATTATTTACAAGTTGAACCTTAGTGACAAACATGATGCACTAAAGCACAGTAGCATTAGAACAGATAACCTATTAAACATGCTGATAAAGCCAGCATCAGGCAGACACTGCCTCTAAAGGCCTGTATGAGCCAGAAATATTTTACTACACCCATAGTGAGTGTAGGGATACAAGGGTTGTAGAACTGCGTCTCTAGGAATAAGATATAATGACTGGATGTGCCTAAAACGTACTCTAAGCACGAAACACATCACTTTTATTTACATACTAGCTTCTGGCTAACTAATAAAGTGCCAAACCATGATGAAAGTATTCCTGACACTTTGGGAAATAAATTGTGTCACTAAAAATATTATTAACGACGCTTAAAAGCTTACTTAAGCACTTTAACGGATTACTATCCAACCGAACAACCGGACTATACCCGGAACATGAAAATATGGCCAATAATATTATTGATCTTTTTCTGAGCCAGTTAGGGTCCCTGATTACCCTAACACCCGCTATAGAACGCATCACACCACTAACCGAGTTAACCCCTAATCTAACTTGGTTTAAAGTAACTAGACCCTAACTACATGATTGAAATCGAACCAAATGACCCCCCCCCCATCCTAATCGGCCCAACTAGAGGGAAACATTATGGTACAAGACTTGATTAAAATAATGAGGTTGCCTAATATCAAGGAGACACGAAATCCTTTGGACGATGATCTTGATTATGTCTATAAAATCCAACCATTACACATCATAATCTTACACATTCACCAACACTCAAAATCACTCTCTCTCTCCCTCCAAGAGCTCTCGGCCGAACCCCCTCCCTCTCCTACATCCATTTTTCGATCTTGTTCAATCCATTCCAAGCATACACAAGTGTTCAAGGTCACGTATTAGGAGTCTTGGAGCAAACGGAAGCGGAAGGACCTCGTTACCTTGCTTTTATCCACCACATTTTCGCCTAGATTCTTCCCTAGCCCCGAGCTAGAGGTATAACACTTAAAACTCATACTCGAACTAATCTAAGGTGGTTAATATGTATTGTAACGGTTAAAATGCGGAAACTTATCTTTTGAAGCTTTAAAGTCTACTAAAACATGAATATTGATGGTTAAAAGCACATAAGTGGTGTAAAAGTTGTAGTATTGATTTTGTGTGATTATTTAGGCCCGATCTATGTTGTGGTAGCTCGGATCACCATTTAACCCGGTTCGGTTAAGATCATAGATCTTGACATAAGCTTGTTTCTATCGGTACAAGGGTTAAAAGGTGAAACTCTACCACACGAGAAACATGAACTTGTGTAAAAGTGTTTTTACTTGTAAAATAGTATTTAAAACTAGCGGATCTACGTATGTACAAGTGGTATTTTCGTAGAACCAAGTGTCGAGAAAATCATGTTTTATAAAAGTCGGATGACACACTAACAAATATGATTTTTACAAACCACAAGTGTATAAACACTTGTGAAATGAAAAGTTTCGACAAAATAACAATCTTTGAGAAAGATGACGGGAAGTTGTAAAGGATGATTTATTCTAAAAACGAGGTTTTTACGGGATTAAGTTATTTTACACATAGATCCACAAAATATAACGGAATCTACACTATAGTTTTCAGAAAAACTACAAGTTCATGTGAACATGCGATTTACATACTTGTCGACTAGTTTGATGTGTCGGAAATTGATTGATTGATTAAAGAAGTATTGAAATGATTTTGTAAAAGAAAATGATACGCTTGAAAGCGTGGCCACCTCCAGTTACAGGGGAAACTCTGGCGAAATTTTTCTAAAAATATAACACTTAGAATTATTTACAAGTGTTAGAACTATTTTTGATATGTTTTCAAAATATATTTCGCCACGACTTTATTTACAAATATTCGGAGGTGGGATTTTCACAAAACTAAACGTGATAAATATATATTTGGTAAATATAATTTTTCACAACACTGTTTATGATTATTTTGTGAAAATACATAAATATTATTTTTAGAGTAAAAATAATATTTCGAACGATAACAGCTCCAAAATAATACAAATGCTTACACGACAAACATATAAGTTACACCGGTAATCATTATTACCACTTAATCGTTAAAACGTAACTTACGCATTATACGGAAATATTCACGAACGCGTATTTTGTCAACGCATTATTTTGGAAGTATTATGTGAAGTGAAAATATAATATTTTTGAGAAAAATATTTATATTTTGGAAGTAGAAGTAAAAAAAAATATATATTAAGGGGGACTTAATGATATAATACAAATACACATGTATTAAATCCCCCATCCTTGGGAAGGAGATTAACTACCAAGTACATGCAAAACATAAACACGAAATAGTTGTTTAACTATTTCCCAAAAACTTAAACTATAAAGCTAAGGCACGGCCATCCGTCTAATAGTATTAGCACATGTAGGTCGTTGCACAGCTGCCTGACATTCGGAGTACTTGGTATAGCGACGCACTGACTGTGAGTTCATGTCCCCCTTTTCTCTTAACTGTTTTCAGTTTTCTAAACTGCGGGGGTGAAATACATGTTACATTGATTATGAATACTTTATACATGGTATGGTTAGCGTAAGGAGGTTTGTTACTTTGATCATGTGAGTGGGTAGGCGGAAACTTGAGGCCATTAATCCTCATGGTAGGACCGAGGGACAGGAGCGGTAGATCTATCTGGGTGTAGCGAGCCCAGCCCCAGGTCCAGCATAACGGACCTCGGGGTGACTTAGTGCCCGACGCATAAATCCGCTAGGTTTGAGTCTTCCTACTTGCACTTCACACATATCAATGGCCTTGCAAACCATTGGTGATCTCTTTTTCCTTATTTGCTACATACCAGGATTTTTGATAAATACAAAGGTTTATTTACTCACTTACGCATGAACTCGCTCAACATTATTGTTGATTTTTCAACTTACATGTATTTCAGGGAATTAAAGATCTGGCACGGTATGGCATGTTTTCCGCTGCATTAGTCACCGAGGTCATCCAGGGTTTGGGGAATGTGACTCTTTCCTGGACAAGTCATAGTCCTTGAATCATGTCTATGTTATGTTTGGGTTTGTAATGTTTGAACAAGTTTATGGTTGTTAGGGTGTTATCCCGTTAAGACAATGTTATGGTATTGTATTTGGTTTTCAAAACTTAATGGATGATCTTGCATGTTTTTAATTCATATAGCTTTGTTATGACTAAGCTATGGTATTAAGAAGTCACACCAAAATTAACCCGCTTCCGCAAAGCCAGGGTGTGACAATAACCTCGGAAGGTTATTCCCTATATAACTATGGTCACAAAATGTGTTTGGTCGGATCCTAATGATTGACCAAACGGGTCGGGTTCGAAAGTCTAAGCGGTTGTCTAGACCGCTTATCTTACGACCCTATATAAGCACTAATCCTAAAGTGACGAGTTAAACATGTTAAAACATGTTTAATGAAGTTAGAAAAGAAGTTTGATATCAAAACAAAGGGTTTTGATACCCAAGGATAGCTTGGTTGCAAAATACGCAAGAATACGCATTTTGACCGAAACTATGACTCGTCACTACGCCTAAATAACGTGGTAATCAGTAGGTATAGTCACAAAGGACTATGACCATCGTGATTACGCTCACATTGCGAAGTTCAAACGAACTTCGTGTTGACCATTGACTGGTCAAAGCAGAAAGTCAAACGCTGTTTGACTTTCACGCTTAAAAACGCATAAAAGAACGAAAGAAGCTTACAAGAGGTCCAAGCGATGAGGGTTTGATCTTAAAATTCTCAGGTATGGAGTGTATAAGCTCCAACTTAGAGAATAATCAGACCAAAGTGTGAGCTTGGATTGAAATCTTGGGGGTATTTAGAGTTTTCAGGTAACCGATAAGATCATTCCTCGAAAACCGAGCTTCGATCTGAGCCGTACAAGTGTGCCCATGGTTTCAGAATACCATGGGTGCCCCAAAATAGCCCATAGATTGTTTAAAAACCATGTGCAAACCCAAAACCCAGCTGCGGATTGAAATCAACTTGTTTTGCTGATCTGGGGGGGCTGTTGCGCCCCGTGTACGATTGAAGTCTGGCCTACGCGGCCCGCGACCGATCATAGTTCAGCAAACAGGTTTTAAATTTACAGGAATGCTCCCTGCAGTTGTATAAGGCCTATTTTGACTCATTTAAGCCCCGTTAATCCAATTTCAAAGTCCTACAATGATGCATAAGCATAGTGGACATGAGACATGCTCAAAAATATGTCGGATGTCGGTTCGTTTGGTCGTACGGTCACGATATTCGGTTTGTTACGACGAAACACGAACGGACGCGAAAAACGATCCAAATTATGCGACGAATGGAATTTTATCATGCCAATCACTAAAATAAAATAATTTAATGATTACGTAAATTTTTGGATGTCTGGATGTATTCAGAACGTAAGATATGCGCGAAAATGCAAACTTATGCCCTTTTTGATGCTTTTAGTCCCTGTTTGATCTAAAAGTTTATTTTAGCATACCGAACCCATCAAAGGCTATTTCTAAGCTATATAAAGGATATTTAGGGTATGTTTAACTTATGATCAAGTTCCGGAATGTTCATTACAGTACGAGTCGGCATACTTTCGTAGTTTGTCGAAATTAGTCCCTGTAAGCGAATAAACTTGATTTCGACACACCAAACCCTCCAAAACATATTTCTAAGTTATGTAAAGGTTATTTAAGGTATGTTAAGCCCATGTCACTATTCCGGAGTGTTTGTCGCGTTAAACTGATTATGTTTACGCATCAGTTCGCGTATAACTTCCCAGAAAGAGATTTAGAGCTCGAAATCGAACAAGAATTGATATGTGCAAATGATACACAGATTTTTATGAATACCAAGTATGAAATACAATATTTCATTGAGTTGGTGTTTGTTTAATGTCTGTGGAGGCACAGGTGTCACAGCATAGACCTCTCTTTTACTGTTTTCAAACATTTTGGAGTGAAACACATGTGCCTACTTGTTACTTTCGTGCTTTTCATGCTTTTATAACATATACTTGCTATGCTCATTAGTACACATATAGTACATGATTTCATTATGTTTTGATATGTATGTTCACTTAGCATGCTAGCACATTGATTTTTATAAATACTTTTGTTGCATATGCTCACCCAGCATATGGACACATTGTTTTACATTCCTACTTTGTATGTTCATTTAGCATATTTAGTACATTATTTTCTTATAATATGCTTACAATTGGTATGACATTTGGTTTGTTTAACGGGTCATTAATACATTCATTAACACCGATCATGCCGTTCGTTAGTAGGTAGTGGTACCATAGGAATTGACAACTCCCATTCCTGAAATCCTAGGTTTGTTTGGGTGGAAGGAATGACCGAATTCGATATTCATAAGTTTGATAAACCTTTAACTTGTTAGGGGTTTGTCTCTTCAGTCTCAAGGCTTGAATGTAGGCGTCTAACATTACCGCGTAGATGTTTGTATCAATAAAGCATGAATTTTACAAAACATAACTTTTGATTTAAATTATGATTTATCAAATACATTGTTTTGTACATTTCTTTCTTATAGGTTGAGTAAATGCTTTTATTCACTATACATTACATTTGGTTATACATGAACATTTTTACATTGGTGGTTTGTTTGGATAAGTGATTTAAATAACGAGGCGTGTGTAATATCATAATAGCATGGTGGATACGTCGCTCGTACTTCCTATATATAAGTGTTTTTATAATATTACATATCGTAGTGTTATTTAAACCATTTCAATTAGACATATTACATTTTACACAAATAACATATCTTCATAAAACATTGTTTTACAAATAACATATTTCTACAAACTCATTTTACTTGGTTTTCATTTAACCATACATCTTTCTTTTACATCATCTGTTTTCTTATCGATTTTCGTATAATTTATAAAAGAAAACATTTTTAAAGTTCATTACTAACTTTTGTTAAACATTTTCTTTAAACTTACAAGTCATGAATCCTATTTTAATAAAACCTATGTATCTCACATGCATTTTTATGCTGACGTACCTATTTTCACATGTGTTTTCAGGAGCTGATGCATAGGATTAATCAAGATACACGTAGGCGGACTTGGGCCTTAGTGACAATAAAAGATGCAAGACTCGTTAATTGTGTTATGTTTCTTTGTTTTTAAGACATTGTAACCTCTTGAAATGTAATAAAACAAAATTTCAATTACCATGTGTTGTGAAACAATAATTCTGTTACGACACTCCCCGACGATTCCGCCGTGGTTGTTGTTTTATGCGGTCGGGGTGTGATAGAAGAGTTGGTATCAGAGCTCATAGTTATAGGGACTTAGGTTATTAGTAATGCTTTGACCTAGTCTATAATCTTCTTAAGACCCTAACAGAAGATTCTTGTGTTTAGATCTTAAAACAATACCGTCACTTATCCTTAGGTGACAACCACAAAAAGAACACAAATTTCAAATCCGCTTTGAAAACCAATCATCTGTTCTAGGATGATTTATTATAAGGTTTTGAACCTTCAAAGTTTTCAAAATCTCGTCAAGGTTTGGGTCTTATAATGTGAACACGTGCAATCTGGAAGAGTGGATGCCTATATCCCGAGTTTTCTGTCTAAGGCTGGAGTGTTCGTACAAATCCACATAATCGGACCAGTCACTCTTACCTGAGAACTCTTAGGGTGAGTGTCCACTTATAGGCTAAAGCATGTCTTCGCGATACATTAATATGACCCGCTTACTTTGATTAGTCACCGTCTCATTTGTTTGCCTTAGGTAACAAACAAATGATCATAATTTTTATATGTTGTCATTCTGTTTTGATTATCCGATAACATTTCACTTGTTTCCTCCTATGTCTTCCATTTCCTCTAGAATGTCTCTTCATCACGGCAACACTCAAATGTATGAGCAGGCTACCAAAATTGCCCAACGAATAGGCGCAGTAATCCAGAAGACTGCTAAATTAGCTGTTGCCATGTCTCGTCTCAAGGATGAAGCCACTCAAGAATCACCAAAGGAAACAGAAGCCAAGCCTTCACCAATATCAAAGAAGCGTAAGGCTTCAAAGAATCCTCCAGCCGTTGCACCAAATCAAGCAGGACCTAGCCAGGTGGCAGCACCACCAGCCAAGAAGCCGTACTTGGGAATTGCCCCTTTGTGCAATTAGTGTAACCTCCATCATCATGCCAGTGTCCAATGCCGAACATGCTTCAACTGTGGACTTATTGGCCATACGGCAAGAGTCTGTCGTTCAGTCACTGTGCTAAACCAAGCTATTCAGAACCCTATTCAATTTCAAGCAGATCCAACACAAGCACGTTTTCCGCCTGGTACCTGCTACATATATGGCTGGACGAGTCATTTCAGGAACAAACGACCAAAGGTTGTCAATGCAAATCTGACCCACGGATGAGCATTTGGCTGATTAGAAGATGTTGCTGCTTTGCATAATTTGAATCTCATGCTTTTGCTTCTTTTGTTTTTCTTGAACTCTGAAACAATGTGTTTAGTTTATAAATAAATCATTGTTCACAATTCTGATGTACAAGTGTGGTTACATGTGTGTATGGCATACCCCTACGACACCTACACCAAAGAACTATGTTCTTTATAAACTACTCTTGTAGTTCTTCCATTCATGTGATTGCTCATGATTTCCTCGAAAATTCTAAGTACTCGTTTCATTCTAAGAAGCGAAGTACAGAATATAAGTGACAATTTTAGACAATTACTCAAAATGTCACTTTAAATCCTTGGTTAGATAACTATGGGTATTCTTCGATCTCGTACCCATATCATTTCATTCTAGTTTCCATAACAACATACATAGTATATGTTTTTCAAAAACAACCTTCATGATTTCAAAATATTTCATATAGTTTGAAAACAATTTGTATTTACTTAATATATCAAGTGCATGATTTCAAAAAGCATTATCCATGTTTTCAAAAACCTTATACATAATTAAAAAATTCATCCCACATGATTTTTATAAACATATTTACCTAATACATCTACCGTACGATTTCAAAAGTATTACGTAAGGTTTTAAAAACATTAAGCACATTTCTAAAGAACCCCATGCATAGTTTTCGAAAAACATTCTGCTCGTATGATTTACTTAACATACGTAGTACCCAAGCTCCAAATTCTGCTTCATATGTCGCCTTGGCATATCTAGCGCCTCAACTTCATGAGCATTCTACCTCGTGTATCGACTTAAGCACGTCTAGTGCAAGGTTTCGAAACATCTTCTACTATTCAAATTCTAAAATCCATATAGGATCATCTTATCTTCACAATTAGATACTTGTGGATGATTATCGCTCAAATCTGAGCCCTTAATTGGATTCTTTGTACGCCTTAATACGTACATTATGATTCAATAAAGACAAAGCCGAATTCCTATTAAGATCTTCCTATCTTCATAGTTAGATTCTTGAAAATGTTTAAAGTGCCAAATGAAATCCACGGATTGGATTCCTGGTGTGCTTTAAATACTCGTGTTCAAGTTAACAAACAAATTAAGAAAATGATAATAAATTAAAGATCAAGCTAAACAATTATGTGATTTCGTGATTATGTTTTATGTATTTTGTTTTTGTGTAATCTAAATTTTCGCTATCCAAATCCTCGTAGAATCTTCCATATCTTCATATGAGGGATTCATGGTAGGATATCCAAAGGTACTACCTTAAATCCTTAATGGGCTTCTACGTAATAGTTAAGACCCTTGGATTATAAAGTACTATTCCATAATTCAAAAGAGACCCTTTAAGTGGTCTAATTAAAAAGATTGATTCAGAATCTGGTTAAGAATTGCATGTGATGATATAGCTGAAAAGACTCCTTGGTGGTCTATTTAAAGAGATCATTTATTGATTTAATTAAAAGGACCCTAGGGTGGTCTAGTCAAAATCATCACATGTTCGTTCATTGTTTTTTTTCTTCCCCTACACATTATAAAATGCACTGTGCGAACTATGCAAGGAATTACGTAATTATGGATGCATACATAATTATGAAATTCAGTGCACGAAGACCGCAGTAAGATTTATCATGTGTAAGAACCGATAGTGACAACAATAACGAAACGTGAACAATGTAATGGAGGTATGGTGGACGCACCAATGGCACTTTATATACTTGTATATAAGTGTCCCTCTTACATTGCAAGCATGATGTTATTTAAAGTTACTAGAAGTTCAGAACCCTAACCAGTGTTGTTTTATCTTTTCGACTTATGTTTCGAGCTCTCACAAATTTCCTCTAAATAAATTTCGGGACGAAATTTCCTGAAGTAGGGGAGACTGTGACATCTGTGTCTCTACGACAATCAAACAAATACCAAATTAATGAAATATTGTGTTTCATACTTGGGATTTGTATAAATATGTGTATCATTTGCACATATCTATTCTTGTTCGATTTCGAGCTTTAAATCGCTTTCTGGAAAGTTATACGCGAACTGATACGTAAACGTAATCAGTTTAACACGACAAACACCCCAGAACAGTGAAATGGGCTTAACATACCTTAAATAACCTTTACATAACTTAGAAATAAGTTTTGGAGGGTCTGGTGTGTCAAATTCAAGTTTATTAGATCGTAGGGACTATTTGCGTCAAACTGCAAAAGTCTGTTGATTCGTATGGTATCGAACATTCCAGAACTTTAACATAAGTTAAACATACCATAAATATCCTTTAAATAGCTTAGAAATAGGCTTTGAGGGGTTCGATGTGCAAAAATAAACTTTTTGGTCAAACAGGGACTAAAAGCGTCAAAAAGTGCATAAGTTTGCATTTTCGCGCATATCTTACTTTCTGAATATATCCGGACATCCAAAAATTTATGTAATCATTAAAATATTTTATTTTAGTATTGGCATGATTAAATTCCATTCGTCGCGCGATTTGGATCGTTTTCGCGTCCGTTCGTGTTTCGTCGTAATTAACCGAACAACGCAACCGCACGACCAAACAAACCGACATCCGAGATATTTTTGAGCATGTTTCATGTTTCCTATACTTTAACTTCATTTTAGAGCCTTGAAATGGGGTTAACGGGGCTTAAACGTGTCAAAAATGCATCGAAAAGCAAGTTTTTCACATTCAGGGACCAAAACTGACATTTTCTGAAAGTCAGTCTAGGCGGGGCGCGTAAGAGGAGACCCTCTCTTACGCGGGGTGCGAGAACTGCCCAGATCAGCAAAATCTGTTTCTGGTTTTGGACATGGTTTCCTTCAAGCTTTGAGCTGGTTTTAGGCAACCATAGTATTATAATTCAGTGGGCACACATGGAGGGCCAAGATTGAAGCTCATAAATCTAGGAACGATCCTAACGGTGGTCCAAACTCTATAAATACCCACCATGTTTCACTTGCTTTCCCCACACTTGATCTGAATTATACTCTAACTTGAAGCTTTATGCTTCATACCTGAGTATTCTAGATAAATTTCTTCCTAGCTTGGACCTTTTGTAAGTTTCTTTCATGCTTTTACGCGTTTTTAAGCGTGAAAGTCAAACAATGTTTGACTTTCTGCTTTGACCAGTCTTGGGTCAACACAAAGTTCATTTAAACTTCGCAACGTGAGCGTAATCACGATGGTTATAGTCCCTTGTGACTATGTTGGACTGTGTTCCGACCCTAAACAGTCAGTTGAGAATGTTCATCTTCACATACGAAGGCGGAATCAACGTAAATGAAGTTACACAGCTTTTCCTATTCAATTCCTTCTCTTTTATTGCTTTCTGATACAAATTTGACAGAGTTTCGTTACACAATGTATGACAAGGTTCCGCTCCAACGTCCCTACACAAATGAACTGATCAGGTATTTATAGCCTAGCAGGTTTCGCTCATATGGACTGCCATATGAGCGGAACTACCAAGTTGACACAAAAGCGGAACCATCCTGATGATTAAAGAGCGGAACCACTACAACACATGTACATAAAAGCGAAACTACTTATATAATACATAATTTTGACTTTCAAGAACCTATGTTGACCTATCTTGACCTAAGACGTAATGCAGACGTAGTCAACAGACATTCCATGCATCAACAGACTCCCCCTTGGATGTTGACGAAGTCTTCAGCTCTGAGTCTTCAGTCTTGGTCTTTACTCCAACTCTCTGTCTTCACATCATAAGCATTCTATCTTCACAGGTTTATGATCACAACCTAGCTCTATCTTCAAACTCCCCTTGGACTGTTGTTCCAGACTCCCTCTTTCACAGACTCCCCCTCTCAATATGCTAGAATCTGAGGTCTTGATCTGGTTCAAGCTTTGACAGTTAACTTCCGTTGGAAATAATGAAGTCCAAAACCTGTTACTCAACCAATATCATTACAAACTATCTTTTTAACACTAAATCACAAACTTAATCAGCTTTAGAAATCCACTTAAGTATTCAGGTCCAAATTAATGACCCTGATTACTCAATTAATCTACCAAGTCCAACTTAATGACCTTGGTTGATCTTTTGACAATACAGACTGATTTTGTAAAAACATCTTCAAACATTTTTGATAAATGTAACAAGCTTCAAATTAATGAACTTGTTTTAACTTTGAAAACATCTCAAACTTCAACAAAGTAAGCTCTCCTCATTCTTCAGCTCAGAACTTTCCTGCATCTGCTTCAATCTTCGAGAATCCAACGATTAACTCTCCACTTTGGTTTGTCAAAAATAAAGCAGAAATAAAATCTTTTTGGATTTTAATCAAGTGTTCTAAACTAAGAAATGAAATACAGAAAACTTAATTTGCAGAAAGTAAACAAAGTAAACTATATACAAACTTATTTTTGGCGAGCGTGTCAGGGAATCATATCAGCTTTTCAGACAAATTACTAGTACCGTAAAGCTGAATTACATGCTCAGACTTAAACAATTCACCTCGATTGTCGATATACTAATCCATCTTAAATTCTCACACAAATTTCAATCTATTCAGGATACGATTTAGATGTTTTAAGAACTTAGCTCATTCATGAGTCCCACCTCTTGAATATACTCCCGTATCCAGAATCCCAGATATTCAGTCTTACAGGTGAGTATATCACAGATGATATCTGTTAGGGGTTAAATGTGAGGGCCGTGAGAGCTCAGGTCGATACTTCCGTATACGCAGAGAGATGACGGCTTCGACTTTCTGGTGTGTCCCCTTTAGAGGATCTTTAAGTTACAACAGCAACGACTATCAATTTTATTGTTTCATCAGCTTGCTGAGGGCGATGCTATGTTTCAAGCATTAGCAGAAAGTATTATTCGGGGACTAGGTCAGTACTTCCATACAGCAGAAGTCCCGGAATAATACCCCAGATATCACTGAGTATAAAGACCTAGTATCTCAGAATATGGGACCTTTCAAACGAGATTTCAGGGGTTACCTATATATCCAAGTAGTGTTCCCCATGAATTTCACAAGTTTGATTTTAGGTTTATATCCCGAATAAATCTACTAAATGTGCGAAAACCTATCGACACATCATTAGTGAGACTGTTTAACTCATTTAAACTTTACAATTCTTTAGCATACTGTAATTGTCTAGCTGATGTACTATCATTTTCCCTATATACACAAGCTCTTTTTCAGATTTTATCATGTTTTTGTATTTTTGCATTTTTACTGTTTTTGTATTTTCTGAAAATATAAACTATATACATCTATCTACTCCCCCTAAATACCAAAACAGGTAAAAAATCGACAAACCATTGCAGATTGTTTCTCATCTTCATCCGCAACAGTACTCTCATCAACGCCAATTATGCCATCCGACACCGAAAGAAGCTTCATACCATTCAGTTTTAACAAATATTTAAACCGATTTTTATCAAAAGCTTTGGTATGTAAATCAGCTTTCCGTTCGTCAGTGTGGATTTTCTCAATTCGTATCAACTTTTTCTCGAAGCAATCGCGAATAAAGTGATGACGAATCTCTATATGTTTAGTTTTAGCGTGATGTACTGGATTCTTTGTTATGTTAATAGCGGCCTCATTATCAACAAAAAGAGGTGTGTTAAGAAACTGCAAACCGTAGTCGCGCATCTGTTGCTGTATTCACAGGATCTGAGAGCAGCAACTGCTAGCAGATACGTACTCTGCTTCACATGTAGATAACGCCACAGACGTTTGTTTCTTACACTGCTAGGTAACCAATCTAGGTCCAAAGAACTGGCATCCTGCAGTTGTTGATTTTGTATTGACTTTGCAGCATCCGAAATCCGAATCGGAATACCCTTCGAGCATAAAATCGCCTTTTCTAGGATACCACAACCCCAATGTAGGTGTTCCTTTCAAGTAATGTAATATCCTCTTGACAATAATCATGTGCGAAGCTCTCGGGTTAGATTGATATCTTGCTGCAAGGCACGTTGGGTACATGATATCAGGACGTGAAGCAGTTAGATACATCAAAGAACCTATCATGGAACGGTAGAACGTTTCATCAGCCCTTTCTCCGGTGAGATCTGGGTGAATTCCATGATTTGTTGCAAGTGGGGTAGCAGCTGGAGTAGAACTTGACATTCCAAATTTCTCTAGAATATCATGCACGTACTTCGTCTGGTGAATGAAAATTCCCTCAGCTAGTTGTTCAACTTGTAATCCCAGAAAGAATTTCATCTCCCCCATTGATGACATTTCGAATTTTTGCTTCATCACCTATTCGAAATCTTTGCACAATTTCTCATTCGTTGACCCAAAAATTATATCATCTACATAAATCTGAACTATCAGAAGATGTCCGTCGACCTCTTTAGTGAAGAGAGTGGCATCCACTTTTTCACGAATGAACTTATTGGCTAGTAGGTGTTGAGACAAAGTCTCGTACCAAGCTCTCAGGGCCTGGTGTAAACCATACAGCGCTTTGTCCAATAAGTAGACCTTGTTTTTGTGGATTGGGTCAGTAAAGCCCGGCGGCTGACCAACATAAACCTCCTCTTTTACCTTCCCATAAAGAAACGCCGATTTTACATCCAACTGATAAACTTTGAAGTTCTTCCAAGACGCAAATGCTAGGAAAATTCTGATTGCCTCTAGTCGTGCCACAGGAGCATAAACTTCTATAAAATCAATCCCTTCCTGTTGACTAAAGCCATGAACAACGAGTCGAGCTTTGTTCCTTACAACAACTCCTCTATCGTCTCTCTTACACTTGAATACCCATTTTGTATTGATTTTCCTTTGACCATCCGGTAAATCTACTAACTTCCACACTCCCAACTTTTCAAACTGACTTAACTCTTCTTGCATTGCAATGACCCAAGAGTCTTCAGTAAGCGCCTCTTTATACGTTCTCGGTTCGATCTGCGAGATAAAACAACTTAATGAAAATTCAGTTTGTAAAGGTGCTACTGTAGAATAAAAACATGTTAAGCCCTGGTCTATTTGACGTCTTGTGCGAACGCCTGAATGCAATTCTCCTATGATCAACTCCTCTGGATGATAAGAAAGAGCTCGCGGCATCACTTCGCTTGGAACATCCACATCACCTTCCAGATGAGTAACATTTTGATTTGCACTTTGTTCACCAACTTGGTTTATTTGACTTGAATCCTGAATATTCTCCCCCTCAGAATCTGAATCTCCATGATCAAAGATCGGCATGTTTTCTGATTCTTGATTATCATTCTGATCTGACTGATTATCTTGAGCAACTTCATTCAGTTGGACATCATTTTGTTCACCAGCATTACTCGGACCTGCTTCATCATCATTTGAAGTTTCCCGTGGTCGTCTTGAATACTCAGCTGGGAACCTTTGATGTGACTCATATTCACGCAAAATATCCAACTCGTCAAAGAAATCTTCTTCTTCTTCTTCCATCATATCAAACGATTCCCATAACTTGTCGTAATGATATCGCCATGAATCTCCTGGACTTTGTGGCGGCATAGTATAACCTTGACATTCAACATTTGCAGCTTCAATAATCCGCTTCTCACTTGGAACGAAGACACGGCGTGTAGGACTTGAATATCCAACAAATATACCCTCAATGCACTTCGGACCAAACTTTCCAAAAGGCTCTATAACTGTACAGGGTGACCTAAACGGTTCTAGATACTTCAAATTCGGTTTGCGATTATTGATCAACTCAAAGCATGTTTTGTTGAACTTTTTGACAGTGAGAACCCTGTTGAGCGTATAGCATGCGGCGGAAACAACTTCAGCCCAGAAATTTATTGGTAACTTTGAATCTGCGAGCATAGTTCTAGCCGTCTCGATTAGCGTCCGGTTTTTGCGTTCTGCGACTCCATTTTGCTGCGGAGTATATGGAGAACTAAACTCATGCAATATACCTCTTTCATCACAAAATTCTTCCATTCTGCTGTTCTTGAATTCAGTACCATTATCACTTCGAATTCTTTTGATACGCCGTTGGTACAGATTCTCTATCTTCTTGAACAACGCCATTAAACTGTCAAACGTTTCGTCTTTCGTTTTCAAAAAAGAAACCCACGAAAATCTGGAATAATCATCAGTAACCACAAGACAATATTTATCTCCTGTAATGCTCTTGACATTCACCGGACCAAACAAATCCATGTGAAGTCTCTCCAAAGGTCTTGAGACTGAATTGACTTCCTTTGTAGGGTGAGACTTTTTCTTCTGTTTGCCTTTTACACAGCTAATGCACTCCCCTTCCAGATGAAAACCTGTGACATGAACTCCTGTAACCAAATCGTTATGCACCAAATGATTCATTTTTCTAAGATGTATATGTCCCATCTTCCGGTGCCACAATCTCGATTCTTTCTCAGTTGCTCTGGACACAAAACAATGAGCTTAACCCGTGGTTGTAGTAGCTACGCTCATATCCAACACGTACAGATCATTAACTCTTGGTGCCCTCATGATAATCCATTCCTCAGGGATAACAAATCCTAGTTTCAAGATCAAACATTCTTTATCAGTGAAGTGAGTGGTATACATCCTGTCACAGATCTGCGAGATACTCAGCAGATTGTTCTCCAGCTCAGCAATGTAGTTTACTCTTTCAAACGTCACAATCCCGTTGGATAACGTTCCTTCACCAAAAATCCTTCCTCCTTGATTACTCGCAAAACCTACGTATGCTCCATTTATGTTTCTGACATCATACAACAACGCGGTCTTCCCTGTCATATGTCTTGAAGCTCCACTATCCATGATCCATCTGGATACAAGTTTTGGAAGATCCTGCATATAACAAACTTTGACTTAACCAACTTCAATAAAGATGCCGATTCATGCTTCGCGATCAAGGAAGCTCCGGCAATTCAAACTGCTTAGTCAAACATGGTGTCCACCCAGGCTTCATCAGCCTTAGGTGTAACCTTGACTGTTTTAACTCTCGCAACTTGAATTTTAAAATTTTCAGCCTTCAGGGGTGGAAAATTCGCATCATAATCAACTTGAATTGAATCCTCATAAGGTGAAACCTTTTTCTCTGTTTTGTGTTTCCAAACTTGTTGAGATAACGCAACCCGTTTGTAAAATTTGTCATTTTTAGTTACTGCCTTCTTTACAGGTTCATTTTTCACTTTGATATTATCATTTTTCACACTCTTTTTCTCAACAACGATTGGTGTTTTTCCCTTCACATCAACTTTCTTCTGTTGAGTCTTCACAGTTTCAATCTTAGGCTTCACATTGGTACACTTTCGTGCAATGTGACCAACTTGATTACATCAAAAGCATATTCGAGTATCAGCCACTCGACTTGTGCCTTCAGACTGAGACTGAGAAGCTCTTTTCTCAAAGAACTCTTTGTTTGATTTTGAAAAAATTTATTTCTCTTCATCAGCAAGTGAACTCGAACTGTTCACAAACTTTTTCTTCTCAACAAACTTCTGGTTTGGAACATTCTTTTCTGATATGGCTTACCCCCCTGATAACCACCCGACCAATTGTTTCGGTTGTTATTATAAACACGTGGTGGATTAACAGATTTCTTGTTGTAAACTTTTTCTTTCTCAAACCTCATTTTTCTCTTTGTTTGACTCAGATTGTTCACTTCTGACAATTCAACTTCGACCAATTTGAAAACATTTGTCAATTTGTTCATGTTTACATTCTCGATCGGAAACTCTGAATCCGAAAACAACTTATCCAAACCCAACATCTTGTACATGACAAGATTTGATTCTTCATTTAAGTTGTTCTTGGACTTTTGTTTCGGAATGTATTTGTCCAAGAAACACCCATCTTCCTCAGTAGTGTCACTATCTGTTTTTAGCACATTTTCAACAACACCTTTTACAATATCATTTTGGACACTATCGTCATTGGAAGACGTGAACGTGACATCAATGTTCTCTGGAAGTTTAACTTCACTTTCTTCTTCAATTTCAACCAACCCCGATTGCTTTTTCATGTAATTATCCAAAATCGGCGGTGGAACTCTATGAAAACCCACCCCGGTTCCATCAGAATACACGTCTTCGCCAGCTTTGTTTTTCCCGATGGGTTTGGGAACAATATGTTGCAAAACAAAGCTTGTGGAGCTGTAACTATTAAGCTTCAACTGGATTCGCTCGTTTTCAATTTCAGCCTCTTGAAATTTAAGTTTTAGATTAGCGATTTCATCCAGTTGTTTGTTGATTGATTCTTCTTTTACTCTCAGCACTGCTTTTAAATGAACGTTTTCTTTATGATTTTTACCATTTCGATCATCACAATCTTTCATTGTGCTTTTGAGTTTTTCAAACTTTTCAGAAATCTGATGGTTTTCAAGAATTAACTTTTCATTTTCATTTTTAACTTTTTCATGATCAATTTTATCTTTTTCAATTTGACTAGTTAATTCTCTTATCCGTTCAGTTGAAGCTTTAACTGTTTTGTCACGATCAAAAATTTGATTCTCAACGCTTCTGACCTTTGCTGTCAGATCTTCAACTTTCTTACCGTTGAGATACGTGACTGTGTTACAAAATTTGCACTCTTTGTTGCAATTTTTGCAATCAACATTTCCATCAATTTGTTTACCTGACGCATTTGTTGACAAGTTTGAACTGACCTGGCTTTTTGACTCAGACACGGAGTTAGAGTCTACCTCAAGTGCCTTAGCAGCCAGCACTTTGTCAGCCATTTTTCCCAGGTTCTCTGCAGTCAACTCCTGCGTTGTATCAATAACTCTAGTATCAATCTTCTTTGATTTTTCCTGCTCTTCTCTCTCCTTTTTCTCTTTCTCTTCTTTCTCTTTCTCGTCTCCAGTTCCCCACCACTTATTCTGCCAATACTCATCTTCTTCTTTTAACTCCTTGATTATGGCTTCGATATCAAGCGTTTTGTCATCGATCGCAATATTTCCATCCTGATCAAGATAACACTCCCTGTCCGGATCCCATCTTCTCGCTCTCCTTGCTTCCAGATAGATACCAGAAATTCTAATGATTCTGTTCTCAGCAATCATTTTTCTGTATCTATACTTTTGCTCTTCAATACGAGTATCTTTCCACGGAATAGGTTCAGTTTTCACCATGAATGCGTAACCAACCGCATCTTCCTCTGGTAGAACCTCTTGACTCCAATCATACACCTCATCATCATAAATCACCACAAGAGCTCTAAATTTCTCTTTGTTGTCTTCAACGTGCTTCAATCTAGGTGGCTCAGATTTATTCTGGTGATAAATCGCCTTCTTGTAGTAATCATCTCTGAAAGGGTTCTCCGACTCATCAGCATATGCGTTTCTACATTCACGCTTGAAGTGACCTTTCTGCTTACACTTGAAGCATGTCACTTTGGCTTTATCGAACCCCAGCTTGGTAGATGGACCACCAATTGTCTTCCTGCCGGTAATTTCCATGAAATGCTGTGCTCGACGAACAGCATTGGCCATAGCCCAACGAATATCGATCAGCTCCATTTCTTCAGGATCTATCTGATCATAATCTTCCTTCGTTAAGTTGGTATTGCCTATCTTCCCATCTACTAAACCTTCATACGATTCCAACACCGATGCTAGGAAGATCATCTGCTGTTTGGCCGACTACTCATCAAAATTCTGAGCATTCTTCAAGTCTATTGCAATGTTGCATTGAAAACGATTCTTTGCATCAGAATGACTTGCAGATGATGAAGATCCACTGTGATAACCCCTGTGATTTCCACTACTTTGACCACTTTGACTTTCTTTGCTTGATGTGGACACATTCTCAGCAGAAAAAGCAGTTTTGGGAGAAGTTGCTTTTGGCATCATGCTTTTTGGATAATACAAATCCAAATTCTGCTGATAGGATGAGTGACTGACTTTGTATGTCTTCTTCAGTTCCAACTCATGACTTTCAAGTCTCTCAATCACCAAATCCACAGTCAACTTTGCAGGCTCGATAGTGTTTTTCAGCATCAGCGCATAATATCTCCAATCCATCTCGTTAGGTAATGAATCGAACAGTTTGTCGATAAGCTCTTCATGAGGAAATCTGATATCATGTCTTGCTAATTCTAGCTTCAGATGACCAAACCTTTCTATCATTTTACAGACTGACTCATTCTTTAAACAGCTAAACATATCAAATTCTTTCCTAAGAAGTTTCTTTTTACTTTTTACAATTTCAGCACTTCCTAGACATTTCGTTTCTAGCTTTTTCCAGAGATCTTTTACGTTCGAATAATCGATCAAAGAAATAATATCCTCTCGGACAGACTGAAATAACAAAGCTACACATTTTTGCTCAGCTACAAACGATTCAATCTCATCAGCAGATGTTAAAGTTTCACCATTTTTGTTTCCATTTTCATAACCGTTTTTCAGACTCTTCCAGCTAGCAAATGCAAATGCCATCAACCAATCTTCAAACTTTCTTGACCGCCGACTATATTCCTCGGTAGCCATTAGCTTTGGAGGTTTATTGAAAGTTCTGAAGGCACTTTCCGATTCCCAAGCTTCCGTTAACTTTTTCTTCGCATTTGGCGGATTCTCATTCGTGTTGCTTGATGAAGTATCATCGTTTTCGGAATTTCCAGCAAACACGTACATATCACTGAACGGGTTCAAGAATATATCATCCATCTTGAGTATACCTGAAAAATGTGACAAATGAGCGAAACTATGACTTGACAGATAAGCGAAACCACACTTGTCTGTATAAGCGAAAGTAACAAATTGACCGTATGAGCGAGACTATGCTTGTCAGTAAAAGCGAAACTATATGGTTCGTATGAGCGAAAGTCAAATGTCCGTTCAAGCGAAACTACCAAGTTCTTTCGAGCGGAACTAAAATGTCCGAATGAGCGGAACGTATGTAAAAGCGAAACAACTATAGTCCGTATGAGCGAAACCACTGTTGTTTTTGAGCGAAACCAATGTATTATGAGCGAAACCTTCGATGTCCGTAAAAACGGAACTCCAATTTTAACTGATTTTAACCATTTTTAAGCCATGTTTTAGTCTGATTCTTTCTAGGGTTTGTTAATTGTATGTTTCGCACGTTATACTCAAAAATCAGGTCATTTCAACCGTAGGAACCAGTTCAAATCGAAAAAGTATGAGAGAAAGTGAGTAGAAATGAGAGAATTCTGTAGAATCAAGCTGTAGTAGTATGAACTCCTCGTCCTGAGCTCTGATACCACTTGTTGGACCGTGTTCCGACCCTAAACAGTTAGTTGATAATGTTCATCTTCACATACGAAGGTGGAATCAACGTAAATGAAGTTACACAGCTTTTCCTATTCAATTCCTTCTCTTTTATTGCTTTCTGATACAAATTTGACAGAGTTTCGTTACACAATGTATGACAAGGTTCCGCTCCAACGTCCCTACACAAATGAACTGATCAGGTATTTATAGCCTAGCAGGTTTCGCTCATATGGACTGCCATATGAGCGGAACTACCAAGTTGACACAAAAGCGGAACCATCCTGATGACTAAAGAGTGGAACCACTACAACACATGTACGTAAAAGCGAAACTACTTATATAATACATAATTTTGACTTTCAAGACCCTATGTTGACCTATCTTGACCTAAGACGTAATGCAGACGTAGTCAACAGACTTTCCATGCATCAACAGACTATACCTACTGATTACCACGTTGATTAGGCATAGTGACGAGTCATAGTTTCGGTCAAAATACGCTTTTATGCGTATTTTGCAACCAAACTATTCTTGGGTATCAAAACCCTTTGTTTTGATATGAAACTTGTTTTCTAACTTCATTAAACATGTTTTAACATGTTTAGCTCGTCACTTTTAGTTTAGTGCTTATATAGGGTCGTAAGATAAGCGGTCTAAACAACCGCTTAGACTTTCGAACCCGACCGTTTGGTCGATCATTAGGATCCGACCAAACATATTTTGTGACCATAGTTGTATAGGGAATAACCTTCCGAGGTTATACCTTATGGTCACTTCGTTTAGTTAGTTGTATGATAGGTAATTTATATGCCTTAGGAAAATGACCAAAATCCCCTTTTTACGCACAAATTCATTTTAAGCATATGTGACCTAAATTTTGACATTTAAACTGATTAGGCAATATTATTAGACATGTTAAGGCATATAATACTTATCATATGACTAGTTAGGTGGTCCAAACGCGTTTTACACGAACGACACGTTAAAGTAGCGTAAGATACCTAAACGGGTCGTAATGGGTCGTAAGCAATTAGGTTAGGTTTCGATTTAGAATGTAGGCTTTGTTAAACCATATTACATGAGTTGCTATACTCATTTGGTTTACAAAACCTCATTCTATCCGATCTTCCGATTTAGGTCCGGTTTATTAACATAGTTACCTATATTAGGTGCCGTTTGATTCCGTGATCCCTCTAGCTTTGCTTGGTTGTTATTAAAGACTTATAAGCATCCTCAAGTGAGTACATAGACCCCTCTTTTACTGTTTTCAAACATTTTGGGGTGAAACACATGTGCCTACTTGTTACTTTCATGCTTTTCATGCTTTTATAACATATACTTGCTATGTTCATTAGTACACATATAGTACATGATTTCATTATGTTTTGCTATGTATGTTCACTTAGCATGCTAGCACATTGATTTTCATAAATACTTTTGTTGCATATGCTCACCCAGCATATGGACACATTGTTTTACATTTCTACTTTGTATGTTCATTTAGCATATTTAGTACATTATTTTCATATAACATGCTTACAATTGGTATGACATTTGGTTTGTTTAACAGGTCATTAATACATTCATTAACACCGATCATGCCGTTCGTTAGTAGGTAGTGGTACCATAGGAATTGACAACTCCCATTCCTGAAATCCTAGGTTTGTTTGGGTGGAAGGAATGACTGAATTCGATATTCATAAGTTTGATAAACCTTTAACTTGTTAGGGGTTTGTCTCTTCAGTCTCAAGGCTTGAATGTAGGCGTTTATCATTACCGCGTAGATGTTTGTATCAATAAAGCATGAATTTTACAAAACATAACTTTTGATTTAAATTATGATTTATCAAATACATTGTTTTGTACATTTCTTTCTTATAGGTTTGAGTAAATGCTTTTATTCACTATACATTACATTTGGTTATACATGAACATTTTTACATTGGTGGTTTGTTTGGATAAGTGATTTAAATAACGAGGCGTGTGTAATATCATAACAGCATGGTGGATACGCCGCTCGTACTTCCTATATATAAGTGTTTTTATAATATTACATATCGTAGCGTTATTTAAACCTTTTCAATTAGACATATTACATTTTATACAAATAACATATCTTCATAAAACATTGTTTTACAAATAACATATTTCTACAAACTCATTTTACTTGGTTTTCATTTAACCATACATCTTTCTTTTACATCATCTGTTTTCTTATCGATTTTCGTATAATTTATAAAAGAAAACATTTTTAAGGTTCATGACTAACTTTTGTTAAATATCTTCTTTAAACTGACAAGTCATGAATCCTATTTTAATAAAACCTATGTATCTCACAGGCATTTTTATGCTGACGTACCTATTTTCACATGTGTTTTCAAGAGCTGATGCATAGGATTAATCAAGATACACGTAGGTGGACTTGGGCCTTAGTGACAATAAAAGATGCAAGACTAGTTAATTGTGTTACGTTTCTTTGTTTTTAAGACATTGTAACCTCTTCAAATGTAATAAAACAAAATTTCAATTACCATGTGGTGTGAAACAATAATTCTGTTACGACACTCCCCGACGATTCCGCCGCGGTTGTTGTTTTACACGGTCGGGGTGTGACATTACCATCCTGGCAAAGCAAATGTCGTTGCTAACGCCCTCAGTAGATGAAGCTATTTGCATAGTGTTCGTAATATTCCCGCCCAGCATCATCTCGAAACTCTCATCCGCGAAGCCCAGCATGCCTGCTTTACCGAGCGTACTTTGAAGAAGGAAAGGATTCTCAACAATGGAGCCCAGCTAGTGAATAAGTCGAATGGTATATTCCATTATCTGGACCGGATCTGGATCCCTAAGCGAACCGATTTACGACATATTTTGATGGACGAAGCCCACAAATCTCGATATTCTATTCATCCCGGTGCCGATAAAATGTACCAGGACCTTCGCTACAAGTTCTGGTGGCCGGGCATGAAGAAAGATTTCGCCCTCTATGTTTCGAAGTGCCTGACTTGCTCGAAAGTCAAGGCCGAGCATCAAAGACCCTCTGGCTTACTCGTCCAACCCGAGATCCCTATGTGGAAGTGGGAGAGTATAGCTATGGACTTTATAACGAAACTTCCGCGCACGCCATCAAGTCACGACAGCATCTGGGTTGTAGTTGACCGCTTGACCAAATCTGCTCATTTCCTGCTAATACGGGAAGACTACAAGGTAGAAAAATTAGCCCGAATCTACACCAATGAGATCATTTGTCGACATGGGACGCCTCGCGACATCATCTTTGACCGCGATGGTCGGTTTACCTCGCATCTTTGGGAAACGTTTCAATCTGCTCTCGGTACTGCGCTTAATCTAAGTACCGCTTTCCATCCCCAAACCGACGGTCAGACTGAGAGAACGATTCGTACCCTTGAAGATATGCTCCGTTCGTGTGTCATAGATTTCGGTGGTAATTGGGACACATACTTACCTTTAGTCGAATTCTCGTACAATAACAGTTATCATTCCAGCATTCAAATGGCACCATTTGAGGCATTATACGGAAGAAAATGTCGATCACCTATTGTATGGCACGAGATCGGAGACTCGCAAATAACCGGTCCTGAGCTGTTGCAAGAAATGACCGACAAAATCCTCCAAATTAGAGACAATCTGCTGAAAGCTCGGAGTCGTCAAAAAAGTTACGTCGATAGACGACGCAAGCCCCTTGAATTTGACGTTGGCGACCATGTACTCCTAAAGGTATCACCTTGGAAGGGTGTGGTCAGATTCGGCAAGAAAGGGAAACTCGCGCCTCAATATGTTGGACCCTTTAAGATTCTGGAAAGGATCGGCAAAGTGGCCTACAGACTCGAACTACCGGAGGAACTTAGCAACGTCCACCCAACTTTCCATGTTTCGAACCTCAGAAAGTGTCTGGCTGAGCATGATTTACAAGTTCCACTACAGGATCTTTAAGTGGACGAAACATTAGACTTCGTGGAGAAGCCTGTCGAGATCATGGACCGAGAAACCAAGCAGCTCAGGCGCTCACGCATTTCCATTGTGAAGGTCCACTGGAAAGGCAAACGCGGCGCAGAGTTCACTTGGGAACTCGAAAGCGACATGAAGGCGAAGTTCCCGCAGTTGTTTGTTATGGCTAAAGCCTAATTTCGGGATGAAATTCCCATAACTAGGGGAGGCTGTAACACCCCAGGTTTCGAAGGTCAAAGTCAAAGTCAAGATTGAAGTCAAAGGAAGAAAAGATTGCTAATTGCGATCTGTCACTCCTTGTTTAACAACTGTTTGACTTCTTGACTTGTAATCAAACCTTCTAATTTATCGCTTTCATTGTATTATGTGGAATATCTAGTAATAATCGAGGTTTAATCGATATTTATCGCATGTTTTACCGCTTTATCGCTTATCGCATCGCAATCGCATTCGCAACTCAAATCATGCGTTCTGGATATTGTTTTACGTGTGTGTGCTATTTATGTATTACTTGTGCATGTTTATTTATGTTTATGTTGTGGTAATTAATCGAAACGCAATCGCAACTCTATCGCAATCGAATCACAAACGCTAAATTCCAGTTAATTATGATGATTGTATGTTAGATATAGTATTTGTGTGTTTATTATTAATCTATCGCATCGCTCGCTCGAAACGCATCGCAACACTTAACACGCGAATCGAAACGGCAAAACTCAACATGCCGGACACCAGGATCGAGTGGACAACCGATCGAGTAGCCATCCGATCGTTGACCAATTGGACCCTTTGCACCTTTCCTCTTTTGGAAACCCTATAAATACCCACCTGTCACATCATTTGTGATGTGACAGCACTCCCACTCGACCAGCCGCACTCAAGCTCTCTTTCTCTCGATTTCTCGCGATTCTTGTAAGTTTTCATCCTAAATCTTGTACTTCTATGATCTACATGCACTCCTTCATCTTTTTCCCTTTGAATCTTAACTTTTAACCATGAAATCAACGGATTTGAGGTGTTCTAGGGTGATGTCATCATGGAGTTCTTATGAACTTCAAGTATTGGCCTCATTCCACCAAGAACAACTCAGATCTGAAGGATTTCCACAAGATTAAACAATGTTTTCGCATAGATCTACACCTATTCATGGTTAAAAGGATTGAAAGATGGTCTTCCAACTTTCTTTCAACCCTTTTACACTCAATGCACTCAAAACCGATAGAATCTAAGCTCGTTCTGATCTTCTACTCCTTCTTAGTGATGTGTTGGTTCAAGATCTGCTTTCTATCAAAGAGACAACTGATTTCGGGTTAAGCATGAACTGCCGTCTTGAACAGTTGACTGATCGGACTAGGTTGATTCCTGTTCGATCGGATCATTTGGGTCATGATGGGGATTCTGTTGTTTAGCACGTTGTCACACCGTCTCGATCAAAACTGCAAAACTTTCAAAACAATCAAGTGTCAGAGATGATCAGGTCGTTGGGACGGATTGTCGTCCGATCGGATTGCCATCCGATCGAACAGCCATCCGATCGGCTTATACTTGGTTCCACACTTAAACTTTTTTGTTTCAACTCTTTAAAGATCTGAGCGTCGAACGGATTGTCGTCCGATCGGATTTCCATCCGATCGAACGACCATCCAACCATGTGACGTTTGGGACTTCAACACTTAAACAATTTTCGACATGTTCAATGCATAGTCAGTTCTAATGGATTGCCACCCAATCGGTAGACCATCCAATTGAGTGACAATACTGCTGTGAACTTGTTCTTTGAGAAATACCTCGCCAAATGGATCGTCATCCGATCGAACCGCCGTTCGATCGAACGACCTGAAAGGTAGAGATACTTCTCTGTTTTCAAAATGCTACAATGAAAACTTCAAAGCCATCATACACAAACACATCCTTGCCAAACAATGTCAATCCAATCGAATGGCCATCCGATCGGATGACCATCCGAACGGATTGACATCCGATCGACTGGCCATCTAATCAGATTGCCATCCGATCCGGTTACCATTCGACACTTGTTACTTTGCACCGTTTAACGTGCCGCTTATCTTTTATGATATCGTTAACTGTTCAGGCTAAGCTCTCTCAACGCCCCCTTCAATCCATGAGAGTGTTTACTTGTTAAACACAATCTGTGAGTATCTCGATCCCTTTTTGCTTTATGCACTTTTGTGTGTTAGATACATTACCTATCTTCACATCACATCAAACACACAACGCAAACACTATTTATACGCTAACCGTTATTGCATGCTACGTGTTATTCGATGAATGCTTGTATGTTATGTTAACATAGTGATTGTTTCCTGACACCTTAGCAACGATAGTACTATAGTTTGGATTCAGCACCTGTCGTGGACAGGGGTTGTTAAGGGCTTTACTTCATGTGTCCCAGTAGGGATATGTGTTGCGCATTCTACAACTCGCAGTCACGTCTATGCATATTTCTCTGTCGATAACCTACTTGCCTTCACTTAGTACATGCTACATGCTGGTTGTGCGTAAACTATTTCGAACTCTATTATACTATATTAAAGTTGTATGCTCACCTTTACACTATGTGTATTGACCTCTATTTTAACGTATGTGACAGGTGTTTAGGATGTTGTGGAATCTACTTGCCTTCACTTAGTACATGCTATCTGCTTTTGTGGAATCAAGTAGGATGGAGTCTAAAAACAAAGACAATTTATTTATTTGAATCTGAGTTGTCGGAACATGTTTTGTTTTGAGAATATCTATGTCTGTAATAATTAGATTACTTAATGGGTTATGGTATGAGACATAATATTAACTATTTGGTAATTTAGTCGTTATGGGATTTCTCTTGACAATCCGTTTCGCTCAGTGCCATGCCCCGATGTTTCCGCCATCGGGGGACATAATGATTTAGTGAAAGGTGTTCACTTGAAGAGTTTCTATCTTGAGGGGGAGTGTATCAGTTGTATAAACGGGAAGCAACAAAAGAAATCCCACCCTGGTAAAAAGATGAACTCTGTCTCGAAGCCGCTGGAGAGACTTCACATGGATCTCTTTGGTCCTGTGAATGTCAAAAGCATAAGGGGTGATATCTATTGCCTAGTAGTCACTGATGACTATTCGAGATTCTCGTGGGTGACGTTCTTGAAGTCAAAAGATGAAACATTTGAGAGTTTGCTGAGACTATTCAAGAAGATAGAGAATTTGTACCGAACTCGCATTTGAAGACTAAGAAGTGACAACGGTACGGAATTTAAGAACAACAGAATGGAGGAATTCTGTGATAGAAGAGGTATACTGCAAGAATTCAGCGCACCATACACTCCGCAACAAAATGGAATCGCAGAAAGAAAGAATAGAACGTTGATTGAAACGGTGAGAACGATGCTTGCTGATTCCAAGTTACCGATCAATTTCTGGGCAGAAGCAGTATCAGCCGCTTGCTATACTCTCAACAAGGTACTTACTGTGAATAAGCATAACAAGACATGTTTCGAGTTGATCAACAACCGCAAGCCTACTCTCGAGTATTTAGAGCCGTTCGGGTCTCCTGCACTGTTCTAGATCCCGATGGCAAATTTGGTTCAAAGAGCATAGAAGGTATCTTTGTGGGGTATGCCAGTCCACTCAGAAGAGTCTTTGTTCCAAGTCTCAAGCGGATCATCGAAGCACAGCATGTTGAATGTCAAGGCTATACTATGCCACCACAGAAGCCTGCAGACTCATGGCGATTCAACTACGATACTCTATGGGATTCATTCGAGTTAGAAGAAGAGCCAGGGTTTTTTGATGATTTGGATATTTTACGAGAATATGAAACATCTCAGGAAAGATTCCCAGCAAGGTCTTCTAGACGTCAACGACAAACTTCCAATGATGATGAAGCTGGTCCAAGTCACACTGAAGAGAATGATGAAGTTTATCAAACTCCAACTACTTCGGAATGCGAACTTGCTCCTGAAAATCAGACGGTGGTCATTGATGATTCAGAATCTGATGATATTCCTACTTTTGATCGTGGTGATTCAGAGTCTGGGGGGGAGGAAATCCAATCTTCATATCAAACAATTCTTGACAATGAACAAGTTGCGGATCAAAATGTTACTAATTTGGAAGGCGAGGTGGATGTTCCTGGCGAAGTTATGCCGAGGACTCTTTCATACCATCCAGAAGAGTTGATAATAGGAGAGCTGTAGTCAGGCGTTCACACCAGAAGCCAGACTGACCATGGCCTTACTTGCTTTTATACTAAAGTTGCTCCTTTACAAACTGAATTTTCACTTAGTTGTTCTATCTCGCAGATTGAGCCGCGAACCTACAAGGAAGCACTGACTGAAGATTCATGGGTCAACGCAATGCAGGAGGAGCTGAGTCAGTTTGAAAAGCTTGGTGTATGGAAGCTGGTGGACCTGCTTGATGGTCATAGGAAGATAAACACGAAGTGGGTGTTTAAGTGTAAAAGAGAAGACCGAGGGGTTATTGTTCGTAACAAAGCTCGACTCGTGGTCCAGGGTTTCAGTCAATAAGAGGGGATAGACTTCACAGAGGTTTACGCTCCTGTTGCTCGTCTTGAAGCTATTAGAATTTTCCTAGTGTTTGCTTCATGGAAAGGATTCAAAGTGTATCAGCTAGATGTCAAGTCGGCATTTCTCTACGGCAAGGTGAAAGAGGAGGTTTATGTCGTACAGCCACCAGGCTTCACCAACCCAATTCACAAAGATAACGTTTACCTCTTGGACAAAGCATTGTACGGCTTGCATCAGGCCCTGAGAGCCTTGTACGAGACGCTCTCTCAACATTTGCTTGCCAACGGCTTTATCCGGGGCAAGGTGGACGCCACTCTTTTCACAAAGGAAGTCGATGGTCATCTTCTGACAGTCCAGATTTACGTTGATGACATTATTTTCGGGTCGACAAATGAAGAACTCCGCAAAGATTTTGAGAAATTAATGAAGCAGAAGTTCGAGATGTCTTCAATGGGTGAGATGAAGTTTTTCTTAGGGCTCCAGGTCGATCAAATGCCCGAGGGAACCTTCATACATCAGACTAAGTATGTTCACGACATTCTAGAGAAATTTGGGATGTCAGGAACTGCTCCAATGTCCACCCCGTTAGCAACGAATCATGGTATCAACCCTGATCTCACCAGAGAAAAGGTCGATGAAACGTTATACCGCTCCATGATCGGCTCGCTAATGTATTTGACAGCATCAAGGCCCGATATAATGTACCCATCCTACCTCACGACCCGATATCAGTCGAGTCCCAGAGCTTCACATATGTCTATTGTCAAGAGGATATTACGCTACCTGAAAGGAACTCCAAGCTTGGGGTTGTGGTATCCAAAGGATGGTGACTTCACGCTTGAAGGGCACTTTGATTCGGACTTCGGTTGCTGCAAAGTCAATGCTGCAGGATGCCAATTTTTCAGACCCCGACTGGCCACGTGGCAATGTAAGAAGCAAACCTCTGTTGCTTTATCAACATGTGAAGCAGAGTATGTATTTGCCAGCAGCTGTTGCTCTCGGATCTTGTGTATTCAGCAACAGATGCACGACTACGGTTTGCAATTTCTTACTTCACCTATTTTTGTTGATAATGAGGCAGCAATAAACATAACGAAAAATCCGGTACATCATGCTAAAACCAAACTTATTGAAATTCGTCATCACTTCATCCGAGATTGCTTCGAGAAGAAGTTGATACGAATTGACAAAATCCACACCGACGAACAAAAGGCAGACTTACATACCAAAGCTTTTGATAGATTACGTTTTCAATATCTTTTAAAATTGAATGGTATGAAGGTGTTGTCGGATGCGGAGGGGATACTTGGCGTTGATGAGAATACCACTACAGATGATGTTGAGAAGCAGACTGCATTGGTTTGTCTTATTTTTAGTTGTTTTGGTATTTAGGGGGAGATAGTTTATATTTTCAAAAAATACAATAACAATAAAAAAATACAAAAACATGAGATATTTTCAAAATCCAAAAACAATAGAAACCCCAAAAAGAGTTTGTGTAAAAAAAGGGTAAATGATAGTACATTAGCTAGACAGTTACAGTATGCTAAAGATATGTAATGTTTAAAAGGTGTTAAGCAGTCTTTCTGATGATATGCCGGTAGGTTTTTATACTTTTAGTAGATTTGTTCGGGATATAAACCTAAAAACATTTCTTGCTTATTACGTGGGGAACATCTCTTGGCTATATAGGTAACCCCTGAAATCTTGTTTGAAAGATTTTCTATTTCTGGCATACTAGGTCTATATGCGTAATGATATCTGGGGTATTATACCAGGACTTCTAATTTTGCGAAAGCAATAGCCTAGTCCTCGTATAATACTCTGCACTGCTTTAATCTTAAAGCCTACCCTCATCATAAAAAATGATGAAACATTGCAAAATGCTAATCATGTGCTGTTGAAGAAAAGATCCCCAAACGGGACACACCGAAAGTCGAGCCATCGTCTTTTTGTCTGAACGGAAGTTCTAACCTGAGCTCTCATGGTCTTGCACTACCCATGAACAGATATCATTATTGAACGTTCACCTGTAAGACTGAATATAGAAGTCTGGATACGAGAGTATATTCTGAGGTGGGACACGCGTATAAGTTAAGCCATTAATACACTAATTCATATCCTAATCAGATTGAAAATTGTGTGAAAACTTAAAAGGATCAGTATATCGGCAATCTAAGTGAAATGTTTAATACTTAGTGTATAATCAAGCTCAACGGTACTTGTAGCTTGTCGGTAGCTGATATGATCCCCTAACACGCTCACCAAAAATATGTTTGTAAATATTTACTTTACTACATTTCATTTCTTTTCTGTCTTTAGCATCTAAACCCAAAAATATTTTATAGTTTTCTAGTTCAATCTCTCTTAAAATCCCAAAAAGATTTTACATTTCTGCTTTAGTTTTATCGACAAACCAAGGTAGAAAGCTGATCTTCAGACCCGCAGTCATGAAGCACAGCAGGAAGTTTCTGAACTGGACAACAGGGTTGGGAGCTAATCTTCGAAAAGGTTTAAAAGATTCAAAATTCATAGCAAGTTTATTAAGTTGATACTTGTAAATTTCATGAAAAAATGAGTTTGAAAAAGTTGAACAAAATGTCAGTTTGTTTCGTTTCAGATCAACCAATGTCATTAACTTGGACTTGGTAGACAAATTAAGTGCCTAGGGTCATTAACTTGGACCTAGATACTTAAGTGGATTTCTAAAACTGACCAAATCTGATAAAAACGGCAAAAAGTCAAAAGGTCAAAACACAAAAAGTCAAGAGAGGTGTTTGGATCGGATGGCAATCCGATCGGATGGCAATCCGATCGGATGGCAATCCGATCAGATGGCCATCCGACACTTGGTCACCCCTATATATAGAAGTCAATGTTGTTCAGTCAAACCTTTACTCGATCGGGCGACCATCCAACACTCTCTCAAACACTCTCACTTTCTTGATCTGATTTTCACATTCTTGCTTTCCACACTTCATTGGATTGTTGGCACACTCATCCTTCACAATGGGAAAGGTAAGATTACTGACTTTTATCTGTTAATTTGATGTTTTTGATGATTTTTTGAATGTCGGTGACTGTTCGGAGATAGAACCTTACATCTAGGCAATTTGGTTGATGTTTGATAGATTTTGAACATAGTGTTTTATTCACGGGTCTTAGATCTATAGGTTTACCGTCTCAATTTGTGCAAAAACATGTTAGAATCCATAGATTTGATGATTAGAGGTGTCGGCCATCGGTGCACAAAAAGTGAAATTAAACCTAATCTTGGCCGAATTAGAAAGAGATGAACATAGGGTTTTGATCATCGGCGAAATCTCTACGTAGATCTATGTTCAATTTGGTGATTAACTTAGAAAATTTTTGATGATTCATAGACTGTTCATAGTGTTCTTCATGTCAGTTGAATCGAGTGGCAACTCGATCGGATGGCAATCCGATCGGATGGCCATCCGATCCAATGCACTTCATATTTGAAATATTTTCTAAGTGTTGCCTCGATTTATGTGCCTTTACTGTTCACAAGTTGGTTTGGATAGAATGGCTTCTCGATCGGATGGCAATCCGATCGGATGGCCATCCGATTCAAAGCACACATTCTTTGATGTACTATTCTCATAAGATTATCTTGTCAATGATCGAGTGGCAATCCGATCGGATGGCCATCCGATCCACATCATAAAAAGACAAAACTTTTCATCAATTGTTCAAACTTGTCAAGGATCGAGTGACAATCCGATCGGATGGCCATCCGATCCATGCCACTCACTCAAGAGAGTTGACTGGTCAATGGTGTTATCTATTTGTCACTTGGATCGAGTGACAATCCGATCGGATGGTCATCCGATCCATATGCACATGGCTTGACTATTCATTACAAAAGATGGTTCATCGGATCGGATAGCAATCCGATCGGATGACCATCCGATCCTCAGTATTGTATAGCGTGTGACTTCCTAGTGTTAGAAAAATTTTGAGTTTTCAAAATTTTTATCACTTGTGTCTTTATGTCTTGAAACTTGTGCAAATGCTAACGTTGTGTATTTTTGCAGGGAAGAGCATCAGATTGGGATAAATCTCACAATATTTATTGTCTGTTGGACACATACTATACAGACAATACTCCTTTTAAAGTAATGGCAAAATTTTTGAGAGAGAGTAAGATTAATAAGGCCTTAACCGACAGAACAATAGTATATGAATCACATGTCAAAAGGTTTTGGAGTTCGGTGAGGTATGTTGTGACAACCCGAACTTTCGAGGCAAGTAACGCTCCATCTTTTGATCCTTACTCTTCGTTGTTTTCCGCTAATTCGTTAAAACAGTACACTAATAGTTAGAGTATGACGTAATGGATCGCGCATTAACCTTGACCACTGTTTAATTAGGTCGTTTACTTGGGCTTGAGCCCATGTCCTACAACCGGCCCAACATGATTCATTTGCTCCGAAGCATAACCCGTTTCCAGGCCCGCATCTCTGCGGCGGTTATGAACCCGGGGACTTTCCTGAGCATAAACCATTGAGTTGTTCAAAGCCCAATCACATCGGCCCAACTCTTGCATTGTTTGTTTAGTTCCAGTAATAAGCCCAAATGTTGTCTATTGTCTAAGAGTATATAACCGGCCCAACATACTTGTTTAATAGCTTCCTTTATAATTTGATTAACCGGCCCATATCCCAGACGAATTGTAATCGAAATCAAAGTCAACCTAGTTTAAAACTACAACAAACTCAACCTTTCTCTCTCTCTAACCTACGTACGCAGCAGAGAACCCCCCCCCCCCGCTTCGCGAGACATCGTTGTTTTGGATCAAGTGTGCGGTGAGTAAATCATTCTCTTGTTATCATCGTTCTTTGGTTGCTATTAGCTGCTCGAGTAGGTGTTAATTAAAAAGTGTATTGATTAGTTATGCATGAATCATCGATGGAATTGATTTAATGTTGTTGTTATCGGTTAAATGGATGTTTGTATGTGAATAAGGATATAACATGAATTAGTCATAGTGTCAGAACTCAGAACCTGTCTGGTAGAACTAGTCGGCACATGCTACTGATCAAAAAAAAAAAAGGGATTCAAACATACTGTTGGTTTTTTTTTATTATTGTAAACAATATTGGGGATGGGGGTAAAACAACAATAATGGGCCGACAAAAGGGGCTTGATCTGGTAAACATTTACATGAAAGACTGACTTAGTTAAATAACCAGTTGGGCTAGCCAACTCCTTAAATATATGCTAAGTAAAGACGGTGGCCTTGATTGGTGTGAGTTGTGGATTGATTTTTGTAAGTGACTGGGCTGCACGTTTACATTTATATTAGATCAACTACACTGGGCCGCATAACATTCCAATGGATCTTGATTGGTTGTTGGGCCGCACCCTCGGCTGAGAGGTGGGCAGATCACGTAATGGACACAGTAGCACTAATGGACTTTGAGGGGTATGCGAATAAATTAAGTGTGCACGTAACATGAATGGACTGTTGCTAGTTTAAATTGTAAACAGGTAGTAACAATTGAGTTAGGCTTCTGAATTGGTTTGAATTGGTAAACTAGTACGGTTACAATGTGTGGACCGAATCCTTGGCAGGCTGTTACATGTTAAGTAACGATTCGATGGCACATGGTGAACGGATTAACTTTCATGACTTGAATTACATGTGTTTGCTACGTGTGTAATAAATGTGCATTATTTGAACACAAAATACGTGGATTAATTGTACATGAAAGATGTAGTTTATGTGCACCTGAGACTGATGGTTATCGATAATTATGTTAGGACGTGCTTGATTAACTGCTAAACAAGAAACTAATCTAACCGAGCAAACCAAAGGTGAGTTCACTGCACTTTTCTAAGCATGCGTCCCGGTGGTTTGGGACATCTGGTAAACGTTTCTGAAGGGAATACTGGGTAAACTGTTTAATTGGGAATTTCAATACTTTATAACTTGCGTTTGATATGATTGGTGGCTCTTTGTTGGATCGTTACATCTCCAATAGGGACACGCCCTAGGTGGTTATTTGGGGGTGTGACAGTTTGGTATCAGAGCCACTGGTTATAGAGAACTCGGTTTTAAAAACGTTTTCATAAAACCAGACTATAACCGAATTGATCCAGGCGATGACCATGACACTCAGCTTCAGACTGCAAGGTCCGTTCCTCCTTAGCTTATGCTTATATGTCTAGTAAACGTAACTATATATATATAGCATGCACAATACGACAGGGTAGACATACCTGTCGAGTTGATGACGTAACGCAAGTTAAACGAAAGGATGCACACTCACAACGTTCCAAAAGAGGGTATTAACGCAGAAAGGAAATATGACAGAAAGAGTAAGTACACAAGGTTTCAATCAATGGTTGCTACGTTCGTTTCCTCGTCCACTCATGTTTCTATATATGGGAAATGAACTAGTTTATCAATGTGTCATGATGTCTACCCTGTCGTATTGTGCATGCTATATATATATAGTTACGTTTACTAGACATATAAGCATAAGCTAAGGAGGAACGAACCTTGCAGTCTGAAGCTGAGTGTCATGGTCATCGCCTGGATCAATTCGGTTATAGTCTGGTTTTATGAAAACGTTTTTAAAACCGAGTTCTCTATAACCAGTGGCTCTGATACCAAACTGTCACACCCCCAAATAACCACCTAGGGCGTGTCCCTATTGGAGATGTAACGATCCAACAAAGAGCCACCAATCATATCAAACGCAAGTTATAAAGTATTGAAATTCCCAATTAAACAGTTTACCCAGTATTCCCTTCAGAAACGTTTACCAGATGTCCCAAACCACCGGGACGCATGCTTAGAAAAGTGCAGTGAACTCACCTTTGGTTTGCTCGGTTAGATTAGTTTCTTGTTTAGCAGTTAATCAAGCACGTCCTAACATAATTATCGATAACCATCAGTCTCAGGTGCACATAAACTACATCTTTCATGTACAATTAATCCACGTATTTTGTGTTCAAATAATGCACATTTATTACACACGTAGCAAACACATGTAATTCAAGTCATGAAAGTTAATCCGTTCACCATGTGCCATCGAATCGTTACTTAACATGTAACAGCCTGCCAAGGATTCGGTCCACACATTGTAACCGTACTAGTTTACCAATTCAAACCAATTCAGAAGCCTAACTCAATTGTTACTACCTGTTTACAATTTAAACTAGCAACAGTCCATTCATGTTACGTGCACACTTAATTTATTCGCATACCCCTCAAAGTCCATTAGTGCTACTGTGTCCATTACGTGATCTGCCCACCTCTCAGCCGAGGGTGCGGCCCAACAACCAATCAAGATCCATTAGAATGTTATGCGGCCCAGTGTAGTTGATCTAATATAAATGTAAACGTGCAGCCCAGTCACTTACAAAAATCAATCCACAACTCACACCAATCAAGGCCACCGTCTTTACTTAGCATATATTTAAGGAGTTGGCTAGCCCAACTGGTTATTTAACTAAGTCAGTCTTTCATGTAAATGTTTACCAGATCAAGCCCCTTTTGTCGGCCCATTATTGTTGTTTTACCCCCATCCCCAATATTGTTTACAATAATAAAAAAAAACCAACAGTATGTTTGAATCCCTTTTTTTTTTTTATCAGTAGCATGTGCCGACTAGTTCTACCAGACAGGTTCTGAGTTCTGACACTATGACTAATTCATGTTATATCCTTATTCACATACAAACATCCATTTAACCGATAACAACAACATTAAATCAATTCCATCGATGATTCATGCATAACTAATCAATACACTTTTTAATTAACACCTACTCGAGCAGCTAATAACAACCAAAGAACGATGATAACAAGAGAATGATTTACTCACCGCACACTTGATCCAAAACAACGATGTCTCGCGAAGGGGGGGGGGGTTCTCTGCTGCGTACGTAGGTTAGAGAGAGAGAAAGGTTGAGTTTGTTGTAGTTTTAAACTAGGTTGACTTTGATTTCGATTACAATTCGTCTGGGATATGGGCCGGTTAATCAAATTATAAAGGAAGCTATTAAACAAGTATGTTGGGCCGGTTATATACTCTTAGACAATAGACAACATTTGGGCTTATTACTGGAACTAAACAAACAATGCAAGAGTTGGGCCGATGTGATTGGGCTTTGAACAACTCAATGGTTTATGCTCAGGAAAGTCCCCGGGTTCATAACCGCCGCAGAGATGCGGGCCTGGAAACGGGTTATGCTTCGGAGCAAATGAATCATGTTGGGCCGGTTGTAGGACATGGGCTCAAGCCCAAGTAAACGACCTAATTAAACAGTGGTCAAGGTTAATGCGCGATCCATTACGTCATACTCTAACTATTAGTGTACTGTTTTAACGAATTAGCGGAAAACAACGAAGAGTAAGGATCAAAAGATGGAGCGTTACTTGCCTCGAAAGTTCGGGTTGTCAGATCATCCCCAACTTGAAGGAAATTTCGTCCCGAAATTGGCAAGCAGTCACTGAGGAAGCTAGTTTCGTTAAGCGTTTTCGTGGGGTGTCACATATGTAGAGGATGAAAAGATGGTTTGTTCAGCTGTTAGAAAGAAGGATGAAAATAATCAAGATATAGATGTTGAAATCAAGTTTAATGTGGGAGACTTAAGACGAGTTTTGGAGTTAGGAGATTCTGATAATGATCCCATCATTATTCCTGAACGATTAAGCAAGGGTTTGTGGTGCAGAATGGGTTTTACAGGAAATTTAAATGGGAAATATCTTAATACTATGTTTAGTCCACCTTAAAAGTTCCTAATTCACTGCGTAGTGCATGCTTTGTCACATCGGAAGGGAGCTTATGATGAAACATCAAACTATATCATGAATATCATTACTTGCTTGGTGCTGAACAGGCCATATAATGTATCATAGGTGATATTTGACCATATGGTAGACAATGTAGGAAGTGGAAGTAGAAAGTACATTATGTACCCTAGGTTTATCCAGATGATGATAGATGATCAATTTAAAGACCTTCAAAAGGATCCTGCTAATATATTAGGTCTACGAAACATGACAGCTGATACGTTGAGCAGATTGGCTTCATATAAAAATCCAAAGAAAGATGATCCTGAACCAAGGGCAAGAAGAATGATTTGCAAGATTGATAATCCAGGATATGTTACTCCGGAAAACGATGCATGGAGACATGAAAACAACAATTCGGAGAATAAAGATGATAAGATGAGGGAGATGCAAGAGAAAAAGTTAAGATATTGGTTTGTGAAGGACGGCAAAAGGAAGAGAACACCAAAGACATCCCCAGCTGTATCTGTTCCAAAAGTGCCAACACCTAAGATTGTTGTTAAGGGTATAGTTGAAAGGGGGAGTCATAAGAGAAGTTAGATCTTTAAGTGTTATATTATACCAATGAACGTTCAATGCTTGTTTTGCAGGGCCTTCAAGGGAATCACAATCAAGATTGATAGATGAACCAGTGGTGAATCCAGCTGATATATCTCAAGAAGGTATTGATCTAATGAATGTGACATTTGAACAATACATAAAGCATACTGAAGCCACAATTGCAAAAGATCAAAGTGCAAGTGTTCAAGCTGAAGGTGTTAAAGAAAAGGAGCCTGAAGGTGTTGTTCATGATGATTCAAGTGATGCTGATGATGAATCAACAGAAACAGAAACAGAGATTGATATGTCAAAGGTTGGTCGTGGAAAGGTTCAGTTGAAAAAGAAGCCTTAGAAGAACAGAAAAGGTTCTGATGAAGAGGATTCTACATATACGCCAATAGTTGAAGAGAAAAAGAAACTACGAATAAAGTGAAAGGCAGTTCAGTCTAGAGTTATTCCTAGGAATGTCAGGGCAAGAAAAGGAGGTGCTACTATGCATGAAAGTCAAAGCGGCAAGAGTGAGAAGCATGTTGCAACTTCAAAGGGTCCTGAAGCACTAAATGATCAAAATGTTGAAGTTCCTAAGGCATCAGAAGTACAAATTAAGTGTTGAAAAGCCTGAAGCAGAGAAAGAGAAAGCAGGTGTTGGTGAAGATGTAGTGTTTACTGGAGAAAGAATGTCTACACCACCATCACCACCACCAGAAAATCCTAAAGTTCCAGAATCTTCACAGCCAAAGAGAACTGTTCTTCCTGATCTATTTGAAGGTTTTCCAAACATTCGAGGTGAACTGAAAGATGATATTCTTTCTGGTGATGAGTTTGATATGTTTCATGATGCATCTGTTAAAGCTTTGGAGAAGAAAGTTAGTATGCTTGAGAAGGAAAAAGCCAAGGCAGAAGCTGATCGTGATGAGTTAAAGAAGCAGCTTGAAAAATTGATGAAAGTGAATGAAGAAAATAAAGTCTGTCATGATTAAACAAGCGAAGAAGATAAAGAAAATGGAAGGAGATATTGATGATAATGCTCAACTTTTTGAACAACTTTCAATGGAGATTACTGATCTACATCTGAAGAACAAGAAGCCGAATGATATAAATCAAACTCTAAATCAATTGATAAGTGAACTCCATGAAGTGTCTGGAAATGAATTTAAGGCAATAAAGCTTGAGATGGAAGCACTAAGAGCTGATAAAGCAGTGAAGGATGAACAACTTAACGTGTTATATATGGTGATGGAAAGTCATTTGGAAATCAATGTTCAATCTATCTACAACAATTTGGAGATCCAAAGGGCTGAAGAGAGAAGAATAGCTAGGGAAAGAGAGTTGGCTCAGGAAGCTACACAGAGAAGAAAAGGATTGGTTATTGATACAGAAGAAACACTTGGGTCTTCAAGTCAACCTGTAGCTGGTGGATCTTCGAGTCAAGTTGATGTTGAGATGGTAGATGCTGAATATGGTTAACCTCAAGGCTTCATACTTGTTGGTGAGTCTACTCCTCTATCTTACAACTTTGATGACATTATTCGCCGTGTACAAGTAGAACAACGAAAGAGAAAGGCGAAAGAACCTGAAGTGTTATTGTTAAGATGGAAAGAAGAGGAAAAAGAAGAGGAAGATGAAGTAGATGAAGAGTTAGAAGATGTTCTTGATGCGGTTGATAATTACGATCCTTCATGGGATGATTTCATTGACAAAAAGGATGATGATGATGATGATGATGATGATGATCAAGGGTCGTCGGGATTACTGATTGTAAACCCCTCTGTTCAACAGAAGATAGATGACTTTATGAATGACGAAATCAACGAACAAGAGGAGGATCAACAACAAGAGTCTTCGTCTTCAGGAAAGAAACATGCTGATCAGGTATTCCTCACGCAACCAACTGTTATTTATTTGAATGCTCGAGTTAAGGGGGAGATAGAGGTACCTAGGTCAAGAGCTGAAATGTTAGAGGAATTGGGCTTAGTCGACGGAAATTTTAAGTTTGATATAGAAGATGAAATTCCTTCATCGCCTGAAAAGGAATATGAATACAAGTATGCTCAAGAGGCTGATAAGTATAATGATGTTTTAGTTGAAGAAGGATCAGATTCATCTGACGAAGAAACGGTATTTCATTATGTTGGTGTTGATGAGACGTTTCCTTCACTTGCTGAAATGTTCAAAGAACAGAATGAAGATGAAGTTAGAAGAAAGATTGTGGAGAAAATCACTACTGAAGGTTTTCCAAGAACTATTCCACGTGAGAATCTTGTTGAAGAGAGAAAGAAATGGTTCAAGGTGATGCCGAAAGAAAGAAAGTTCATAAGACCTCTACAATACTTCACGCATGATGCTGATATATCGTGGGGAGACATCTTGTCATGGGGTTATCTGGAAGATCTACAAGTGTATGCTATCAGACGGGAGCAAGGGGTTCAATATTTCGAATTTTTGTCAGACATTAAAACCCTCCCATGGTGGGATGTTGAAGAATTGGTGCAAACAAAGAATATCAAGCAATTTTATTATGGTTTGGATGTGAAGCAGCATGATCGACACTTGTGGGATTATATAAAGCAGCAAGCAAAAGCAAGATTTCCAGATTGGAAGCCTCAGTATCCAAAGCAAATTGTTACTATTTTGGAGTCAGGAGAGAAAGATATTACGTTGGATATAAAGCAGCCAAGATGCTTGAAGAATATGCCGCTACGTGCTATGGAACAAGACTTTTATGAAGACTTCCAAGGCTGGATGTACAACGAAAGCACAGCGGAAGCAGTGATTTCTCTGTATGACAAGTCCACTGGTATATCAAGAAGGATCAGCGTGTTGGATCCTATGTGGCTTGTGAACTGTTCGAAAAAGGATATTGATTGTCTTTTCTATAACAAGATTGTGTACGAGAAGCCAGATAAAGTTCAAGCTTTGCAATATCAGAAGATAGTGGATGTGTGCTACGCAAAAGACATCAACTCTGGCAGATACTGGAAATCAAAGTGGAGAGATTTAGAGATTGATGAGTTCTTGAAGAGATATAACCGCAGTCAGAGGTTTAAAGAGATTGCTGAAAAGGCTGCAAGGCTTGGAAGGTACAAGTTGATGAGACCTCCACAAACGGACCAGACACCGAGTGAGAAAGAGGAAAACAAAATCCCTCGTTGGGATAGGAAGCGTGATGGTGATCCTGAATACAGAAAGTACTGGAATGAAGTTGGTAGGCCTCTCAGACGAAAGATGCTTGAAGAGAAAGCAGAAAAGAGAAGGCAGAGAGCTAAGGAATGAAGACGCAGCAGGAAGGATTGAAGACTATGCAGGAAGGAACTACAGCTACATCCAAGGGGGAGTTTGTTAGTACATATGTCTGTAGCTTCCGTCTGCATCGAGTCTTATTTTGTGTTGTGTATGTAATTTTGTATATGTATGTACTTATATGTATGTTTGTGTCTAGACAATGCAGGGAATGGCGCATAAATGTAAAAGTGAAATCCGTCGGACGACGAATGTCATCCGATCGGATGGCCATCTGATCGGATGACCATCCGACCGGATCTCCATCCGATCGGGTGACACTTCTCCACTCCCTAGTTGCCTATAAATAGCTAGCTAGTGTTAGATATTTTAGAACTTTTGCTGACTTTGATAGCGAAGCTCTGCTTGTCTGAACTTCTACCGGAAGCTCTGTATTTTCATCATCTTTGAATAGAATTCAGACGGTTTAAACGTTGAACTTGTCATAGTTGATTCTGTGACATTATCAAGGGATTTCGCACCCTGATTCTGATCGATCCAGCCATGATCTACTCGAACAGATCCTGAGATAAACGGCCTAACAATTACACATGTGCATTACAATTTTTTTGAATTTTTTTATATATAAAAAATAGCAATTTTTAATAAAAAAAATTGGTATGTTTTTTAGGTTTTTTTAGTTAGTTTTCGAGTTCTCGCGATAAAATGAGTTTTCATTTGAACCTTCCCTATATATATATATATATATATATATATATATATATATATTATATGTATAGGTACGGGATCAGGAGAAAACGCCCAAAAGTGTGAGAACGGTGAGAACGCATCCTTGCCCAACACGTGGCGCGGGATATGATCAGGGGGTGAGGGTTTTTTTTGTCTTTTCAATCTTCTTTTATTTTCCCAACGCGCTATAACATTTTCTGGCATCTAAGATTATTTTGGCGTTAATTATATTCATTAAACTTTTTGGCGTTGAATTAATTGTTTTTGTGTCACATAGATAATTTTTTGGCGTTATAGCATTTTCTGGTCAATTTTTTTGGCGTTGTATAATAATTCACTACGAGTCATTAATATTTTCATAAGATTACAATAAGACCAAATGTTTTTTATGGCGTTTAGTCAATTTTTTTGGCGTTTAATACATTTGACAAGGTGCTTTGCCAGCACCCGTTTTCACAGTTTTCATACTAGTAGCGTTTTGGTGTTTGTAGTTTTTGGCATTTTGTATAATAATGTATTTTATTTGTAGAGAATTAGATAACAAAACAACAGATAATTTGATAACAAAACAATATAAAATGAAAAAGAAAAAAATTAAAAATCGTAATCTAATTTTCCATCTGAATCTTCACTGTCATCGGCCTCTTCTTCTTGAATTTGTTTTGGTGTTTTGAACCTTTGAATACCTTAGCTCGATGCCAACTTTCCTACATAAACCCCGTCTTTTTTATACGAAGCTGCTTAGTGGCATCCTGTTTTTTGGTGTGATATTATTGTTCGGTGGCATGTCATTGAAGATCAACTCTTGCTTGATGCTATTTATAATAATGGAGTCCAAAATAGTATTTTACACTTGTGTTGATCCCTTCATGCCATGCATATATTCATCAAGATCAAAGCTCGCATGATGACATATCACTGTCATCAGTCTTTTTTTCTTGAATATTTGTCCATCTCAATCAGCAAAAGATTATAGAGATAACCCCCTTAGAGAAGAATCGATTCAGTGAAAGCTTTGCCATCTGTGGTTATTTTAACTAACCTTTTTTGGCGTTTTAAAGTGAGTGGTTTCTAGAGAACATGACGTTTGTTTTTCTGGGTGTGATCAATTCATTGTGTGTAGACCCCTCTCTTATAGGAGTTTTTTGGCGCGTAGTTTAGGCGGGATTTTTTTATTATAATAAATGATAGTAATAAAGTAACCGTCTTTTTAGTTACTGTTTGTATTTACTATTTTGATAAGCTTTTATCAGTTTCTAGGGAGATAGACGTCCCATCTTCCAAGTTTGGCGTTTTTTTATATGGCGTTATGCAGACCAAGATGACAAAATACAATAACAGAGAAAATAAAATATTAAGCAGGAAAAATATTTTTTGTTATTTCTGGCGTTTTGTAAGCAATAACTTTTTGTAGTGTTTTTTTGGCGTTTTGCAAATAAATAGAGAAATATATCATTTAATTATCTTATAAAAAGGAGATTACACAGAAGAAAAATAAATTAAAACCCTTCGTCAGAAAGTACTTTATCCGAAAAGTATCCATCGCTTGCGCCATCTTCTTCCTCGGAGTCTTCATCTGGATCTTCATCCATGTCATCACCTTCACCTTCATCGGCTTCTTGTTCCTGAAGATTCTGACCTTTGATGTCAAAGGTACAAGACGTAATTGACGTATAGTCTAGTGTAATCCAGCCAGCAGGGGGTTTCGCAAAAGAGGAGTTTTGGCTAATAAGATTCTCAAACGATTGATTGCAATACGCAAACGAGTTTTCACAAACCATAGCATCCGCTATATGGATTCAAAGTCAATAACTCAAATGTGATAGTAACGTGAAAAAGGATCTGTCAACTTCGGAAGAAATGAATGGTAAGGTTTAGTGTGTTGACATTCTTAAATTTCGAAAGTACACCAAATAAAATACAAGCGAATCTGGTGTATTATTGTCGTGATTCGTAGTTGCATCAGAAATGTTTAAATGACAAGTCAAACGAAAGTATATGCAGTTTTGCATGAAACGTTTGACCATGATTAGCACAAGCTACAAGTTTGTAATGACACCACGAGGTGTCATAATGACATAATTCAAGTATAGTGGTGACTGAACAAATTCACCGTGTTGGAAATCAAGTGATTATGTACCGAACAAGCCTGAAGGTTTGATTTACAAAATGTCAAAGTGTTTTCAGTCGAATATGGAACATTAAAGAGCCACTGTTTTTGGTCGAAAGTGAGAAAACAAATAGTACCGCAGGATGTTCAATTTATTATGAAAGAATCGTTCGGTGGTACATTGGGGTATGAAATGAGTCTATGTACCATTGTTTTGACACGCAACTGTGTTGAGATCATTTTAATCGTGTTGAACGGAACGGATCTAGAGCAAGTCAATAAACGACTAAATCCGTATATATATATATATAGGGTGTGTAACTTAAATTAGCGCAAGCTTCAATTCTGTGTAAGTATCACCGCAAGGTATCGAAATCAATCAAACGATTTAGTGGAGTCGTAGATCAACCAAGTCTACCACGACTCGAAACGAAAGAATCTTTGCAAAATATTTGAATATGATGCCCTCAATACATCATATAACGTCTTAAACTGAATATACGAAATGGATGAGTTCAAGCAATTGAACTTGGTTTTAGCGTAACCCGGCAATAAACGTATGTATCAATAAAGGAATCTCGGCATGGTTGCAAAGATAAATCATGAATGTAACTTGAAATGAAGGAAGTTTCAAGAGGGTGTGTTGGCTTGATAGCTAAAGAGCCAACAATCACAATAATGTAGGTCATTCGAATTCACAAATCGGTAATTAAATTTAGCGTCCTATTATTTGAACTCAAATGAAGCGTTTAAAACGAAGTGAAGTCGCACACGTAGCAAATGGTGCATACGTGACAAATAAGTTTCCAAGAAAAGGAATAATGAGTATCTGCTAAAATGAAGAAATGACCAGATATCGAAGCAAATATGTGTTCGTTCTTTGCGAAGAAAATTAACATGATGCAACTACCATTAAGGGGAGTAGAGATGCAAACGCCTACTCGCTAGAAGTAAAAGAAATTCAAGTACTTTCGGTTTGGTCAACGGAACTGGCATATGTGTCAGGTTAATGGTGTCTGCTTGAGCTAACGGACGTGGTTTCTAAGTAACGATCTTTGTGAATTTGGACCTGGCTCCCGATGGTCCTAAGTACATGCTTCCTAGATTCTCAGAGTTTCGTATTCGGTGTAGAGTCGTTCTGTGCATCGTGTAGGAAACGCCATTCTTGTGTACGCTTAAAACAAGTTATTGTCCCACGATTTTCCCCCGGTATACATTCTTCCTGAAGTTACAGCTACTTGATCATCGATCGGTCGGGAAATACGGGTTGGATCCTTGCAGTTAGTCCAATAAGTAGCTCGTCAATCCTTTGCAAGAGTCGTTGTCTCTTGTTGGCTAGCTCGTCCGACTCCCAGTAGTTTGATGTTCATTTGAAAGTCATCGTCCTTTCTTTTGACGAGCAGAACTGGGGTTACCCAAAACGGAAATTTTGGTCTGTTATCTTCCTTCTCTATCCACTACTGAAACTACACTGTCAATTCTTGCAATTCCGAAAGTGTAAGTCTCTAGAGTGCATTTACTACAGACGCGGCGCCTGGAATCAAATTGATCCGAAATTCGACTTGTCGTTGAGGAGATATTTCGGGCAAATCTTCGAGGAAGACTTTAGGATATTTCCTTATCACAGGAATATCTTCGTGTTTTGGTTCTTCGACTCCCTCGTCCACGACATGAGTCAAGAAAACAACACATTCTTTACGCAACATCCTTCGTGCCTTCAAGCAATTAGTAATTTGCAGAGGTGTATCCCGCTTCATGAGTCAAGATTGTTTCTTCGTTCGCCATCGCGGTGTGGATATCAATCTCCTATTGGTCATTTGTCAACCAATCCATCCAACTACCTTGTTGAAGTCTCCCAATTCACTGGCAGTAGATCAAGCGTGAACTCACACTCTCCGGGTCCTATCTTGCCATGTCCCATTTACTTTGTTGGCTTCTACTAGCTTCCCATTAGCTAGTTCTATCGAGTGCGGGTTATTTAACTTACTCACTACTAAACCAAGTATTCTCTCAAACCCTAGAGATGCGAAGCTAAAATTTGCAACAGTATCTAGCAGCGCAAATGCATAGCGTTGAGTAATATGGGACGTACCGATATCCATGCTTGAATTCCTGGCGTGCTCCCTTAGCTCTGCTACTGAGCTTTTATCCTTGTGTCTGGTTCTTCTTAGGGCAGTATTTTCTGAAATGCTTCTTGCTCCCGCAGTTAAGACAACCTTCAGCACGTTTTTGTTTGTCACTCGTCCTGCCTTCGTCGTTGTCGTGGTTTCCTCCGTGATTCTCACTATCATCTTGACCTTTATTTCCACTTTCGATGCCTTGTCTACAAGTCTCCTTGGGATGCCCCCTCTTACCACAGTTATCACATTTTCCATATTTACATCGCCCGACATGATAACGTAGACAATTGTCGCACTTAGGTAGGATACCTATGTAGTCTTTTCCCTTTTTGGCATTCCTCTTGTTACTCGCCCGAGTAATCATTTTGAAATTTGCGAGCTTTCTCTTGTTATCTCCAGATGACTCTACAGGAGTCTCCTCTTTCTCTTCCATACTGGAAAATTTTCCTTGTTTAATTGCTTCTTCAGTGAGTGCCACGCTTATGCTGATAGCCTCGGTAATCGTTGAAGGTTTAGATGTTGTTACCAGGCTTAGAATCTGAGGTGCCAATCCCCCGATGAAACGTTCGATCTTCCTAGATTCTGGTTCCACCAAACATGATGCAACTTGTGATAATTTGCCAAATCTCTGCACATATTCAGCTATCTTTGGACCTTCCATTTTCAGGTTCCACAATTCAGTTTCCAACTTCTGGACTTCCGCCCTAGAGAAATATCTCTTGCGCATTAGTTCCTTCAGTTCGTCCCACGTCAAAGCATATGCAGTAGTCTCGTCCATTGTTTGCACCTGAAGGTTCCACCAAGACAGAGCCCCATCTACAAATAGTCCAGCTACGTACGTGACCTGATGTTCTGGGGCACATTTGCTCAGCCGTAAGACAGAATTCGTCTTCTCCACCCAACGCACAAAAGCTAAGGCACCCCCAGTGCCGTCGAATTCTCGGGGTTTGTGGTCCAAGAACTGCTTGTAGGTGCAGCCTTTGCTGTGTTCGGAGCAAAGGGCCTAGAGTTGTGCAATGGCCTGTGAGATGCGTTCTTGTAGTTGTGTCGTCGATGTTGGCGGAGGGTTGTTGGCATTAACGTTCCCTTGTGTCGACATCTTCTGAGAAGAAGATTGGTTATGTCAGGTCTTATTTGCTTAGTGAGTGCCTTTAGTTGTTTAGTGGTCATATGTACATACACATAATAGGTCATTATACCAATCAATCAAATTCATAGCATAATCCAGTAATTTGGTGATTATGTTTAATGAGAGCATAGCAAGTAAGCACGTAGCATTATAATTATAGCACACACATATAGGTCAATAACGCGCTTAACGAAGACATAGCGACTGAGCTTTTGTTGGTCATTGGTCACAAAGTATCGTCGCATGCTTAATGATGATTGGCTTCTCATTATTTCCTGGCCACAATTGTGTTGTCTTCCGAAATGTATCACATTAACAGGGACACAGGGTCACCCTACCCTTGTCCATTAAATATGTTAGTGTATCAAAATTACGTAGTCAGATGTGGTCTTCAAAAGTCTTCACAGTCTCGGCTTATCATTAATGTCCTACTCAGATGTAATGCAATCCGCATAATCCAGAAACCAACTATACTGGTGACTGAGGTGGAGAAGGAAAGAAAAGTAAATTGTTAGCATGCTTGAATTCCTCCTCGAGCTTGTATGTACGTCGAAGTAAGTAACTGATCTGCTGCTCGGCAGTAAAGAAACGAGCATCAAAACCTGGGAAAGGTGTAATAGCAGCAGGTGAGAGCGCAAAAGGAATCTTGATGAATGTATACTGGCAATAGACAGCCTGGAGGACGAGTTGCCAGCTCAAGCTCCAAAAACTTTACGGCTTATATCCTCAAACTATAGTTGATGTTACAGGAGCACCTGTTCCGTGTGTAGCCTCCATAACGTGAGGGATGGTAAGGGTCTAAAATTAGTATAGTGTATGATAGGAACCATCGAAACGGTTCATCCAGAGATGTAGAGGTGAATGTATCAGAAGGTGCAGCCTGTGAGGTCGTAGAAAATGCTGTTGTAGCAAAAGGGGTCGTTACGCGGGTGCTGACCTGGAGTACCTTCCCAGGGTGTGGGTATGTCTTGAAAGAGAGCGATAGGCATGTTGGCACATTGGACGTCGGTCTTCACAAGAGCAACATCAGCGGTTGAAGGTGCAGCAGTAAATGTCTCAACGAAAGGAGAATCACTAGGTGCAGGTACTGCGTCAGGTATAAGGGGTGCAATGTCTGGTAAGCCAAAATGAAACAGGGTCATGATCAAGTAAGGGTGCAGGACCAGTAGGTGCAACACCAAGCTGACCCAAAAGGTGCAGAAACTAGCTCAGGGGCAGGCTCTGGGTCGTGTAATGGTGTGATGCCTCGAGCAGGTGATAGTTGCAGCAGTCATAATGGCGTCGTCGTCTGCGTCAGTAGTAGAAAGCTGTAATCTGGCTGGCTGTAAGGCTGCATATGTCACAGACTCAAAGGAGTCTGAAATCGAATGTATGCTAGAATCAGAGGATAGCTGGTTAACAGGGGTCTCAAAAAGTGAACTTAGTAACAATGTGCTCGTCAAACTTTCCATCGTCATAGGTGTTATCAGAAGGGCCATCAATAACATGCCAATGTCATTATCAATTATTAGTTGAGTAGCCAACCTTCGGAAGGAATGTCCACAGGAGGCGCATTATCGAGGATTGGAGTCAAGAGGTGCTCTCCACCGAAGTGTCCAAATGGTAAGGCGATCGTGGACCGAATCAAGAATGACAGGAAGACTCTCTTCAAGGAAACCATCAGCAAGGGTAATTTATCACCAAAGTCTGGCAGTGCGGACGGTTGGAAATTGTCCTCGTCCTTGGTCAGCATGTCAGGGTCACTCTTAGTGTCTGTCGTAGATATCTCCGGCGCAGGTATAGTCTCATCATCTGTGGCGGCGGTCGTAGGGTCATCCTTATCTGACAATTCATTCCCTGAGGAGTGTGACGTGTGTGCCGGTACATAGTAGTCATAGCACGTATATCCATAATAATCATTAGAAATCAGCGTATGCAAATAAGAGTAATTTATCACATTGTCATGTATTCACATTATCTTTCCTAGTCTCTCAGACAAATCTCCCAGTCTCTCAGACTAAACCACCTAGTCTCTCAGACTAAACCTCCCCAGTCTCTAAGACTGAACTCCCTAGTCTCTAAGACTAACTCCCTGGCCTCTAAGACCAAACCTTCCCAGTCTCTAAGACTAATTCCCTGGTCTCTAAGACCAACTCCCAGTCTCTAAGACCAATTCCCTGGTCTCTATGACCAACTCCCAGTCTCTAAGACTAATTCCCTGGTCTCTAAGACCAACTCCCAGTCTCTAAGACTAATTCCCTGGCCTCTAAGACCAACTCCCACTCTCTAAGACTAATTATCCCCAGCCTCTAAGGCTAATCCTCCCTCAGCCTCTAAGACTGAACCTCCCTCAGTCTCTAAGACTGAACCTCCCTCAGTCTCTAAGACTGAACCTCCCTCAGTCTCTAAGACTGAATTATAAATGTGAATTTTGAAAAGTGCATTTGTGCCTTTTGTTTGTAAAAATGTTTTGTTTTGTTTGTAAAAATGTTTTGTACCCTGGATCTGGACGTTTTGTGTATGCAATGAAAAACAAGTTGTGAAAACATTTTCGTGAGAGCCCAAATGATCGTAGTCTAGACTCAAGAAAGAATCCTAGTTCACTACGATCGAAGCTCTGATACCAAGCTGTCACACCCTGACTTTTGCGGAAGCGTGATTATGGTGTGACTTTCTTAATATCATTGCATTCAATCATAACATCAACTATATGATAAAACCATAGGATTGTCATCCACTAAATAAGTTTAAAAACATAACAGCATCGTTTTAAACGTAGATTTAAAATTCAAGTCTTACAAATCATACAAATGGTTTATGAGTTCATTTAGGACTCGTCAAAAGACATAAAAAAATTACCAAGGTTTGGAAAACATGTCTCGTCCAGGATTAAGACACACCGTCCAAACTCAAAGACCATGGATGACATCTTTATTCTTAACGCAGCATAAAAACTTCCAACGCCTGCCAGATCCATTAAAATTTTCCTGAAATACATGTAGTTTGAAAAACATCAACAAAAGTTAAGCGAGTTCATGTGTTCGTTTGTATGTATGTATAAACCTTTGAAAAATGTTGTAAGTATGTATGTAAGTCCCTGGTATGTAGCAATAAGGAAAAAGAGATCACCAATGGTTTGCAAGGCCATTGATATGTGTGAAGTGATGCAGAAAGACTCAAACCTAGCAGATTTTGGCGTCAGGCACATAGTCACCTCATGGTTCACTCAGCGGACTCAGGAGTGGGGCTCGCTACACCCGAATAGATCTATCACTCATGTCCCTCGGTCCTACAACGAGGATTAATGGCCTTAAGTTCCACCTATCCACTCACATGATCTAAGTAGTAAAAACAATCCCTACGCTAACCATACCATGTAAGTAAAAGTTTGTAACAATTGTCGCATGTATTTCACCCCCGAAGTATAAAACTGAAAACAGTAAAGAGAAAAGGGGGAAACATGAACTCACAGAAGTGCGTATCCTGTAACGTCAAGCTCAACTCGAACTGCTGCGTGACGACCTACACGTACTAATGTCTATTAGACGAATGGGCCGTGCCTTGGCTTAGGGTTTAGTGTTTTGAGTTGCGTTACTCTGATATTATACTTGTTAAAATAATATTAATTATTTTAACTTAACTTTTGTTTTTAGGAAAAATAGTTAGGCAACTATTTTGTATCCACACTTCTTAAGTATTTTGTATGTGTATTTCCTTCCCAAGGATGGGGGTCTTTATACATGTACACTTTATAATTCCGAAAAAATATATTTTCAGTCCCACTTTGAAAACATATATTTTATTCACTTGTCTAAAACATCTCAATTCCAAAATATATATTTTACCCAAAAATATTATATTTTACTTTATAGATTTTCCAAAATAATATTTTACCAAAAGTATACGTATAAGAGTATTTTCTGAAATATTACGTAAGTCACGTTTTAACGTTTCATATCGCAATAATAATTGCTTGACTTAAATACTTATTTCGTTAGAATTTTTGGTATTATTTTGGAGTTGTAATTTTCATGGCGTTATAAGTTATATTATTTTTAGCCTAAAAATAATATATCTAGTTCACGTAAAAAAAACAAACAATCACACAAGAGTTTTAGTATAAAATATATATTCTAAATATATATTTAACAAATTTTATTTACGAAATCAACCTCCAGCACTTAGTATTTTGCAATAAAAATCATGGCGAAGTTTATTTTGAAAACTAAGTTAAAAATATATTTGTAAACATTTGTTAGAAAAATATTTCTAAGTGTTGAAATTCTAGAAAAATTAGGCCAGAGTTTCCTTTGTAAATGGAGGCATCCATGCATACTAGCATATCATTTTCTTTTGTAAAATCATTCAATCAATCATCAATGAACAACATACAATCTCTAATCACCAATCTTGACAAAAATAAGCATGAACTATAAGTTTATGAACTTGAAAATTTTTTAAAAGCAAGTAGTAACTTACTAGCATAATTAGTAAGTCTTGTTACCTTTAAAAATGTGATTAGTTTCTTAAAAACTTTATTTTTAAAGGATTTGAACATTTACAACTTCTAGTCATGATTTCCAAAAATATTTCTTTGTGAAATTTTCTTGTTACACAAGTGTTTATACACCTGTTTACTCACTAAAAATGTGTTTAGTTCATATAAGATCCAAGTTTTAACAAAACTCATATTTTTCACTTGGTTCTTTCGAAAAACCACTCATAGATCTTTAGATCTACAAGTTTACAACCCATTTTGAACTTTATTTTTCAAGAAAACATGTATGTAATCAAGTTCATAGCTTATGTGTGGATGATTTCATCATCCTACACATTTTTAACCTTCACATCTTTGCTAGTTCATGTCTTTAAACAAGATCTAGCAAGTCTATGTGATGAACCATATCATTCTATCTAACAAATAACACTCAAGAAGTATAACAACATAAGAACAACATGATTTCATCACTATTTTAATCATACTTCATCTTTAGTTAGCTTATACTTCAAGACTTTGATTATGTTCATCTGAGTTCTTAGTATTTCACCATTCTTTTCACTATTAACCAACAAAAATATGAACAAGATGAAGATCTAAGGCACTTACTACTAGCACAAAGCTAGGGGAGTTTCAAAGCGTAAAAGTGATGGATAAAAGAAAACGAGAGCGGTCCTTGAGCTTCCGAACACACCAAGCTTAGTTGTAGGGTCTCTTGCACCTTTGGGTATGTATAGATTGTATGAAAGGAAACTTGAAGGTGGTGATGGTGAGGATGGTGGTGGCGGCCGAACACAAGGAGAAGGAAGAGGAGAATGTTGTTGTTTGTTGATGGTGAATGAAGTGAGAGAATGATGGACTAGTAGTTATACTTATAGACTCCAACTTTCCATTACCTCATGTGCAAAGTGTTCTATTATCCACCAACAAGACCCATTATAATATTCAACTAAACCCATGAGTGGGGACACCCATGGTGACCGTTTCCAAGGGGGTGGGGGGTATAGGGTTGGGTTTCAATGTTATAGTTACAAACTAGTTAGGATTTAAATGTTAAGTTAGTAGTTTAAGGTGTGTTGTTAATTATATAGTATGTTAGGGTGTTCGGGGACCCTAACTAGCTCAGAAAAATAAAAACAATGTGTTTGACAATATTTTTGTGTTTCGGGTAAAGTCCGATTGTTCGGTTGGGTGTTGTTCCGTTAAAGTGCTAAATTAATCCTTAAAGTGTCTTTTATATTACTTTTAGTGACACATTTAATTCCCAACACTTTGGAAAGTATCTAGGACTATTTTGTCAAGTTTTTTTTGTACTTTACTAGCATTATTAAATGCTGAATTTTTGTTATTTAGTGCAGATTTCTGTATTTAAAGTCTGTTTTAGGCACTTTCCGGCACTATAACTATCACCTAGTGACGCAGTTTTATGGTACTCACTTCCCTACACTCCCTACTAGTGTAGTACTCTATCTCTGCCTCATACTGGCCTCAAAAACATTGTCTGTCTAGGTGCTGGCATTGTCAGCATGTCTCTGGGTTATCCGCTCACTGTGCTAACTGTGCTAACTGTGCTTTGTGCATCAAGTTTGTCACTAATGTTTGTGTGAAATAAATGGAGTGACAGTATAAGATGTAATGCATACGTATGTATGTAACTGAAAACAGAAAGCAGTTTAATCACAGTTGAAATTAAGCACAGTCATTAAGCACAAATTAAATACTAATTAATTGTACGGATACCTGTAAATATGAGGGTTGTCACATTAACTCCGCAATCTCCACATCCTTGGCATTTAAGTCTTTATCCTTGCTGGCCACTTGCGCCTTCAACTCAGCCTGCGAAGGATGAAAGAACGACTTAATAACATTTTGACAAATACAAAAACATAAAAAGGAAAGGGTTAAGACGCTAACCTCAACACGCCCTTTGTCCGCTTCAGCGTCCTCAACCTTTCTTTTCAATGTGACAATCTGAGCCTCAAAGTCGGTAATCTTGGAGCGAGTAGCATACATGCGCGGATTATATTTTTTAGATAACTTTTTCTATTTAGCCCGCTCCTTCGACAAGAGCTCCTCAGCAGCACACAGTTTGATCCTTAGGCCCTCGCGGCCCCATTCTTCAGATTTTTTCTCCGCATCAAATGTGGCTTTCTCCTCAGCAAATGTACTATTCATCTGCTCAAAATCTTTAACCCATCTTAACAAGCGCTCACGGTACTTCTCCCAATCCCCCCGCTCTCTAACCATTGTGCACCACTCGTGCACAATCTGGTAGTTAGCAGCGCGGGTGTTGGCCTCCCCGACAATGTAGGCATGATACAACCCATCGTGGGTTCGCGCCCTCTGACGATTAACTTCACCAGGAAGGAAGGAGTTCAAGTACCAGTCACGACAGGGAGCAAACTCCATGAACGTGTCTTTCTGCTTTAAGCCCCATGGAGGATGGTGGGGAGCATCATCGCGAGCCTCCTCAGTGTAAGTCTTGTAATAAATATCCCCTAAGGTATCCTTAGGACCTATCGGAGCTTGTGGCATCGAGCTATGGCACCCCGCACCAGCCTGACCAGCCGCGAAAGCGCCTGTACGGCCACTATCTCCAGCACTTGCACCACCTGCAGCAATGGTAGTCTCTTTATGCGCAACCTTCTCAGGTACAGTAGCAGCTGATCCCCCAGCAGCAGAGGTCACTTGCACAGTTTGGGTGGGGGCATCAGGCTGTGCAGGATCCGTTGGTTTAACAAACTCAGGTCCCTTGTGCTGAGCAGTTTGTTTTTCCTTCTCTTTAAAGGGCTGATCAAGCCCTGTGATATGCGTGACCTCCGGGTCCCACGCCACATCATGCTGGGTGGCAACGGCAGCATCAGTGGCTCCTTTCTCCTTCTCCTTTTCTTTCTCTTTTTCCTTCTGATGCGTGCTAGTGTGTATATGTTTTAGGTATATATTTTAAGCCCTTTTTACACTTTTTAGCCAAGTTTTAAATTTATAAAACACGATATTTACTAACACTACACACACATATGGGCAACTGCACCCATCGTGGACGTAGTATTGTGTTAGTAAGATACCGAGGTCGTCCAAGGACACAAGAGCTTTTAGTACCGGTTTATCCTCAACGTCTAATCAAATCAAAATGTTAGAAAAGATTTTAAAACTAAGAAAATAAAACTAACTAAATGATGAAAAATAAAAATAAAAAACAGATAGACAAGATGAATCACTTGGATCCGACTCGTGTATAGTGTAACCTTTGATTATTTTCGCACTTTTGCACTTGTTTAAGAGATTATCTTAGTTATTGTAGTAGGCCCCTCTTTTGAAGGTGGCGTTACCCTCAACCCAGTAGTTTGAGTCAGCAAGGATACAATCCTAAAGGGTCGGATTATTGAAAGATAATTAATTAAGTTATTAATGCAAATTATGGTAGGCCCCTCTTTTAAAGGTGACGTTACCCTCGACTAAGTAGTCTGAGTCAGCAGGGATACAGTCCTAAATAGCCGGGTTATAGTATTAATAGTAGTTTAACTTATGAGGGGCTCAAAGAGTTTGGATCCCCGCCATCCAATACCTTTGGGTATTGAAGGAGATCTTACTAAATTTGACCCAGGTCCCTTGCAGGACCTCTAAAGCTGAACAAGGGCAAGACTCCTACCAAACCGTTCCCTTAACCCCCGACCAGGTAGCCAACATACCTCCATATAGACCGTGGAGATATGAATGGTGAAAATCTTTTATTTTATATAGACAGTAAAATAATGTCAAGACACCACGGAAAAACGATAAGGAAGAATCACCTTCAACATAAGAAACTAGTTATTAAAGTCATTAATACAAAACCAAATAAAAAGTGCAAAAGATTAAAAATAAAAAGTATTACACTAGACACTTGTCTTCACCAAGTGATGTAAGAGACTTACGCAAACATGGCCTTTGATTGTCAAGAACTCTTATGATCAATCTTGGATCCCGAGACGACTCACACACTCTATGATGGATGATGTGTGTAAAATACAACATATAAATTACATCAAATGAGGCATAAAACTAACCCTTTTTAAGTACTAATGTTGGAAAAAGTGTGCTTTTGTGTTCATTTTGTATTTTCAGGGTTAAAAGAGCTTAAATGAACAAAAGAAGCAAAAATGCAGCCAAATCCAACGTAAATACAAAGAAAAGGAAGAAACGTGGCATGCCCGACTCCTCGACAGCATCTCCCAAAGCAAAAACAAGAAGAAAGCTGAGCATGGGGCTGTGCCCAGCTCAACACGGGGCGTGTCCAGCTCAACACGGGGTCGTGCTCAGCGAGCACGGGGCCGTGTCCAGGATGGTCAGCCCTGGCAGAAAAGACAAAAGTGATAGAAGCTTCTGTTGCCCACCACGAGGCCGTGCCCAGTGAACACGGGGGCGTGGCGAAAGTACTGCAAGCGCATTAATTGTAATTGCGAATTACAATTAATAAAGAGAGAGAATGTCAGACAGGCACGGGGCCGTGCCCAGCGGACACGGGGCCGTGCCCAGCCTTCTGTTCAGCCTATAAATAGGAGTGCTTGGTTTCATTGCAACTCATCCCTTGGCACACCACCTCTCTCACACTTCATCCACCACCCACCACCACCATAACACCATCATCCACCACCATCATCCATTGTCCATCATAGAGTGTGTGAGTCGTCTCGGGATCCAAGATTGATCGTAAGAGCTCTTGACAATCAAGGCCATGTTTGCCTAAGTCTTTTACATCACTTGGTGAAGACAAGTGTTTAGTATAATACTTTTTATTTTTAATCTTTTGCACTTTTTATTTGGTTTTGTATTAATGACTTTAATAACTAGTTGCTTATGTTGAAGGTGATCTTTCCTTATCGTTTGTCCGTGGTGTCTTGGCATTATTTTACTGTCTATATAAAATAAAAGATTTTCACCATTCATATCTCCACGGTCTATATGGAGGTATGTTGGCTACCTGGTCGGGGTTAAGGGAACGGTTTGGTAAGGGTCTTGCCCTTGTTCAGCGTTTAGAGGTCCTGCAAGGGACCTGGGTCAAATTTAGTAGGATCTCCTTCAATGCCCATAGGTATTGGATGGCAGGGATCCAAACTCTTTGACCCCCTCATAAGTTAACTACTATTAATACTATAACCCGGCTATTTAGGACTGTATCCCTGCTGACTCAGACTACTTAGTCGAGGATAACGTCACCGCCAAAAGCGGGGCCTACCATAATTTGCATTAATAACTTAATTCATTATCTTCCAATAATCCAACCCTTTAGGATTGTATCCTTGCTAACTCAAACTACTGGGTTGAGGGTAACGTCGCCTTCAAAAGAGGGGCCTACTACAATAACTAAGATAATCTCTTAAACAAGTGCAAAAGTGCGAAAATAATCAAAGGTTACACTAATACACGAGTCGGATCCAAGTGATTCATCTTGTCTATCTGTTTTTATTTTTATTTTATTTTTCAGCATTTAGTTAGTTTTTATTTTCTTAGTTTAAAAACTTTTTTTTAACCTTTTGATTTGATTAGACGTTGAGGATAAACCGGTACTAAAAGCTCTTGTGTCCTTGGACGACCTCGGTATCTTACCAACACTATACTACGTCCACGATGGGTGCACTTGCCCATATGTGTGTTTAGTGTTAGTAAATATCGTGTTTTATAAATTTAAAACTTGGCTAAAAGTGTAAAAAGGGCTTAAAATATACATCAAAAATATATTACACTACACGCATCAAGTTTTTGGCGCCGCTGCCGGGGACACAAGGATTTTAAGAAAGCTTAAAATCGACGGCCTAATCAATTTTTCAAAACCTTTTTAAAACGCGCGCACATTTTTCTGCATTTTAGTTTAGTTTGCATTTACAGTAGCCTGAACACGGGGCCGTGCTCACTGAACACGCCCCCGTGCTGCATACTTTTAGTTAGATACCCAGATACAGAGACTGAACACGGGGCCGTGCTCGCTAAACACGCCCCCATGCTCAACGAGACCAGTAACTTTAATTAAAACGCCCAGATACAGATTCTGTACACGGGGCCGTGTCCACTGAACACGGGGCCGTGTCCAGCTTCTGTTTCCATTTTTGTTTTTGTTTTCTGGTCCCGAGACTCAGTTGTGGTCTGTTGAGTGATCCCTATGGATCAATACTCAGGAGGTTACAACTACACCTATGAGGAGGATGATTATGTGAGAGACTATTGCACTAACTGTGGAAACCCGCACTCGGTACAATATTGTAACTTGTTTCAACCATCCACTTCTTACAACCATTATGAGGAGCCCAGGTACGAGCCATCAACTTCATACACATCCTATGAAGACCAAAGGTATGAACCTCCTTCCTCATACTCATATTTTGATGAACCAAGGTATGAGCCTTCATACTCATACTTTGAAGATTCAAGATATGAGCCACCACCTTCATACACTTATTATGAGGAACCATGGCGTGAACAACCCACCTCATATGAGTACTATGAAGAACAAAATTTCGACCCTTATCCATCATATACTTATAATGAAGAACAATGGTGTGAACCATCTACTTCATATGGGTACTATGAGGAACCAAGGATCGAACAACCGGATTCAAGCTTTGAGGATCCCAATCCTTTCTCTATCACCGAAATGACCGATAGGATATTAGAACACATTAAAACTATTGAACGATGCATAAAAGAATCTCGCGCAAGGGAAGAGGAGTCCCGCGCAAGAGAAGAATTGAAAAAAGAAGAAACGATAGTTGAAAATGTAAAAATGGAAGAACAAATAAGTGAAAAACCGACACATGAGTTAAACAACGAAAGAGGTGAGGTCGATAACGTTAAATTACAAAAAGAGTCTAATTTTGAAGAAATTAATCTCTTGTCACCTTCTTTTGATAATCACTGTTTAGTAACCCATCATGCTAAGTTTTTAAAAGAGCTAAACACTAATACTAAAATTGAAGAAATGGTAAGTGTTAAGTTAACTAATGATCAAACTTCGCTAATAAAAGAAGACCCTTTTGAAATTAACATTACACCGGTTCCATGTTTCTTTCAAAATTCCTTTATTAGTAATATCACCATTGATAAAGATCTTTGTGTTAACATAATGCCTAACTACATTTTCGAAAAATTAAGTATTAGTGATTTTTCTCCACTTCAAATACCCATTTTTCTATCCGATCGGAAAGTAATAAAATCAATCGGTGTAGTGGAGGATGTCTTGGTTCAAACAAATCAAATGGTGATCCCAACCGACTTTGTCATCCTCGATGACGCTCCTCTAGTGTTGGGACGACATTTTGTAAAAACTCATAAAGCTTTGAAAAACCGGAAGTTCAACAATCTACCTCTTCAATTAGGGGCATTTAAAAGGAGCATAGATCTTGAGCGCTCAATGAAATATCCTTTTGGCAATAATGACCCCCTAATTGAAGATGAGCCAGAACCACCCGATAAGGAGGGTCTAGCCAAGGACCCTTATAAACGTGGCGCACCACGGAGGCATTCCGCGGAACTATCCTTAGTTTTAGATTAGTTTAACTTTTATGCTTTCTAGTTTAGTTTTAATTTGCAGGAATAAAACACACTCGGGATGGTGAAGGATACTAAGGGAAGCTTGAACCAACACCCCATGCACAAAAACAGAGCCTCTCGACAATTTTTCTTCATTACAGCAAGTTCAGCACGGGGTCGTGCTCAACCCAACACGCCCCCGTGCCCAAAAATCTGCAGAAATGCCCAGTTCAGGTACCTGGACACGGGGCCGTGCTCATTGAACACGCCCCCGTGCCCAACCTTCTGTTTACTTTTGGTACTGGCAGTCTGGACACAGGGCCGTGCTCAGCCAACACCACCCCGTGTTCAGCTACCCAGTACCATAAAATCTTGTTTTTAACCCACTTTTACACATTTTAATCAACCGAAAAAACTTATTTTTGGGACACATTGAGGACAATGTGTAATTTAAGTGTGGGGGGATACTAAAACCTTGAATTTTGCAAGTCCTATTAACAAGCCTTACACAAAACTCTATTGGAACCGCTAATCACCCCAATTTTTTTCAAAAACTTTTCGTTTTTTTTTACTTGTCTTGGTTTAATTTGGGAATAACAAGTTCTAAAAAGGTTATATTTTTACAAATTTACAACCGATAGCGTCGTGATAAAAAGAACCAACATAAGAAAATTATGAAAAGGCATGACAAATCTAGTTAAAATTTAATTATATATACTTGATCACATTATAAACCCATTCCCACAATAAGTGAGTTTTGAGCCTTTATTGAGCATACAAATACACATCTTTAGATTAAATGCTCATTTTTCGTTTCTTGTGTGAATAGCCGCTTGGTTTCTTACAACTCTAGAACTTGCCACGACGATACATTCCCGGTCCTTACCAACTTAAACCCAAGTAAGTAAATGATGGAGGCATTAGGACTAACCCCTTTTTATTTCTACACCATTATTTTTCTTTTTTTTTTTACCACCTACCCAAATTCCCCCTAGTTAACCCCTTTGAGCCTAAACCTTTTCATTTCTTAACCCAAAACAAACACCCTTTTCCCACCAAAACCCCTTTTTCATTTTAAACCCTTTATTTTAGTAACAAAGCGCGGTTTTCTTATGACTTCCTTATCAAAAAAAAAAAGAGAGAGAGAAAAATGATAATAATAATGAAGCCAAAAGAAATAAACAAACAAGGTTATCAAAAAGAACTTTGTTTGAAAAAATTGCTTCATTAAAATAAAAAGTCAAAAAAAAAAGGTCTTACGAAAACCGACGCTTTTTACGCTTTTCGCCCTTTTACTAACCACTAACCCAACCACCCACCTTTAGCCCAAGCCTAACCCTTCACCCAAAAAGTCCTCTTGATATTTACAAAGGTATAAAGTTAAAAAGGAGGAGGATTGATTGCTTGGCAAGCTTATGGTAGGAATAAGTTCCATGCCGCTCTCGAGTGATTCACTAAAAATACACCTTCGGCCGAGTGTTGAGTGATCCCCCGTAAGGTATGTGAACTTGTATATAAATGAAATTTAAAAAGGCATGCTATGCCCTAATAAGTAATTTATCTTATGAAATATTTTGAATAAATCATAACGAATAGGATTGTAAATAGTATAAAAATAAAAACCAATAAAGATCTTGGATTCCCGACACTAAAGACAAGCCCAAAACCTTCTCTTCTACCCATTCCATTTGGGAGTGTAAGCCACATATTAAAGAGTTTTGCTTGAGGACAAGCAAAGATTCAAGTGTGGGGGTATTTGATGTGTGTAAAATACAACATATAAATTACATCAAATGAGGCATAAAACTAACCCTTTTTAAGTACTAATGTTGGAAAAAGTGTGCTTTTGTCTTTCTTTTGTATTTTTCAGGGTTAAAGGAGCTTAAATGAACAAAAGAAGCAAAAATGCAGTCAAATCCAACATAAATACAAAGAAAAGGAAGAAACGTGGCATGCCCGACTCCTCAACAGCATCTCCCAAAGCAAAAACAAGAAGAAAGGGCTTATCGTGTTTTATAAATTTAAAACTTGGCTAAAAGTGTAAAAAGGCTTAAAATATACATCAAAAATATATTACACTACACACGCATCAATGGACAATGGATAATGGTTGTGGATGATGGTGTTATGATGGTGGTGGGTGGTGGGTGAAGTGTGAGAGAGGTGGTGTGCCAAGGGATAAGTTGAAATGGCTCCAAGCACTCCTATTTATAGGCTGAACAGAAGCCTGGGCACGGCCCCGTGCCCGCTGGGCAAGGCCCCGTGTCCGTCTGACACTCTCTCTCTTCATTAATTGTAATTCGCAATTACAATAAATGCGCCTGCAGTACTCTGACCACGCCCCCGTGTCCGCTGGGCACGGCCCCGTGGTGGGCAATAGAAGCTTCTATTAGTTTGTCTTTTCTGCTGCTTCTTGGGCACGGCCCCGTGCTCGCTGAGCACGGGGCGTGTTCAGTCTTCTGCCTTCTTTGTTTTGCTTGGGAAGATGCTGTCGAGGGGTCGGGCAATCCACTTTTGTTCCTTTTCTTGTATTTATGTTAGATTTTGCTGTCTTCTTGCTTCTTTTGTTAATTTGAGCTCATTTAATCCTGAAAATACCAAAGGAAAACAAAAGCACACTTTTTCCAACATTAGTACTAAAAAATGGTTAGTTTTATGCCACAATTGATATAATTTGTATGTTGCATTTTGCGCATATCAAATACCCCCACACTTGAATCTTTGCTTGTCCTCAAGCAAAACTCTTTATAATGTGGCTTTATTCACTCCCAAATGGAATGGGTAGAAGAGAAGGTTTTTGGGCTTGTCATAGAGTGTCGGGATTTTCCAAGATCGTTTAGGTTTTATTTTTATTTATTTACAATCCTATTCGTCATGATTTATAAAAACATTTCATAAGATAAGTTATTTATTAAGGCATAACATACCTTTTTAAAATTTCATTTATATACAAGTTCACGTACCTCACGGGGGAAATCACTCACACTCGGCCGAAGGTGTATTTTTAGTGAATCACTCGAGAGCGGCATGGAACTTATTTCTACCATAAGCTTGCCAAGCAATCAATCCTCCTCCTTTTTAACTTTATACCTTTGTAAATATCAAGAGGACTTTTTGGGTGAATGGTTAGGCTTGGGCTAAAGGTGGGTGGTTGGGTTAGTGGTTAGTTGAAAAGGGCGAAAGGCGTAAAAAGCGTTGGTTTTCGTAAAACATTTTGTTTTTGTGACTTTTTATTTTTTAATGAAGTATTTATTCAAACAAGCTTTTGTTTGAGGAGCTTTGTTTGTTTATTTCCAACTTCATCATCATTTTTTTTTCAAGAGTCACACGAAAACCAAGCTTTGTTACTAAAATAAGGGGTTAAAAGTGAAAAAGGGATTTTGGTGGGTAAAAGGGTTTTGGGTTAAGAAATGAAAAGGTTTAGGCTCAAAGGGGTTAACTAGGGGGAATTTTTGGGTAGGTGAAAAGAAAAATAAAAATAATGGTGTTGAAAGAAAAAGGGTTAGTCCTAATGCCTCCATCATTTACTTACTTGGGTTTAAGTTGGTAAGGACCAGGAATGAATTATCTTGGCAAGTTCTAGAGTCGTAAGAACCAGGCGGCTATTCACACAAGAAACGAAAAATGAGCACTTAGTGTAAAGATGTATATTTGTATGCTCTATAAAGGCTCAAAACTCACTTTTTGTGGGAATGGGTTTTTACGTGATCAAGTATATATAATCAAATTTTAACTAAGCTTGTCATGCCATTTCATGTTTTTCTTATGTTGGTTCTTTCTATCACGACGCTATCGGTTGTAAATTTATAAAAATATAACCTTGTTAGAATTAGAATTCCCAACTTAAACTTAGACAAGTAAAAAAATTAAAAATTTTTGAAAAAATTTGGGGTGATTAGCGGTTCCAATAGAGTTTTGTGTAAGGCTTATTATTAGGACTTGCAAAATTCAAGGTGTAAGCATCCCCCCCCCCACACTTAAATTATACATTGTCCTCAATGTGTCCCAAAAATAAGTTTTTAGGTTGGTTGAATGTGTAAAATGGTGGTAAAAGCAAAACTTTATGTTACTGGCATTTTGGACACGGCCCGTGGTGACCGGGCACGACCCCGTGTTCAAGTGCCAGTAACAAAAATTAAAGAAAAGAAATAGAAGCCTGGACATGGGGGCGTGTTCAGTGAACATGGCCCGTGTCCAGTTACCTGAACTGGGCAATTTTCTGCAGGATGTTCAGCACGGGGCCGTGTTGGCTGGGCACGACCCGTGCTGAGCTTACTATAATGAAGAAATTGTTGTCGGATAGCCCTGTTTTCGTGCATGGGGCCATGTTTCTCGTTTCCCTTGTTATCCTTGACTATCCTGAGTGTGTTTTATTCCTGCAAATTAAAACTAAAAGATTAAACTAAACTAAGGATAATTCCGCGGAATGCCTCCGTGGTGCGCCACGTTTATAAGGGTCCTTGGCTAGACCCAAGGCGAGGTTATATGTTTTCCGAGCGGGATGTTTTGCATCCCATGTTGCACCGTCGGAGAGCATCATCCAAACTCAAATCAATAACCTTCATGTAATTGACCGGGTCATCGTCCTCTATTCTCTTCCCAACCCCGAACTTTACTTCATTATCCCCATATTTTAAAGTGAGTGTTCCGTCATTCATGTCCACCACTGCTTGTGCGGTGGCGAGAAATGGTCTCCCTAGTATGAGGGGGACTTCGGTGTCTTCTTCCATATCAAGTATGACAAAGTCGGCCGGGTAGACAAAATTGTCGACCTTGACTAGGAGATTTTCAATGACACCTTGCGGGAATTTGACAGATCGATCAGCAAGTTGTATACTCATTTTTGTAGGACTCATTTTTCCTAGGCCGAGTCTTTTGAACATTGATGCGGGCATGAGGTTAATGCTAGCCCCAAGGTCGGCTAGCGCATTACGAACGGGGGAGTCCCCGATCGAGCAAGGAATTGTGACGCTTCCGGGATCAATTTTCTTTTGGGGGAGTTTGTTGAGTACAAGGGCAGAGCATTCTTCGCCTAAGTTAACTAATTGCAATGTTTCAATTTTCCTTTTATGAGTGAGGAAGTCCCTCATGAACTTAGAGTATTTAGGCATTTGGGTTAGAACGTCAATGAAAGGAATATTGACATGCAATTCTTTTAGTAGACTTTCGAATTTTGCGAATTGCTCATTGGTCTTTTGACGGATTAACCTACCGGGGTACGGAATCGGAGGAGCCTTGGTGGGCTCTGATGGTGGGGAAGTAACCTTCTCTTGGTGGGGCGGTGATGTGATCTCCTGGGTAGGCGGTGGCCCTTCCTCGGGACCCACGGTACGGTTCCGTAAGGTGATGAGATGAACTTGCGCCTTTGGGTTTGTTTCGGTATTACTTGGTAACGCGCCTTACGGTCTCTCGGAGAAATTCTGGGCTAGTTGATTTATTTGTTTTTCGATATTTTGTATACTAGCTTGTTGATTTCTAAAATTTGATTCTAATTGTAGAAACCTATCCGAGTTTTTCTTTTCAGTGTCGGAGATAAGGCGAGATATAGTATCTTCAAGCCTTTCTCGTCCACCTTGTTGTTGAGGGAAATTTTGTGACTCATTTCTTGGTTGTTGAAAGTTTGTTCGTTGATTTTGTTGGTTACTACTATTGTCGGGTTCTCTCCAACCAAGGTTAGGGTGGTTTCGCCATCCTTGGTTGTAGGTGCCCGTTGGGGGACCCGACGGCCTAGGTCTATTATCAATGTAGTTTACTGATTCTGTTTGATCATCTGCTTCTTTCATACAACTCCAACTTTCATGTGGCCCACCACACCCTTCACAAGCCATAACCGAGACTGTTTTTATCATTTCTAACTCTTTAATTTTAGAAGAAAGGGCCTCGATTTGGGCTTGTAAAGAGGTGCTTTCATCAACCTTATGGGCGCCCGGGGCAATAGATTTATTGTCTCGGGGAGTGTGCCACTGGAAGTTGGTTTGAGCAATTTCCTCAATTTGATTATATATTTCATGCGGGCGGCGATTACCTAAAAGTCCCCCGGAGCTAGAGTCAAGTGTTTGTCTTGTGTGTGGCAACAACCCATTATAGAAAGTGGATACTTGTTGCCATATCGCAAGACCGTGATGAGGACACTTTCGCAATAGCTCCTTGAACCTTTCCCAAGTTTCATATAAGGATTCCCCATCCTCTTGTGAATAGGTATTAATTTCAGTCATTAATTTAGCCGTTTTAGCGGGAGGGAAATACTTATATAGAAATTTTTGGGCTAGTTCATCCCAGGTGTTTACCGATCTAGCTGGGAGGGCGTTAAGCCAAGCCTTTGCTCGGTCTTTTAGTGAAAAAGGAAACATTCGGAAGCGGATGGCGTCATTTGATGCTCCATTGATCCGAAAGGTATCACATATTTCTAAGAAATTAGTAATATGTAGATGGGGATCCTTGTCCGCAAGCCCATGGAAGTTTGCAGAGTTTTGAAGCATCTGTATCAAATGCGGCCGAAGTTCGAAGTTATTGGCTTCAACATTCGGTTCATTGATAGCAGCGTCAAGAATACCTACGGTGGGTCGTAGATAATCTATGAGGGTACGTTGGTCCGCCATTGGAAGTAGGTTCCCCGAAACCTTCTCTTGGTTTTTAGCTTTTAGTCTTTTTCTGAGAAAGCGTTCGGGTTCTTCTAGAGGTTCTTTTATATCTTTATTAGAACTGGAGCTCATACACTACGTAGAGGTGGCGTCGGGTTCCAAGTCCTGCAACAAAAACAGAAAAGAATGTTGGTCAGAAGGTTCACCACGACCCTGTGCTCAGTGAACACGGCCCGTGGTTGGAGTTACAGTGATTGTTTTCTGGATCCTTGTTACTGGAGAGTTGGACACGGCCTCGTGTTGCACAGACATGGCTCCGTGGTCAGCCTTCTGTAACTCGGAAAACTAAAAACTGCCAGTAACACTGCTGGGCACGGCCCGTGTCCGACCAGGCACGGCCCGTGCTGAGCTCTGCAGAAACTGAAAAACTAAAAAAAATCCTAAAAAAAATAAAAAGAAAATAAAAAAAATGATTAGGCCGTTGATTCCTAACTTTCTTAAAATCCTTGTGTTCCCCGGCAGCGGCGCCAAAAACTTGATGAGTGCTAGCGTGTATATGTTTTAGGTATATATTTTAAGCCATTTTTACACTTTTTAGCCAAGTTTTAAATTTATAAAACTCGATATTTACTAACACTACACACACATATGGGCAAGTGCACCCATCGTGGACGTAGTATAGTGTTGGTAAGATATCGATGTAGTCCAAGGACACAAGAGCTTTTAGTACCGGTTTATCCTCAACGTCTAATCAAATCAAAATGTTAGAAAAGATTTTAAAACTAAGAAAATAAAACTAACTAAATACTAAAAAATAAAAATAAAAATAAAAAAAGATAGACAAGATGAATCACTTGGATCCGACTCGTGTATAGTGTAACCTTTGATTATTTTCGCACTTTTGCACTTGTTTAAGAGATTATCTTAGTTATTGTAGTAGGCCCCTCTTTTGAAGGTGACGTTACCCTCAACCCAATAGTTTGAGTCAGCAAAGATACAATCCTAAAGGGTCGGATTATTGAAAGATAATTAATTAAGTTATTAATGCAAATTATGGTAGGCCCCTCTTTTGAAGGTGACGTTACCCTCGACTAAGTAGTCTGAGTCAGCAGGGATACAGTCCTAAATAGCCGGGTTATAGTATTAATAGCAGTTTAAATTATGAGGGGGTCAAAGAGTTTGGATCCCCGCCATCCAATACCTTTGGGTATTGAAGGAGATCCTACTAAATTTGACCCAGGTCCCTTGCAGGACCTCTAAACGCTGAACAAGGGCAAGACTCTTACCAAACCGTTACCTTAACCCCCGACCAGGTAGCCAACATACCTCCATATAGACCGTGGAGATATGAATGGTGAAAATCTTTTATTTTATATAGACAGTAAAATAATGTCAAGACACCACGGACAAACGATAAGGAAGAATCACATTCAACATAAGAAACTAGTTATTAAAGTCATTAATACAAAACCATATAAAAAGTGCAAAAGATTAAAAATAAAAAGTATTACACTAGACACTTGTCTTCACCAAGTGATGTAAGAGACTTAGGCAAACATGGCCTTTGATTGTCAAGAACTCTTACGATCAATCTTGGATCCCGAGACGACTCACACACTCTATGATGGACAATGGATGATGGTGATGGATGATGGTGTTATGGTGGTGGTGGGTGGTGGGTGAAGTGTGAGAGAGGTGGTGTGTCAAGGGATAAGTTGAAATGGCTCCAAGCACTCCTATTTATAGGCTGAACAGAAGCTTGGGCACGGCCCCATGCCCGCTGGGCACGACCCCGTGTCCGTCTGACACTCTCTTTCTTCATTATTTGTAATTCGCAATTACAATAAATGCGCCTGCAGTACTCTGACCACGGCCCCGTGGTGGGCAATAGAAGCTTCTATCAATTTGTCTTTTCTGCTGCTTCTTGGGGACAGCCCCGTGCTCGCTGAGCACGGGGCGTGTTCAGTCTTCTGCCTTATTTGTTTTGCTTGGGAAGATGCTGTCGAGGGGTCGGGCAATCCACTTTTGTTCCTTTTCTTGTATTTATGTTAGATTTTGCTGTCTTTTTGCTTCTTTTGTTAATTTGAGCTCATTTAATCCTGAAAATACAAAAGGAAGACAAAAGCACACTTTTTCCAACATTAGTACTAAAAAAGTGTTAGTTTTATGCCACAATTGATATAATTTATATGTTGCATTTTGCGCGTATCACCTTCTCTTTCTCCTTCTCAACCACCTTCTTAACCTCTGACTCAACAGTCCTGAGAGGTTTGATTATAAATTTGGTTTTCTTTGGCGCCGGCTCCTTTGGGTCCTTTAACTCGACTCCCTTAGTTTTCTCAGGGGTCTTCTTCTGGGCCTCTGCAGAAATTAAGCGTCAAAAAGAGATGTCACTAAAGTAAACACAAGTATTAACACCATAACACTAACCTGTAGAGAACTTGTATAGGGAGCGCAGTTTGCTTTGTTTCCCTATCACCGGGGCTTCCCCAGCCTTCTGCGCCGCTTTAACGCCCGCAGCAGTCTCTTTTCTAGTTCTTTTTCTGCTCACCAACTTGGCAGCAGGTTCTTCATGTTCTTCTTCGTCCTCTTCTTCATCAAGTGCGATCGAAGAGGGAGTAGCGCCAGCATCACGGTTCCTTGACCCCGCGCTTCCAGAACTCTTCGAGCCAGCAACGCTGGTTTTCTTCTCACCTATACGGGACAAACCCTCAAGTGAGTCACTTGCAACAACGTAATCTTCCAGGTTACTCTGCCGAAATCGAAGAGCACCTTTATCAGAGGCCCCAGCAGTCGCGCGGCTACTCCCGCCTTTCTTGTTGGTCGCTTCAACATCTATGGTTATCACCTTTCTTCTTCTTGCTCGTTTTCTTCTTCTTCTTCTTCTCCTCCGGATCTATGCCAAGGTCGCGCAACACACCTGCAAAGATGTTAGACCAGGAACTTAGCTCCCCATTTGATGATCCTACAGACTCTTCGCTGGAAAGATAAAGAATCTCTTTCCCAGTGGAAGTCACAGCACGCAAGGGTCTGGGGTTGTGTTGATGCGCACCTTCGGTTGCAGTAGTAGGATTGGCAAAGGCTCCAGCAAGGGGATAAAGAAAATGGCCTTTGATCCGCTCGTACCAATAAGGCTCCCCTGATTCCAGCGGGCGCACACCAATAGATCCATCAAAGGTGGGGAAAGCAGCTTGATACAGGTGTGCCTCTACAATCAAATTCAACAGATAAGCGCAAGCAAATCACAAAGCAAGATAAATAAGAGAAACAACATACCTCTATCTTCAAACTTCAGAATCGGAACCTTGTTGCTAGTCTTCGGCCACTTGTCACTCATCTGCGCCGCAACTAAGACATTTTCACCAAAAATCCAATTTAGTGTTGCAGTCAGTTCAAATACCAGTCGGCTCCCTTGGGGATTGCCAGTTCCTCCTTCTCAATTGTATCCAGCTCGCGGAAGATTATCGCGATCGGAATGACCTCTTCTCTGATGAAGAAGAATTTCTGCTTCCAATCATTAAAGCTCTTAGGAGGATTTAACAGAATTTTCTTGGCCGAACCGCGGTTGCCGAAAGAATAAAACCCTCTGTTCCTAATCAACTAGTAAAACACCCTGAACTTCTCGACTGTGGGTTCTATCCCATGAGATCGACACAGGAACTCGAAGTGTCGCACCCTCACCATGCCGGCGGGACTCATCTGAGATATGTGAAAACCGTAGTAATGAAGTATATGAGCCATAAACTTTGTCGCCGGCAACCTGAAGTTCCCCTGAAGGAAGAAGTCTTCAAAAAGGGTTATATACCCCGTTGGTGCGTCGGCGGCAGTCTGACCCTGCCGGGGATATTGGGCATCCCATTCTGGTGGGAACCGGAACCCTCTGGTTATCTGTTCAAACAACCCTTGATCCCATTTGAGAACAGAGAGGGGACCTTCTTCAACGTGAGTTTCTTCTTCAGCCATGAGAATACTTGAATATGAAGGTCTACTCCGAGAAACTTGAAGAACGTTCAAAAACTTGAAGATCTGCTGTGGAAGAGATGAAGATTTGAAGAAATTTTGAATACTCGAGAGAGAAAAGAGAAAGCAAAGAAAGGTTTGTGCAATCTTCTCTCCTTTCGTCGACTATTTATACTCATCGCATTTAATGCGATGGGTAAACGTGCCGGATTCACCGCGCGCGTAACCAATCAGGAGCTGCCACGTAAGGCGGGATTTTTGGAGTGACGGTTACCACGGCGCGTGGGCCTCACTTGCCTGACGAAAAGCTGAACCGTCAGTGACAGCATGATGATGGCCGTGTCAGCTGTCAACTCAAACGTCGCCGTCAACGACATTTCGCACCAACCTGTCAGAATTCAAAATTCGAGGTTTTTCCCGCTCAAAGTTACTACAAACTTCATGCAGAAGTTACCAAGGCCGCGCATCAAAAGCAAGAACTACCAACAGGCTAATCTGGTAGTCGCGCCGTAATAAGTGACAAACACTTACACGCGCGCCGCCTACCAAGACCTAGCAAACATTTTTCAAAGCCAACACTTTCTTTTTTTAAGTCCAGAGCTCCAACCACTTACTTCGCGCGTGAAGCAGCACTGGACTGGGGGACTTGAAGGGGTATGGTCCCAAAAAGCCGCGCAGACCATTTTCAAGTCACGCGCTGGACCATACTCCAGACTCAGAAAGTTGATCAATCTTCAGACCCGCGCGGGCTGCTCAGGAAAAGCTTGACCTCACGCGAGGTCCAAACAAGATATGACATCAGTTTCCACACTTAGTGTTCTGAATAAGAGCCTCAGCCCCTACAACCCTGCGCGGGCTAGTTACGTGCTCAGCAAGGGTCGCACAGGAGTTAAGGCGCAAGGCCACTTCAGAGAGTACAAAAGGTACAAGTGGTAGAAGAATAAGCCAATCAGCATCCTCGAGCCTGTGCTCTATCGTGCTCTATGATCGTCTGATGTGCAGGAGACAGAGAGTACACAAGGACGCCAATGTGGCACCAATCAGGGGGCGGCGACACCTGCCCCATGATCTCCACTTACTTGCTGATGGCAGAGGGACAACAAGGCCGACAACTAGGACACGTGGCTCCAATCATGGTGCGCCAGCACCGGAGATCTTCTAGAAGACATTAACGGTCGATACCAGTGAGACAAGGAGGATATTCCCTGTTTGTCGCCTTCCGTCCCAAGGCCCATCAGCCCATCTCCTCTTACACCTATCCGGCTATAAATAGAGACCTCCATGCACAGGTTAACCATTCTCTTCTCCCTACTCTCACTCTTAACACACACTTATTTCCTCAAAGCAGTTACTTATTCTCACGCCGGAGTATGGTTAAGAGAGAAACCCCCATATTCCCCTCTTAACGAGCTAACGGTGTTGCTGTTTTGCAGGAAGAACAGATCAAGTCGGAGCTCAGGAAAGCTTAAGAAGATTAACCCTCATATTTGAAACATAAACCAAACTAATTAACCCTAAAATTAGTTCCGTATTTCTTCTGTTACATTATTCATGTAAAATATATTGGATTGGAATGATAAAATTATCTTATAAGCTATGTGGTTATAGTAATTCTGAACCTTAATTAGTATGCAAAGTTATTCCAATTATAGTTAAGATAATTTTAAAAATACACCAATCGTTGTAATATTTTCACTCTATTCTGAAAGTGCTCGCCTTTGAATTTGATTCTTTTACAACCTCTTCCGGTAGAGGATTGATGTCGTCGAAGATTTTTTTAAGCTTGCCTTACAGATAAATAAATAAACCGATACTACCCCGAAGCGCCGAGCTTTGGCTAAAGTGCCGAGTATTATCCTGAAGCGCTAAGCTTTGGCCAAAGCTGAGTATTACCCAAAACACTGGCAGCACTTCAGATGCCAAAATAGACAAAGGGGGTGTTTGATTAGACGGGGCCATATTTTTAACTAGGTTTTCTACATTATCAGAGAGTAATTAATCAATAGATCACTTGTCTTTTTTTTTTTTTTTTTATATAACTAGCAATAGATCGAGCAAGCGTACATGTTAAATATAGTAATATTAATTTACAAAATAGTAATTAAGGTTTCAAAGTGTTTCAGTTAGATCCTTTGTAAAAGAAAAGTTGTTTAATCAAATTATTCAAGTTTATTTTAATAAATTTTTTTATCTGAATAGCAGGTCAACAATCCTATATGATATTTCTTTTCATTATACGATGACATGATGACTTAAAAAGAAATGATATATTGGATCGATTATATTATTTATGTAAAATTTATAGGATTGGAATGACAAAAAAAACTTTGAGTTATCTTTTTTTTTTTTTTTTGAATGGCTAAACTTGCACACCATGAGGATTGAACCCATGACCTCCTATTATTCTACAATCCTATATGATATTTCTTTTGATTATACGATGACATGATGACTTAAAAAGAAATGATATATTGGATCGATTAAATGGCTAAACTTGCACACCATGATAAATTTGAGTTATCTGAATAATACAAATCTAAAACTTAATTATTATTATTTTAAAAGTTATCCCAATTATATTAGGCTAATAGTAACAATACACCAACCGCTGTAATCTAATAATTGCATTTTTATTCTATTCTAAAAGTGCTTGCCTTTGATTCTTTTAGGGTGTAAGGGGTGCTCACCTAAGAGGTGAGTCCCCTCTCTTACGCCCAACCAATCCTCGTGTGCCACGTCAACTCCCCTCTTAAACTCCCCTAACACCCTAAATTGATGGCGGCACTCCCCTCTTAGGTGAATTGGTTTTTTTTTTTTTTTTAAAAAAGAAAAAGAAAAGCATTGATTGGTCAAGCTCTCCCTCTCTCCTCCCTCTCTCCTCTCCTCTCTTCGGTGAACCCCCACCCATTTCACTCCCCTCACCCACTCACCTAAGGGATGGCGGCGGTGTTCCCCTTAGGTGAATGGGGTCACCGAATGCATTCCACTCTTACACCCCGTACACCCTTACAACTTCTTCCGGTGGGAGGATTGAAGTCATTGAAGATTTTTTCAAACTCGCCTAACAAAGAAACCGATGCTACGATGAAACATGTTTTGTAACTAATCGTCAATCCGGATTTTTGTAGTATAAGACTGGAGGGTATGGAGAGCCTCATCCCCAAGGGGATGGGCCGTCACGTCACCGCCACATAGGAGGGGTTTGAAGGGGATGGACCTAGGGGTGGGGGATGAACCCCTTTATATATATATATATATATATATATATATATATATATATATATATATATATATATATATATATATATATATATATATATATATATATATATAGGGTAGGGTTCACGAGTGAACAATGGTGTATTTGTGAACAAAAATGAACAAATCTTGTCGATTGATTTTTCAAGATGATGGGATTTTATATTAATGGCATTTTTGTAATTCTTATATGTTACTTGGTTTTTAATTAAATGGTATGAGGGCTAATTAGTAATTTCCATCATAAATATTAGTTAATAGGTAATCAAATCACAAATCAAAATATGCAATCCCTTAAAAGTTGTCCTTTCTCTCTCTAGAAACTGAATATGACGCCCCTTTTTCTTCTTCCTGCATTGCATTCTTCTTCACCATTTTCATCACGATTAAACCTCTCCAACTAGATAATCAAGGTAACAATTTAAGTGTATTCTGTTTTTTTCTTCAACTATTTTAGCCGATTGTGTATATTCAAGTTTTTTTATTTGATTTTTTCATGTCAAAGCTAGGGTTTTAGTTAAATGTTTATATAAAGAATATAAAGACATTTCTTATTTCAATAAACTTGAATTAAGATGCTGGAAGTACATTTGATTTTTGGTTTTTCTAGTATATTTGTTCTAATTATGGGAAAGAGATGTTAGGGTTCATACACATATGAATACTTTACTTTTTTCTTCATTCGATTATACACACGTGTATTGTGTAGTAATCATTTATACACCAGTGTACTGTACAATAATTATTGTTGTCTTCATTCGATTATACACATGCATTCTCTATACACATGCGTATTGTACATATTTAGGGATTGTACGCATATGTAACAACAGTAATACACTTCTGTATAAATAAAAATTATAGATATGTATGGTTATGTACATTTATGTAATAACAATTATACAATATTGTTTTCTGTGGTTTTTGCCATTGCAGTTTTTGTATCTTAACAATGCTAAATGTCAACAAATTAGATAATAAAAGAACAGAGCCATCAATAAGCTATTGGAACCTCAGAGGTTAACTATGAGACAGTAGCAGGAAATAACGAATGGTGGGTTCAGGTTGGGGAAAATTAGAGAGTTGTACGAAGGTGAGGCTGTATGTTCACAGGCAAACATATATCGTGAAAGAGTTATAAATGAAGCACATCACTTTGTCGGCAACAAAAAGAAGATATATATTTGAAAATTCTAGTTGTTTGTTTCTTTTGTTTTGTTTGGTGTTAAGCTTTTGGTTAGCATTCAAGTGTTTGGGTGAAAATGTTTAGAACATGAATCGAATTGATGGTTGATGTTTTTTCGGTTGTTTGTCATATTATAAAAAAATAAATTTTTGGTGGTTCAATTATGCATAACATCCTTGCCAGTGCATTTATTGTTAATATTCATTATATCTCTATCATGTGTGTATACATACTTATAAGTTAGAACAATTTTTTTAACTCAGATTCATGTCAGTTTTGACTGTTGTGCGGTTATGCACTTGTGTAGTTGATGAAAACACATATTACCACTCGTATGTACATATGTGTAGTTCTCATTTATATACCTGTGTACTGTACAATACATATATTCGAAAAGACGCCAGAGACTCTTAAACGAACGAACCATAAAAAACAACTCATCATCGTTTCCTTAACCACCAAGCCCGACGTCGGTTGCAACACCAATGACTACCAAAGATGAAGGGCTTTGATTTTTATATAAATAAGGGTTAGGATCATTTGTGAACATTTTTATATTTGTGAACAAAACGAACTCATCCTGGCCCTTGATCTTGTTTAAAAATTATAAGGGTAGGATTGTAATTAGACAATTAAACACTATTTTTTAAATTTAATATAGTTAGTTACCATATGTATCTTAACAACCCCTACATTATTGGGATCAAAACATCCGAATCATGAATTTAGAAGCATCAATCAAAATAAAACTAAAACCCACGTCCATCTTCATGTTCATCATCTTCTTCCATGTCAACAAACTCCACAATCATTACTATAAAAATATTTACTATGAAATACTATTGGAAAAAAAAATATTTTATGTCACCAATAGTGGGAAACCGATGTGGAAGGATTCTATCTTCATTTTATCTTTAACTTTTTCTTTGTTAATTTCTTGATTTTGTCTGTTCAATTTTGTTTCATTTGGTCAATGGCTTTTTGTCAGTCAATGACTATTTAGGTTTTATTTTTATTAAAATCAAAGCCCTTCATCTTTGGTAGTCATTGGTGTTGCAACCGACGTCGGGCTTGGTGGTTAAGGAAACGAAGATGAGTTGTTTTTTATGGTTCGTTCGTTTAAGAGTCTCTGGCGTCTTTTCGAATATATGTATTGTACAGTACACAGGTATATAAATGAGAACTACACATATGTACATACGAGTGGTAATATGTGTTTTCATCAACTACACAAGTGCATAACCGCACAACAGTCAAAACTGACATGAATCTGAGTTAAAAAAAAAATTGTTCTAACTTATAAGTGTGTATACACACATGATAGAGATATAATGAATATTAACAATAAATGCACTGGCATGGATGTTATGCATAATTGAACCACCAAAAATTTATTTTTTTATAATATGACAAACAACCGAAAAAACATCAACCATCAATTCGATTCATGTTCTAAACATTTTCACCCAAACACTTGAATGCTAACCAAAAGCTTAACACCAAACAAAACAAAAGAAACAAACAACTAGAATTTTCACATATATATCTTCTTTTTGTTGTCGACAAAGTGATGAGCTTCATTTATAACTCTTTCACGATATATGTTTGCCTGTGAACATACAGCCTCACCTTCGTACAACTCTCTAATTTTCCCCAACCTGAACCCACCATTCGTTATTTCCTGCTACTGTCTCATAGTTAACCTCTGAGGTTCCAATAGCTTATTGATGGCTCTGTTCTTTTATTATCCAATTTGTTGACATTTAGCATTGTTAAGATACAAAAACTGCAATGGCAAAAACCACAGAAAACAATATTGTATAATTGTTATTACATAAATGTACATAACCATACATATCTATAATTTTTATTTATACAGAAGTGTATTACTGTTGTTACATATGTGTACAATCCCTAAATATGTACAATACGCATGTGTATAGAGAATGCATGTGTATAATCGAATGAAGACAACAATAATTATTGTACAGTACACTGGTGTATAAATGATTACTACACAATACACGTGTGTATAATCGAATGAAGAAAAAAGTAAAGTATTCATATGTGTATGAACCCTAACATCTCTTTCCCATAATTAGAACAAATATACCAGTAAAACCAAAAATCAAATGTACTTCTAGCATCTTAATTCAAGTTTATTGAAATAAGAAATGTCTTTATATTCTTTATATAAACATTTAACTAAAACCCTAGCTTTGACATGAAAAAATCAAATAAAAAAACTTGAATATACACAATCGGCTAAAATAGTTGAAGAAAAAAACAGAATACACTTAAATTGTTACCTTGATTATCTAGTCGGAGAGGTTTAATCGTCATGAAAATGGTGAAGAAGAATGCAATGCAGGAAGAAGAAAAAGGGGCGTCATATTCAGTTTCTAGAGAGAGAAAGGACAATTTTTAAGGGATTGCATATTTTGATTTGTGATTTGATTACCTATTAACTAATATTTATGATGGAAATTACTAATTAGCCCTCATACCATTTAATTAAAAACCAAGTAACATATAAGAATTACAAAAATGCCATTAATATAAAATCCCATCATCTTGAAAAATCAATGGACAAGATTTGTTCATTTTTGTTCACAAATACACAATTGTTCACTCATGAACCCTACCCTATATATATATATATATATATATATAGGGTTAGGATCATTTGTGAACATTTTTATATTTGTGAACAAAACGAACTCATCCTGGCCCTTGATCTTGTTTAAAAATTATAAGGGTAGGATTGTAATTAGACAATTAAACACTATTTTTTAAATTTAATATAGTTAGTTACCATATGTATCTTAACCACCCCTACATTATTGGGATCAAAACATCTGAATCATGAATTTAGAAGCATCAATCAAAATAAAACTAAAACCCACGTCCATCTTCATGTTCATCATCTTCTTCCATATCAACAAACTCCACAATTATTACTATAAAAATATTTACTATGAAACACTATTGGAAAAAAAAAATATTTTATATCACCAATAGTGGGAAACCGATGTGGAAGGATTCTATCTTCATTTTATCTTTAACTTTTTCTTTGTTAATTTCTTGATTTTGTCTGTTCAATTTTGTTTCTTTTGGTCAATGGCTTTTTGTCAGTCAATGACTATTTAGGTTTTATTTATATAAATATAGGGTAGGGTTCATGAGTGAACAATGGTGTATTTGTGAACAAAAATGAACAAATCTTGTCCATTGATTTTTCAAGATGATGGGATTTTATTTTAATGGCATTTTTGTAATTCTTATATGTTACTTGGTTTTTAATTAAATGGTATGAGGGCTAATAAGTAATTTCCATCATAAATATTAGTTAATAGGTAATCAAATCACAAATCAAAATATGCAATCCCTTAAAAGTTGTCCTTTCTCTCTCTAGAAACTGAATATGACGCCCCTTTTTCTTCTTCCTGCATTGCATTCTTCTTCACCATTTTCATGACGATTAAACCTCTCCGACTAGATAATCAAGGTAACAATTTAAGTGTATTCTGTTTTTTTCTTCAACTATTTTAGCCGATTGTGTATATTCAAGTTTTTTTATTTGATTTTTTCATATCAAAGCTAGGGTTTTAGTTAAATGTTTATATAAAGAATATAAAGACATTTCTTATTTCAATAAACTTGAATTAATATGCTGGAAGTACATTTGATTTTTGGTTTTTCTGGTATATTTGTTCTAATTATTGGAAAGAGATGTTAGGGTTCATACACATATGAATACTTTACTTTTTTCTTCATTCGATTATACACACGTGTATTGTGTAGTAATCATTTATACACCAGTGTACTGTACAATAATTATTGTTGTCTTCATTCGATTATACACATGCATTCTATATACACATGCGTATTGTACATATTTAGGGATTGTACACATATGTAACAACAGTAATACACTTCTGTATAAATAAAAATTATAGATATGTATGGTTATGTACATTTATGTAATAACAATTATACAATCTTGTTTTCTGTTGTTTTTGCCATTGCAGTTTTTGTATCTTAACAATGCTAAATGTCAACAAATTGGATAATAAAAGAACAGAGTCATCAATAAGCTATTGGAACCTCAGAGGTTAACTATGAGACAGTAGCAGGAAATAACGAATGGTGGGTTCAGGTTGGGGAAAATTAGAGAGTTGTACGAAGGTGAGGCTGTATGTTCACAGGCAAACATATATCGTGAAAGAGTTATAAATGAAGCTCATCACTTTGTCGGCAACAAAAAGAAGATATATATGTGAAAATTCTAGTTGTTTGTTTCTTTTGTTTTGTTTGGTGTTAAGCTTTTGGTTAGCATTCAAGTGTTTGGGTGAAAATGTTTAGAACATGAATCGAATTGATGGTTGATGTTTTTCCGGTTGTTTGTCATATTATAAAAAAATAAATTTTTGGTGGTTCAATTATGCATAACATCCTTGCCAGTGCATTTATTGTTAATATTCATTATATCTCTATCATGTGTGTATACACACTTATAAGTTAGAACAATTTTTTTTAACTCAGATTCATGTCAGTTTTGACTGTTGTGCGGTTATGCACTTGTGTAGTTGATGAAAACACATATTACCACTCGTATGTACATATGTGTAGTTCTCATTTATATACCTGTGTACTGTACAATACATATATTCGAAAAGACGCCAGAGACTCTTAAACGAACGAACCATAAAAAACAACTCATCTTCGTTTCCTTAACCACCAAGCCCGACATCGGTTGCAACTCCAATGACTACCAAAGATGAAGGGCTTTGATTTTTATTTAAATAAAACCTAAATAGTCATTGACTGACAAAAAGCCATTGACCAAATGAAACAAAATTGAACAGACAAAATCAAGAAATTAACAAAGAAAAAGTTAAAGATAAAATGAAGATAGGGAGTCGCTAAAATAAAAACCACCTCCAGTTGTAAGAACCGCGAGAACCACTCTCAACCAATCAGATTATGCCAACTAAAAGGGTATTTTAGTTTTTTCCCCCAAATGTCAAATCCTCACTCTCTCTCTCCATTTAAGGCTTGTCTCTCTCCTCATCCCCCCTCTCTCTATTTTAATGTTTCTCTATCTTCTAAATTGAAATGCTTTCTCTCTCTTGTATCATAAGCTCTCTTTTCTCTCTCTTATATCACAAGCTCTCTTTTGATCGGTGGTGAGTAATACACTTTGATCTAAAGTTTTTTCTTCATCAAACACCAATAACAACAAAAAAAAGAAACGACAGCGGTGGGGGTGACGGTTCCGGCGGTGGTGAGGAGCGACGGTGAATGGTGGTTGGTGGCGGGGGGTGACGGTGTTGGTTGCTTATAACATTGGGGTTGGTGGTGGCGGCATCTCCGGCGGCATCTTCGGCCTCCTTTTCCTCTCTGCCGCCCCCTTTTGCGATCGGTGTTTGGTAGTGGTTGCATTGGGTTTGGTGGCGGAGCATCACTTACTGGAGGTGGAGGTCCACGGTGGTCGACGATGACGGCGCGGTGATGATGATCAGCAAAAGTGATAGGTGTGTTGTAGTGGTGGAGATGGTGTGCCGAAACAGGGGGCCTATCGTCCGCCGCCGCGCCACCGTAACAGTGGTGGCCGACCCCCGTCTGCCGTCTGATGATGGTTGTGTTCTTTTTTATGATAGTTTTTCACTTGATTTTGTGTTAAAGATAGTTGAAATACCTTCTGTGTGAGATGGGTTTTCTTGATTTATGTTAAAGATGGTGGGAACACCTACTGTGATGAGGTAAGCACATTTTGATGGGTTTTTTTTCATTTTTTTATGATTCAACATTTAGATGGGGGTTTTCTTGATTTCTTTGATTTGATGGGGTTTCTTTTGATTTGTGTTAAAGATGTAGATATACCTTCTGTGATGAGATGGGTTTTTTTTGTGATGAGATAGGTTTTTCTTGAACGAAGATTTCCGGTCAGTTGGGTGTTTTTTGAATGATGCAGGTTGTTTGAATGATGCATTTGTATTCTTTGATTCTGTGGGTTTTGATATGTTAGACTGGGTGGCGATGATGCAAAAAAAAAATCGTAGATTTTAATGACGATGGCGCGGCAAGGATGGTGGAGAGTAGGTTTTTGAAAATGCAACCCCACTTTGCAGCCTTTTAATTATCGGGAAAGCTGAGCCAAACCCCGTTTTTTTTTCGAGATACCCATTGTTTTGCTGTTGTTGGTTTTTTTATTTTTTTCCCAGTCGATGATGATAACAATCTATCGGAGACACCTACCGAGTTTGCGAGTTCTGAGTGCGTTCGTTTTTCGTAAAACGTAAAAAGTTTTAGGTAAAACGTAAATCGTAAATTTTTTTTAGTTAAACGTAAAAAGTTTTATGTAAAATGTAAAAAACCGGCGCGTAAAACGTAAAAACGTAAAAAATGTTAACGTAAAAAACTGGCGCGTAAAACGTAAAAAAACGTTAACGTAAAAAACCGACGCGTAAAACGTAAAAAAACGTTAACGTAAAAAACCGGCGGGTAAAACGTAAATAACGTTAACGTAAAAACGGCGTTAAAAAAGTTAACATAAAAACCGGGCGCGTAAAACATAAAAAAAACCGGGCGCGTAAAACGTAAAAAAATCGTTAACGTAAAAAACGTGAACGTAAAAAAAACCGGGCGCGTAAAAAACCGGCGCGTAAAACGTAAAAAAACGTTAACGTAAAAAACCGGCGCGTAAAACGTAAAAAAACGTTAACGTAAAAAAACGGCGCGTAAAACGTAAATAACGTTAACGTAAAAACCGGACGTAAAAAAACGACTCTTCAAAACGTTTTTTTTAACAAATCTTAAAAAAAATTATCATAAAAATCTGATTTCAAAAAATTATTTAACAAAAAATCTGTTTCTTAATAAAAAATAAATTAAGATAAAAGGTAATTAATGAATAAGACAAAAAAGACAATTAAAAATAATATATATAAAACGACAAAAAAGCAATTTTACTTATATACCCTTTTAGATTAAAATATTAAAGACATAATAAGACAAAATCTATTTAATATTAATTTAAACTACTTTTAATCTTGTCCATCCATCTTCTTGGTCTAATGGCTAGAAAGTGGTTCTCGTGGTTCTTACAACTGGAGGTGGTTTTCATTTTAACGGTCCCCATGGCTAGAAAGTGGTTCTCGTGGTTCTTACAACTGGAGGTGGTTTTCATTTGTGATGAGATGGGTTTTTCTTGAACGAAGATTTCTGGTCAGTTGGGTGTTTTTTGAATGATGCAGGTTGTTTGAATGATGCATTTTGTATTCTTTGATTCTGTGGGTTTTGATATGTTAGACTGGGTGGCGATGATGCAAAAAAAAAAATCGTAGATTTTAATGACGATGGCGCGGCAAGGATGGTGGAGGGTAGGTTTTTGAACATGCAACCCCACTTTGCAGCCTTTTGATTATCGGGAAAGCTGAGCCAAACCCCGTTTTTTTTTTTCGAGATACCCATTGTTTTGTTGTTGTTGGTTTTTTTATTTTTTTCCCCAGTCGATGATGATAACAATCTATCTGAGACACTTACCGAGTTTGCGATTTCTGAGTGCGTTCGTTTTTCGTAAAACGTAAAAAGTTTTAGGTAAAACGTAAATCGTAAAATTTTTTTAGTAAAACGTAAAAAGTTTTACGTAAAATGTAAAAAACCGGCGCGTAAAACGTAAAAACGTAAAAAAGCTAACGTAAAAAAACCGGCGCGTAAAACGGAAAAAAACGTTAACGTAAAAAATCGACGCGTAAAACGTAAAAAACGTTAACGTAAAAAACCGGCGGGTAAAACGTAAATAACGTTAACGTAAAACGGCGTTAAAAAAGTTAACGTAAAAATCGGGCGCGTAAAACGTAAAAAAGAAACCGGGCGCGTAAAACGTAAAAAAATCGTTAACGTAAAAAAACGTTAACGTAAAAAAAACTGTGCGCGTAAAACGTAAAAAAACGTTAACGTAAAAAACCGGCGCGTAAAACGTAAATAACATTAACGTAAAAACCGGGCGTAAAAAAACGGCTCTTCAAAACGTTTTTTTTAAACAAATCTTAAAAAAAATTATCATAAAAATCTGATTTCAAAAAATTATTTAACAAAAAATCTGTTTCTTAATAAAAAAAATAAATTAAGATCAAAGGTAATTAATGAATAGGACAAAAAAGACAATTAAAAATAATATATATAAAAAGAAAAAAAAAACAATTTTAATTATATACTCTTTTGGATTAAAATATTAAAGACATAATAAGACAAAATCTATTTAATATTAATTTAACTAGTTTTAATCTTGTCCATCCATCTTCTTGATCTAATGGCTAGAAAGTGGTTCTCGTGGTTCTTACAACTGGAGGTGGTTTTCATTTTAGCGGTCCCCTATATATATATATATATACCATTAGTAATAGTATCGAGATGGTGACGACCTTTTTACAAGATTAGCAAATCATATAGTTTAGTTTATAAGGCAAATTAAAACCGGTCATATTTTAAAACTCCTTTAAATTTGATTGTTGGAGAAACATAGACAAGGTTCCCTTAAATCACTTAACTATTGACTTGTTATCTTAACTCTATACCAAAATTACTCATAATATTAGGACCATTTGTAAAAGAGGGTAAGCGGATGTTACTTATGCCATGATTCAATACTTGATGAGCTTAGCTCATCATAATTTTTATGAACAAAATAGAATTTGAAACTATCTTACTTGAGATCGAAGAGAGATTACTTGAACAACGGAGAGTCTTCAATGCTTGAAGATTTTATTTATTTATTATTTTACAAGTACAGAAATAAGGAAAAGAGAGAGATGCCCAAAATTGGCGTGTCTCCCCTATTACACAAATCCCCTCTTTATACTAAAAGAAAAGATAATTGATAAGATACTCGGGTACTCATTGGGCCCCATAGACAGCTATCTTCAATCAATTTTTCTGTTCTTTTGATACACACAATACATTTTTTGAAAGTAGAATAAGATACTATGTTAGTGGGTATAGCCCACCATTAGCTCTTGTCTTCTGCTTTCATTATTGTTATAGTAATTATTCGATGCTATATAATGGCACCTATGACCCTAATCAGGTCTAAAATGCAGAGATTCCCTCATATAATGGAGGGACATAATATCTTCTTTTTCTTCTTGTCTTCTTTCTCTTTGTCAGTCTTTATTTGAGAAGACTGTTCTTGTGGGTCTTCTTGTAATTCCCCAAACTCTTCTTTCATTTTTTCCAAATATTCATTTATTTGGGTATCAAGATTTTTGTCATCAATTTCTTCAGTTTCTTGCCCTTCTCCTGCTAGACATGAGAATTGATTATAATCTTCTTGACTGTTTGATGATATGGACATGGCTTTAGACGAATTTTCTGTTGAGAAATGTTTTCTAATTTCCCTTTTCATCTCTTCCATATAAGACTTTATAATTTCATCTTTTGAAACATCCTGCTTTTCAGTGATGAGCCTTCTAGAAATTTGCTCCCATGGACTAGGAAGCTGCCTTTGTTGCTTCTTTGCGATCTGCAGCTTATATTGTTCGATCTTGGTATTAATCAAATTTACAGTTTCTTGAGCTTCTATAAGCTTGGTGGATTCCTTTGTTTAAATCATCTTGTTCCAGAACTTTGTATAACAAGTTCTTTTGAGACATGGAAAATTATCTCTTAGGGTATATCCTGTGGTTGGCTTCCACTTCCAGATCCATGGAATAGAGAATTCTATAAAAAAGTACATCGAAGCTATACCTTCAAACCAAGTGTTGTTATAATTTGCTTCTATAAGATCTAGAGATACACGAACCCATTCTGTATATAAACTTTTGAATGGTTCAGGCAAAATTTGAACTGTTGGTCCATATAATAGGAACCATTTTTGAAACCAGCAAGGTATTCCTTGTTTGAACACATTATCACTAACTTTTATAAACCATGAATGTTTCTTCTTTGAGTTTTCGTAAAACAGACATTTTTCAAAACTCTGGATATAATCCCAGTAATTATACTTATAAGTTTGTCTATTATTTGTTTCTGGATATATAAATTCCCTCTCTTTTATAGTACTTAGCCCCCATTTTTGTGGAGGTATGATACCCTTTATAAAGATTTTGCTGAAATTATACATATGTTTTTCCCTATCACTAGGATAAAAATGTCTAATTTCAGCTGTTTCCGTTAATTGGAGAATATTTTCAAAATACTGACGAGTTTTATAAGAAGTTGCATCATAGGATGCGGGGTCTAAATATTTTTGCATGAGGACCCAAGGGTCATCAAGAAGTTTTATGTCTTCTTGGTTTAGAATTATTATTTTCTTTTGCCTCTCGGTTATGAACCAAGAGTCATCTTCATCATTGTCTTGTAATGTTGTAGCATAGGTAGGAGTTTTTGTGATCTCTTTCTCCTTTTGGGCCTTTATAAGGTCCATGATCTTTTCATATAAGGGATCATTTTGATTGATTTGGATATCTCCTGTATCTGTGCTGCTTATGACCTCATTTGAGCTAGAAGCGATATTTGAAGCTATGAGTCTTCTGTTCCCTATTTGGGCTAAAACTATATCCTGCCTGTTATTACTAGTAGAATTGTGACCTCTCCCCCTATAAGAAGGAGTCTGGCTTCTTCCATAAGAGGAGGATTTTCCTCTTCCCCTTGGAATCATAGCTGAAAAACAAAATCATAAAAGTTATCCGCAGGAAAGTATAATTTCCTTATCATACAAGGCTTTTATTCTGCCCTGTGCTTCATAAATTGTTTTATAATAAGACCTGATACTCATTTCTTTATAAAGAGGATGTTGAGTAAAATCATGTCTGATGTTATTGATTCTGATCATTTGATCTCTTATAATTAAATCCTGAATATTCATGTCATCCCATAATTTATGAATTGAGATTTTCAGAGGGCCTTTAATTTTCATCTAGATATTCCCTGGAAAGAAAATCAGGAAGACTATTATCACTCCCTTTTTTATATGATATTTCAAAATCAAATGGGGCTAATTGGGATTGCCATCTAGCAAACATTTGCTTAGATACATCATGTTTGAAGTCCTTATTGAACATAAACTTAGCTGCTTGGCAATCTGTTTTTATTAGAAATTTTTGATTATATAAATCATCTTGAAATTTTAACACGCATTTTAAAATAGCTAGTATCTCTTTTGCTATAGTAGCGTAGTTCTTTTGACTTTCTATCCATTTTCCTGAATGAAATCTTACAAGATATTCTTGTTTATTATGAGGAGAAATCTGTTTCAATATGCCTCCGTATCCTATGTCTGAGGCATCTGTTTCAACTATCTTTTCCCAATTTGGATTTGCAATAGACAAACAAGGAAGATTAGAGACCTTTTGTTTTATTTTAATAACTGCCTTGGTATGATTTTCATTCCAAGGTTTAGGACTCTTTTTTAATCTATCATATAATATAGACGAATCTCGAGCCAAGTTTTCATAATAAGGAGCTATATAATTTAAACTCCCTAGGAATCTTTGAAGCTGGTTTTTATCTATAATTTTGTCTGGAAACCTATTAGCAAATTCGATACTTCTATTAATAGGAATTATCTTTCCTTTTTCTATAATATGCCCTAAAAATCTGACATTTGTTTGAAATAACATCATTTTGGGACTAGAGATAACCAACCCATTTCTTATAATAATATCTTTAAATAAATTTAAATGTTTAAAATGGGTTTCAATGTCTTTTGAAAATACTAGAATATCATCTATATAAACTATTATAAAGTTTGAGAAAGGTATGAATATATTATTCATAATCTTTTGGAATTTTGAAGGGGCATTTTTGAGACCGAAAGGCATAACATTCCATTCATATTGTCCGAAAGGAACATTAAAGGTTGTCTTATATCTATCCTTTTGATCTATTTGAATTTGCCAATATCCTGATTTTAAATCAAATTTTGAAAATATTAGAGCGTCATATAACCTATCCAGTAAGTCTTTCTTATTTGGAATTGGATATCTTATCCACTTTAAAACTTTGTTTAAAGGCTTATAGTTTATAACTAGTCTTGGAACACCTCTTTCTTGTTCCGAATGTTTGTTTACATAAAAAGCAGTACATGACCAAGGTGACTTTGAAGGATTCATTATTCCCTTTTGTTGAAGAGAGGCTATTTCCTTCTTGCATAATTCTAAATATTCAGAATTCATTTGACAAGGTCTTGCCTTAGTTGGAACATTACTCTCTTGAAAATCCTTTTCATAAGGAAGAGAGACTATATGTTGCTTTCTATTCCAAAAAGCATTTGGATGATCATTACATATTTCATTATTAAATTGGTTCTTTATCAATTCAATTTTTTATATGAGTTTTGGATTTTTTAAATTATCTTCTACTGTATGAATACTGATTTCTTCTTTAAGAAAATTTATTTGATTTATCTTTGCCTGTATTAAGATTTCATTTATCATTTTTTCAATAGGTTGAGTTATAAACTCAAAATGAAGGTTTTTCCCCTTATAAGTTGCTGAAAACCCTTTGTGGTCAACTTCTTTTAAAGGAAATATCTTGTTTAAAAAAGGGGTTACTAAAATAGCTTCATTTGAAATGTTTTTAACAAGAACAAATGAAGTGGGAACACATTCTCTGTTATTACAAATTTTTACATTGGCAAGTTTATACTTTACTCCCATATCCTTTTTATTGGCTGCCTTTAAGACTTGAGTAGTTTTTTTAAAATATTTTGTAGGGATAAGTCCCTCTCTTAAGCAATTTAAATCTGCTCCTGAGTCTATGAGAACAATAAAATCCTTTTGGAAACTGTTTTCGATTAGCAATGTTATTTTTACTAACCATTTTTGAGAAATAATAGTCTCCATAGCTTGCAAATATTCCTCATTTGTATTAGTTTCCCTTCCTTCTTTATTATCATCCTTTTTTAAATAATTGTGCCCATGTAGAAGGTTTTGACGAGGTCTCTCCTGTATTTGATATCTCAGCATGTTTTTCCAGATTTAATATTCTTTTCTCAAAATCGAAATTTTGTTTTTTTAAATTTATTATTTCTCCTTTTAATTTTATAATCTCAACTTTCAAATCCTCAGGGGTTGAAGAGGATCTTTCTTTTTTATTATTCAACATGTTATGAACATATTTCATCGAATAAGGACCTTCTGGTTCTTCAATATTATTTTCTTCTTTTTTATTTTCTTGGTATATCATATCAAGGATTTTGATTTTTTCTTCCGGATTTTTTATTCTTTTAAGAACATCTTCCAGAGTCTTGCTATTCAAGACATTAATCTCACTACTTTCTTCTGTATTAATCTCATTATCTTGAAATTAAGATATGATTCTATAAATCATGTCATCTGGGTTTTCTTCTTTACAACAATTTTCACAATCCTCAGAATTTGAAGTTGGATCGGAATCATAATCGGTAGATTCTTCTGATTCAAAGATTTTATATAATTCATTTTTGGTTTCTTCTTCAATATTTAGATTATTAATTTTCTTTTTTATATTCCTTCTTTGGTAGCATTTATTTGCCATATGGCCTTTCTTTTTACATATATAACATGTTGGTGTCCAATTTTCTTTTTTGGTTTACTTTCTCTTATAACGTTTTTCTCTTCTTTTCTGGAAATATTTATCCCTAGAAGATTTCTTATGATATATATAATTTTCTCTTCCATTTGTTTCTTTAGTACATTCCATACCAATCTGTTCACAAAATTGTCCTAATTGTCTTTTTTCTGTTAAATTATGTTTTTTAATTTGGTGGTTTAGTTTTAATTCATTGCATAGAGCTAATCCTTCTTGTACACAGACTCCTATAAGTCTGCCATAGGTATAATTGTCATATAAAATCTGAACACTATCTCCTCTAAGAGTTTTTCTAACTCTTTCCGCGAATAGAGGAGGAAGACCATCAATAAATTTTGATTTCCAATGAGAACTATTATTTTCTGGGAGCTCATAAACTCTGCTTAAGAAAACATCCTTATACCATCTAAATGATGTTAAAGTATTACATCTTAGACCATTTAATAATGTTCTTATTGTTTCAGAATTATCTGACCATCTTCCAGTAAAATGCTCTATAATTGTGACTATTAAAGTGTAGACAGCATCAGAGATATCTCTTTCATTTTCCTTTTTAACATGACTATAAATTTGAGCTTGATTTTCTGGTTTTATATAATTATCCCACCATCCTTTTAATTGACTTGTAAATCCTGCAGTTATCATTTTACAAACGGTACTATCAGTGTTTTGATTATTTTTTGCTATCGTTGCATACATCATCATTCGATGTGTCATCATATATATTTGTCTATCGGTGTATCCGTCTAGATTCCATTCATAAATGGATTTTCCATTATAGGAGTTAGTGATCTCATATTCTTGCTCCTCATGGAGTACATCTTGAGGGGTTGGCCTAGGATAGTATAACATTCTTTGCCTTGGTTTATCTGCAAATTTTGTATTATATGATCCAGATTTACCTCTGTTGTCTAACCTTTTAATAGAATTGATATCATCACTAAATTCGTCTTCTTCTAAAGCATTTAATTCTGTTTTAGAAAGTTTTTCTCTAATAGTCTCTATTAGTTGATCTAAAGGTTTTACCTTATAATCTTCTATTTCTGGAGGTGGTTGAATAGTTGGCTGAACCTTTATAAAGTTGTCTTCTTTTGTATTACTTGTTTCTCCTTTTTCATAATTTTGATTTTCTATATATTTCTCAAGTTTGTTATTTGTTTCATGGAGGAGATCTGAAATATTTGTGAGGCACAAGTTTGTATAATTGTTCTGTTTTATTATTTGATTTATATAAAGAATAGTTGCTTGAAGAGAATCATTGCTTATTAATTTTTTAAAAGCAGAGAAGTAAATTTCTTCATTTTCTCTTTTTAGTTCAAAATCTTGTGTAGGAGGAAATACTGATTTTACAATAGTTCCTGTGGCTAACTTGTAATTTTTTTCTATTACAGAAATATATTTATGTGAATATTTATTAATGAACCAGACAGGGAATTCTATGATTTGTTGGATATTATCAAGATCCTTATAAAATTCTTTCCCAATTCTAAATCTTTCTTCTCTATGAAAAGATTCCATAAACCAAATTTTAAAAGGTTCCCATTTCTCATTTCTATATTTTTCGCATATCTGCTTCCTAGCAGCAGATCCTGGACTAAAATCAAAGGATTTGCTATTCATTTATAAATTAAAACTCATTTGAGAGACTGTATCATCCTCTCTTACTTGGTGGTAAACACCTGAGACTAAATTATCGTTATTAATATTTAAATTTTCTACTCTATTAACTTTCATTTGAGAAGTTGAAGCTCTCGATGGTTCTGGAAATTCTACTTTATAATCTAAGGGCGAAATATAAGATTTTGCAGATTTAGATTTTATAAATCTTTGTGAAATTGAATCATTTGAATCATTTTCTTCAAATTCTACCTCTATATTTCCTTCAGGGGTTTCTATGAGTTTACTTAACCTATGTTTTATCTGTGGTTGTTTTTTAATTGCTTTATCTATGACCCATGTTTCAGGAAAGGTTATTTCTTCCCACTTAACTGGTCTCCTAATGGAAATATTTGATTTTCCATAATTTGTTTCTATCAGAATTGTTTCATTATTTTGTTTGTTTATTCTTTTGCATCTAGCATTCATAGTAGTTAACAATCTAAAATATATTCTATAACAAATACAAATTATTTCTGATCCTGGAGCATAATTATAGCCATGAGTTTTAACATATAAAGTCAAGGCGTCATCTACATTATGATCAGATAAAGATAGGTGTAGGTCTGGGTATACATCAAAATATACCGGACCATGTGCTAGACTAGTTTCTATAATTCCCATTAGAGATTGTTTCCAATTTAAATTACGAGCATCTCGTAAAACTGCTATAAAACTTTCTGGTAATCCTTGTAGAGTTAAAGGTTTAAAAGCCACCTGAACTAATCCTATATGAATAAAATTATAATCTTGTTTATATCTGACAAGATCGGAAAGATTTAATAGTTTTATTATCATTTCTTCATTACTAATTGAAACAGATTCTTCAGTTGTCTTAACAACTTGTTTTGTTTTTAGGAAGCTATTAAAACTTCCAATTTGGTATATGACTTTTGGATTGATATGAGGTATAGTCCATTTATTTAATAAATCAAGATCTTGAGGAATATCATATTCCTCATTAATACTGTTTTTAACAGTATTTTTCTTTTTAAATAAGTTTATCATCATGATGATGCAAGTATTGAACCATGACACTAATAACACGTCTCCCCCCTTTTATTCCATGACATTGCTAATCGAAAACAGTTTCCAAAAGGATTTTATTGCTCTCATAGACTCAGGAGCAGATTTAAATTGCTTAAGAGAGGGACTTATCCCTACAAAATATTTTAAAAAAACTACTCAAGTCTTAAAGGCAGCCAATAAAAAGGATATGGGAGTAAAGTATAAACTTCCCAATGTAAAAATTTGTAATAACGGAGAATGTGTGCCCACTTCATTTCTTCTTGTTAAAAACATTTCAAATGAAGCTATTTTAGGAACCCCTTTTTTAAACAAGATATTTCCTTTAAAAGAAGTTGACCACAAAGGGTTTTCAGCAACTTATAAGGGGAAAAACCTTCATTTTGAGTTTATAACTCAACCTATTGAAAAAATGATAAATGAAATCTTAATACAGGCAAAGATAAATCAAATAAATTTTCTTAAAGAAGAAATCAGTATTCATACAGTAGAAGATAATTTAAAAAATCCAAAACTCATATAAAAAATTGAATTGATAAAGAACCAATTTAATAATGAAATATGTAATGATCATCCAAATGCTTTTTGGAATAGAAAGCAACATATAGTCTCTCTTCCTTATGAAAAGGATTTTCAAGAGAGTAATGTTCCAACTAAGGCAAGACCTTGTCAAATGAATTCTGAATATTTAGAATTATGCAAGAAGGAAATAGCCTCTCTTCAACAAAAAGGATTAATAAATCCTTCAAAGTCACCTTGGTCATGTACTGCTTTTTATGTAAACAAACATTCGGAACAAGAAAGAGGTGTTCCAAGACTAGTTATATGCTAGACATGAGAATTGATTATAATCTTCTTGACTGTTTGATGATATGGACATGGCTTTAGACGAATTTTCTGTTGAGAAATGTTTTTTAATTTCCCTTTTCATCTCTTCCATATAAGACTTTATAATTTCATCTTTTGAAACATCCTGCTTTTCAGTGATGAGCCTTCTAGAAATTTGCTCCCATGGACTAGGAAGCTGCCTTTGTTGCTTCTTTGCGATCTGCAGCTTATATTGTTCGATCTTGGTATTAATCAAATTTACAGTTTCTTGAGCTTCTATAAGCTTGGTGGATTCCTTTGTTTGAATCATCTTGTTCCAGAACTTTGTATAACAAGTTCTTTTGAGACATGGAAAATGTTAGTGCACCTACGTCTGCTGACTACGTCTTACACCGAGTCTTGAAGATTGAACAGATTGGAAATGGCACGGATACCTAGAAACAGGAGATTGTATAGGGATCGCTTATATGTACATGTTCTAGGACCGCTTATGTGTCATGATAGGCTGGATCGCTTATTTGGTCGTTGTTTGGACCGCTTTTCTGTCATGTTGTTGGACCGCTCATACGTACATGTACGTATGAGCGGACCAGAAAGTCTATATATAGGTCCTAGGGGCGATCCATAACACATAGTTGATGGTGTATTGTTCCGGTACTCTGCCGAAGTGCTGTCAGATCGTGTAATAGTGTTCAATATCAATAAAACAGCATGATTAAAGTGAATACAGCTTGAATAGCACCGAATTATTAGTTTCCGCCTCTTAATTCGGATACGAACTTCTCTGAACAACTCAAACAGGTCAACGAACGATCCTACAAGTGGTATCAGAGCTCAGGAGGAGGAGTTCTTGCCATTTTAGCTGCAATTCTTCTGATTTTCTACACTTTCTTCACTTTTTCAAAATTTTTCACGGTAAAAACGGCTCAAAATCACACTGTGCACTCGGAATCATGAATTAACAAATCCTTGAAGTTTTCAGATCTAAAATCGACGTAGAAACTAAGATTTTAGGTGGTTCGCTGATTTGGATTCGCGCAAAACGTGACATCAGCATCTGGACCGCTCCAAATTACTGTCTGGACCGCTCGAAATAACTTGTGGACCGCTCGAACGAACAGCTTGTGGACCGCTCATTGATACAATCGGTTTGAACCGCTCGAACGAACACTGTCTGAACCGCTCGAATTGACATTGTCCGGACCGCTCTTTTGACAATCTCTGGATCGCTCGGTCGGACACTGTTGGATCCGCTTATTCGACAATCTTATTGGACCTCTTATTTGGTAACTTGTTCGGTTCGCTCAAAGGGAGTAGCTGTTTGGTCCGCTTATCAGATCCACTCAGTTCGCTCTTTTGGTCAGTTGTATAAGATTTGGAAGTGTTGTGAATTTGTGAACAATTTGAACAATGGATACTGAATTTTATAACGCCTTTGCTACCCCGGCCTCAATTACTCAAAGTGCTTTGATTGAAAATGAAACCAGAACGTCTCAGAAACCATCGAAACTCATGGATATTGATGATTACAACGTGTGGTCGGAACAATTCGGAAATTGGGTAGAAGCCTATCATCTTGATGCGTGGGAACACACCGAGGAACCATATGTTAAACCCACAAAGGACGATGTTGTGAATGGTACTCCGCTAACACTTAGAGAAATGAGTACTGCAGATAAAAAGTATTATAGAGATGAGAAATTGATGGTGAGTCTGCTTCAGCAAGCTATAAAGGAAGATATCTTGATACTGCTTCAACATGACGGAACTGCATATTCTATTTGGACGGAATTGGAAGCAAAGTTTACGGGAAGTGACGATATGTTAAAGAACAAAATGTCTCTCATGAAAAAGGAATTTGATTTGTTTCGAGGATTGAAAAATGAAACCACCAAACAAATTATTGATAGATATTGTAACTTGGTGAGAAATATGACAAAGTTAGGTATTAAGAAAGATACTGATGAATTAATTGAAAAACTTGCAGATGCGCTTCCATATGAAATCTGGGGAACATTTTTGATGATGCTGAAGTCCAACAAAGTGGAATATAAAAAGATGAAACTCGGAGACTTCATAAAGCATTTAGAAGCCCAAGAGATGGAGTAGAAAAAGATCGCTAGGATGAAGAACTACGATGGAGAACAGGATATCAGTCTGTACTACAAGCATGGTGCTACTGATTCAACAAAGTTTTCTCCTAAGATCGAAACTGCTTACAGTGTTAAAGATTCTGCTGAGAAGACGGCATCTCTAGGATCAAGCAACAGCACAAGATTTTCATCTTTTGATCCTAACATCTCTGTAACAAAGAATGGTAGAAAACTTCAGTGTAACATTGTGTTAAGCCTTGAAAATGATCAAGACTACACTGAAGAGATTGCTAAAAATCAAATGTCTTTGTTAGGGATGATTTTAGAGTCTTATAGTTGTTTTGTTGCAGGAAAGATCGGAAATCCAATGCTCACAAAAGAGGATTACGATCAAATTGATGCTGAGGAAATGGAATTAATGGATATAAAATGGTGTATGGCGAGTGTGATGAGACGTGCTGAAAAGTTTAAACAAATTACCGGCCGTGATGATTTTCGAGATGCGAATGTTTCAGCTTTAGGTTTTGATAAATCTAAAGTTACGTGTTTTCGTTGCAGGGAGAAGGGGCATTTCAAGAGGGAATGCAAACACCGTGAAGCTACCGGTGCCCAGAATCCTTTCGGAAACAATGATTATCACAAGAAGGCCATCTATCATTAAATCACTCAACCAGCACAACAGCATCAGGCGCAAACAGCTCATGGGAGAGATGTGGTAGATAAAAAGGCATGTGTTGTTGGTCAGGGAAAATATGATAATTTTACCTGGGAAAAGTATCTTCCGAAAGAAAGCAAAGTATGTTTAGCTGAACAAAATGACGAGAAGATGGCTGAAGGATTTACTTGGGATGATTTTTGTCCAGATCAAGACTTTATAGCCAAAAATACTTCTCATGCTTTCTATGCTAATGCTTATGATTTGAAATGTGCAGAAAGATGCAGAAAAGTCATGGAAGCTGCTGAAGAGAGACAAAGAAAGAACAGAGAGGAGGCAGAAGAGGAAGAGAGATTGAAAGAAGAAGCAAAAGCTGAGAAATTGAGAAGAGCTTAATTTTTAAATTCAAGCAGGACAGTGAAAGAAGTTTCTGAATTTGAGATTAAAGTGGATGCTAAACCGGTTGTGGTCCAAGAAAAATGCATGAACTGTGATTCGCTGATTAAGCAGAACAATGAGCTGTTGCACAATATTCACAAGTTGAAGGAATCGTATGATACAATGAATAGAGAAATTAACAAATATACAGATTCTGATGGTGAACAAGCTGAAGCTATGAATACTTTGAAGATAGCTTATCTGAGACAGCTTGATACGGCGAACTATAACATTAAGAAATGTGCAGATCTCGAGCTTGAGTTGGCAACACAAAAGATAGAAACTGAGAAAGTTAAGAAATTATTAGACAGTTACTCATGTTCTACTTTTGTTGTTGACAGGATTTATCCAGTGGTGAAAGATTTGAAGACGTTTGAAGAAGTGAAGATATTTGAAGAAGAAAAATCTATGACAAATGATGAAGAAAAGTTGAAAGCTTCTGGTAAGAAACCGAGTGTATCCTACAATAGATGTCCGCCCCCGGTCAAAAATGGATATTCACCTCGAAATCCAAATTCAGAAAGAGTCAATAAAGCGATCAATTTGAAATGGGAGTCTGGGTCGTCGGATAACTTACCAGAAAGTATTGATGTCACATATACGTCATCAGACACTGATCATGAGTCAAAGTTGATAAAAAGTGTGGTTAATCAGGTGTTAGATAAAGATGACAGTGAGGAGTCAAATCCGGAGTCCAAACCCGAGTCAAAGTCTGGGTCAAATACGTCAAAGCCGACAAATAAAAAGGACAAACGGGTTTATGATAAAGAGTTTTTACTTTCGAAATCTAATTTGAATGATGAATCAGTCAAAGTGGCATATACTTTGAAAGGTTCTGACAAATTATATTCAGATGAAAGTTTTCCAATAAGAAGTGTCAGACTTGAAATGATTCAAAAGGTTTTCAAAATAACAGAAATTAATATTTCTGAAATAAAAGATTTTAATCTTAATGGAAAACCTAAACAATACACTTCAAGAGATCAACAAAGAATCAACAAGAAAATGGGTTACAATTGTGGTTATAGTTTCCAAAAGAAACCAAACCATAATCGTAATTACAAAAAGAAAGGTCTTGGTTTTGTTCCACAGAAAAACTATAAAAATGAAAAAGTTTATAAACCAAAAACAATGTTTGTTGCAGGAAAAACAACAGAAGTTGAAAAAGAAAAATCATTCAGAAATCAGACAAATCAAGAATTCCTTGCTAAGAAGCAAGAGGACATGAAGAAGAAGGAAGACCCGAAGAAGGTTGAAAAGAGATCTTGTTTTCAGTGTAAAGCTGTGGGTCATGTTGCGAAAGATTGTCCAAAGACATTTCGACCAAAACAAGAAGTCTCAAGAAAATTGAAAGAAAAAGTTGTTGAAAAGACTGAACTGTCAACCCGGAAGTTCACAGGCTTTGAGAATTCGACTTATGAAAAAGGAGAATCTTCAAAGAGTGCTTCCAAAAGAATAGAAAATGCTACAAATCAGAAATGGGTTGTAAAAGGTTCAGGTAAAAAGTCTGGTAATGATTCTGATTCCATAAAATCAGAGGAGCCACATGTTGAGAAAGAGATTGTAAAGAAAGTTCCGAAAGTGGACGATGTGAATTTTCCGCCACTGAATGCTAAAAATTACAAATCTAAAATCGGAAAAGTTGAAATTTCAAATCAGTTTTATTCTGACAAGAAGAAAATTGATGTTGAAAAAACTTTTAACGGAAATGTAAAACGCATCTTTGGAAAAATGGTCAGTGGTAAGGCCCAGAGCATTAAAGATTTTTATGCGTCCAAAGGATGGGTTTACAAGTCGGTTGAAAGGAACGAGGAGAACGATGAGGTTACACCCAAGGAAGGTCAGGCTTGGGTGGATATATTTTTTCAAGAATGAAAATCTGACTTGCCGGAGATCCCAAGATGGTATTGTGGATCATGAATCGGCATCTTTCTAAATATGTTTGAGAAGTTGCAGGACTTGCCGGAACTCCCAGGTTTGTAAGCGAGGAGTAGGAATCGGCACCTTGAAAATTCAACCAACAGATGGTAATTGGTTGAAAGACAGGTTTGAAAACTTAATTGCTAAACTTACAAGTGATTGTATGTTTGTGGTTGTTGTAATGGGTTCAGAATAAGAACTAGTTGATCGTACAAGTGGTTAAATCAAGGTCATTAATTTGAACTTGATTTAATTATCATTCATGAAATTGGTAAACAATGTGATGATTTTGCCCCATTTTACAAAAGGTAAAAACAACTAAACTTATTTTCCGGAAAAACCATTCTGATTAAAACAAACTTAAGTGTTTTGAAATCATTATGGGAAAATAGTTTGGTGTGAGGGGAGTTCTGATTGTTTAAGTCAAACGGATGGAGAATTGAAGTGTTTCGATATTAGTTGTCATGTTCTTTACAGTTTGTTTTCAATTTTCTTTAGATGTATTTGAATTTTAGGGGGAGTAAGAATTTTAAGAAAATCCAAAAACATCAGAAAATTTGAAAAAGCCAAAAACATGATAAAATTGAAAAATGAGTATTTGTTGCATAAAAGAGGAAATGATAGTACATCAGTGAACTATCACAGCACGCTAAAGAATTGTAAAGTCAAAATGTGATAAACAATCTTACTGTGGATGTGTCAGTAGATTTTCGCACATTTAGTATATTGAAACGAGATATAAACCTAAATCAAACTTACTTAATTCGTGGGTAACTATTCTTGAATATATGGGTAACCCCCGAAATCTTGTTTGAAAGGTCCCGTATTCTGAGATACTAGGTCTTTATGCTCAGTGATATCTGGGGTATTATTCCGGGACTTCTGCTGTATGGAAATACTAACCTAGTCCCCGAATAATACTTTCTGCAAAAAGCTTTGAAACATAAGCGCTGCCCTCAGCAAACTGATTAAACAACAAAATTGGTAATCTTTGCTGTTGTAACAAAAGATCCTCTAAAGGGGACCCACCAAAAGTCGAGCCGCCATCTCTCTGCTGAACGGAAGTTCTGACCTGAGCTCTCACGGTTTCGCATTTACCCCTTTACAGATATCATCTGTGGTATATTCACCTGTAAGACTGAATATTTGGGATCTGGATACGGGAGTATATTCAAGTGGAGTGATACACAATTAAGTTTAAGTCTCTAAAACATTAATATCGTATCTCGAATCAGTTGAAATTTGTGTGAAAATTTAAGTGGACAAACATACTGACAATCTAGGTAAATTGTTTAGAACTTAAAATGTAATTAAGCTTAACGGTGTTTGTGATATGTTTCATAACTGATATGATCCTTTTGCACAAACTCACAAAAATATTGTTTGTAAATATTTCATTAAATATTTCATTTCTGCATTTATTTTCATTCAGAAAATTCAAAAAGATTTTTGGTGTGTTTTAGCATAAATTTTGAAAATTCAAAAAGATTTTCGACAACTGGTGTTAAGATGCTGATTTTCGAAATTCAAAATGCTTAACTTGAAGAACTGGTTTGGGGAATGTTTGTGTAGATGGTAAAGTTGTTTTTGATAAGAACCAGTAATAAATTCTTGAATGCAAAATCATTACTGTTTTGGTTCAACATAGTTTCTAAATTGTTGAAAAGTTTTAATCTTTGTAGAAACTTATGGTTAGGTAGAGATTGTGCAGGTCTTGAGCCAGATATTGATCCTGAGAGTAAATGGAGCCAGGTATCGATCTTGAACCTGATGGGAGCCTGTTAACAATCTTAGAACCAGTGAAAGTTTGAATTCCAGACTACAATCCCAGCTGTGTAAGAGGGGGAGTCTGAAGACACCGAATCAACATTCAAGAAAGAAGAGTTTGATGATGATGAAGATAGAGAACGAGGATTCTTGAAACGACAGATATTTCAGAGGCAGTTTGTCGACTGATGAAGACTGTAGACTAACATGTGCGAAGACTCTATGAAGACTCCGTCAACATCCGAGGGGGAGTCTGTTAGTGCACCTACGTCTGCTGACTACGTCTTACATCGAGTCTTGAAGATTGAACATATTAGAAATGGCACGGATACCTAGAAACAGGAGATTGTATAGGGATCGCTTATATGTACATGTTCTAGGACCGCTTATGTGTCATGATAGGCTGGATCGCTTATTTGGTCGTTGTTTGGACCGCTTTTCTGTCATGTTGTTGGACCGCTCATACGTACATGTACGTATGAGCGGACCAGAAAGTCTATATATAGGTCCTAGGGGCGATCCATAACACATAGTTGATGGTGTATTGTTCCGGTACTCTGCCGAAGTGCTGTCAGATCGTGTAATAGTGTTCAATATCAATAAAACAGCAGGATTAAAGTGAATACAGCTTGAATAGCACCGAATTATTAGTTTCCGCCTCTTAATTCGGATACGAACTTCTCTGAACAACTCAAACAGGTCAACGATAGGCTGGATCGCTTATTTGGTCGTTGTTTGGACCGCTTTTCTGTCATGTTGTTGGACCGCTCATACGTACATGTACGTATGAGCGGACCAGAAAGTCTATATATAGGTCCTAGGGGCGATCCATAACACATAGTTGATGGTGTATTGTTCCGGTACTCTGCCGAAGTGCTGTCAGATCGTGTAATAGTGTTCAATATCAATAAAACAGCAGGATTAAAGTGAATACAGCTTGAATAGCACCGAATTATTAGTTTCCGCCTCTTAATTCGGATACGAACTTCTCTGAACAACTCAAACAGGTCAACGAACGATCCTACAGAAAATAGGTGTAGGTCTGGGTATACATCAAAATATACCGGACCATGTGCTAGACTAGTTTCTATAATTCCCATTAGAGATTGTTTCCAATTTAAATTACGAGCATCTCGTAAAACTGCTATAAAACTTTCTGGTAATCCTTGTAGAGTTAAAGGTTTAAAAGCCACCTGAACTAATCCTATATGAATAAAATTATAATCTTGTTTATATCTGACAAGATCGGAAAGATTTAATAGTTTTATTATCATTTCTTCATTACTAATTGAAACAGATTCTTCAGTTGTCTTAACAACTTGTTTTGTTTTTAGGAAGCTATCAAAACTTCCAATTTGGTATATGACTTTTGGATTGATATGAGGTATAGTCCATTTATTTAATAAATCAAGATCTTGAGGAATATCATATTCCTCATTAATACTGTTTTTAACAGTATTTTTCTTTTTAAATATATATATAGGGAGAAGATCATGCGAGAACCACCTCTTATTGTGAGAACCGCGAGAACAAATGTAAACATACCAAAAATGCCTAAAAATAGCTAAAAATCACACAAATTTTTTTTTTTAATATTTTTTATATAAAAATCGCTATTTTTTTTTTGGCCACTAAAAGTAGCGATTTGAGCATAAAAAATATTAAAAAAAAAAAATTTTAGATGTTTTTTTGATTTTTTTAGGTTTTTTGGGGGTTTAGTTTTTAGCATTTTAGCTTTGGGGGGGGGGGGGGGTTGGGGAGGGGGGTTCTTTTTTTTAGGTTTTTTTTAGCTATTTTAGGTTGTGTTCACATTGGTTCTCAAGGTTCTCACAATAAGGGTGGTTCTCGCATGAGCCCCTCCCTATATATATATATATATATATATATATATATATATATATATATATATATATATATATATATATAGGGTAGGGCTAGATAGAAAACCCTATCTATATAAAAAACCTAGAAAACCCAACCTCCCGACATTTTTTTTTTTGAAAAAAATAACACATGTAATATACATGTTTTTAAGAGTTTTGGGCCAAAAAAATCAAAAAAGCGCCGAAGGGATAATTTAAAAAAAAAAAATTCAGCAACTTTCAGCATTTTTGTCTAACACATGTTAGGCACTGAATTTTGTTTATTTTTTTTAAAAAAATCCCTTCGGCGCTTTTTTGTTTTTTTTGGCCCAAAACACTCTAAAACATGTATATTACATGTGTAATTTTTTTCAAAAAAAAAAAATGTCGGGAGGTTGGGTAAAAATGGGGGGAGATTTGGGTTTCCAGAGTTTTCTAAGAATTTTAGGGTTTTTTGTCTAGCATTACCCTATATATATATATATATATATATATAGCTGTGTACAGTGGCGGATCTTGCCCGTTGAACGTGCCAGGACCGAAAGACACGGGCACTAAAAAAAGCTTGGGCAAGCCCGGGCCAAACATAGTATATATAAAAAATTTCGATCGAAATGCGGAAAATTAGCAATACGGCCGAAAAACTTGCCCGGGTCGTGGCCCTGCCATATGCCTACTAAGAACCGCCCCTGGCTGTGTGTGTGAGGAGAGAGGAGAGAGGCCCATCGTGAACGTCGAGCGGGAGACGATTGGGACTAGCTGAGCCTGAGGGGGCGGTGTGAGGGACCGGCGCCGGGGCTAAGCCGGCCCCATACCCTTTATTCTAATTGAGTTGGCTAATAAGACTGCTGATATATGAACATATGTTAATATATATATTAACTAATGAAAATAATAAATAATTAAAAACCATACCATGCAACAACTTGCACCATTTAATAAACACCACCATGTGAAGGTTTTTCTATTTAAAGGAATCTTAATTATAGTATACTCTCGCATTCAATCTGAACACAAAATGGATACTGAAATTAAAGTTGAGAATATCATTTCCAAAGAAGAAGAAGCATCAGCTCAACAAGAAATATGGAAATTTGTTTTTGGCTTTACTCCCATGGCTGTCGTCAAGTGTGCCATTGAACTCGGGATCCCCGATATCCTCGAAAACCATGACACCCCAATCACGCTGGCTGAGCTAGCGTCGAAGATTGGGTGTCCAATGCCCATGTTGCATCGGATCATGAGGTTCTTGGTCCAATACAAGATATTCCAAGAAGTAGCAGTATCTGAAACGTGTTTCGGATACGCTCACACGCCTTTGTCTCAACTCCTAACGACACATGGCAAGCTCAGCATGGCCGATTTTGTGCTTTTAGAAAGCAGCCCAGTCATGCTGGCTCCTTGGCACAAGCTAAGTGCTAGGGTTTTGGGCAAAGAGGGCTCCGCGTTTGGTGCGACACATGGCGATGATGTGTGGGGATTCGCGGCCGCAAATCCGGGCCATAGCAAACTCATAGACGATGCAATGGCATGCGATGCTCGGCTCGCGGTGGGCGCAGTTATCGAGGGTTGCCCAGAAGTGTTTAGGCAGTTGAGGACAGTGGTGGATGTTGGTGGTGGTGATGGCACTGCTCTACGGTTGATTGTGGCGGCTTGTCCATGGATTAATGGGATTAATTTCGATCTTCCACATGTAGTGTCGGTGGCCCCTGCATGTATGGGGGTTGAACACGTTGGAGGCGATATGTTTGATCATGTTCCTAAGGCCGATGCTGTCTATCTCATGGTTAGTCTTTTCAGTCTTTTGGATTTTTCCTTATTTAGCAATATTCGAATTTTCATACTAATAGGATAAAATTATTATTAGACTATGGGGTGTGGGGGGCTTGGGTTGGGGACATTTTTCAACACGTGGTGATTGTGGGTTTCACCAGACCACCCAAAAAAAGTGAGGTGTGGAAGTGGCGTGGCCAGGCAGCGTTGGTGGTCCATGTTGGTTTTTTATATTTTTTTTATATAGTTGAGATTTATAAAATAAAACACAAACTTATATTAATTTAAAAAAAGTTACATAATATCCTAAAAAATATAATAGTACAAATATGCTCACAGTGGCATCTCTGAGAATTCACGTACCCTGTTCGAGCTCGAAAAATGTGCCCATATGCTTTAACGAAAATTGTTTTTTTTTTTTAATTTTTTAAAAGAGTCAACTTTCGTTTTGCTCCTCGTGGTTTGGTCATTTTAACGGTTTTGCTCCAATAGATTAAAAATAGTTATTTTTCTCACTGATCTTTCGAGTTTGTCGCCAGTTTGCTCCCTGGCTCTAACTCAGTTAAAACGTTCAATTAAAGTAGGGGTATTTCGGTAGTTTACTCCCTAGCTCTAACTCAATTAAAACGTTTAGTTAAAAGTCGCAGTAGTCATGGTCGACAGGTGGTAGTTGCAGGTGATGGATGGTGGTGGCCGGTAGAAAGAGTGGTTGAAAAGATGGGGGATCAGAAAAGAATTACTTATATACATATAAATATACAAGTTTATAGGTTTACTTAGGTGAAAAGACTTACATGCCCTTGCTTTTATCTATAAAATTACCAAAATACCCTTCTAATTAATGGATTTTTTAGATGGAATTAGAGGCGGGGAGCAAAGATAAGTTAGAAAAATCAGGGAGCAAAATGGAAGTTAACTGTTTTTAAAACCATATTAGTATCGGGTTGGGCCCATTAAACCTAATGTTAACTTGGATAAATTATAAAACATAAAAAGGAATTTGATAATAGGCCTCTATATTGGATTTGTATGTGTTTACAATTTTTTTTTTAAAATAACATATATATATATCGAATTTTTTAAATCTCGTGCCCCTCGAAATCACGGGCCTTGTGCGGAAGTCCTCCCCGCACACCATAAGAGCCGACCATGTATGCTCAACTTGTTCTGACCATCGGCAATGAACTTCACGCTAGTATCTCGAACCTTGCGTGTGACTTCTCGTGTCTTGGTATAAACTTTGTGTATGGCTTCTCATATGTGCAAATTAACCTCCACTTTGTTCTAAATCATGCACAAACCTTCACTTTGCTCGTTGTTATGCGTTACTCACATAACTTAGGGGCTGTTTGTTTACCTCTTAATGAGGCTCTTAATGGTTTAGACCACTTACTGGTTCAACACTTAATGATTTAGACTGTTTGTTTCACGAGCAGATGTCTGAATGATTCAGACATTTGCCTCTAAATGGTTAAGCATTATAAATAGTCTAAATGGTTAAGACCTCTAATCTGAATTGGTCAAACATTTGCCTCCGAACGGTTAAGCATTATACAAGCTCTTAATGGTTTAGACCTTTTACTTATTCAACACTTAATGATTCAGACCTCTTACTTCTTACTGGTTCAGCACTTAACCATTCAAATGTTGCCAAACACCCCCTTAATTTAAAATCTTCCCTTTACTGATGTCACTAAACCTATGTGTGACTGATACTTATCAATCACCAAATTTAGACCTTACACATTAATAAGGTTGTCATTTCGAATGGCTTCCCCTACTCATTTATATCAAGATCAATCTCTTCTAAGACCACCAGGTATGGGATACGTCGCCAGCCCGTCGCCCTCGTCGTGGGTCGTCCCACAGCGCCCCCTGGGGCACGTCACGGCACCTCCGTCCTCTTCTAGACGTTGGAGACGGACCAAAAACTTTGAAAATTGTGGGCCCCCTTCATTAATGTCTCTCTCCCCTTTGAATATTATATTGATTTTTTTATTAAAGTGGGTAGTCCTCCCCTCCCTTGGGTAGTCCCTAAGGGAATGATCCTCCTCCCGTGGTGATGTGACGCCTACATGGCGGATAATCTATTTGAGGACTATCCAAACCATACCTCATGGTGTAATAAAAGTTATGGATCTCCTCTGACTCCATAGGTCTATACAACATTTATTATTACACAACATTTATTACTGTACATGAAAGAATATAATACTTTTCATTTCATATTTTTCTTTCTTATAATGTAATTTCATATATTTATCAACGAATTCAGGTTGTCATTTCGGTTGGCTTCCCTTACTCATTTATATTGATCAATCTATTCAAATAAAAGTTATGGACCTCCTTTGATTCTACATGTCTATACAACATTTATTATTGTATAAGAAAGAATATCTTCTAACCTTCAAATACGCCAAACGACCAACTTAACTTTATTAAATTATTTACTATATAGAATATGTAGTATGATTGCCAATTTGCCATGTATGTTTTGTCATACTTTTGAAACATGTTATTTGTATATTGTATTATTAGATTATTTACTATATAGAATGTGTAGTATGATTGCCATGTATGTTTTGTCATTCTTTCAAAACATATTATTTGTATATTATAGAAAGTACTTCATGATTGGGGAGACGAAGAATGCATTCACATACTAAGAAAATGTCGAGAGGCTATTCCTCATGACACAGGGAAGGTGATTATCGTAGAGGCGGTTGTAGTACAAGAAGATCACCAATTTAAAGATGTAGCATTGATGATGGACATGGTTATGATGGCTCATACACCTAAAGGGAAAGAACGCACTTTAAAAGAATGGTCTTATGTGTTTCATGAAGCTGGGTTTTCTCGTTACACTACAAAACGCATCCGAGCCTATCAGTCTGTTATTGAAGTTTATCCATGAAACTTGAATCTTGTCGTTTATTCATTCTACTTGTGGTGAGAGATTTAAAGGAGTATCCTTAAAGTATTGTGTGCTTGAAATAGATGTTTGTTTGTTACGTGTATGTGTGAAATAGTGTCTTCTTTAACAATAAGACTTATTCATGTATTATATGTGAGGTGGTATAAATCTTTCTTAACTACTTATTCCTTGGAAGAGAATCACATAACAAGAAGCGAATAAAACGATCGCCATCTATAACATAAGAAAAAACCAAACAAAACGTGAAGTGCTCCAACCTTTAAACCATGCTACACAGTTGAAAACACATTAATTGTAGGAACAATTGGTATATAATTTAAAGAGTAAAGTACAGTTTTAGTCACTGAGGTTAACACCCGCTCACAGGTCCAGTCTCTATTTTGAAAAAAATCAACACTCCAGTCTCTATTTTAACCATAATCCTAACTATTTATTAACAGAAGTTTGATGGAGGGGTTTAATTGAATCAAATTGACAACGTCAGGGACTGGAGTCTATAAATCCATATGCCAACGAGTCTATAATTGACGTAATTTCCAGTTGTCCTTCCCAAATCAGTATCACAACCAATATTTGCATCCTTCTTCATGCTCTAATTCAATTAAAATAAATTCTCTGTTGATACACAAATTTGGCACGGTGAACGGAATTTTTCACGAAATCATAGTATTCATTTGCAATTAAAATTAATTTGGTGGCAATTGTTTCATCATTATAAGTGAGTTGTTAGAATTGTTCACAAAATCACAAGTACAATTTACAGTTGAAATTAATTTGGTAGCAATTGTTTATTATTTTATCAAAAGTATCCATTGTTAAGATTTAATAATTTTCGGTTTAAGCTTTTATTTAAGTAGGTAAGAATACGTGATTTATATAATTCACAGCAATCTCATTAGTCATTATAAGAACACATTTTAATTGTGCTTGTATTAAGTATTAACATCTGTGATTAACATCTATATCTAATACTAATAAAAAGATCCTTTTAATGCCACATAGCATTCTTTTATAATAAAAGATTTCACTAAAAGTCCATGTGGTAATTTATCATATTACCTCAAACATAATAAATAATAAGTAAATTAATATAAAGATTATTAAATGATTGAATTTAATATATATATATATATATATATATATATATATATATTAAAATAATTTTATATTTATGATTATATCTCTTCGATATTCTTAATTCTTAATATTAATTATCTATTTACCTATACTTTAAAATAATATCTCAACTTTAATAACTAAAATTATACTTATCAAAAGAAGATGAGATAACCAAAAATATATACATCCATCACTATTTGATGTAACATAAAATTTCAAACCTTATGTTTATAATTTGTTATTATCATTTTCACAAATGTTAAACATATATACAAACAATATATATAATCTTAGATAATGAACTAATTCCATTCTATCTTCTATTTGATAACACTTTTTAAAATAAGAAAATATTAATTTGAAATAAAATATACGAATCTTTTTGTATTCAAAAACAAAATTCTAAACGCATCATTTAAAATGAGTAATATTATACTTTTCTTTAACTTTGTATGTATAGTTCATATTAGGGTTATATGTATTGACATCAAAATTTATATTTATTATGTGTTATGCAAGAAATAATATGAAATATGAAATATAAACAAATTCAAAATTTATAATTGCTATGTCTTTCAAACACAACCAACCTCAACAATAACATATTTATTTTTAAAACTCATTCAAGTTTATATAAACTCAAACACGCATTTCTTTCCAAAGAACTCGATCAACTTCATGATTATCTTAGAGCCTTTCATTTTCTAATTTTCTATCCTCAAACGCATGTAACACATGGGTCTATAACCTAGTTATATAATAAAAGAAACCTAATTTGTGACACATGTCATTCAATGAGGGCATCAATAATTTATAGATAAATTTTAAATTAAAAAGATTTAAATATTATATTAGAATTTTATTTTGATTTGAAATTATTAAACAAAAACTCATAAAATTAGTAACCATGTGTATACGAAATATCTACAAAAGTAAATTGCAATGTCGAAGTTTGATAATCATGAAAAACAATTAGTTATTTATATTATCTGATTAAGTGTAAGCTTAATAAATAACTTTAGTGTTAAAAACTTTTTAAATTTTTAATGCAAGTATATTATTATAATCTTAATAAATAAATTTGATATTAAAAACCTCTTATAATTTTAATACAAGTATATTATTACTAGGTTAGAACCCCGTGTATTACACGGGTTGAATAAATGTAATTTTATATATTAAATAATAAAACTTATATCTTTATGAACCTTGTATATTGTACGGGTTAAATAAATGTAATTTTGTATACTAAATACTAAAAACGTCGTATCTTTTTACTCTTCATATGCTATGCATATTATCTATGTCACATAGAAAACATCATGTTTTTTTAGATAAGTTTACCATGTCAAATAAGTAATATGCATATTAGCTATGTCACATAGAAAACATCATGTATTTTTAGATAAGTTAGATATATGTGTTTTAAAACAATGTAAACTCTTAACATACATATTTTTTCCTATTGTAACTAAGATGTAGAGGTCTGTTAAAGGTATATTCACATTCGGAATGTCATAACTTTGTTTTTTAAATCTAGACTTACTTAGTTGTCGTATGGTGTCTCATGTCTTTATTTTTATTTTTTTTCACTTATATATATGTTTTATTGGTTCAATTGTACATGTAAAGTATTACACTATAGATAGTATTTTCTCAACTATAGTTAATTGGTTTTATTGATTCAATTTGTGTCTATTCATTTACACTACTTTTATCTGTCTAGAAGTCCCTTTTCAGACCTTTCAAATGGTATGGGACATATTACATTATCAATAGTTTTTATTGGTTTCCTTACTAATCGTGATAAAAGTAATTATTTCGTACAATTCGTATTGGTTTATAGCTTTGAATACGAGCATACCTTATATTAATGTTAATAATAGCGAAAGTGAGGAAACTATGTTTGGATGGTAGAAAATATAATATTAAACCAACATTAACCCGTCAGAATAATCTATTATCAGATAAAATCAGACACGTTATCTTTGAACAAGAAAATGTCACAATAAATATTAGTAGTGGTACAAAATTTTAAGTTCAATCCTAAAACAAATAACAGATCATATTATTATGGATGACTATACAAACTTCAATATTTATTTCGTATTTGGTCTGCATATCTATACTATATAATAAAAGAAACCAATTTAGGGACACTTGTCATCATATTAGGCCATCTCTTATACATTATTATTATTTTGGTTTAATTTCTTCTAATTAATTATAGATAACTCTCCTACTAAATATTATTTAATTTAATAATATATATTATAGATAATCCTCCTACTAAATATTATTAGTTTAATATCTTATGGATAATTATTATTTACTTTAATCTCCTTCTCATTTATAATATTATTTATTTGAATTAATTATATTTGAACGTTTTGTTTAGTTTGGTTATTAATTAAATTTGAACGTTTTGTTTAGTTTGGTATCAAATAAATTTGACGGAACTTAAAATAATATTAACTAATATCATTTATCATTTAAACATTTACGGAGTTTTAAATAAAGGGTTAAATTTATTGAGACTTCGTTAACAAATTTTGCAACAACCGAATAATCTATTTTTATCACGAAAACCAAACTTTGTATTAATATATCAAATATTTTTATTTTCACTATACAAAAATTGCATTTACTCGACCCATGTAACACATGAGGTTTTTTAAGATATAACCTTTTATTATTTGATATATAAAATTAGATTTATTCAATTAGTAAAATACACGGGGTTTTTTAAGGATATATATTAATACACTATAAAAATGCAACACAACTATGCATATATGAGTTGTAATATTAGCTATGGGAGTTTTCCAAAAAAAAAAAATGGAAATTTTCATTTTTAACCCTAAAGTTTTAATGTTTGACAATTTAAGTATAAACTTTTAATCTTTGTTTCTTTTTTAACCCTAAAGTTTTAATCTTTGACAATTACCCTAAAGTTTTATTCTTTGACAATTTAAGTTTACAATTTTTAATCTTTGTTTCCTTTTTAACCCTAAAGATTTAATCTTTGACAATTTAAGTTTAAAGTTTTAATATATGGTAATTTAACCCCTTTGATTAATTTGATTTTTTACTTCTAATTCAAAAGTTTTCATCTTTTGCGATTTAACCACTTTGATTTTTTTACTTATGTATTGTAATCTTGGCTTTGGGGGTTTTCAAAGAAAAAATGATTATGTATATGGTTGTTGTAACCTTGGCTTTAAGGGTTTTTCAAAAAAAAATTGATTTTTTTACTTTTCACCCAAAAGTGTTTCAAAAATTACTTTTAACCCAAAACTATTTGTTTTTTTTTACTTTTAACACAAAACTTTTTATCTTTTGCAATCTATCTTCACAATTTTTTTACTTTCAGCTTTGGTCCTTTATAGTTTTCATTTTCCGCAAATTTTTCGCTTTATGCTTCGTTCAAAATTTTGTGACTTAACACATCGCAACGTGCGTCTTTGGTTTAGCGTTTTTACGTTTCATTCTAAATTTTGCGAGTTAACACGACGCAACGTGCGTGTGTGGGTGAACGTTTTTACATCGTCTATTTTTCCCGTTTGACAGGTTCAACATAACGTGCGCGTCCTAAATCGACTTAGTTATAACTAAAGAATCCCCGCCGCATTGCGGCGGGTTGTAATTCTAGTTTTTAATTATTTAGAATAGAAAATTACATTTATTCAAACCGTGTAATGCGATGTAATTTTTTTTATTGTTTGGTATAATAAATTACATTTATTCAACTCGTGTAATAAATGAGGTTTTTTAAAGATGTATTATTTTATTATTTGATAAACAATATTACATTTATTCAACTCGCGTAATACACGTGGTTTTAAAGATATAATTAGATTTAATAAAAAAATGCGTCGTTTTGTTGGTTTTTCGTGTAAGGTTACTCGCACCATATTCACTTTCATGATTCAAAACTCGCAAATCCCTAGTCTGAAAACGTAAAGCATTGCAAAACCAAAACTCACCCAATTTACACCATGAGGAAAACCCTGCTGAAACCCCTCTACCCCATCAGAATCTGCAGACCTCATTCATCCCCCATCAATGGCGGAACAGCGACTCACACTCACCACCCACTTCATAACCCATCAATCCCCGACCCGAACCCACTTCCACTCTCTAACTCCAGGTGGGTTTTCACCACAACCGCACCCCCACCGCCGGAATGGGTCGAACCCATCAACGACACCTCCGACCTCATCTCACCGAACCCCAAACCCTCCCCATGGGTTGACCAAATCTTCAATCTTTTAAACGACGACGTTTCATCTCAAATGGAACCCAAATTGGATTCCTTTTGCCGCAACTGGTTCATCAGATTATCACCCAATTTCGTCTGTTACATTCTTTCTTCGGGTCGGGTCAAAACCCGCCCCGAATTGGCCTTCCGGTTTTTCAATTGGGCAGGTAGTCAAAAGGGTGGTGGGTGCAATTATTCTCATAATCTTGAATGCTATGCTTTATTGATTGATGTTTTATCTGGTTCTAAAGATGTTGATAGGGTTAAGTGTGTGTTTAATGAGGTTAAAAACAGGGGGTTTGTTATGAGCATAAAGTGTGCAAATTTGTTGATAAAATCATTTGGGAATCTTGGTATGGTTGAAGAATTGTTGTGGGTATGGAAGGAAATGAAGGAACATGAAATCGATCCGAGCTTGTTTACGTTTAATTTTTTGATTAATGGGCTGGTTAATTCGATGTTTATGGAATCTGCTGAACAGGTTTTGGAAGTTATGGAGGCCGGGTTGGTTAAACCCGACGCCGTAACGTATAATACGATGATCAAAGGGTACTGTAAATGTGGGAAAACGAAGAGCGCGTTTGAGAAGTTTAAGAGAATGGAAGAGATGAACATAGAGCCTGATAAGATTAGTTATATGACTTTGATCCAAGCTTTTTACTCGGATTGTGATTATGATTATTGTTTGAAACTTTATAATGAAATGGAGGAAAAGAAGCTTGAGATACCGCCACATGCTTATAGTTTAGTGATTGGTGGTCTTTGTAAAGATGGGAAGCCGATGGAAGGTTATACGTTGTTTGAAAGTATGATTCAAAAGGCCGGTAAAGCTAATGTTGCAATGTATACTGCTTTAATGGATGCGTATGCAAAAGCCGGGCACATAGATCAGGTGATTAGGCTTTTCGAGAGGATGAATAATGACGGTTTTAGCCCCGATGTGGTTACGTATGGTGTTATCGTGAACGTTTTATGCAAAACCGGGAGACTAGAAGAGGCGTTAAACTATTTTGAGTTGTGTAAGGAGAATAAAGTTGCGGTTAACGCAATGTTTTATTCGAGTCTTATAGACGGATTTGGAAAAGCCGGGAGATTGGACGAGGCCGAGAAGCTTTTTGAAGAAATGGTTAATGATGGATGTAGTCGGGATTCGTATTGCTACAATGCACTTATCGACGCGTTGGTGAAAAACGATAAGGTTGATGAAGCATTGGCGCTTTTTAATAGGATGGAAATAGACGGTTGTGATCAAACGGTGTATACATACACAATCATAATGAGCGGTTTATTTAACAAACATCGAAACGAAGAAGCGTTAAAGATTTGGGATATGATGATTGATAAGGGAATAACTCCCACGCCTGCTTCTTTTCGGGTTCTTTCAACCGGGCTTTGCCTTTCGGGTAAAGTGTCACGAGCGTGTAAGATTTTGGATGCGTTGGCACCAATGGGGGTGGTTATAGACACGGCATGTGAAGATATGATTAATGTTTTGGTCAAAGCGGGTCGTGTGGAGCAAGCGTGTAAATTGGCTGATGGGATTGTGGAAAGGGGTCGAGAGATACCTGGGAGGGTTCGTACGGTTTTGATCAAAGCTTTGAGGAAATCCGGGAATTCAGAGATGGCAATGAAACTGATGCATAGTAAAATTGGGATTGGATATGATAGGAAGGGCAGTGTGAAGAAGCGAGTGAAGTTTCGCGTGCTCGTTGACAAGTGAGATTGTTTCAAAGGGTATTTTTGTAACTTTGTAGATCGCAATCTTGCAGTGTTTGGATAGCAGTTGCTGAAGCTAGTTAGTTACCTTGGTAAGCTCGGTTACTCTTACTTCTAAAGTATTTTAGTTTAACCAGGTCTATGCTTTAGGTTCTGGGTTCTCTAGGATCAATTTGGGTTATCCTTTTTCACTAAGCGGGTCAAAAAGGTAAATTTTAGAAAAAAAATGATAGAACTGTTACAGGTCAAACAGGTTAAAAGTAGCCCAACATATAAAATGTTATAATATATATAATTCTTTTACTTTTTTTTTAACGGTGTATGGTTTTTTACTAGTATTATGGTATGTACAATGTTTTCATTTAAAACAAAAATGAGGAGACAAATAGTGTTTGTGGGTTGGCTCTGTCTAACCTGACTGGTACCAAAAAGTTACTCAGTTCAACTGAAAGAGCAGCCTAAGCTCGTCTAAGCTACAGTGCGGCTCATATACTTTTCCAGAGCTCAAGCTCTAGTTGATAGTTTTTCAAGCTTGAGCTCGGCTGGTTTGTTATTTATTTAATTATCTTATTTATAAACATTTATTATTTAATTTTATTATCTGCTTATGCCTTTGAATACGTAAGAGAATAATTAGTTTTTAACTGCACAAGTATAGAAAAGATTCTTGGATTTTTCTGGTGTGTTGTTTAAATTTCATTTCATGAATATCAGAACATTGTACTTGACAACTGTTCTAGATACAAACGAAATCCACCACTCGTGGCGTAGTAGTAGAGAGGCTTGGGTTCTTCAATGGAGACCCAAGTTCAATCCCCACTTGTGTCACTTTGGTGGATTAGGCAATGATAAACAGAGTCTATCCTCCTTGCAAAGGTGTCAGGCTCTATCTTGAGCCCACCCAGGTTTTCGTCCCACCGTGTGTTACGCCAGAGAGTTCTTGTGGTGGCACGACTGTCAAGTGGCAGCCGGCGGTATGGTTTCCCGGGGGAACGCCCAAGCCAAACTTTGAAGCCAACGTGGGCCCGGTTAAGACAACATAGTCTGGCCGGAGTGGGACAACGGGGCTCTCCAATTTGGGAAGTGCGGTAGCCTAATATAAGAAAGTTGCCATTCCAAAAAAAAGTACAATAGCAATTTTTAGTACACCCTAGATAATGTACTTTCTACCAACCAAAGTTGAACAATATCTATGTGGTATGGTACCTGTGCATGTTTTAACTGTTGGAATTTTCGTGTAACTTTTAGAAAATAATTTTTATCAATTTGTCAAACAAACTGAACGCAGCGGAAAACATGTACACGAGGTTCGGTTCTAAACCGTTTCCACCAGTGATCTCTTTACAATCAAAATAGGTTATAATAAAATTGAAGAATCGTGACATCCAAGAAAGACACCTTGGTTCAACGAACGATCTCGCTAGATGATCGTTGACCACGAAATCATATTTGTTCGTTTGAAACAATTTCAAACGAAACCTTTAAACTAAAGAAAAATAAAGTTCAAAACCTTACTTACCTTTTTGCGTAATCGAAGAAACAAAAGAGTTTGTATACTAGCCAAATAAAACTTCAAAAGGAATCTGGTACTCTTGCCTTTTTGTTTGCGACGGCCAAGAATGAAGACAATCGTAATTCTTATTTCTTGTATAGCTTCTTCATATATTGACTAATAAGAATCCTATTTGTTTAGGACTTCTTTTTTTTACAACCAACGACCAGAAGGAAAAAATGATATATCAAATTATTATAAGATATATTTTAGAACTATATGAAGATTAGTGATAAAGTCTTTTAATTAAAGATATACTTATACCTTTATTTTCTAGAGTTAGATAAGAATTATAATCTAATCACAAATCCACATAATTATCTTGCAATTATAACAATTATCTGATATTAATTATAATTAACAAATTAATTATAATATTAATCCGGCTCTCAGTAATAATTCTAAATAATTACCCGTTTCTTTTATTACGCTTATTATTTCATGATCCGGTGATTAACGATTAAAACACCGTTAAATGTTCGTTGCCCAAAGTGTAACTCTTTGGGTCGTACCTTGACGGTAACGTTGAATCTTAATCGACAATTGAACATTATATCCAACAATCTCCCACTTGGTCGATTGGCCGATTAAATTTTAACGTAGACAATAGTGGGTGCCTAGCTGCATCATATTGCCCCCGACAAGGTATGACAAATTTATGTCAACTAATTTTTTGCACTAATCAAACCTTTGGTTATGCAAATATTATAGCCCTGGTTATCGACTCATTTATCTCTCTGTATTGAACACTTGTTGAACATGAGACATGGATCCAATTCATTCTCATATATCATTCAACAATTTCTAATTTCGTTCCTGATTGAAGTGGTTTATCAAACTATTACTAGTTCGAGCGTGGCCACGCGTTTAACACCAGTTCAAATCAACGAAAGGCGCCAGAGTGTTTTTCTTCTAAGTATAGAAGTACAGATCCCTTTGGCTACAAACAACTCCCGCTAAACTTCAGATCATTCCCAAAACTATCCTTATTACTGCCAGTTACGTACAGCGTTAGATAGAATCAAAGAGCAACCATTCATTTAAGTTAGTTCTAGTATGCACCGCAGGTCTAAGGATACAATGATCGTACCTATTCAAAATGTCTTATGACTAAGATCCATGAAGATCATTTTGAAACGAGTTACGCCCAATATGATTCAACTAATCATATCAATGAATATGGTTCTCAACACTTTGAGTATCCATTATATGGATCAACCATCTAATTCACAATAGTCTTTTACCAGATTGGTTCTCACGAATCTGATAGACTACGGACATTTTTAGAATACAATATTCATAGATACTTAACGTACTAATATTTGAACACAAATATAATAGTTTAAAAGACATTCAACCATTAAATTCAAATAAACATAAAATACTGTTTACAGTTCAAAATGCACCAAATTACTAAATTACAAAATCAGACCCACTGTCTAGCATATCTAAGACCTATACAATCAGCATGCTTCTCGTGTCTCACTTGAGGTATAGGCTTAGTAAACGGGTCCGCTAGATTCTGATCAGTATTAATTTTCTCTACTACGATGTCTCCTCTTTCCAAAACTTCCCGTATGTAGTGGAATTTTCTGAGAATATGCTTCGTGCTGTGATGCGACCTTGGTTCCTTTGCCTGAGCAATTGCACCTGTATTGTCGCAAAATATCTCGATAGGCTTCTGTATGCTTGGTATAACTCCGAGATCAGCAATGAACTTTTTCATCCAAACAGCCTCCTTAGCAGCTTCTGAAGCCGCTATATATTCTGATTCAGTGGTTGACTGGGCCACCACGCTTTGCTTAGAACTCTTCCAAGTTATAGCACCACCATTTAAAGTAAAACATAGCCTGTCTGAGATCGTGAATCATCACGATCCGTTTGGAAGCTTGCATTAGTGTAACACTTTACTCTCATCTCTTCTTCCAAACCGCCAAATATCAGAAACATATCCTTAGTTCTTTTTAAGTACTTTAGGATATTTTTCACAGCAATCCAGTGACTTTTACCAGGATTCTGTTGATATCTGCTAGTCAAAGCTCAGAGCAAACGATACGTCCGGTCTAGTACATAACATGGCATACATGATGGAACCGATAACAGAGGCATATGGAACCTTTTTCATATCCTCTTTATCTCTGTCCAATTTGGGACATTGATGACTATTTAGTACGGTTCCACTTGCCATTGGCAAGAGACCCTTCTTGGAATCTTGCATTGAAAAACGTCGAATGACCTTATCAATATATGTACTTTGACTAAGTCCAAGTAGCCGCTTAGATCTATCTCTATAAATATTTATTCCTAGAATATAAGCAGCTTCTCCAAGATCCTTCATTGAGAAACATTTACCAAGCCAGGATTTAACGTCCTGCAGCATCGGGATATTGTTTCCAATGAGAAGTATGTCATCTACATACAGGATTAGAAAAGTAATAGAACTCCCACTTGCCTTCTTGTAAACACACGGCTCATCTTCGTTTTTAATGAAACCAAACTGTTTGATTTTCTGATCAAAACGAAGATTCCAGCTTCGAGATGCTTGTTTCAATCCATAAATGGATTTATTCAACTTGCAAACTTTCTTAGGATTCTTAGGATCTACAAAACCTTCAGGCTGCTCCATATAGACATCTTCTGTTAGGTGTCCATTTAGGAACGCGGTTTTGACATCCATTTGCCATATCTCGTAGTCATAATACGCGGCTATGGCAAGTAGAGTCCTAATAGACTTAAGCATGGCTACTGGCGAGAAGGTTTCCTCATAATCAACTCCTTGAGTCTGAGTAAATCCTTTAGCAACCAACCGAGCCTTATAGGTTTGCACATTTCCATCCATGTTTGTTTTCAACTTGAAAACCCATTTACTTCCTACAGTCCGACATTCGGGAGGAAGTTCAACCAAATCCCAGACTTGGTTGTCATACATGGATTGCATCTCGACGCCCATGGCTTCGAGCCATTTTTCAGATTCATTACCTGAAATCGCAGCTTTGTAGGTTGAGGGCTCTTCTTGATCAATTATCAAGACGTACCTATCAGGTGAATACCGATTAGGTTCATGACGATCCCTCGTACTTCTGCGGACGCCTAGTGTTACATCAGATTCCTGAATCCTCTCAGGTTCAGGTTCAACAATATTTTGTTGAGAGGTAGATTCGACTATTGGTTGATCAATTTGTGGTTCTCGAATTTCCTCAAGATCCACAAGATTATCTCTAATTCCTCGCGCCATAAGCTCATCCTCTAGGAATGTTCCTCGACGCTTAGTGAAAACTTTATTTTCAGCAGGATTATAGAAATAATAACCAACCGGATATGCATATCCAATGAAAACAACTTTTTCACCGCGAGGATCAAGTTTGTCCGAAGACTCACTGGTAACATAAGCGTTACATCCCCATATGCGAAGGTAAGAGACTTTAGGTCGTTTACCATGCCACATCTCATATGGTGTCTTTTCTACCTTTTTAGTAGAAGCAATATTTACAAGACGTGTAGCAGTTTCAAGAGCATAACTCCAAAAGGAGTGTGGTAAGTTTGTACGACACATCATTGATCGAACCATATCTAATAAGGTTCGATTTCTCCTCTCAGACACACCATTAAGTTGTGGTGTTCCGGGTGGAGTTAGTTGGGATATAATCCCACACTTCTTGAGATGTTCATCAAACTCTTGATTAATGTATTCACCACCTCGATCGGATCGAAGTGCCTTAATCGTTTTCCCTAGTTGATTCTGTACTTCATTTTGGAATTCTTTGAACTTTTCAAAGGTTTCATGTTTAAACTTCATAAGATAAACATATCCATATCTACTATAATCATCAGTAAATGTAATGAAGTATCTTTCCCCATTCCTTGACATAGTCCTGAATGGACCACATACATCAGTATGTATGAGTCCTAATAGGTCTTTGGCCCTTTCACTAGTTCCGGTAAAAGGGGCCTTAGTCATCTTGCCACTTAGACAACATTCGCATAAATCATAAGTCTCCTGACCCGTGGATTCTAGAATCCCTGCGGTCTGGAGCTTCCTCATGCGATTGATGTTAATATGGCCAAGACGACAATGCCAACGATATGTTTGATTAAAGCTAGTTTTAACACGTTTAGAGGAAAGAGGGCATACTATATTATTTGATCTACTGTTAGAAGTATCTATTTCATAGACACCATTGTGAGGCTTAGCCTCAAAATAGAACACACCATTTAAAAATGCAGAAATGCTACCACTAACAATATCAAAAGCATAATTAAAACCTTGTTCTCTTAAAGCAGAAACAGAAATAATATTCTTAGTCAAACTAGGAACATAAAAAAACATTGTCTAAAGTAATAAACAATCCAGAAGGTAATTCAAGAATAAATTCTCCAACTGCCTTCACAGCAACATTCTGCCCGTTCCCAACGTGCAGCTCTAAGTCACCCTGCTTCAGCTTCCTAATCCTTTTTAGTCCCTGCAAATCATTACAAATGTGAAAACCACATCCAGTGTCAAACACCCAAGATTTGCTCGAAAAGGAAAATAGATCAATAACATGTATACCTGAGGATTCTCCAATCTGCAGCTTCTTAAGCTTCAACTTAGCCAGGTACTTGGGACAATTCCTCTTCCAATGCCCGATCTCATCACAGTGAAAACACTTGGCATCTTTATGAGGCTTTGCTTTCGGAGTGGCAACCTTTTTGCCTTTGCCCTTGTCTTGCTTACTCGCCTTGCCTTTTCCCTTGGATTGCTTCTTCTTGGTAATTCTTCCTTCCCTGATCGCCAGCACTGGATTGCCCTTAGTTGGGATGTTTGTCTCAGCAGTTTTTAGCATCTGATGCAACTCTGGGATCGTTCTTTCCCACCCATTCATGTTATAGTTCATTACGAACTGATGATATGAATTGGGTAGCGAGTTAAGGATCACATCCGTAGCTAACTCATTACTAAGGGGTGCGTTCAGACGCTCCAGTTGATCAACGAAAGACTTCATTTTCAGTACATGAGCACTGACCGAAGTACCTTCCTGCATGCGACATGTAATGAGAGATCTCATCACCTCAAAACGTTCATGACGAGCTTGCTGCTAAAACATGTTTTTCAGCTACTCACTCATCTCATATGCGCCCAAGTTTTCCAGATTCTTCTGAAGTTCTGGAATTATCATAGCAAGCATAAGACATGTCACATCTTGGGAATCATCAACATGTTTTTCCCATGTCCTGCGGGCTGGACCCGTAGTAGCAGCAGGTGCTTCGGGAATTGGTCCTTTAAGGACATAAGCCTTTTTCTCCGCCCTAAGAACAATTTTCAGGTTGCGGTACCAATCCATGAAGTTGGAATTATCAAGTTTAGCATTTTCAAGGATGGACTTAAACGAGAATTTGGTGTTATCAGAATTGTTTGTAGACATCTGTAGAATTTAGATGAAAATTTTATTAGTAATTTTCATGCATTAACCTAATTCAATTTTGACCCAAGATTTACAAAATTTTAGGAATTAGGATGAGATCCCATCTCCCCATAACTCAGTGAATGGACTTAGCACTCTTCACTGGCATAGATTGAAGGGTAGGTGACGATCACCAATTGTGTCAGCTACACAATTCTCGGTTTGGGGTCGCATGACGAGTGTTGTCAAGCATTGGTACGTTAACCCCAACTATACCCACTTTCACAACCGTAGAAGACGAATGCAGGGTAAACACTAACATTCGCTCTCGTGTCGCAAAAGTGATATTTGTCCTCGAATCAGAACTGTAGCCCGGCCCATGTAAGCATGGAAATCGCGGAACTACCCCTAACCAAAACCGTAGGCCTGGATGCAGGGTAAACACTAGCACCAGGGGTTCGGATAGATCAGTTCGGGTGTTCTTAATTTAGGGTGGCGTAGAATATCGATTTTAATTTGGGTTATATTTTAAAATTACCAGTTCGGGTCGTTTTAAAATACTTGTACGGCCTATGGCATGAACAGAGGCTATACAATTCCTTTGTAAAAAATCAATTTTACGTTTTAATTTGTGACGACTTGAAACACCTTTCAATCACTCGACCGATTAATTTTAAATACCCTATTTAATCTAAGTTGGTCGTGTCGCAAATTTATTTTAATTAATAACTTTTATTAATTACGGTTTTCAAATTAACTTTTAATTTTTGTAAAACCAATTTTGATTTTTGTATTTTAAAATAAACTGTTTATTTTAATTAGCTATCCAATACTTAATAAACCTTTTATTAAAATTGTCGTTTTAATGATCGTGTATTAATTATTAATTTTATGTACGTAACAAACATCTCATGGCAAAACGCATAATAAAATAAATAAATATGCAATTCCGGGTTCAGAATATGTTCGGTTCATTCGAGCCCAAGAACATGAACCGAGCCCATTAAGTGTAGCACAAACCCTTTTGTGCTCCCACTTAATCTTGGATCCCATCCAAAAAAAAAAAACTTTTTTTATAAATTAAATTTCCGATAAGAAGAAAAAAAAGAATTTAATGACATCTGATTTCTTTTTAAATATATCGGTTTTATATTGAAATCACTATTTCAATATTTCCGATTTTTTTTTATTTACTTAACCATATAGCTTCAAAACTAATTAGGAGCGCGTTTCATAAAAAAAAAAAAAAATTCTAAACCCGAATTTGCATAGTACGATCATTAAGCTAAACGAAATAGGTTAAGGCCAAAAATTATTTCAAAGAGGACTTTGACAAGTGTTCATGTTTGGCCTTAATAAAACTTGCCTATAACTATTATACGTGAGAGGTCCTATGCCAAATCTACACGATTTTAAGCATGCAATTCTATAACTATTTTATAGATCTATAAACACATTAACCTACTTTGATTTGTAAGGTGGCTCTGATACCACTGTTGGAATTTTCGTGTAACTTTTAGAAAATAATTTTTATCAATTTGTCAAACAAACTGAACGCAGCGGAAAACATGTACACGAGGTTCGGTTCTAAACCGTTTCCACCAGTGATCTCTTTACAATCAAAATAGGTTATAATAAAATTGAAGAATCGTGACATCCAAGAAAGACACCTTGGTTCAACGAACGATCTCGCTAGATGATCGTTGACCACGAAATCATATTTGTTCGTTTGAAACAATTTCAAACGAAACCTTTAAACTAAAGAAAAATAAAGTTCAAAACCTTACTTACCTTTTTGCGTAATCGAAGAAACAAAAGAGTTTGTATACTAGCCAAATAAAACTTCAAAAGGAATCTGGTACTCTTGCCTTTTTGTTTGCGACGGCCAAGAATGAAGACAATCGTAATTCTTATTTCTTGTATAGCTTCTTCATATATTGACTAATAAGAATCCTATTTGTTTAGGACTTCTTTTTTTTTTTACAACCAACGACCAGAAGGAAAAAATGATATATCAAATTATTATAAGATATATTTTAGAACTATATGAAGATTAGTGATAAAGTCTTTTAATTAAAGATACACTTATACCTTTATTTTCTAGAGTTAGATAAGAATTATAATCTAATCACAAATCCACATAATTATCTTGCAATTATAACAATTATCTGATATTAATTATAATTAACAAATTAATTATAATATTAATCCGGCTCTCAGTAATAATTCTAAATAATTACCCGTTTCTTTTATTACGCTTATTATTTCGTGATCCGGTGATTAACGATTAAAACACCGTTAAATGTTCGTTGCCCAAAGTGTAACTCTTTGGGTCGTACCTTGACGGTAACGTTGAATCTTAATCAACAATTGAACATTATATCCAACATTAACTTGCAGGCCGATTGATTTGATTTGAGTATATGACCTGCATATGGTGCAGTAATTGGAGCTTGGTTTGGGTCCTGGCTCATGGAACTTGACTTGGAAAGCATGTGGCAATACTATTCCATTGAAAACCACCGCCATTGATATGTTCATCCATGTTACTTTCGTTTGCATTGTGTTAGCATTTACTTTTGAGGGCAATAATCTTGGTA